>NC_044313.2:11162874-11762874 GCF_007474595.2 Lynx canadensis
GGGTTGTTGGGAGGTCAGCCATGTTTTCCCCCATGAAATGCCCCCCCCCCGCCATCCGCTGCACGTGTGAGCGCTGGCAGAGCTTTGTTTTAAATGTTTTATTTATTTTTCAAGAGAGAGACAGAGTATGAGCAGGGAAAGGGCAGAGAGAGAGGGAGACACAGAATTTGAAGTAGGTTCCAGGCTCGGAGCTGTCAGCATAGAGTCCGACGTGGGGCTCAAACTCAACAACCTTGAGATCATGACCTGAACTGAAATCATACACTTAACCGACTGAGCCACTCAGGCGCCCCTCTGGCGGTGCTTTCTGGACCATTCCTGGACTCCTCCGTCACCAACAGGGTCCTCTGCTCCCCTCTCACATCACCCGCTCCTCCCTCATTGCCTTCTTTTGATCGTCCTGTCTAGAAAATCAGAAAACCAAACATCACCAGCTACTTGAAAGGCTCTTTTGTGAGGAAAGCAAAGTCACAGCTCGTTCCTCTGTTCAGTCACCCAACGGATAATTTCCAGCACCTGCTTTTGCCAGATGCTGTCCAGGCACCGGGGACACGAAGGGACATAGAGACCAGGCTACAGCCTGACGGGATCAACAGTTTAGTGGGAAGCAGAGATGCCAACATCTAAGTAAATCAACAAGACGATGCAGCCGTTATAACTGCTGTGAGGAAAAGCAAGCATTGGAAAGATGAGAGGAGCCGATGGGGAGTCGGGGGCAGGATGAATGTTCTAGATCTCTCCTGAAGGTGCCATATGAAATGAGATCCAGAACATGGAGCCTGACTTACAGAGGTCATGCAGAGGCCACGGCAGGGGCCCAAGACCAGAGGCAGGAGGCAGTTCGGGGCATCTGAGCAGCAGAAGGCAGCAGCAGTGAACGACAGGAGGCCACGTTGGCACCTGGTTCCTCTCCAGCATCAGCAGGAGGCCACTGCAGGGCTACTTGGGGTGGTGGTTCTGTTTTGGTTTTCAGGCCCTGGAGGAAACACTGTGATCTGTATTTCAGATAGCTTGCCCTGGCTGCGGGGCAGAGAGTGGATGGAGGGGAGTGGGAGAGGAATCAGGCAAGTCTTCAGGAGGCTTGCAGTTCACCGGGGAGAGAGAAGATGGTGGTGGGGACCAGGGTGGTCACCCTGGAGATGATGAGAAGCGTTCAGATTCCAGGTCCATTTCAGAGGAGCAAGGGGCGTGTGGGTTGTATTGTGTCTCCCAGAAATATATGTTCAAGTGCTACCCCACAATACCTGTGACTATGATCGCTTTTGCAGAGTCTCTGCAGATACAAGGGAGATGAGGTCATACTGGAGGAGGTTGGGCCCTAAGGTCAATGACTGGTGTCCTCACCAAGAGACAGATGGGAAGACACAGAGGCACGCTGGGAAGGAGGCTGGAGAAGTGTAGCCATAAGCTATAAGGTGAAGGCCAAGGGCTGCCAGCAACGTCTGGAAAAGCTGGAAGAGGCAAGGATGGGTCATCCACAAGTGCCTCTAGAGGAACAGGCACCTGCTGACACTTAATTTCAGATTTGGGAGAATAAATGTCTGTTGTTCCAAGCCACCCAGTTTGTAGCCATTTGTTCCAACAGCCCTGGGAAATTAATACAAGCTCGTGTAGAGAAGAGCTCACGGCCTGAGAATGTCAGAGAGTTCTGCGGAGCTGGAGTAAAGGGAACACACATTCCCACGACGGAATGAGCTTTCTGTGGTCCAGGTCGTAAATAACACACTCAGCTGCAGCTATCCATCCCCTTCCTTGGGGTGCTGATCGTGGCAAATGGAAATCCCTGCCTCTGGGGACACCGACCGTATAACTAAATCGATTGCCCATAGCTGAGTAAGTCTCACACGTACACGCTCCCTTTCCATCACCTCTCTGCTCACTACTGCCATCAATGTCACCCTAACAAATGTATGCCCCTGGGAACAGGGCTGTCAAATCCATCCTGGACAAAGACTTGCAGAGCCTTATCTCAGTTTTGAAGAAAAAAAAATTGTCCTCCTTTTGAGTCAAAAGATCATTAGACACAATTCACGGACGAGCTACAGATCAGTGCTGACCATTGAAGGGAGCTCTTAATGGAATCGTAAAACAAACCCCATCTCTTGGAATTTTGCAGAGCAGAAACTTTGGAGAGCCACCTTATGTGGACCTCATCAATGCCTGCTTCTTCCTGCCTTAAACTATAAGGAGCTGTTTCTGGTTCAGTCTGCTCAGCCAGTGGTCAACTCCTTGAGGACAGGGATCCTGTCTGCTTTAAATGTGTTTTCTTTTAAGCCTAGTCCATTCACTTATTCAATAAATGTTGGTGGAGAGCACTCTGCTAAGCCCCAGGCATCTTGAATTCTTGCTGAGTTGAATTAAATACCTTACACTCCCTGCTAGGAATAAAATAATGTAAACAGACGGAAGGAACTTGCTCATCTGTTTAAAAACGAGAAAGAAAAAAATAGTAGAAAAAGTCTTCTGGGAAAGACTGTGGGGTCTCCATACCCAAAGAAGAAAGGGACAAAAACAGAAAAGGGAGACATTCACCTTACAAGATAATTAGGCAGGACCAAGGGGATCTCAAAATCCCACCCAACTCTAGGCTAGCATGTTTCACTGAGGGAGGAAGGATAGGGAGGTATTCAAGAACAGAGATCTCAGAGATAGGCTTGAGTTTGGATAAACTTAGGAACCAGGCAGCCACATGCTAATTGTGACCTCTTGCTGTCCTTCACCCTGTTCTTTCCTATTGATCCCTCAGCCTACTTTGGAATTACGTGTTTGTTTCATTTCTTTATTATCTGCCTCCTCTACTCGAGTACGAGCTCACGCTTCATGACTATTTGCTCAAATATATACTTATGACCTACATGTGCCTACCAGGCAGGCCTACCAGGTAGGCACATGTAGGTCGTAAGTATATATTTGTTGAAGGCATGACTACATTAATTATTTTATCTCCCTAAGCCTCATTATCATTTGTAAAATAAAAATTATAGTTATATTCATGTCCCAAGGGCCCATATGAGGGTCAAATGAGATAAAGTATTTCAAATGCTTGGCTCATAAAGAGGTGTTTGATAGATGAATACCAGGCTATAACTAATATCATTATCATTGATATTACGGACACAAAGAGCTAACTTATTCAAATATTAAAATCAGAACTAGAACACAGTTAAAACGGTAAACTACATGATAAAGAGACATTTGGAAAAAATGCTTAATAAGATGGGAAGTCTGTCAGGTTAAAATGAAGGCACATTAAAATCAGGTTAAAATGAAGATGTAAATTGGACAAGGAGAAAGCTTCCCCTTAGGTAAGAGACTGGGGGTGCTGACCAGGTACCAGAAGGAACGGGTGACTCAGGCTATATATTCCCTTAGAGATGCCATTGGATATTCCACTTGCTCCGACAGCATCTTCAAAGGACAACACAGAAGAGAAGCAGTGGCTATACTTTGTCATGGAAACCAACACAGCTTTTTCCTGCCAACCTCAAGCAAGTGTTGTTCCTTAATACTCAAGATAAAAATATAAAAATTCTTTTCTGAATCATCCAGTGTGCCACCTAAAAGTTGTATTCTCATTACCTGTCAAGTACATATTTTCTTTTTACTTTTTGTCAGATTTTACCTTGGAACACTCAAGAGCTCCAGCAAAGCATGAGAGGATACTATTCAACCCATAGTTTGTGATGTTCCAATAACATACACCCAGAATCTGCTTGTAATTCACACTCCCCTATAGCTTATTTATTTCCTGTCAAACTATTTGAACTGCAACCTGTACTTGAAAACATTTGATCTAGCACATCACCTGGGCAGACCCTGGTTTACTAATAATCCTGAAACAAGTCCATGGCCAGATTTCACCATGAAGTTGAGATGTTGGCTACATGGCTTCCTCCCTGTAGATTTACACCCTTAGTCTTTTGGCTTCACAGCCATCTGAGACATTGTTCTGTGATATACGGAAGTAAAAATTTTTCTTGTTTTATATCTCCTTAGTCCAGAGATCAATGAGCTTTCTGTGAAGGGCCAGGTAGTAAATATCTTAGACTTTGTGAGCCACATAGCCTTTGTCACAACTATTCAACTTCGCCATTGTCACCCAAAAGTAGACATGGACAATATGTAAATGAATGGTCACGGCTGTCTTCCAATAAAACTTTATTGACAGATAGCTATTGGATTTAGCCCAAGGGCCACAATTTGCTGGTCCCTGCTTTAGTCAATGTTTTGTCCCACATTTAGAGAGCCAGAAAACTAATGGACTCTTGTCCTAAGAAACTAAAAGGAAACACATTCTAAAGGTAAACAAGACAACTTCCTCATTTGCACTAAATAAAGTATAACAGTAAAAAAAAAAGCCCTATAAACTATAGTTCTTGATGTTTTGTTGTTTGATCAGTTCTTCCCAGTACTGATTCTATGGGAGCACAAAATAGAGAGTAGAACCCCTTTTTCAAATGCTTCTCTTACATAGAGCCCTGACATATGAAGCTAAGGGAAATGATGAAGGGGTTCTCCAGACGGTCAGCATCTTCATTGTTTTGGATATTTTTGAGTTATCTGGAGATGCCCTGTGCTACTTCTGCAAAGCCCAGTGTGGTGGACACTGGTAAAGAGCACAGAGGATGGGACTCAGAGTTGGAGACCTGAGCTGAAGACTTGGCTGCTTCTAGTTTCTTTTTAAACTGCAGAGATATGAGAAGACAAGAGCCAGAGCCCCAAAAAGATGCAGATGGTGATCTTGGCCCCCACAGGCCAGGTCCTAGTAGTTTGGGTCCTTGTAGACACCCAGCTGGTCTTCTGTGGTTTGCACCATTTTCTTCCAGTAAACTCCATTTTGATCTTTGCTTAAAAGTTAGCATGGGTACGTGTCTGTTCTTTATGACCAAACGATCCCTAAAAAAGTTAGCAGAATTAATTCTAATGACATTTCAGTCTCCTTTATCTCATGCTGAAAGAGACATCAAATGGGCCAACTGAATCCTGGCATTCATTTTATCTGCAAATTCTTAAATTAATAAAATATTTTTCAGTCTGTCATGAGACAAAACGTAGAAAGAAGATTTGGACTTCTGTATATTTCCCTACAGTTGTTTACAGTTCAAAATTCTACTTCAAATTCTACCAGAGAATAGTCCGTACAAAGTTAGGCTACTGATTCAAAATCAGAAAAGTGTGATTCATGAGACAAGAGTAAAATAATTGAAGCACGAGCCAAGCTAAAGAAAGAGTAAAGGTGTAGAGCAATCAAGCAATTGCACTAGGTATTTACCCGAAGGATACAAAAATACAGATTCAAAGCAGTACATGCACCTTGATGTTTATAGCAGCATTATCAACAACAGCCAAGCTATGGAGAGAGCCCAAAAGTCTATCAACTGATGAATGGATAAAGAAGATGTGGTGTGTGTGTGTGTGTGTGTGTGTGTGTGTGTGTGTGAGTCAGATAAAGACAAATACCATATGACTTCACTCATATGTGGAATTTAAGAAACAAAAGAGATGACGTATGGGGGGGGGGTGAAGAGAAAGGGAAACAAACCATCAGAGACTCTTAAAGATAGAGAACAAACTGAGGGTTGATGGAAGGAGGTGGGTGGGGGACAGGCTAGATGGATGAAGGATATTATGGAGGGCACTTGTGATGAGCACTGGGTGTTGTACGTAATTGATGAATCACTGAATTCCACTCCTGAAACCAATATTGCACTGTATGTTAACTAACTAGAATTTAAATAAAAATTTGGAAGAAAAAATAAGAGTAAAGGTAGAGAGATAAACAAGTCTGACTACCTAAAAGGAATAAACAACCGAGTGATGAGGTTCTGGGGGTGGTGTTGGAGCGTATTAGATAAGAAGCAAGCAAGAAGGCTCAGAAAAGTGTTCTGAATATTGCTAATTCCATTAGAAGGTAGAACTATCCCTCTGCAGGAATTTGCCACATTATCTTTAGAAATTAACTGGGGGCTTCTGAGGTTGGTCTATATAAGCAGGTATGAGGTGTGTATTAGAGCATTAGCTCCCACTGACCAGGAAGGGGGAACGCTAGAGTTGCCCTTCTGGCACTTGGTCTCCCTTGAAGGCTGTGCTGCAACCTGACACAGCCCAGCCTCCAACACATGGCATGCACCTGACACCAGAGCCACAAGCATGCAGGTGGCAGTTCCGAATGTAAGTTGAAAATTCATCCCTTGTACCTGTCAAGCTCTCCAGAGGGAAGAGGGTTGGCTTTAAGAACAAAAAGTGTTGTATAAGACAGTGGGAATGGAATTGATTGGGTCTCACGTGCCTGAAATCTGGACTTGTTACTAGCAATGTGACCAGGTTGATCATTTTGACTTTCAGTTTCCTTATTTGGGGCCTAGGGCTAGCCGGGGATAGGAAAACCAAGGCCCGTGGGCCAAACCCAGCTGCGACCTGTTTCTATAAATAAAGTTTTATTGGAACTCAGCTACACCACTTCTTTATTTTTAGAAAAAGTTAGGCAGCCCTTGTCCTAACTGCTTTCTGGGACATCTTCCAAGTTCTCTGACTCTTCTCCATGGTGTCATAAGAGGCAGTAAGAACATGCTTCCGATGGGTATGTGTGTGTGTACATGAGAGAGAACATGATTCACCTTTCTCATTCGTGACAATTACAGGTCATGGGTTGGGCTGCCAAGAGACTTCCCATGAGAGTGCTCAGCCAACCAAGAAAAGGAAGATTCCTGGGGGACACAGCAAAGTTCATTGTCTCTGATGGGCCTGCAAAGAGAATGAATCTGTGTCTTTCCATCCTGTAACACGCAGCCTTAGAGATGGTACCGAACAGGCTTCTCTTCTCTTCAAGTATCAGAAACCCAACCCACAGCCACTGCATCCTGGGCCAAACTCAAACCTGAAACCAATTGTAAACAATCTCACCACTTTGCTCAGTAATAGGTTTGGCCAATCCCGCATTTACAGGATGACTTAAGTTCCAGCTTCTCAGAAATTGTAGATTTCCATTTTCTTCTCAGCTAACACAACTCGCAAAGAACAGCCAACCACTGGAAGGGCAGCCAGTTTCTATTAAACTCTACCAATTTTGTAAGAGGATTGCTTCTTGTTCCAACTGCCCATGCACATTGGATGTTAGGGGATAATTTTCCACAGAGAAATCCAATTCCTGGAGGGGCAAAGACCCTGCAGCAGCAGCCGCTGCCACCACCCTTCCCGTAGCGGTGAAATTATGAGCTGACAGCCCTGCCAGCTGGTACTTTTCTGATATGGGTCATTTGTCATCTTGACAGGAAGACTGGAAAGCAATTGAATGATAGTTTTAATCCATGTGATAGAGAGCATATTTGTATCAAAAATAAGTGTATGCAATTATAAAGCCGTTTTAAAAAATCATTAATCCTTAAAATCCTCCATCTGGTGTGAAACAGGCTTCATTTGGGTATTTAACAAAATTATGAAACCCGGTTCTGATCGCACTGTTTACATTCCCCTGGTGGCATCCTCCTTTTACTCAACCATATTCGGCCGGCAACTGGACTTACAGAGCCCGCAGCTTTGTAACTTTCAGTGGAAACTCTACCGCCATCATGCCAGCCTTCAAACATGATGCTCCCAAGGGCATCAGCAAGGATGGCAAAGGAAGTGAAGACCATTCCAGTTAAAGGAAGGGGGTACAGTTCACCATACCAGCGTCAAAAAGCACCACACAAGGGATAAGAGTTTTGCTACAGTCTTGTTAAAGTAGCCAACGTGTTCATTGTTTTATGGTGTCGAACGTATATTATCAGTAACAACACTAAAGGAAGATTTGGGATTTGCTGTTCTACCATGGTCTCTATAATTCTTCCTCCTTTCTCCCACCACCTTATTCACCCCTTTCCCTCTTCAAAATGAAATCAGCTATTCAGTGGCTATACTGTATTTAAATGTTTGAGAAATTATCAGCTCATCTTTCTTGAATTTAAGTTCCTGAAAGGTAACTATTTTTGTGGGTGGTCCACATTCCCTTTGTAAAGGGTTTGTGTCTAAGGGTGTTTATATTTCTGGGAAGTTCCCTTACGGGGTTATCAGTAGGAACCTTGAAGGATGGTCTGCAAGTATTTCTGAAAGCCTACTGGAATTCTAGGTAAAAGCGTGGCTTTGGCCCCAGGGTCCTACAGTGATAGGAAGCCGGCACACAGCTGCTGGCACCCACCACTGTTCTCTGCTGTCCTCATCCCTGATCACAGGGAGATCATCTTTAGGACTACAACTGCCCTCCCCACCCCCCCACCCCCCCCTGCCGAGCAATGAATGCTGAGACATAACTAATGGTCTTTCTCCAACACGAATCTCAATGTTCTCTGCATCCTTGTTTCTTAGACAAGCATTCGCTCACTGCAAGTTTAAAGTTGTTACATTTAAGCCCAGCTTTTTGAAGTGGGAAGGGCATGTTTTCTCCAGACTGATTTTGTTCGACTATGGCTTGTGCTTTTTCATTCCCCATTTTATGATCTTAAATATATTATTTTAGCATTAAGTACACCAGTAACTTGGGGAAACACAATGTTCAAATACAAGGATCCCAGCTGGATTTGGACTGTGGTTTGGAAGAAAAATATTATCATTCCAATGTGACTTGAAAACTCAAAGGCTTTGTGATAAGCACATGTGGAGATTTGCCTTCTAAAACCCTAAAATATTCTCTGCTATTCACAACATTTACAAATGCACATGAATAAAACATCATGATTTCTCATGGAAAATAGTCTAAAATGTTGTCCAAACAAGAGCAGCCACCGGGAAGCCCTTTGAGGTTACATAAGTCCATAGATTCTCCAGCCATCGGAATTGGCAGGGCCCTCGGGGACGCTTCTGATGAGTCCCTCACTCTCTAGTTCTAAGAGTGTTAAAGTACCTCGTGTTTGGAAAACACGGTTTCTGCCTTAATGCAGCCTTCAGTATGGGTTGTCAGGGCACAGAGAATGCTGCAGATTCTTAACATAATACTTCACGTGATGTTTCTATATGTGGGCTTGGACCTTTGCCTTTTATGTTAGGATAGATATTTCCCATAGAGGATTTTAGGGTTTCTCAAATTCATACCTTCTCTGAGTGTTCGCTGCCTGTTATCAGAACTCTGCAAAGCCTACCCACCTTTGACCTTCTTCCCTGGTCCCACCTCCAAACACTACCAGTATTATTTTCTGGGCACCCAGGACTGATTATCAACTTCTCCAAGTCTGATGCTTCTGCATCGTCTATAGAATGACACTGAAGCTTTGCAGCAAGGAACTTATTACACTTCTGGCCTAGACAGAGTAATGGGAGGATTTATCCTCCCAACCTAACTAACCAAAAAAAATACACAGATATGGGAAATAATGGTTTCCAAAACACTGGGCATCAGCCAGTGAAGAACAGTTCTCAGATCTCTGAGAAGCAGGAAACAAATAGGGAGAGCCCTATGATTGTTCCTCTGTATTATAGACAGTTTCCAGGCCACAGCACAGGCTGGGGATACCAGACAGAGCCTGGCAGAGTTTCTGAGCTGAGGAGACACAGCTGAGCGTCCAGACAGACCAAGGCAGCTACAGTTCACAAGACAGAGCACCAGGGAAGACAAACCTGCACAGAGAGAGAACTCTGGACTTGCACACTGTTCCTTCCCTTCATGCAACCAGCTAAGTACTGGTAAGCACATGTGTGTATTCAAACTTTCTAAAGCTAGGGAGCTACTTGAAAGGATTAGAGGTAATAGCGCCTGGTACTCACACGGATAGGTCTCTCCTAGTCAGATTGTAAAACGCTTCAGTAGAGTACACAGAAAGGTTAACCTTAGTAATGAGAAATAATTAAATCTACACAGAGTATAGCTCTGGTCCCACCTAAAAAAATCAGAAGCGAGACCCAAAGGGCCAAAACACTTCCAAGTAACCTAAATTTGTCATAGAACAAAGCTCAATAAAATTTACAGACATAAAAAAAAAATCTTACACCCAACAAGATACGATTTACAATGCCTAGCATACATTCAAATATTACCAGGCGTGCAAAGAAGCAGAAAAATATAACCTCTAAAGAGGAGAAAAATTAATCAAAATTGACACACAACTGACATAAATATTAGAGCTGGCAAAGACATTAAAACAATTGTTACAATGATAATTCACATGTTCAAATGTCACATAGAGCTGTGGAAGATATAAAAAGTATCAAATTAAACATCCAGAGGCTACAATGTCTAAGGTGGAAAATACACTGGGTGAGATTAATATCAGATTAGACATGGCAGAAACAAATATCAATGAACTTAAAGATATTACCATAGAAACTTTCTAAAAGAAAACCCAGGGAGATAACTTAGACAATTAACAGAGCATCAGTGAACCATGAGAAAAGTTCATGTAATCTAATATATGCATACTTGGAGACTCCTAAAGAGAGGAAAGAAGAAGAGACCGAAAAAAGTATTTGAAGAAATAATGGCTAAAAATTTCCAAATTTGATGAAAACTAGAACCCACAGATCCAAGAATCTCAACAAACCCCAAAACACGCTTGCGTGCATGCACACACACACACACGCACACACACACAACATGAAGAAAACTACACCACGGTACATCATAATCAAATTGCTCAAAGCCTATAATAAATCAAGATAAAAATCTTAAAAGCATTCAGAGGAAAAAAAGACATGTCAAATACAAAGGATCAAAGACCTTTTAAGATTACAGATTATTTGTAGGAAATAATACATTAAGGAGACAGTGCAACATCTTTAAAGTAATGAAAGAAAACAATGTCAACCAGCAAAATATAGCTTTCAAAAGCAAAAGTGATATACTTCTTAAGACATACAAAAGTAGGAAGGCTATATAACCAGCAAAATATAGGAAATGTTACAGAAAGTCCTTCAGGCAGAAGAAAAAATATACCAGTTGAAAATATGGATCTGCATATAAGAATGAAGAGCACTAAAAGTAATAACTTCCTGGGTAAATATATTATTTTTTTTCTTATTGTTAAGCGTCTTTAAAAGATAACTGTGAAAACAAAAACAAGAAAGCAGTATGGTTTATAACATATGTAAAACGAAAATGTATGACAAAAAAGCAAAAATGCCAGGACAAGAGAAACGGAAGTAAAGTTCTTATATGACTTAATACCACTCTAATACGGACAGACTACAATAAATTACAATGCATACCATAAACCTTAAAGTAACCACCAAGGAAACAAAATAAAGAATTATAGTTAAGGGGCGCCTGGGTGGCGCAGTCGGTTAAGCGTCCGACTTCAGCCAGGTCACGATCTCGCGGTCCGTGAGTTCGAGCCCCGCGTCGGGCTCTGGGCCGATGGCTCGGAGCCTGGAGCCTGTTTCCGATTCTGTGTCTCCCTCTCTCTCTGCCCCTCCCCCGTTCATGCTCTGTCTCTGTCTGTCCCGAAAATAAATTAAAAAAAAAAAAAAAAAAAAGAATTATAGTTAATAAGCCAAAGAGAAGACAGTAAAAAAATATTCAGCTAATCCAAAGGTAGACAAGAAAAGAGGAAAAAGAACAGTGAGCAGTTGAAACCAATAGAAAAAAAAAAAGAAGACAGCAAAATGATTTTAACTTAATCATGTGAATAATCACAGTAAATGGAACCCAGAGTCCCTCAGAAGAAAAGAAGAGGGGCAGGCTGTGTCTTCTCTGAGTCAAGAATTAGAATAGGGAGGTTGACAAAACCCGCACTCCTTTTTAAACCTCCTTTCCCACCAGGTAAACTTACTTTCCTAGTCTCACCTGTGGTTACTTCCTGGGCAGGTATACTTAAGCAGTCCATGACCAGAGCAGCCGCTGACTCAGAAGTAGTCACTTACAGCCTCCTCCTTCCTGGTGCTCACCTGCGCAACCTAGGCTGGGACTGCCTTATTGTTCTTGGCACGTCTCTTGTCTACCTGGATTCCTGAGGTTCTAGAGTCCAAACCTGGTTCCCGCATACCTCCAGCCTGCTGTGGCACTCCGTGACCTTTTCAAAGGGTAAATCTCATGTCATTTCCTGCTTACCATCCTTCAGTAGGATAAAGACCAAAGCCCTGTACTTAGCCAACAGGGTTCTGCATGGCCTGATGCTACTAGCCTTTTAGCCCAATCTCTCAACATATGCACGGCTCTTTGAGACCCAGATGTACAGACCTGTCTCTCCACCGCCACTTCCAGATTTCTACTCCTAGTTAATTCCAACACTTACTTTGGATTTCAGTACACTTCTCTCTTCCTTGGGGAGGTCACCCCTTACCTGTCAATGAGCCATTCCTCTATTAGAATTTCCAACAGCAAAAGGTGCCTGTTCTTCCACAGCCCTTACCACAGCGATCATATTGCATTCAAACAACAATTTGTTGGGTTAGTGTTGATCTCCATGAGACTATAAACTCCATGAGGACAGGTACTCTGTCCACTTTTGCGTCCTTAGTATTTAGTTCATAGTGGCCCTGAGTAGGTATTCACTCAGTGGGTGACCAAATTAGCCTGGTAACCCAGGTGTGATATGAATGATATGGACCATAAAATGGACAATATTAGTTTTCTCATCTCTCACTGGACAGGACTCTCTCTTCCTCAAGAAGCCTCCCACCTAGGTCTAAGGAATCAAAATGCTGGGGAAATCGTCTTCAGTCCTCAGTGGGGTCCAATCTCTAATGTCTTTTATTCATGATTTCTTTTAACAATTGTTCTTTTGTTCATGATTTCTTTAACAATTGTTGGCTCTACAACAAATTGATCAAATACCCATAGTGTGATGTTTGCCACTGTTCCATGCACACAGTTTTACTGTGATGGTCTCCTGTCTGCCTCTGTGGCTAAATGGATTTTTAACAAAGCACATCCTCCCTAGAGCTCTCAAGGTTTATATACACGCAGTTGGACTGATGGGATTACTGATGAGTGACAGAGCACAACTGAATCAAAATGGTCATTCCAAATGAATATAAATACATTCAGGATTGGGGAAAAGCTGATGCTAGCTTTATTTGCACCTCTCCTACCTCAGAGACAACAACAATAGGAACTTTCATTTATTAATTTTAGCATTGTCAAGAAATAATAGAACTCCCTGGTAAGTCCCACCAAATAGATTTCAGGTAAACATTCTCCATTCTGCACTGACCCAAAATCAGCCCACAGAGGCCACGGCCTTCCAATCCTACAATCTCCCCAGCCCTTTCTCCTGTTCTCTTGAATACATTTGATTCCAATAGCTTTCAGGATTTGGGGTTAGATATAAATTAATTTTCTCCTGTTGGCATTTGTGTTTATTTTTACCTTTTTTTTTTTTTTTTTTTTTTTACCCCAAGGGATTAAATCGTATGTTTCCAGAAATCTCTCATTGTACTCTAACATCACCTGTATACTTTTCCACAGGAGGGAAGGACACAGAATAGGGTGGGATAGCATTTTTTCCAAACAGAAGGGACAGAAGAACTGCTTTGCATGATGTCCTCCCTACAGCTTACTTTTCCGGTCTCGTGTTGGGCCACAAAGAAGGGAAAGAACAGATGCAAGTTTCTCATGCTCCTCATTACTCCCAGAGATGTCCCAGGAAGCCCCAAATCTCATAAAACTCTACCCGACGCCAAAGCTTCTGGCTATACCCACACACTGGAATGAGAAAGTTCTACCATGTCCCAGAGTCCTGCCTTATTGTATGGCAGCATCTTGTTAACACAAATCCCTGGGTCATGTTCATATCTGACATCTCAGACTTCTTCTTCGATATTTACGGCTTTCGTATTCATCTCATTTGATCATTTGAATACTGTGAGACAAGCAAGGCAATTTTTATCATCCCCATCCTAGAGATACAGAAACTCAGGCTCTATGTAGACATCTTTTTCTGCTCATCCAGACTCTTTCCCCTTCTTCTGATACTGGTGTCTACCTCTCCCTTAGGAAAAACCTGTACCCATATTTGGTTTCCATGAGGCTGGTAACCACAAGACAATGCTGCTACCTCCTATGTTGCCACTATTTCCCTAAGCTAAGAGAGGGTCATCACTAAAAAAAAAAAAAAAAAAAAAAAAAAAAAAAAGCCAATTGGACTTTGTCTCCCACAACTTTGAATCACACAGAGAATTCAAGGCAGACGGCTGTTGGAATCAAGGGACAGCCCACAATGTCTGCTGCTGAGATCCTTGGAGTGGCCCTGTTTCCTAAATCCCCCTTTCTTCTATAACTCTTCCAGTCTGCTCCCAACAGATCTGTTTTTTCTTAAGTTAATCATAGTTTTTGTTGCTTACGACCAAACAACCTGACAATATGTTTGCCAGTCGCCCAAGCTCTCAGCCTTGAACAAAGATCACTGGTGTTCTTTGTGCTGTGCCATGCAGTAGGATATAGTGATATTAGTATCTTACCCAACACGGAGAAGATAGGACGAATACAATAAATATAAAGGCAGTTCATTATCTAGGACAATGGTTCTTAAATAGAGTCAATTTTGCCCCCAAACATACATGTGGCAATGTCTGGAGATATTTGTGGTTGTCCTATCTGGTAGGGGTATGACGGATGCTACTGGCCTCTAGAGGGTGGAGACCAGGGATGCTGCTAAACATCTTACAATGCAAAGGATGACCCCCAATAACAAAGAAATACCTGGCCCAAAATAATAGCACCAAGGTTTAAAAACCTTGATTAGGAGAAAATTGAGTTATCCACCGTATTAGGATAACACCAGGAAGTAGTATGAAGAAGAAGGAAGGAAGGAAGGAAGGAAGGAAGGAAGGAAGGAAGGAAGGAAGGAAGGAAGGAAGGAAGAAAACAGAAAATAAATGAACTCCAGGTTTCAATGGCTTAACACTTAACTTAAAGGTTTGCAACTTGCTGTTGCAAATATGTTATGGACAACTGGTCTTTCTGTAATGACTTGGCAATCCAGACCTTCCTGTTATGTAACATCACCAGGTTGCTAAGCAGGGGATGTAAGAGCTGGAGAATTACATGCAGTCTTTTAAATATCCCAGCACAAAAGTGACACCTATGCCCTCTACTCATGACCCAAACAATTCTGCCACACCACTCACACAACCCAGTGATGCTATATTCTGCTAGATACAGAAATCTATCCTCACAATGACTAAGTGACACAGCCAGTTACCCAGTCATATCCCGTGTAGTACAATAGTCAGTAACCTCCTAGAACCTAGGTTCTTTTTGGTTGTGGGGTTTTTTTTTTAACCTCAAAGAATTACTTTGCTATAGCAGCCCCTACCACAGCCAATATTTCTTATCTCTAAATAAGTGTCATTAAGGCCTGTTTTGCTGTGTAATGACTGAACTATGAATGGCAGTAGACAGGACACAGTTAGCTAAATCCCACTGATTCAAAAGGGCATTTCCTTCCAAGGATAAAGTCACATAAATGAAATTATATCCATACCTAATGCAGAGCACTTCTAAGCAAGACTGGTATATTTTCACTGGAAATAATTAGTTGGAGTCAATTTATGCAGAGATGTCATAGTGCAGTTAAAAAATCTTTAAATATGCATGAAGTAGTTTCTCAATCATTTGGGGCAGTGTTTCCTAACCATGGGTAGAGTTACTCCCATGGTCTTTTCTAAAAATAAATGTTGGGGCTGATCCTCCAAATGTCTAATTCAACAGAGGTATATCAAGATTATTGAGGGTGCAAATAAAGAATCTGATTCCAGCTAACTGAAAAACAAAAGGAGAGAGGTTTCTAGAAGGATAGTAGGGAGCTGACAGAATCAAAGGCAGAACTCAATAGTCTGGGCTAGGAAAGGCAGAACTGGTGCGCTCCAGGAAGGGCAGCAGCAGCTGTCCAAGGTCCTGCTGAGAGCTTCAAGGTGGTTCATCTCCGTTTCCCTTCCCTCCCCTTCTCCTGCCGGCAGAGAGAAGAGCTGCTGGACGGGCCTGAAGGAGAAAGGTATCTCCATCCCTGGATGGATCAGCTATGAGGGTGTATCTTTCATTAAGCTGTGAATTACTTAACCCCTTTGTGCCTCAGTCTCTTCCCCTGTGAAATGGATGAAAATAAACGAATTCCAAAACAGAAATTTACTTTTAAAGTATACCTGTTTCCTTGATATTTGCTTTCCTTGAGATTCTCTGTTTTTCCTCACCTATAAGACGAGGTTCTGGAACTAGACTGCCTGGTTGGAATTCAGATTCACCATTCAGTAGTTGTGTGACCTTGGGCAAGTTTCTTAACCTGTCTGTACTTCAATTTCCTCATCCATAAAGTGTGATCATATTTGTAGTGAACTCATAGGGTTGTTATAAAACTTAAATGAAATTAGTATTTGCAAAACAGAATGGCACCTGTACACAGTTGGTATTATTTATGTTTGTTAAATAAATGAAAGAGAATGCAGGAGGCATTTCTGGTCAGTTAGTATATCCAATTCGTTGGCTCCCAGACATTACGTCTGGGTAAGGATACCAGTTAGACAAGGACTACTCCATTTTATTTCTAAGCTTACCATTTTTTTAAAAATGCTCATTTTTAAAAAAATTTTTAACATTTATTTATTATTGAGAGACAGAGAAAGACAGAGCATAAGCATGGGAGGGGCAGAGAGAGGGGGAGACACAGAATCTGAAGCAGGCTCCAGGCTCTGAGCTGTCAGCACAGAGCCCAATGCGGAGCTCAAACTCACAAACTGTGAGATCATGACCGGAACCGAAGTGGGATGCTTAACCGACTGAGCCACCCAGGCGCCCCCCAAAAAATGCTTATTTTTGAGAGAGAGAGCAAGGGGCAGAGAGAGAGGGAGAGAGAATCCCAAGCAGGCTCCATGCTGTCAGTGCAGAATCTGACGCAGGGCTCAACCTCAGCCACCATGAAATCGTGATCTGCGCCAAAACCAAGAGTCGGATACTTAACCAACTGAGCCAACCAGGTGCCCCTAAGCTCACCATTTCTCAAATTTAGATTACAGAAGACTTACCCTCATGCTTATCAGGGTCTATTCAACTGGATAGGAAGTGAGATCACTGGGTCTTGTATGGATCAAAATATCTTGAAATGCTTTGATCATTGGGAACTACTTGGGGTCCAGATGTTTTCCTGGCTTCAGCACAAAGAAGTGACACCTACTTCTGGTTGATTTTGAGGCAGTGAAAGTCTTATTAGGGCACAGATGACAAAAAGGCTGTGGGAGTTAGCAGATGGTACCTGGTACACAGGCCCTTCAAGATGAGCAACAGCTGGAGAAGGAAGGTGAGCTGCCCCAGAGCAAATTGTTTTGCATACGAATTACTGCATTTCTGATCAAGTTTCCCTGAGGCTTACTGGAAGGAAGACTTTTGTAAAACTTTCTTTTCAGGAGATTCTGCAGAGAAGAAAAAAGTCCAGTGAACACAATCTCTCGCTTTCTTAAGAATTGTTGTAAACACACAGCAAAAAAATTATCATCTTCGTATCCCATTCCCCGCCCCCTGCCACCATTCTACTTCCTGTTTCTATAAATTTGACTACTTTGGATACATCCCCTAAACAGAATTGTACAGGATTGGGTTTTTTGTGATTACTTTATTTCACTCGGCATAATGTCCTCAAGATTCATCCATTTTGTAGCCTATGACAGTCGGAGGCTGAATAATATTCCATTGCATGTTTATACCACATATTGCTTATCCATCCATGTATCACTGGATATTTATGTTGTTTCCACCTCTTAACTGTGGTGAATACCATTACTGGGAACATGAGTGTGCAAATGTCTCTTTCAAACCCTGCTTTCGATTCTTTTGGATATCTACCCCAAAATGAGATGGCTGGGTATTTTTATCTTTTTAAGGAAACTTCATACTGTTTTCATAGCGTCTGCACCATTTTACATTCCCACCAACAGTGCACAAAGGTTCTAATTTTCTCCACATCCTCCCAACCCTGTTATTTTCTGCGGGGGTTTTTGTAGTAGCCATCCTAATGAGTATGAAGTGATATCCCATTGTGGTTTTGATTTGCATTTCTCTGATGATTAGTGATGTCGAACATCTTTTCATATGCTTATTAGCCATTTGTATTCAATCTTTGGAGAAATGTCTATTCAATTTTAAATGCGTATTTTAATTGGGTTATTTGATTTTTTGTTGTCCACTTGCATGTGTCCTTTATACGCTCTGGATATTAACCCTTTATCAGATATGGGGTTGCCTTTGCACTCTGTTGACTGGACTGGGTCCTTTGATGCACAAGAGTTTTTAATCTGGTTATAGTCCCATTTGTCTATTTTTTTGCTTTTGTTGGTCTGTGCTTTTGGCATCATATTTAGAAAATCATTGCCAAGCCCCATGTCATGATGATTTTCCCTATATTTTCTCACCTAAGTTTTATGTCTTACATTTAGGTCTTTGATTCATTTTGAGTGAATTTTTGTATGTGGTATAAGACAAAGGTCCAACTTCATTCTTTTACATTAGGAAATTCAGTTTTCCCAGCACAATTTCCGGAAGAGATCTTTTCACCTTCTTTTGACTTTCATCAAGAGAGGATCCAGTAGGGCTGCTTAATGCCCTCCTTACAGGCTCAAAAAGCCCCAGTCAGACAAGGAAGAGAGTTTAATTCACACCTCGCTCATGTGAGCCTGCTTCAAGGTCATTGTTCACCTTGCAACTTGCAGCCACAACCCTGACTTTGCTTCCACTCACCAGATATTCAACTATTTTCGGCTCGGGCTTCTGACCGTGAGGAATCAGGTTTGCTTCGTCTGTTTCTCAAGACTCCTGAAACAATCCTATATTCAAGACACAACCCAGTGAGGCCAATTTCTTTGCCAAAACTTAACTCACCAGGTTTCATTTCATCTTCTGAGTACTTGTTAATCGGAATTAAGATTTCCCCCATGACCTAATGTTTGGGAGATTGCAGAAAAATACTTGTGATGTTCTTTTCAAGTTTTATTTATTTAAACTCTACCTCCTTGCAAAAACTAGCGACGGTAGCTTGATGTGTAATAATTTCATCTCATTCCTTGAAAGCTCACTGATAGTTTTTTAGCTTAGATAAAATGACAGAGTATAAAGCCACCACTGTTCACTTCTTGCCAACTGAGCACCCATACATACCTCTTCTAACCATACCTAACTTCCAAATACGATAGCAAAATCATGCTTCCACATCCCTTCATGCAACTGTTCCTTGAACACTTGAACACACACTCCCAAAAAGAGGATACAGAGTCTTTTTATCCCTCTTCAGGACATTTTCACTCCTCTTCTGAGTCACACTTTCCTTTTGATATCCTGTAACTTAAATATGAATATATAAAGTTAACTACTATTAACACAACTTATGTACAATGGCGGGAGAAGGGGGGTAGAAACCAATATATACTCAAATATGGACAAATCAACATGAAGAAGAAATGCTCATGACTCTTACAGCTTTTATAACTTATTTCTGCAAATGGTCATGTGGTAAGAGCTAGTATAACTTTCTTCCTTCACTATTTACTCCGTATCCATTTCAGCAATCATGTCAGCTAGTCATGATTCCTTGCGTGGTGAGGCGACCCAAACCTTTGATTCTAAAGGGTCTATACAATAGAAGTCCTGGCTGTATTTTCTCATTGTGGTTTTCCATTGACTGTAATCACAGGACATGCATGTTGTAAGAGGTACCAGGAGATACTTATCTCTACCGCATAGAAGCAACTGTTGATAGTCAGGATCACTCAGCCCAGCCAGAACAGAAACTTCTTTGCCTGTTGATTCACTGGGATGAGGGGCCCAAAGTGGCTGGCAGCCTTAACTTCCCATTTAATGGAACCATTGTTCTGTCTCCCAGTGGAAGGAATTGTCCCTTGGGAACTAAGACCTCCAGACAGGCAGACCCAAAGCCTCAGACACGGAAAGTAAAATTCACTTTTGGGTCGCTAGGAATAATAATGAGCAGAGCCACCTGATATCCACTCCTTGATTCCCAGTCCCAAGAAGGTTATGGGGAAAACAGCACCATATGTTGGCTCCTGATTTAGAGGATATGATCACGACGCTACAGGGTATTTCTGCCTAAATGGCACTGTAAATGGATCTCCAAAAAGGCAATTCAGTGTTAGCCGCCTCAGGACAATGTGGATATGGTCAAACCAGCAAATTCCATGAGCACGTGTCTACTGACACTATTTGTTCAAGACTAATCTCATATATACTATTTAAGTTGGATGATGGGGTGCTGCTATGCTATGGCTTAACGGGTGGGCAATTAATGATAGGTGGTTCAGGTCACAAGGTCACTTAATGGCCTGTGGTCAAGTATGTGGCATTGCCCAGTAGCACTTGGGGACATGTGTGATAAAAATAAATAAATAAACAATAACAAAACAAACTACTTCCCTCAAGTTATCCGGCGCACTTAGAAACAACCAACCCAAACCACCATACTCCTTATTTTCACTAAAATATTCTATGGAAGCAACTACCTGGTTATGTATAAAACTATGGGAGCAGGTAAAGACGTCTATGGAAGGTTGCTGACTGTGCATCTGTGGTGGGTCTGAAGTCACTGTAAGGTGACAGAGATGGAAGTCAGGAAGAAAAGCTGGACATGAACAGGGAGAGGTAAGGATACAACGGGAACTGCAAAGATCATCTAGAACACACAATGACAAACTGGAACCCACGCACACACTCGAACATGTGTCTGTCTCACCACACTAACCCTGTGATGTAGTAACTGGCAGAAGCTGGTGTCCCTTGCCACAGAGTTACACGTGCACCTGCCCCGGTACCTGGAGAAGCTGGTGGAAGAGGTCCAGCGAAAGCTGGAGGAGCTGTGAGCTCACCTGCACCAATAAAGTGACTTAGCAACAAGGCAAGGGGCCACCAGCTGTGCTCTACACTGAACTTCAGAGGGCTATGGCTGCCACTTCACTTCTGGTACTAAGTCTTGTGCAAAATCCTCTGGTGGCCAACCCCAATCCAGAATCAGACGTGGCAAGGAATTCTGGGAAACACAGTTCCACCTATGTTGACATGATATGAAGCCAGTACAAGGATGGAAATCATTTCTTAGGTTGCTGGAAATCTCCAGGAACGGTTTTTCAGGAATAAGTTTCCAACTCAGGGTCACTTTTTCTTTGATATTCATGTCAATTTGACTGCAATATTATGTTTGGTTATTGTCATCACAGCTAATTTATCACACATTAATCGCACATTTACTATATGGGGGATATTAGCCAAATACTTTGCATCCTTAATTCATTTAATTCTCACAATCATCCGATGGGGTAGGTCCTATTATGTCTCCACTTTACAGATGAAGAAATTAAAATGTGGGGGAGAGTTTACGTAGTTTTCTAAGCCTGTACAGAGAGTAGGAGGCTGGGCAGGCATCCAGAGTCAGTCTGACTCTTGTGCCCTTTCTCTTAACCACCATGCTCTAATATCCTTAATTTCAACCAGGATTTAAATACCTTAAATCATTCACAAATTAAAAGCATAGAATCTATGAAATTTGGTTTTGAATGGAATCTTTTAAAGAATATTTGTAACCATAAAAATCTAAATTAACATACTTACACTAACTTAGGGGTACCATAATTTGCTTCAGATCCCTGAAGAGCTTAAGAAAAAAGCACTAAGATATAAAATTATTTATATTCATCTTGTACAGGGTAGAAGAGCAATGCTAAAGTAATCAGATGAGGTGTCATAAAAACAAGGTAAGAGGAACATACATTTGCATGTTCTTTCACTCCTTTCCCTGATATTTGCTAAGAGCACCATATGGGTAAGTGGCTGTGGGCATAAACTAAGCCCTGTTGAGAGTGTTGAGTCTATAAAGGGGGATAAAGCATCCAGAGAGGGGATGGGGGATTTTCCCTATTACGAACCAGAACCCAGGGCAGATGGAATATCTAAGAGATGGAAAGATTGAGTGAACAAGATTTTAGTGAAGGAAGAGAAATTTCATCTAAACCTGATTTCCTTCCCCTTCATTTTTGGTACTCATAGAAATCCAGGTCTCTGCGGGAATCTCAAAATATTTTTAATTTTGGCAAAGAGCCTTAAACTCCATGGAAAAATGATGCCCGGGGCATCAAGAGGCCTGGGTCCTATTTGTCCCACTAACTCAGCGGGTGGTCTACTTTTCTTTCTTCTCTAGGTCTCAGTCTTACTGTCCATAAAATGGAAGAAGTGAAGGGGCCCTCAAGACAATAGATTTTCATTCTAGTTCTAAATCTGGCCTTCTTGGACACTAGACTTGTTCTCACAAAAAGGAACAAGTAACAAAAGGAACAGGAACAGGTAACAAAAGGAACAGGACACAGAAAAGTAATGCTTCCTCAGGAAGGTACACCCTTGATGCTAAATACACATGCTGTCACTGCTGTGCTCTGGCCAATTTGTATTCTGTCATGTTTTCTTCAGTCCCAGTGATAGATTCACTGGGATCCACCATTCCTCTGCCATTTTCCCACAAGGCCACCAGAGAGCTAAAATCACAAGCCCATCTGTGCTGCAGGTCAGAGCTAAGAGGTCATCGTCCCCAGTGGGAACCAGTAGCCCCAAACCCTTCCTACATGAGGGACGCAGATTCATTTCACAGGAAGATACTACTGGAAAAGTATCCTTAAGACTAGAGCAAACTTTGCAGAGTAAATAAAACAAGGGGCATGTGATCCTTGACAACCATATTGAGGAATGGGTTAAAAGCAAAATGGTTTCAGTGATTAGGGTAGAAAACCAAATAGATCAAGCAATACATTACCAAAAAATAAAAAAAAAATTAAAATAATAGTGTGTGTGTGTGTGTGTGTGTGTGTGTGTGTGTGTGTGTGTGTTCTGTGGAGAGATTTTTAAGATGGGGAAGCATCTAAGCTCCATATCTCCCAGGTTAAGAATAGCCATCATTAACAAAGACTAAGAAATCCCAGTCGCTAGACCAAGCACATTACATGCATTATCTTATCTAATCCTCACATTAAATTCATGATGGATGCTATTCCTGTCCCATTCCACAGATGAAGAAACAGCCATAGACAGGGGAAAGGTGTGTCCAAGCCCACATGGCTAAGGGAAGCGTCAGGATTTGAATCTGGGCCTAACCCTAGACACCTCTGTCCTTCTATTTACACTGATCCTTAAATAGGAGAAGTGGACTCCTCCTACAGAGGACCACAGTTGGATGAAAAGTTCCAATTTGAGTGTTTGCGCCATTGGACACTTGCCTTGGTCAGGTTGAAGGGGTGCGTTGAGATCTGTGTTAGGCATGTTTGAACACGGATGAAGAAGCACATTAGGTCACATGGAGTGGATGAATACGACAGGGCTGGCACTATGCTAGGAGCTGTAGGAAGTGCAAACAACGTAAAGCAGTGAGGCCACTTGCTGAGTTGGGTATGTGTGTGTAAATTTGAGGGTAATCCAGACAAGCTGTACTTGAGTGAATTGCTGAGTCTTCTCAGAGAGAGCACTCTTTGAAATAAGCCTCAAAGCACAGTAGAAGCTCGCAGCTGAAGGAAGAGGGGAAATGTATTTAAGACAAACCTTCAGAAATGAAGATAAGTCTGAGAGCACCAGACTTAAGCTTCCCTTGCTTTCTAAGAGTGGTGAAAGCCACTGCTCCTTGGCTCGTGTTAGGAATGCTCCAGCTCTCTTTAAGTAAGCAAGGCGGACTCCCCTTCCCCCCCATCTGCTCCTCCGCAGTGTGATTTGAATTAGCAATATGGAGGTGGGGCATCAGAGACCTTGCCAGGTCGTGGAATGAATCAAGCATGGATAACAGCCCTTCTGTCATCCAGCTGCAAGTCAAAAAACACTGGGTCCCAGAACATGGGGGCAGTCATAATTTATTCATTGAGAGCCAAGAAGAACGGGGTCGGTGAGGATTTAACATTCTAATAGGAATGATATCACACTCATTTCGTATTTAGAGCCTGGAAGAAACTTCCTGCTCTTGATATGGCTGCTTAAAAAAACAAAACAAAACAAAACAAAACAAAACAAACAAACAAAAATTTAGAAAGAGTACTAAAGAAACTTGGAAGTGAGCCAGTAGGAGTTGAGGAAGTCATTACCTGAACTGAAGAATCCTGCTTCATTCTCCTCTTTAGCCCTACTCTCCAGGTATTTATACGAAGCCTTGTCAAGGCGGCTGTGATCATCTGAAATTGTGTTTAAAAACAACAAAACTATGACTAATAAAAGAACATATGGAAAGAAAGCTAAAACTGGGCTGCAGGTTCAAGAGACCAGCACCTTAATTTACAGTAGCGTCTCTAACTTGTGGCAGTACCCACAACTGGTGTCATCATCCACACACTTCTTCCTGACTATTCTGTGTCCCTTCCTTATCGTGGCCCCAAGATCATCTGCAACTTTTCTAAGCACTTTCCATAGAGTCATCTGGGGCCTTTTTTCGGGTTTTACCTCTTACTTCAAACTCTTCTTATTTCCATGAGAAAGAATAGTGTTTGGTCACCAACATAACTGAAAAACTTGAAACCTTGATGCTCCACAAATTCCTAATTGTTTACCTCCTCTCTTGGATTGCCCAGCAAGACTTTACCTCACGTTTCACAAAGATTTTCCTCCAAAAATACTGTTACCCAATTTTGGAAAAGTAAATCAGACCCTAAG
This sequence comes from Lynx canadensis, assembly GCF_007474595.2. Taxonomy (NCBI): domain Eukaryota; kingdom Metazoa; phylum Chordata; class Mammalia; order Carnivora; family Felidae; genus Lynx; species Lynx canadensis. The sequence continues at coordinate 11,187,440 of NC_044313.2, forward strand.
TTATAGATGGGCATCCTTCTACTTAAGAAAAACCCCTAGCTAAATAGTTTACAGACTAAACAGAATGTCCTATAAATATTTTCACCCTCACAAATCCATTTTATAAATCATGTTTTAAGGACATTAAAAGATCAGGATACTACCCTCTCTAACTGCTTAAGGCTTTGCATGAACATATTATACACAGTCATTGATGGTTATCATTAATATTAGGCCTTACAAAGAGCTTCATTCCATCAAAATCATTGCTCCTTCACAAACATGGCAAAACACCAGCTTCCAAATTTTTAAAAGAAATGGAAAGCATAGGCAGAAAATCTCAAACTCAGAGGGGTTTCCTTATGCACTGAAATCAACCATTGACGGAATGATTCTTTAAGGCACCTCTGAAAATTAAGCAAATTAAATTTTTACCTACCTTACAGGCAATTTTGTAAGATATTTATATTCTCCAACAAAGTTCCATTTCTTCCCCAAAGTGCACTCACTGAAAAAGTCTAGAGAAAAAAGGCAACACGTACAGATGAACTTCAGTGAATCTGGCTTCCCAGGAAAGCTCTAAGCAAAGGTAAAGACACAGTATACATGTCAACTGTTACTTAAGAAGAAACCTTAAGATGTAACCCAGGATAATACACAGAAAATGTTCATGGACACTACTATCAAGGAGAGAGAAAAGTGGCCCAAGTTAAGAATTAGCTCGTTTCCACTACTGTGGGGGGCTGGGCCCCGGTGCCAGGCTGAGACCGGGTCGAGCAATGTTCCCCGTTGACTCAAGCCAACCCGGTGGTTCCCCCTCCCATTCCCCCACTTTCAAGGGCGTACAAAAGCCTTGTCAAGGCTGAGAAAGTTAATTCCTGAAGCCTGTGGTCTGCAGGTGTTGGCAGTAATGCTACCTCCCTTTTTCTACCCCGAGTCAGATAGGAACAGACACGGGAATTGTGTTTTGCTAGCAATCTTATCAACAAGGTCTTGTGACCCGTCTAGAAAACGCACAAGAAACACAGAACTAAATGTTTTGGTTGGCAGCGATTATGTGAAACCTGTTTATTCTTAGAATGGCCTGACCCATAAGAGTCTGGATATAAAAGATTGTGTACAGCAACAATAAAGCCGTCACTTGGGCCATCAGCCCAGGGGACCCTCCTGTTCCCAAACTTTCTCTTCTCTCCTTTTTCTTGCATTCCCCTACCCTCAGGACCCTGACCTCGGTGTTTGTCGCGCCGGTTGCGACACACTACCCCTCCTCTGTCCTTTTGGAGACCCAGGTTCTTACGTTTCCACCCAGAGTTCCCCAGAAGTAGCCGTCTAGGCAAGCCGTGTGTAGCATTAAGATGTCTGATGACACAGAATTACCTTTCCCTCCTTCCCCACAGCACATCAAAGTTCCTTCTTACACAGCTGTCCAAAAACATTCTGCCTAGATACAGAAACGTTACCAAAAGTGTGGCCCATGGACCAGCAGCACTGACATCATCTGGAGGCTTGTTAGAAATGCAAGTTCTCAAAGTACTGAAACCAGTGCCTCAAAGAGATAATGGGCTCCGCTGCAGCATTATTCGTGATAGCCAACATATGGAAACCACCTCAGTAAATAGATAGATATATAAAGAAATGACGGTGTATACATAGTGGGATTGTTCAGATTTAAAAAAAAAGGAGATCCTGCCATTTGCAACAGCATGGATGAAGCTGGAGGACATTATGCTACGTGAAATAAGCCAGGCAGAAATTAAAAAAAGAAAAAAATTAACCGTGTGATCTCACTTACATGCGGAACCTAAAAAAGGTGAATCTGGACACCTGGGAGGCTCAATGGTTAAGCGTCCAACTTCGGCTCAGGTCATGATCTCACAGTTTGTGGGTTCAAGTCCCACATCAGGTTCTGTGCTGAGTCTCTCTCTCTCTCTCTCTCTCCCTCCCTCCCTCTCTCCCTCTCTCTCTCTCTCTCTCAAAAATAAACATTAAAAAAAATTTTTTTAAGTTGAATTCATGGAATCAGAGAGCAGAACAGTGGTTACCAGGGGTGGGGAGGTAGGGGAGATGTCAAAGGGGACAAAGTTGCAGTTACGTAGGATGAATAAGTCTAGAGATCTAACATCCAGGTATGAGGACTATAGTTAATAACACTGTTGAATACTGAAAATTTGCTAAGTGGATTTCAGATACTTTCCATAAAAAAAAAAAAAAAAAAGAAAACGTGGTTACCTGTGAGATAGACATGTTAATTGGCTTGGTTGTAGTAATCACTCCACTATGTGTCTCAAATCACATCGTACATCCTAAATACATACAATTTTTAAAAATGTTTTTATTTATTTGGGAGAGGGGGCAGAGAGAGAGGGAGAGAGAGAATCCCAAGCAGGCTGAATGCTCAGCACAGAGCCCAACACAGGGCTCAATATCAAGACTGTGATCATGACCTGAGCTTAACTGACTGAGCCACCCAGGCGTCCCAGATATGTACTGTTCTTATTGTAAGAAATAATAATGAAGAAATGCAAAGTCTCAAGCCTTACCTCCAGCAACTAAAGCTGAATCAGGGACCTATTTTAACAAGCTCCCCAAGGGGTTCTAATGCACAATCAAGTTTGAGGCTCCCTGACAGAGAAACCATCAGAGAGAGAATTCTAGCAGTGGAGAGACAAGATGAGCCAGGGGGAGGACCCCTTTCAACAAAGGGATTCTAGTCTAATTACCCACTAACCCCAAGCCAATTATTGACACATGAAATGAAAAATTACAAAAACTGGAAAAAAACTGGAAAATGGACCACAGTCTTATTGAACAATTACCCTGAACTCTGGATGTGAGGATTCAAAATTAATGACTCAAGGTTATTGGAAATGAATGGTACGTCTCACTTAATTCTCCGGGTCTCCAGAGAGAGGCTAATTGGGGCCCATAAATTAGAAGAAATTATTTAACAAGTTGATTAATGTTCTGAGAAAAGGGGAGGGGCCCAAAATGGACACATTCTGCTGATTTCTAAAAAGAGGATTTAATTAAAATCAATTGCTTCACCCCACTGTAAACAAGCTGGATCAATCTCTGCTGTGGGGAGTCTCGTCAACATGCAAGGGGGAGGAAATGAGGCCACAGTCAGCAGGATTTCAGAGGGAGTCAGTGTTTGCCAAAGACTCTTTGTCACCTTCAAGAGTGTAAGGGCATAAAAGGAAGAAATCAAACATCAATTTCAGCCAAGAATAGATGTTCCCTTAAGTGGGGAAGGGGAGACCCGGCCGCTAGTCATCTAGAGTTAAGTAAATGATTCTCGTGGGTTAACCTGCTGTCGGGCTGCACTTCAGAATCCCAGGGTTTGCTGGGCCTTTTCAATGATTTGCACACACCGCAGTGTGGGTCTGCGGGAACAGATGGGGAGTCCGGCATTGCTGAGTCGAGGCCGACACAGCAAAGGCCTCGTTACTCAGCAGTGGGCTCCTGGCATTGCAGATTACCCAGGTGGTTTGCACGGACCCAGACCCCCCACTTCTTCGACCATGGCCTCAGGTCACCTCCCAGACCAAACAGGACCTCACCATCTGCGGATCCCCCTCCCCTTCCCTATAAAAGGCTCCAAACCCCCAACCCTCGGTCTAGGGGACATTCCAGTTGGCCCTGCCTCACCGGGTTGTAGTTCCTCAGGCTCCAGGTAGAGAAACTGACCTACGTGTGAAAAGCGAAGAATCTGGGAGGCCTGCACAGTTAGATTGAGCAGCATGCAGGACACAGAAACATTGGCCTGGGTCAGCGTGGCAGGCAAAATAATGCCTCCCAAAGATGCCCCACATCCTGCTCTTGGGACCTGGGGGTGCTACATGGCAAAGGGACTTAAGGTTCAGGTGCAGGGAAGGTTGCTGACCAGCCGGCCTGGAGACAGGTGGTTATCCTGGATTATCCAGCTGGGGTCCATCTAATCACATGCACGAATCCTTAAAAGTGGAAGGAAAAGAGGCAAGAGAGAGGCTCAGAGAGTTTTCCTGGGGACGGGCCTCTACCTGGCTTCAAAGCTGGAGGAGGCAAAATTCAGGCAACCTGCAGAAGTGGAAAGGCAAGGAAATGGATTTCCCCTTGAGCCTCAGAAAGGAAGGCAGCCCAGCTGACCCCTGACCTTAGCCCAGTGAGCCCTGCATGGGACCTCTGACCTACACAGCCTATGAACTCCTAAATGCGTGTTGTTTTAAGCCGCTCAATCTGTGGCCACTTGTCAGAGCAGACAGAGGAAATTCCTATCAGCAGGGGCTGAGGGATCAGGGCCTCTCTACAGAGGAGCCTCTGCGGGCTTTGCAGGACCTGCTCTGCCCTGTGTCTCAGGGTCTGTTGGACACAGCCCCTGCCTGGCTGGAGGGGGAAGTGGGGAGAAAGCAGGGAGGAAAACACCTTGCTTCGAACCATTAACCCCTGCCCCGAAGTTGCACAAACACTAAATTGGTGGAAATTCTAAGAAATAAGGTCAGCGCCCTCATTATTGATTGTATAAAACAGATTTGATTCGCAGCTTTTAGAAAAAGAAGCTGTGTGGTTTTGAGCCTTTAGAACAATCTTGACCAAGCAATCTCATCTTCAGATAATGTCTCAAAACGACGTGACGGGGCTAATAAAATTGTTTTTAATGTACAAATGGGAAAATGGATCCTAGCATTTAATATTTTATAAAGTCCCTATTCTGTTAGAAACATTTTCACTTCAATAGCTAATTATATGTAGTAATAGTATCCAAAATACACAGTATTAGGGGCACCTGGGTGGCTCAGTCAGTTAAGCGTCCAACTTCGGCTCAGGTCATGATCTCACAGTCCGTGAGTTCAAACCCTGCGTCGGGCTCTGCGCTGACAGCTCAGAGCCTGGAGCCTGTTTCAGATTCTGTGTCTCCCTCTCTCTCTGCCCCTCTCCTGTTCATGCTCTGTCTCTCTGTCTCAAAAATAAATAAACATTAAAAAAAATTTTTTTTTAAATAAAATACACAATATTCAATTTTTTTTTTTTTTTTTTTTTTTTTTTTTTTTTTTTTTTAGATTTGGGTAAATCTGGCATCATTCTGCTTGGGGGAGGTAATAGAGATCCTGAAAACAGGGCAGATGTTGTCCAAAAAGATAGAAATAATACAGAAGGGTGATTTTCAGTAACCTCTAGAGAAAGAAGGTGAAGGTTCTCCATCTAGCCCATCCCTGTCTGCCTGCCACAAAGATGCGGCTTTGTTAGGGCCAACTCTTTTGCTGAGCCACACTTGTTGGTGAGTACTGCAGGGTTAAGCAGGTCTCCTCGATTTTTTTTTTTTTTAAGAGAGTGACACAGATAGGGTGAGTAGCAGAGGGGCAGAGAGAGAGAAAGAGAATCCCAAGCAGGCTCCCAGCTGCCAGTGCAGAGCCCAATGTGGGGCTCAAACCCATGAAGTCGCAAGATCATGACCTGAGCCGAAACCAAGAGGCGGACACTTAACCAACTGAGCCACCCGGGCACCCTGTCTCCCCTGTCTTCTAATCTTATAGGCCAGTGTGCTCTGCCCAATGTCAGGCCATTGTCAGCCCTGGGCATTGGGACCACACAGGGCTCTTTCTTGCTATTTTCTTCTCTGTGGGAGTACCCCCCGCCCCCTACCGGCCACCGCCCAGAGCTGGGGGCAGTGTTGGGTGGCTTTCCTCTGAAGCTATTCAGGTTTAGGAAAGAAACAAAGGTCCTCTACAAGGTCAAACCTACCCTACCTGGGAGATCTATGCCGGCTCTCGGGTCCAAAGGCCAATTAACCATCAAGTGTTAGCAGGGCATATGAGTCAGGGCTTGATAGAGAAATAGAACCAACAGGATATGTACAGGGATATATAGGAGGAGATTTATTACAGGAATTAGCTCATGCAAATATGGAGACTGAGAAGTCTGCCAGATCTGCCAAAACCTGGAAAGCCGGTGGAGTCACTCAGTCAGAGTCCAAAAGCCTGTAAACCCATGAGTACCAGGGTCCAAGGGCAGGGGGAAAATGGGAGGTCAGTTCAAGCGGGGTGAATCCACCCTTCTTCCACCTTTTTGTTCTGTTTGGGCCCTCCATAGGTTCAATGGGCCACCTACACTGGTGAAAGCAGTCAGTTTATTCAGTTCACCAATTCAAATGCTACCATTTCTGGAAACACCTCACAGGTACACCCAGAAGTATTTTACTGGCTCTCTGGGCATCCCTTACCCCAATCAAGGGGACACATAAAATCAACGATCGCATAGGGTGTTCTCTATCATTGTGCTCCAATGCTCTTTGGAAATCAAGTGAGCACATGGGGGCCAAGGCCAGTTAAGGGGAGTCCTGAAGCCACAACAACTTCCCAAAGCCATCCAACCTTCCCTTCAAACTGTGATATCTGAAAAAGAAGGAAACAGGGGAAAGAACTGAGTAGAGAAAGAGACAGAGAGGAGGGAGGACAATCTTCTGACCAGCAGCCAGTCAGCCTCCCAGCAACAGCTGTCTTGTACGGTGTCTGAACCCCCGTCAGTGTGGTAGAACCCCTCCTTAAGGAATGTGGTGAAACCTCAAGACAAGGGAAAGACAGCCTGGCTACATGTATGTGCACCACATGCCCCACGACTCTGTAACACAGAACACCCATTCAGACTGTATATTACCATATGTGGGAGACAAGGGAGCAAAAATTGTACCAAAGGCAACCCCCACTGTGTTCGGGGCTCAGCCTATTGGGTCTTAGCCTGCTGAGTCTGTGCTCGCACGAATAAAGCTGCTTCCTGGAAAGAAAAGCCTCGGTGTCCCGACTCTGTGTGTGACCCACTGCTACGTTACACGGGGGCTCGCCCAGGAGGTGGAGGCGGGGTTTCACTTCCCTTGTCACCAGGGTACAATCCTCAGGGCACCAGGAGAGGTAACCTTGCCTGGCACCAGGGGCCTGCTTGATCTGCAGGAGACTAGCCCCTCCTGGCAAACTGGGATGAGGGCCCCAGATGCACAAAAGAACCCAGTGAGGCCCAAGAACCAGATCAGGGCGTGCTGCCCATCAGACTGGCAAGAACCCAGGTTGGTTTTGGTAGACCTGCCCCTAAGAGGCAGAAGGGGAGCCCGATCACCTCCCAGAGTTGCTCAAGTAGTTTCAGAAGGAAAGAAACCGCAACTCTAAAGCACTGGCTGCTGGGCAGCAGGTTAGAGTCACTGTGTGACTGTGTGTGAATGAGACGGAGGCAGAAAGGTTCCGGCCTGACCAATGGGCTGCAGTGAGTGTTGAGTCCCGATCCACAGTTCCGTGGCGACCTCATACAGCTCAGGGCAGCATCAGACTTCCTCGGAGTCTGATCCGGGTCAGAGCTTAATACTGAACCTACCAATGCTAAGAGGTGCCTGAAATATCTCCAGAAGGAGAGCAGATAAAGAGAGTGTGCATCCTCTCCAAATTAGCCCCCCCCTTTCCCCTTTTCCCCTCTCTTGTTCATGAAAGTTGTCCATTATGGGGAGGAGATGGGTGGAAAGCAGAGTAAACCGACTCCCCTAGAGTGTATGTTGAGGAATTTCAAAAAGGGATATTCAGGAGATTATGGTGTGAAATTAACTCTTGGAAAGCTCCGGATAGTCTGTGAAATTGACTGGCCATCATTCAGGGTGGGCTGGCCCTCCCTGGGGCTCACTTGATAAGGAGCTAGTTGGCCGAGTATTCAGGGTCTTTTTCAGGGATCCAGGCCACCCCGACCAATTTCCTTACGTTGACCGTTGGCAAGACCTGGTCCTATCCCGGCCACCTTGGCCAAAAGTCTGTACTGAAGAGAACTGTAAAGTTATGATGGCTCATGTCACGCTTCCTCTAAATGCCGACCAAAAACTGAAAAACCCATACTGTTGGCAGAACCTGAGAGGACCCCACCTCCATATGCCCTCACTGTCACCTGCACCTCCAGCCGCCCTGGCTACGGAAACCCCACCAGAGCCTGTCCCTAGTCCTGAGGCCTCACCACCTCCAGCACCACCCGCCTCTCCGGATGTGACCGGCTCGCTCAGACCACCGGTCCTAACCCCATACACCCCTCCCAGAAGGCGATTAGAAATCGGGCCAGTGGAGACAGTCCCTCCCTATAGCAACACTGGAGAGCCCTACAGATGCCACTGAGGGAAACTAGGGGACCCATCTATTATGATCAGGAAGGCCAGATCCAAGGAGGCCAGCATGATTTTGTGGACCAACCCTTTACCACTACAGACCCCCCAAATTGGAAGCACCTACCCCTTCCTATCCAGAGAAGCCCCAGGCTGTGATTGAACTAATGCAGTCTGTGATTCAAACCCATAAACCTACTTGGATGGACCGCTGTCAACTCCACCTGACTCCCTTCGACACAGAGGAGGGTCGCTGAATTACCCAGGTGGCCCTAAAATGGTTAGAGGAGAATGCCCCAGCTGGGACACCAGACACCCAGGCTTATGCTCGGGCTCACTTCCCTGGGGAGGACCCCAAATAAGACCCAAGTGACTGAAGTATAGATGGAAGGCTTGCAAGGACTGAACAGTCTCAAGAAGCCCTTCTAAACAGCATGAAGGAAGCAGGGGGAGGGGGGAGCCATAAATATGAGTAAAACATCAGAAGTGCTCCAGGGACCGAGGAGAGCCCGAGCCAGTACTATGAGACACTATGTGAGGCATTTCGTCTCTACACCCCTTTTGATCCAGAGGCTCCCATTAACCAGCGGATGATCAATGCAGCTTTAGTAGGTCAGGCCCAGGGGGACATCCAGCGCAAGCTGCAAAAGCTAGAGGGTTTCACTGGCATGAATGTCAGTTGCTGGACGCAGCAACTAAGGTGTTTGTCAACGGCGACCGAGGAAGAACGCCGGAAGATGCAGAAGACAGACTCGTTAGCTGCTGCCTTGGTGGAGAGGTCGAAATGCTCCCGGAAAAGTGCCCCGCAGGGACGGGGCCAAAAAGGGCGATGGCAGGGAGGATCATCTCGCCCAGGACCAAAGTTAGGACGGAACCCATGTTCCGTCATCGGGAGGACCACTGGAAAAATGAGTGCCCCCTGCGGCTGGGTAACTCTCAGCAGGGCCCCTAAGAGAGTGGTAGTCATGCATTGTCGGGGACAGCAAAGGGAGACACCAGGTCTGCACGGGGGAACCATAAGGCAGGCCGAGAGGCAAGGGAGCCTCCTTCGTGGCCTCCAAAGGAACAGTGATCTGCGGCTTTAGCCGCCACGCTGCTCCCTCGTCCACTGGGCAGAATGGGACCCTGATTACTCAGGACACGAGAGTACCCGGCTTAAGAGTGAAAATGGAAGCTACCTCCCAGGTGGATGGTGGAAATTTGAAGACTGCCGAGTGGCAATTCCTGAGGCCCTGGCTCCAGTTTTTGTCAAGCGGTTCCATCAGGAAACCCACATTGGCCAGACAGCTGTCGAGACTACATTGAGCCGACATTTCTACATCCCTCGACTCTCCAGCACAGCCCAGGCAGTACATGAGCAACGTGAAACGTGTGCCCGGGATGACCCACGTCAGGGACCCAAGGCCGCCCCTGGGGTCAGAGTTTCGGGGGAGCCCCATTTGAAAATATGATGGTGGACTTCACTGAGCTTCCCCAGGTCCGAGGCTGTAAATACCTGTTGGTGTTTGTGTGCGCTTTCTCAGGCTGGATGGAAGGCTTCCCTACTCGCACAGAAAAGGCACACGAAGGGGCCTGACTTCTTCTAAAAGAAATCCTTCCTTGATTTGGGATCCCTGTCACTGTGGGACGGTCGATAACAGGCCAGCGTTCGTGGCTGAGGCGGTGTGGCTGGTGGCAAAGGAGTTAAAGAGGAAGTCACACACAGCACACCGACCCCAGAGCTCCTGGAAGGTGGAATGAATGAACGGAACCCTGAAGCTGCGATTAAGTAAACTATGTCAGGAAACCCACCTACACTGGAACCAGGTGTTGCCAATCACCTTGTTAAGAATCAGGGGTAGTCCCACTAAGTAGACGGGGTTCTCCCCTTATGAAATCTTTTACGGGTGCCCTCCCCCCCATTATCAAGGCCATTGGGGAGGATCTACATGAGATAGGCAATCTAACTCTAAGGCAATAGATGTGGGCCCTTGGCTCTACCCTAACCACCTTACACCACTGGGTTAGGGAGCAACCTGCGAGTCTGACCACAGACACTCGCCCCTTTAAACCAGGAGATGCTGTATGAAGGAGTCAAATGTCCAACCCCTAAAACCCCTCTGAAGAGGCCCGTTCACTGTCATTTTGTTCACCCCCACTGGAGTACAGGTGGCTGAGATGGGTCCCTGGATTCACTACAGCAGAGCAAAGCCAGCATCTCAAAACCGGGAGTGCATTCCTGGTCCATCAACACCGTGCAAGCTGACCATATGGAAGAAGCAATGTGCAACTCCGGGAGACTGCAGCCCTGCGTCAGTCACTCCAGAAACTGACTGATCTACGCACGGCAGAAGCTTGAGGAATCGAAGGTCTGGTGCAACAAATAGACTGTCCTTATTTGCTCTGTTTCCTTACTGTGATGCACTGTCACCCCTTGTTTCTCACTGTTACTGCGATTCTTGCTCTACTTTTCGCTATCGGATTGGCAGAGGCCACCCTAGCCGGCCGGGAGTGTGGTGAGAGGTTTCTGTTAGCACCTGCCCTTTGTGGATAGGATGCTTCATTGGCATTGGTTGCTTTTGATCTGCACCCCTTCTGTAGACCTAGATTCTTCATCATATGACCCATGTATTCGCATAACCAGGTCAGGCCAGGGAGTCACTTGGACCTTACTGTACCATACCCACTTCTCATGCCAGGGAGGAGTCCTGGGGACCTGCAGACACAATGAGACCACCTATTCTATCTGCCAATGGGAGAGTCAATACACTTGCCTTGACCCACACTATTCCTCTAGTGAAGATTGGTTAGACGTCCTATCCAACCAAGGCTTGGGGCTCTTGGTCAGCTGGACACAAATTACTAACCCAAAATGACCAATGTCAATGCTGTTTGACATATGTGCAGTTATAGCTATTGGCCCGGAGGTATCTGTCATATGAAAAAAGCAGGCACTTGTCACAGGGGCCCAAGGACTCTTGATATACCATGCGGAGGCTTAGACTGGGAACGGGAATACCAACTCAATGACAAATACATGTGTGAGGAAAATGGTTTATGTGCCGCACACCTGAGTTTTTATGCCCCAGGTGGAGCCATGTTTCATGGGCTCCTTGGAAAAAAGAAGGCACAACAGCGCTCCTTCAGAAGGGGGCTGCTACATCAGGTTGTCAGTCAAAGGTCTGTCACCCTGTTAATTTTACCATCATTAACCCAGGAGATTCCAAATAGTAATGAGGCACCCAAATTGGCATCCAGATCCACGGGTGAGGCAGAGACCCAGGGATCGTGCTATATTTCAAGAGAGACTACTGCCCATCCAACCATGTCCCATCAAGTCTTCCACTCCTTCTATGAAGAAATAAGAAGTAGCCCCCCCTCCCATTTCAGTCACAGCAAGGAACTCGTTTCTAGCTCTAGCAGAGACTATAGCCCAGACTCTGAAGGTCTCTTCTTGCTATGTATGCGAGGGAACCAACATGGGGGATCAATGGCCATGGGAGGCTAGAGAATTAGATCCCCACGAACCTTATGATGGAACAGAATACCCCAGTCCTACTGCTGGAGTTTGGCTCCTCAAAACCTCAATTATTGGGAAAAACTGCCTGCCCAGTGGAGAAGAAAGTTCACCAACTCTGTTGAAAGCTTAACGTGCCTAGGCCAAAGGTTTTATAACTCAACTGCCTGGGAAACCCAATGGTGGGAGTCTCCAGATCACCTTGAGCCAGATCCCCACCCCTTGTCTAACTTCTCTCATCTCCAAGAGGCCTGGGACAATGTTGGCACAGCCATCGAATGGCGGGCCCCAGGTGGACTATACTGGATATGTGGAAGGACAGTCTGTACAGTACTTCCCTCAGGCTGGTCAGGGTCATGTGTGCTGGGAACTATTCATCCATTTTTCTTCCTGCTCCTACTTGCCAGAGGAGAACATTTGGGAGTCCAAGTGTATGGGGAAAGGGAGACTCAAAGGAAATGATGTGCCCTACAAATTGGCAATTGGAAAGTTGATGAGTGGCCTCCAGAGCATAGAATCCAATATTACAGTCCTGCCACCTGGGCAAAGGATGGGTCCTGGGGCTACCACACTCCCATTTACATGCTAAACCGCATAATCAGACTGCAAGCAGTTGTAGAAATTATAACCAGTGAAACTGTCAGAGCTCTTAACTTGCTAGCCAAGCAGCAAACCAAAATGCACAATGCTATCAATCAAGTAAGTAACCTAAGGGAGGGAGGAGTTTGTAGAAAGTTTAACCTGAGCAACTGCTGCCTACAGACAGATGATGAAGGAAAAGTCATAGAGGAGATCACAGATTGAATGAGAAAGGTTGCTCATGTCCCAGTCCAGACCTGAAAAGGTTGAGACGCCGGGAAGTTATTTGGAGGATGGTTTTCAACTCTCGGGGGATTCAAAACCCTCATAGGTATTATCTTCTTGACTTTGGGAGCTTGCCTAATCCTACCTTGCCTTGGTCCCCTGCTTATATGGTCTGTCTCCAGCCGCATTGAGGTAATGGTCAAAAGCAAAACAGCCATGCATGTGATGATGCTATGGAAATATAAAACTCTAAACCAAGATGATGCTCTTTGACCCAAAATAGGGGTTCTGAGCATCAACAGGGAGGATGCGATAGAGCCCCTCCGTAAGGAATGTTGTGAAAACCTCAAGACAAGGGAAGACAACTGGGTATGTGCACATGGGTGACATTCCTCACGACTCTGTAACTTAGACCGCCCATTCAGACTGTATGTTACCATATACGAGAGACAAAGGAGCAAAAACTGTACCAATGGTAACCCCCCCTACTGCACTCAGGGCTCAGCCTTTCAGGTCTTAGCCCACTGAGCCTGTGCTGGCACGAACAAAGCTGCTTCCTGGAATTGAGGGGTAATGGTGAGCACAACTAATATATTCTGGGTTTTTCCAACATAATTTAGAGATGTGTCATATCAGATGATGCATGATTGAGTGCTAGCTAATTTTTCAAAACTTCTAGAAGGGAGATGGTATGGAAGTGAGGAAGGGCAGGAGGGGAATTTTATAATTCATCAGACTTAGCACAACAGTTCAGTTCTGTGTGTTCCCCTACAAAGGTGTGTATGTTAAGCACTCTCCTTCCCAGGTGTAAAATTCTTACCTTGTGCTGATGAGGGAGCGTGGGCCAAGCCGAGGGCAAAGTACAGGCTAACAGCACCCTCCCCCAGGTGGGACATGTATGATATTCCTTGTACACTCACTCCCAGCTACCCCAAAACAGGAAAGGACAAAAAACAAGTAAGTGTCTCTACCAGTTTACAAGAAAAAGGCAATCCCATCAATGGCCCAAAGTCCAGGAACTCCTATTCTCTTCATGTTAATGCTTTGCTAGAAGGAAAAACAACCTTAGCTTCACAGGAGCTAGGCCTCCAGCAAGTCTTTAGCATGTACAAGTCTCTTTGGAAATTCCCTCTTGACTTTATCTCCTGGACTCCATAAAATGTCACCCCTACACTCACAGTGCAGCTCTTCCTGCCCACGGATCCTGTCCCCATGCTTTAATAAAAACCACCTTTTTGCACCAAAGACGTCTTCGAGAATTCTTTCCTGGCCATCAGCTCCCAACCCCAAGAACCCCACCATCACCCCAAAACCTCATCAGTGCCAGGAAGTTCACCTAAATGTCTAACCACATCTTTCCAAGTATGGAGGCTTTTGCCCCCAGAGAAGATATAACCAAAGTAATTTGATCAGTAGAACAGAAATGATCCATGCCTCACCCAGTTCATGGCAGCCTTCTGCTGCATTTTAAAGATGCTGGCATTTATTATCATTGATTACTTGGCTTTTAATTTGACATTTAATATAGCTCCTTGTCTCTGAGGCATTCAAGACCTACAGACGTTTCCTTTTCATGCCAAGTTAACATTTTGCCTTTCTTCCTGGCTCATCATTCTTAATCTCCTTTAAACACTGCCTCAAAGCCAACAGCTGTCTTTAGCCTTTCTGCCTAAAGTATTTCTGGTAATGATCTCTCAGGTTGCCAGTATATTTGAACTTTGATCCTCAATGACATCAGTCTTAGTGAGGCCAGCAATCCTTGGGGTCAGAAGCCTCAGCTCTTTATACATTCTGCAAGGCGTCTTGTGAACTTACAGCCTTCAATAAATTACACACTGGAGCCATGGTGATCGCTTTCCATCTCTACAGTTGGAACTTTGGTCATCCCTATTTTATGGAGATCTCTTAAGTAGATCCATTAATTCTGCGGTAAGCATTCTAAGTGCAGATCAGCATCTGCACGGCATGATTTGCCAACTGATCTATTTCACAAAGGCACCAGAGGGATCTAATTTATAACACCCTTAAGGAGGACTGTGATTTGTTATTTCCATGCAGAAGCTGGAAAGCTCTCCGTGGATCACCTTCTATACAGGAGCAACATTTACCACTGTGCCAAGCACCGTGCCCCTGTGGCTCCAGAGCCTGGGAGGCAGAATCACCTTAGAGGAGTACAGTGAGGTTCCTGGACAGCAGGCAGGAAGCCCACCCACGCCTTGATCTTGACCAGGGTTTAGACGAGGCAGACAGACCACTGGTCAATGGTGAAGACAGAAGGTGGGGATCCCAAAGGTCTCAGAAGAGGGCCCTGGGGCTGGAGTTCAGTTCTCACACATGGATGAATCGGCCCCAGGTTTGGAGCCAGAGTCCTCCTAGTCTGGGTTCACTTCTCCAGATGCTGGACATTTAATCCCGGTCAACTCACCTGACCTAACCTGAGTGAGACAGTCCCTGCCTAGCAACCACCCCTCCCGAGCCCCCATTTGCCATCTATGTGGGAGGCTAGCAGCACCAACCCCAGAGAAAAGTTACGAGAACCCACAGCACAATACCTGGCACGGAAGAGCTCATTGGCTATAAGGTCGCCATATTTTATTATCGCTTCTTATGGCTTCCAAACTTGATTCTGACTCCTTTGGCTGACAATCTTCAAAGGCTGGGAAACTGAGTCAGTCCTGAGGCTCTGTATTCCAGTGAAATACAAACAGGTGGCTCCAGCCAGAAAACTCACAAATAATTCTGGGAACCAAAATGTTGCTTCTCCTGCACTGGCTCCTAAGGTGGAGTTGGCGACTCCTTCCTCTTGTCACCTGAGAGTCCCCTGCGACAACACATGAGAGCTGAGTTTTACAGCCCCCAGAGGCTACTTTTCCTTTAATAACCAAGTAATAATAACCTCAGCTCCCTCCCACGCCACCACGACAGTCCCCCTATCAGTGTTCCCAAGAACATTCCAGAAGTGTACGCAGGGCCCATAGCTCCACTCACCCTCAGCTTCTCACCTGGCATACCTGGCTACCTTCTACCTGTTTCCTGCCATCTTACCCCAACTCTCTGCTATCTTCCCAGTGAACACAGCCTCAGAAACCACAAACACATGGGGTGCCTGGGTGGCTCGGTTGGGCATCCAACTTCGGCTCAGGTCATGATCTTGCAGTTGTGGGTTCAAGCTCCACAACGGGCTCTATGCTGACAGCTCAAAGCCTGGAGCCTGCTTCAGATTCTGTGTCTCCCTCTCTCTCTCTGTTCCTTCCCCACTTGCACTCTGTCTCTCTCTCTCTCAAAAATAAATAAAGATTTTTAAAAAATTAAAAAAGAAAAGGAAAGAAACCACAAACACAGACCTGTTGCCAAAGATAAAGAAACACATAATAGAATTCAATGTGGGGGGCAGAGGTGGATTATGTCACAGCCCCATGGACCAACTATTTCATGGGGCTTGCTCATTGGCCCCAAGCCAGCTGCCAGGTTGCTGGTTCACCCCAACCCCCACACCAAACCTCCAAGTTCATGTCCCTTGGTCACGTGATAAAACCTCTGCAGTCACCTGTACCCTCCACAGAGCCACCGTCCTTATGCAGAGGATGCCTCACTGCCCATTCCAGGCTTGGCTCGTACTTTCATCTTTTCCACAGCCAGAAGCATCAAATAGTAATTTCCCCCAAAGTGGGGATCCCTGGGCCCTCAGAGACATCAAGCCTCCAACTCTGGCTACATAAGGAATGTGAAAACTTTGAATATCTTTCTTTCAAGGCTACAAGAATCCCAAGTACAATACTAGTAGCTAAGATGCCCCCAGTAGCACCCTGTAGAAGGGGCTCACCACAGGGCTCTTTCAAAACAAAGGCCTGTCTTCCCCCAACATTACTTTGTTTCCACCATGGAATAAAGAAACTTTAGAGGTTTTCAAAATAGCATTTCCCCTTGTCCTGACCACACATGGATCCCACCATTTTGTAATCTGTTTGTAATGTCCCACCTCCTATACTATGCCAGGATTTTGACACCTTTTATAACCCATGACTCCCTCCTGTTTCTCCATGGATCTCACCAAGGTTTTGTAGAACTTCGTTTTCTACAGTTTGTGTTTGAAATAGGTATTTGAAAGCATTTTTTTAAGCCACATACCCCTCCCCAGAGGTTCGTACCAGCCCTCCTGGCATCTGTTTATTCTACTCCAGAGCCTGGGAGTCACTTATGTTCAACTATAAGTTCCTCCAAGGGAGGCACTGTCATCCACTTCTGTGGGCCACACTTTTGATCAGTCCCCAAGGGTAGTGGGCTCCACTCCTGAATATTTCCACATCATGAATCTTTGCATTCCTTTTTATTCCCTCTGCCGCACCTCACTTGAGTCCACCCCTTGGCAGCCACTCCAATGTTCTCCCAGACTCTACTCCTGCCCCTCCACAATTGGCCACCCACGCTCCAGGCAAAGCAAGTTTTCCAAAATGCAAATCTGGCCATATCACTCCTCAGCTTAAATGCTGCCATGGTTTCCCACTGCTCTTAGGCCAATGTCCAAAATGGCTCTCAAGAGCCTGCATGTCCTGGCTGCGGCCTACCCCTCCGGCATCATTTCTCAGACTGCCCTCCTCTTCCTACTCTGTGCTTAGCCAGGCTGGACCTGTTTTAATTCCTCAAATTTGTCATCCTCCCTCATCTCCCATCTTCTGGGCATGCTAGACCCAATGTCTGGCCCACGGCAACTCCTCGATACCCATATGTGGCAAACAGATGAATCAATCAGTTATTTACTATGCCACTCTCTACCTATCAAATTGCCTGCCTGACACAGGAGTAGTTTTTCATTAAATGTTTGAAGAAGAGGAAGAGAGCTGAGATGAGAAAAGACAGGGACATAGGAAAGGGACTAGAAGACAAGTAGTATGCTGATTGACAGGAGCCACAGACAGATCAAGAACCTAAACAGTAGAGCTGGGGAGGGTGAAGCGTGTAGGATAAAGAAAGGACAAGCCAGGGAGACAACAGTAGTCACAGACTGGGAGTCCTAAGACCTTAGCCAGTAGTCACAGACTGGGAGTCCTAAGACCTTAGCCAGTCCCTCTGAGTTGGGCTCTAGAGACAGGTCTAAGTTCCAAATGGTCCAGGTGGCCAAGAGGGCTTCTGCTTCCTTAGGTGAGTTATTGGAGCTCACCTTTCCACACATTGTCCTTTCCAGAAGAAGTGCTGTTCCAGCAGAGGGAAAGGATGGAATCAAGCCTGGGCAGACCCTTGACTGAATTTATAAGCTTGACTTCCACCACCAGAACTACATCAAGGTCTCATCAGCTGGCCTTTGATCAGGGGCTCAATGTCACTCTGGCCATGCTAAACTCAGAAAATGATATGAAAATAGCTAGGCCAAGAAACCAAAATTGAGACGGGTATCTCAAGGTCATGCCCATCCATGAGGCAATTATATAGTCAAACTATTATACAGCAAAACAGCATGCCAACTCAGAGCAGCTGTCAAACTTTGTCTTCCTCCTAGAAAATGCATCTCCTCTTGCACTGTAGTAAACTTGATATCTGTGTATCAGCATTGCTTTTAGAGATTCAGTCTGCATAAATTTATACTTCACGTAGAACTCAGCCTATGAGGGGAGACAGAAATGTAAACAGTAGATGTTCTGCAGTACAACAACACAGGGTCCTCCTCATAGCTGGAACTCAAATAATTGTTGCAAAGGAATGAATGAGTGGGTGTTAGGGTAGAGGTGGATCATGACATCCAGCAGGGCACTGAGAAAAAGCATAGCTCATACTGGAAAGGAAAGTTAAGTCCTAGAAGCCAGAGAGGATGCCCTTGATGGTTATGATCTGGGGAGTTTGTTAGAGGAGTTTCTAATCATTAAAGTACTTATTGGAAAAAAGACTGGACATTACACAGAGTGTAAAGAAGAACACAAAACCCACAAACCCACCAATGGTTTAGATAAATTCAAGTAGATGTGGGGGAAATGGGTGAGCAGGGATGGAAATGAAGCCAGTAAGGAAACTGGTCAGCTGGGCTGGGCTAGGCAATGAAGGAAGGGTATAGGGATTGTTCCTGGGAAGAAAGAATACTTCAGTTGGCCATACCATGGAAACTCCAGTCAAAGATGTGTTAAGACTTGAAAAACATCTGGGACCTCATACTGATCATTCAGACAGAAAGATTGGGTAAAGGGGTATTGATGATTGATACTTCCCAACACTCCTCCTAGGAGGCTGGAAAGTTTGTTTGGCTTGGAACACCCCACTCATTACACATGCAGTGGCCAAAAGCCCCTGTCAAATCATCAGGCCTATCTAACCAGAAAGACACAAGACTCCTGCCACCACCAGAGAGAAAAGAACATAAGCTAACTCTTCGCCAATCAAGTCCAAACTCACTTTTGGCGCTTGGAGCGGGCATGTGTAGCAGGCAGAATAATATCCTCTGCCAAAGATTTCTATGTTTTAATTTTGGGGACTTAGGACTATGTTACCTATATAATGAGAGGGACTTAGATGTGATTAAGTTGAAAATCTTGAGGGGCACCTGGGTGGCTCAGTCGGTTGAGCGTCCGACTCTTGATTTCAGCTCAGGTCATGATCTCCCAGTTCATGGGTTCAAGCCCTGCATCACTGTTAGTGCAGAGCCTATTTGGGATTCTCTCTCTCCCTCTCTCTGCCCCTCCCCCTACTCTCACTTGCTCTCTCTCACTCTCAAAATCAATAAATAAACATTTTTTAAAAATCTTGAAATAGAGGGGCAACTGGGTGGCTCCGTCGGTTAAGCATCTGACTTTGTCTCAGGTCATGATCTCATGGTTTGTGAGTTCAAGCCCCACATCGGGCTCCACACTGGTGGTATGGAGCCTACTTGTGATTCTCCCTCTCTTTCTGTCCCTTCCTGGCATACTCTCTCTCTCAAAAATAAATAAATTAACTTAAAAATAAATAAATATTTAAAAAATATTTTTTATTAAAAAAAATTTTAATGTCGATTTATTTTTGAGAGAGAGAGAGAGAGAGCACAAGTGGGGGAGGAACAGAGAGAGAGGGAGACACAGAATCAAAAACAGGCTCCAGGCTCTGAGCTGTCAGCACAGAGCCTGATGAGGGGTTCAAACTCAAGAACTGTGAGACCAGGACCTGAGCCAAAGTCAGACACTCAAGCAACTAAGCCACCCTGGCGCCCCAATTTTTTTTTTAAATTTTTAAAATTAAATAAAAAGAAAATCTTGAAATAGAAAGATTATGCTAGAATATCAGAGTGGGCCCGGTATAATCACAGGGTCTTTATAAGGGAAAGGGGGAGGCAGAAGAGAGAGATTTGAAGATGCTAGGTGCCCCAAAATTTAAAAAATTTTTTAAATAAAATGAAAAGAAAATCTTGAAATAGAAAGATTATGCTAGAATATCAGAGTGGGCCCAGTATAATCACAGGGTCTTTATAAGGGAAAGGGGGAGGCAGAAGAGAGAGATTTGAAGATGCTAGGTGCCCTAAAATTTAAAAAATTTTTTAAATAAAATGAAAAGAAAATCTTGAAATAGAAAGATTATGCTAGAATATCAGAGTGGGCCCAGTATAATCACAGGGTCTTTATAAGGGAAAGGGGGAGGCAGAAGAGAGAGATTTGAAGATGCTAGGTGCCCCAAAATTTAAAAAATTTTTTAAATAAAATGAAAAGAAAATTTTGAAATAGAAAGATTATGCTAGAATATCAGAGTGGGCCCAATATAATCACAGGGTCTTTATAAGGGAAAGGGGGAGGCAGAAGAGAGAGATTTGAAGATGCTACACTGCCAGCTTTGAAGATGGTGGAAAGGGGCCAAGAGCCAAGAATAAATGCCGGCAGCTTCTAGAAGCTTCAAAAGATAATGGAATGGATTCTTCCCTAGAGCCTCCAGAAAGAAGCCAGCTCTGCTGATAACCTTGACCTTAGCCCAACAAGACCCATGCTAAACTTGGAATCATAGTAAATTTATGTTATTTTAAGCCAGTAAGTTTGGGGCAGTTTGTTACAGCAACCATAAGAAACTAATACAGCATGTCCTTGTTGCATACAATTATCTCCACATTAAAGGACATACTGCATTCACGGCTCCTGCCCAGAAGGTTCTGGTAGGGCCCCCCAGTCATGTGACAATCAGAAACACCCCCCATGTTTTCAAGTGCTCACTGCAGCAAAGGCAGCATCCAGCCCATTTGAGCACAACTGCTCAGGGGACAAGCAAACCTTTCTTTCCTGCTCCCAACCCCTCAAGCTTCCATCACCCCTGCCATTTCCTCTCAGTGCCAATTCCTTAAATTAAAAGGCTCCTACAATATCCAGAAGAAAGAAATGGGGCTTGGTAGCAAAGGTAGAAACAACAGGTATACCTGGACAGAAAGACATTCATCCATTTGATTCACTTACACGCATTTGCCTCTGTATAGATGTCTGTTTCTATATATGTGCTCAACCAAGTGCAAAGACATCACTTATAGAAGGTTCTGCACCAGCTGGAGGGAGTCAGCTAAAATGGCAGCAGCCAGGCTCCCTGATTGACAGCATGAAATCCCATCAGCTCCCCTCCAGCAAGCATCGCTGCCTGTCTCAGAATCCAGAAAGCACAAGATTTTCATTCTGGGCGTGGAGAAACTGGAAAACAACAGAGCAAGCTGGAATTCTCACTTGCATGGTCTGCTGGATGAAATGATGCCTTGTCGGTGCTCCCTTTGGTTTTCCTCCCAGACCTGCACACCAGAGACCAGTCCTGCCTTAGGTGGATTGCTGACGACCCCTGTAAAAAGCCTGCCATTTGGACATCCCTTGCTTGCTAATATTCCAGATACTAGAGCAGGGATGTGGAGAAATTCAGGTGGCTTATCTCTATCTTAGCTTCCAGGAAAAGAGCTTCACAGATCACACCATTATTTCCCATTAGCCTAAGAATGGTACCCATTTCTCCCTTAGAGAGAGGCTCTATATAGATAGGTAGTGGTTTCTGAAGGCCCATAAAAGAAAGAGGAATTCAAAGATATTTTTTTCTGTCTTCAGCTAACATTTGCTGCATGCTTCTTTGAATTATTCATTATTAAAATTATGCCATCAGCAAAACCAAACTATGTCTGTTAAGGGAAGTTTACCCACAGAAGTTTCAGAAAGTGGAATATGGATTACAATCACCGTGCTTTTTTTAGCCTAATTATTTTTCCCTTACAATCCAAACATCACCATGGTTAATGCTACAGAAAAGCAAAAGCTAATTGATTATATATATATGTAGTCACTGGAATATACTTTAATGCTCCACGGTCAACATCTGTTATTCTATGTTACTTTTCTTAGGTTCAAGAGAATTTTCAGCTATGTCATATTGTTAAGCTTCTTCAAAGGGAATATCATCACCCAAGACATATGAACAAAATTTTTTAATGTCAGAAAAGTCTTATTCTTATGTTTCCAAAAAGAGTCATGGCCAAGTTCTCACTGGGATGCTCAGGTTACTCTAACTGGGTCTCTACACCTCTCTGCATCAGGTTCCCCAGGCCCCCCAAATAGGGCATACATTGTGTACTCGTGCAGCCATATGCATATACACATACAGAGTTGAATTGCTTTGGGACTTCACCTTTCTGCCTTCAGCTTAGATTGGAATCACAGGTTAGGGTAAGTGTCAAAAAGAGAAAATCTATCCTACTCCACTTATTCCTACATCCCAAGGACGTGACCTTGGGGAAAGATGGTCTTTGTTAAAATGAATGAATGAATCAATGAATGAGGCCAAGGTGTGGAAAATACCACAAGGTTTTTTATGCAAGCTCCACAAGCCACGACCTGTGTGACCTTTGGCAAATTGCTTAACCTCTCTGTGTCTGTTTTCTTATCAGTAAAATCTGGATAATCTTAGTACCAACTGCATAGGGTATGTGAGAATTACATGCATGAATTCATGAAAAGCACCTTTAACAGAGGAAGAGATATAGTAAATGAATGGACAGGTAGAGGATGCATAGATAGATTTTTAAAAATAAGTCGTTGCTAGAGTAGCAGGCTTCAGAGATCAATCAGCCACTCAACAGGATTGATTTAGCAAGGAGGAAAAGGCAGGCTCTGGGCTTGTTGCTATGGTTATGATCATAGCCAGTCAAGCTGGGTTTTCAGTCTCACCGAGCCCTCAGTGCAGTCTCCCCAGAACACATGGAGTTTCCACATAACTGACATGCTCAAACCATCGCCATCTTGATGTGGACTGAGCAGGATAGGCGCTGCTGGCTCAACTATCTGTGGGAAAAAAACACAAGCATAACAAGATCGTGGGCACGTTACAGGCTTTAAGGCTGATTGGCTTTAAAAACACTCTAATTGAAAGCATACTGGAGTCATTACAGACGACTTTAAATGGTCTATCAGTCATTTAAAAAAAAATGTGTAGGGGCGCCTGGGTGGCGCAGTCGGTTAAGCTTCCGACTTCAGCCAGGTCACGATCTCGCGGTCCGTGAGTTCGAGCCCCGCGTCAGGCTCTGGGCTGATGGCTCGGAGCCTGGAGCCTGTTTCCGATTCTGTGTCTCCCTCTCTCTCTGCCCCTCCCCCGTTCATGCTCTGTCTCTCTCTGTCCCAAAAATAAATAAACGTTGAAAAAAAAAAAAAATTAAAAAAAAAAAAATGTGTAGTGACTCCCCTATAACAGTCACTGTTCTTTGGCACCAGGATGAAAATTTGATCACGGTGCACCCAAAATTAAATATTCACAAATAACATTACCATCATTCCTACAAAGCCGGCAGAAACAGTACCCTATCCAAGGCACGGTCTCGAGTACTACCATTTCTAAAATGTGAAACAATGGGCGGCCTTCATGAGGCCCCTGGGGATCAGGCTTACATTAATTGGCATTGCCCTTTCTGTCATCTGTTAAAAGCCACGTCCATCAACCCTCAAACCCCTTCTTACAGGATGTAGCTTTGGGAACAAGGCAGGATTTGTGTAGCACAGGAACCACGATCTGTAAACCAGGCTCTAGAAGCTGGTCTCTGTTTCAGCTGACAAACATTCACTCCCAAGAGAGTTTGTTTATATAACTTATCCTACAGAAGTCTCAGGATCAATCCAGCAATGCAGAGATTCCAAAAGGTATGGCTCCTGGTACACGAGCAACTAGTTGTATTTTCTGCAAAGCTTAGGGGCACATTTGCAGCTTTGTTTCTGAGCAGAAGCACAGCTTGAATATTCCACTGTATGTATGTATATGTGTATATACATATGTGTATATGTATATGTGTATATACATATGTGTATATGTATATGTGTATGTATATACATACACATATACATATACATACATATCACATTGTCTTTATCCGTTTATCTGTTGGTGGACACTTAGGTTGTTTCCATACCTTGGCTATTGTGAATAACGCTGCAATAAACATGGAAGCCCAGGTATTTTTATTTCTTATTTTCATTTCCTTTGCATATACACCCAGTAGAATTGCTAGATCATACGGCAGTTCTATTTTTAATTTTCTGAGTTACCTCCACACTGTGTTCTATAGTGGCTGAAGCAATTTACATTCCCATCAACAGTGTACAAGTGTTCCCTTTTCTATAATGGCATTCAATTTATATAATTGTACTATTATATATAGTACAAGTGATCCTTATCACAACTCTGTTGAAGCATGATTATCCCCATTCTGTGTGCAGAATACATTTTCTAATTCACCATTATCCTCTACCATAAAGAAATGGAGATTTCTAGAAAGACATTTTTCCAAGATTCAGAGTTAGGGTGTTACCCCAGTGTATCAGCCTCCAAAGCCCACGTTCTAGATCAATGCACCTGTGGTTAACGGTTTCTTCAGTGCCAGCTTTAAAACAAAACAACAGAAAAACCCTTTATTGAAGCATTATAGACATGGAATAAACTACACACCCATAAGGAATTGTAAGTTTTGACATATAGACCCTTGTGAAACCAACAAGACAATCAAGGTAATGAATGTCTCCATTACACATCACAAATGTTTCCTTGTACCCCTTTATAATCCTTCCTCATATGCTGCCCTATCTCCCACTCCCCACAACTTGCTGTTGCTGTCACTCTAGTTTACATTTTCTAGAATTTTATATAAATGGAATCCTATCATACCATACTATTTCTGTGGCCTGGTTTCTATCACAAGGCCTAATAGTTTTGAGATTCATCCATGTTGTTGCAAGTATCAATAATGCATTACATGTGTTGCCGAGTCCTACTTCATTACATAGACACACCATTTGTTTTTCCATTTACCTATTGACGGGTAATGGGTCGTTTCCAGATGTGGCTGTCACAGCTCAAGGTGCTCTCAATATTTGTGACAAGTATTTGTATGGACTTCTGTTTGCATTTCTCCTGGGTAAATGCCTAGGACTGGCTAGATCATAAATGTGTGACTCAGTTTTTAAAAAATTTTTTTAAATGTTTATCTAATTTTCAGAGACAGAGAGAGCAGGGGAGGGTCAGAGAGAGGGGGAGACACAGAATCCGAAGCAGGCTCCAGGCTCTGAGCTGTCAGCACGGAGCCCGATGCAGGGCTCCAACCCATGAACCGTGAGATGGTGACCTGAGCCGAAGTCGGACACTTAACCGACTGAGCCACCCAGGCGCCCCTGTGTGGTTCACTTTTAAAGAATCTAGCAAACTGTTTCCCAAAGTCCTTTCTCCATTTCCTATTCTTGCCGGCAGTGGATCAGAGTTCCAGTTATGCTACGTCTTTGCCAACCGTTGATATGATCAGTCATTTTCAATTTTGAACATCCCAAAACGTGTGTGATAGTCTCTGTTGATTTTAATTCACATTTACCTTCATGATGATAATGGTGAGTATCTTTTCTTACATTTATTGGCCATCCATATATTTTCTTTAGTGAAATGTCCAAATCTTTGCACGGTTTTTATTGGGTTTTGTGGTTACTGAGTTTTATGAGTTTTAAAATTATTCTCTGGACATAAATACTTTGTCAGATTGATTTGTAAATGTTTTCTCTCCTTAGCTTGCATTTTCACTCTTAAGAGTGCCTAACTTTGGCAAGGTCTTACTTTTCTTTTACGGATTGTGCTTTTGATGCCCTTTAAAAAAAATTCTTTGCCTGATCCAAAGGCGCAAGTATTTTCTCCCGGAAGGTTTATAGTTTGGTGTTTATAATCCATTGAGTTAATTTTGTACATGTGAGAGGCAGGAATCAAAGTTAGCTTTTTAAGTAGAAATGTCTAATTGTTCCAACATCATCTGTTGAAAAATAATTATCCTTCTTTTGTTAGATTGCCTTTGTAGCTTTATCAAAAACAAATTGTACACACATGGGTTATTACTGAACCCTGTTCTGTTCCATTCACTATTTATCTATCCTGATGCCAATACCACACTGCCCTGGTTGCTATAGCTTTGAAATATGTCTTGGGGCGCCTGGGTGGCTCAGTCGGTTGGGTGTCTGACTTCAGCTCAGGTCATGATCTCTTGGTCCATGGGTTCGAGCCCTGCATCGGGCTCTGTGCTGACAGCTCAGAGCCTGGAGCCTGCTTCCGATTCTGTGTCTCCCTCTCTCTGACCCTCCCCCACTCACACTCTGTCTCACTCTCTCTCTCTCAAAAATAAATAAACATTAAAAAAAATTTTTTTTTAAATATGTCTCGAAGTCAGGGAGTGTAAGTCTTTCAACTTTGTTCTTCAACAAAGTTGTTTTATTTATACCAGACACTTTGCATTTCCATATGAATTTGAGATCCACTTGTCAGTTTAAGAAAAAAAAAAGTCTATTGACATTTTGATTGGAATTGCATTGAATTACCTTACCAATTTATACAACAGCAACAACAACAAATTCCTGGTAGACTTTCAATGGATATAGAATTCTAGGTTGTTGGTTTTTCTCTCAGTATTTTTAAATACTGTTCCATGGTCTTCGGGTTTGATCATTTACAACAAGAAATCTGCTATCATCCATGTGTTTGTTCCTCTACATGTAATAAGTATGTTAAAAAGTGTTTTTCCACAGGAATAATTTTAAAATACAAGTAACAACCATAATATGTTTTCCTTCTGTTCTATTTGCAAAGATCTGAACTACTGTCTAGCTGGGAAGACACGGGCATTATGTGCCCTGTTGGTGGGAATACAAATTAGTGCCGATTTTTGCCATGGTAATTGGATACAATCTAACCCCAAAATGTCTGAACCCTTTTACTTTTCTCCTAGCACTTTTCTCTAGAGATATATTCAACAACTGTGGAAGTATACAAAACCACATATGGCCACATTGTCTAAAGTCAAAATTTCAAAATACAAATTATAAATAGATTTTTAAAACATGAGTTTACATATCAAGAAAATCTACCCTATAAAACAAGTGGACAATGATTATTGGCATGGGAATATGTATTAGTAAAGATACTTTTGAGTATACATAGCAAGAAACACAATTCAAACAAGATTAGGAGAGAAAAGGAAAAGTTATTAACTCCTATAACCCAAGGAAAAGAAATATGACTGAACAACCCAAATAGAAGAAAAGAACAACTACCAAGACAATAGACAAAAAGCTGGAGGGCTATATACCAAACCATAAAAAAGATGATCTCTGCAATGTGGGACTGTGGAGAATTCCCACTTTCTCCTTTACACATTTCTCCAGGGTTTCAACGTTTACCACATGAGTAAGAAAAAATTCCTGTTTCAAAATAAAACTTCAAAAAAGTCCAAAATCTTATCAGGCTCTGGGTATGAATTTTTCATATTTGCAGTGAAACATTATTGAAAATGTTTAATTTTTAATAATCTAAAGGAAAACATGGAAATGTTTTCTTCAAACTCTTTTGGAGTCCTATCCTTCAACGAACTAGCTTGACAACTCAAAGCACTACCCTCCTTTATACAAAATATTTAAAAGCATAGCTATTTGCCAAACAGCTTCTGGAGAATTTAAACTCCAAATGCTACCACCACCACCACCCCCCTCCCCCACAGCAGTGTTCCTAAATGCCTCAGCAGCATTTTATAGACAAGAAGGAATGCGTGCCCCACTCACATCCCCCGCCTAGCCAGGAAATTTTCAGTAGAACCCACGTGTAATACGATGAGCCCTCCATGAGGTCATGGTAGCACAGGACATGTAAAGCAAAGAACACAACTTCCAGCATGGCAGGGTCCACGGGGACGTCCCATCCCTGCCCTACATGCACCGTCATGGCGGAGGTACGCCGGAATTTTACATTTTAAATTCTATCACAGGACCAAAACAGAGGGAAAGAGGCACTGGGTTTCCTTAGGCCATTCAACTGAATATGTGAGTACCAGTCTCGAAGCTTCCTAGGTTTTTACTTGTCTCTGCTTTTTCATTTTTATCTATTCTTCAGCTGTTTCTAGCACTCACCCACTTTACCAGAGTCCACCAAAAGGGCTCCAACGCTAGTAGCTAGAAGGTATTTGGAAAGAGGGAAGATTTTTCCTCTCTCTCCTTGTTTCCACATACAGGGACATCAGTCAGAGTAATACTCCCTGCCTCTCCCTGACCTTCACTTTCCCTCTCCATGGGAGGAGAAGGGGCTTCACTGATGGTTGGGGTTGGGATAAAGACTTGGGTGTCGTGTCTCTGCTTCTTTGCTTTCCCTTGGGACCTGCATTCCTACAATGTGTAAGTGCTTTGGTCTTCCCCTGGGGAAAAGCTGAAAGCTTATCAGTAGAAATTCTGCCCATGCAGACCAATCCACAGTTTTCCAGAATGGGCTGGACTAGATGGTTAAGTCTGCCAACTTGGGGATTTACAATAGGAAGCTCCAAGGCCATGGTGTTTCAACTGCTCTAAGAGTCCCAGAGCTGACATTTTCCTCTAAACCTGCCTGATTTCTCGATTTCAGGCTGGCTCAGAATTCAAGTGAGGAAATTTTTACCCAGAAATCTCACTTCTAGAATTTACCCTGAGAAGCCATCTCTACAAGTAAGAAACAGCGTATGCACACAGTATTCATTGCCGTGTTGTTTAAAATAGCAAAATATTAGAAACAGTTCAAAGGCCTATTCACAGAACACTCGTTGCACAAACTTATGGTACCATACACATAATGTATGGCCATATGTATGGCCATAATGTAATGT
The DNA here is from genome assembly GCF_007474595.2 of Lynx canadensis. NCBI lineage: Eukaryota > Metazoa > Chordata > Mammalia > Carnivora > Felidae > Lynx > Lynx canadensis. The sequence continues at coordinate 11,215,910 of NC_044313.2, forward strand.
TAGCCATTTGATAAAAATGAGGAAGATCTGTATAAAGTGATATGGAATAACTTCCAGGATGTATTATTAAATGAAAAACACAAGATTCAAAAGAATTATTTAGCATAGGTTTTGCAGAAGAGTAAAGGGGAAGAATATACACATACATACATGTATGTATTTACTTCATTTTTCACAAACATAAGGATTGCTCAAAATCTAATAAAAAGTTATCTAAGGGGAGAACAGGAATAGAGGTAGAAAAAAATAAAGATGGCGAGGAGTCTTGACTATACCTTTGGCATAGTTTTGACTTTTGAATTATATAGCTGTTTTTCTTTTTTTTAATTAATATTAAAAATTAAATTAATATTGAACCAACAGAATGAAAAACAAATTATACAATTGAAGACAGACACACATTAATATAACTGTATATCAAGTTGATAACAATGCCACATAGAAAAGATTAGGAATTAATTCAAGTAATTTTTTATAGCACAGTTCTTTGACTGCATAGACTTCAGATAGATTCTAAGCACACAAAGAACTGCCCCAAAATCGTGAACTTTACTTGGTGCTTTGTCATAGGCAGTGATATTAACATAATAATCCTGAAACTATTTTCTGCGTATTTAAAGATAGAACAAATTCATAAATATAGTGAGTTGCAGGAAGGCCAGTTAGCAAAAAGGAGAAGGGAGATATAAATATTGAGTAACAGAGAGTGAGAAAGAAACCTTTGGTATTCTATTTGAATTAGAGGTATCAATATAAGCTCATGAGTTAAAATATCCTTTTCTCCCTAGCTCTGTCCACTGAAAGGTCTAGAATCAAAGACATCCTCGCAGCAATAAGCATACCTAATGTCCAGTTCTTCTTCTAGATATTATTCTCTAATAAAAGGAATCAAAACTCCTTGGAGAAATGGCTGATTCCATATCTGAGACAGGGAAAGTAGAAGATGAGCCTGGACCATCTTGTTAGGCAAAAACAATAAGGAAATGCTCGAATGAAGAGACATATCAAAAGAACACTGGAGTCAGCTCTAAGGACTCCATTGGTCAAACTTGGAACAAATTGAGCAAAAAGGAAATTATATGTTAATTTAATAATAAACCCAGGGGCACCTGGGTGGCTCAGTTGGTTGAGCGTCTGGCTTTGTCTCAGGTCATGATCTCACATCCATGAGTTCGAGCCCCGCGTCGGGCTCCGTGCTGACGGCTCAGAGCCTGGAGCCTGCTTTGGATTCTGTATCTCCCTCTCTCTCTCTGCCCCTCCCCTGCTCACGCTCTGTCTCTCTCTCAAAAAGCAAAAAACAAAAACAAATTAAATTTAAAAAGTTTTTTAAAAAATAAAAAAATAAACCCATTAATCCAAACTACTACTTAAAAATAAGTGAGGGAGATCTTTATAGAAAAATGTCAGCTAAGAAATGTAAAAGGATAGAATTAGAAAATTACTATTTTTTCACCACTGATGTAATTATTGATTTAGGCTAGGATCATCTATGGATGTTAAAATCCTTGAGGGAAATTCATGGGGTGAAAGCTTATTGAGGATAGGATATTCACACAGTCTCAAAGCACCACCCCATAGATTATGGATTAAACAGGGAATTGTTACAATGCCGTAATCTGGAGACGCACACTAGAACTAAGTGATGGAATCTGCCCTTACTACCAGTGGGACAAACTGTTAGCCGTGTGCCCCTTGATGTGATGCAACAGGAAGAACACATCACCTCTATGGTATTCTCAGGAAAAATGTTTCATTCTATTTGATCATAAGGAAACATATAGGCAAATCCAGATTATGGAACATTCTACAAGACACCCAGGTCAGGACCTTCCAAGTATCCATGTCAAACAATAGGAAAACTCTTCTTGATTAAAAAGAAACTATAGAGATATAATAAACAAATGCAATATATGAAAAAAAAAAGTCACCTATAAAGGGCATTACTGGGTGACTAGAAACATGGATGCTAAATTGTATGCATTTTAAATTTGTGGATACATTGTGTTGTGGTCATATAAAATAGTGTTCTTATTCACAATGAGATTTTTTTTATATAAATGGGGGGAAAGGGATGCCACTTATTGTCTCCCTAAAACTCCAAATTATAATACCTAAACAGATAATACCAATTTATTCTGACCTAGCCAAAAACTACTGTCACATCCTAGCTTGTTGAAGTGTTCTTATCAACATTCCCAATAAGCATCACTTCATTACTCTTGTTTTTTTCTTTATTTCTGTCTTACCTTTCCTGTGGGACAGGGAACATGTCTTCTCATTTGTACTCTACATGGCCATACCGTATCTTATCAGCTCGAACACACACAAATTCTTACTGTGATTAGTAAAATTTTTATCTTTTCTGAAGTTATTTGCCAGCACTAATTATGCCACATAACTGTGGTACCCCCTATTAGGGCATCATAACCACCTGTTTCATGAAGACCTAATATTAAGACTGAATTCATCCTTTCAAAAATATCCACCTAATACCAATTATGTAGGATGATCACTGTAAGTATAATTCTTTCCGAAATGGAACCAGCCCCCTTTTGCCCCCTTGGAGCCCCCTGAAAGATCTGAACTAGAAAGGGACACAGGATCATCTGCCCTACTCGTTCCCAAACCTCATAGCACAAAAGAATCTCTCTAAAGCTTTGAAATATCCCCGAACATTTCAAACATGCAGAAATGTCACATATTAAATTAGCCAAGTACCCAGCACAGATCATTTTTGCATTTTGTCATTTTTTTTTCCAGGTTTTCTCTGGATTTTTTAATTTTACATGAAAAATCATCACATATACATTTCAAATACAGTGCTGGAGTCCTCGGAAAATGAGGGCAAACAAGACACAATCTCTGTTCTCAATTCAGTGGGAGAGGCAGACAGGTCATTGCAACACAAGATGGTAGATGTCACAATAAATACAGATGGTAAGAGGCACATAACCTACCAATGAAAGGGGCTGGGTCCCATTTTGGAAAGAATTATACTTACAATGACCATCATCTCTTGAATACTATGAGCACCACAGTAGAGACTCTGCTAAATCAAGGCTGCCTTGAAATATCTAAGGTTGTGGTTACACTACTTCCCATGGCTATGCCATGTCTGTAGAAACCTCAAAATAAGGCTTCAAAACTAAGGCAACCTGAGGCTCTGCTTATCCCCTAAAGCCCCCAGATCCTTGGCACTCCTGATCTGCAGGGGGGCTTATCAAGGGTCTTCAGTGCAGATGTGGGAATCCATCAGTTCCCCGAAGATGCTACGTACAACAGCTGTGATGAAATCACCCTCACTGCACAAAAGAGGCGCTGTTTTATCATCTTCTCTCTATCACAATAATTGCACAGTGCACAGGCTTGTTATTAAGAACTGGGCATCATCATGAAAAACATGTTGTTGGAAAACACCTGCATTGGCAAAGCGAAAATGAGCTGACCCAATTATTTTCTCCATTTCTAATTCTGGATGGGATATTAAGAGTAACTGAAAAAGAACACATTGGCAGGAAATGGAGATAATTCTGCTCGGAGGGGAAAAATGCCCACAGAGCTCTATGGGACAAAACTCTGAAGTATCATCTAATTATACTTTCACACACACACCCTCTCCCCCTGAAAAATGCCAGGGGTGAAAACATGTCATCCACAGTCTTTCACCCACCAACGATTTCTCCCTCACTTCCAATTCGAAATTTTTAAAAATTCCAATCCAGAGCTCTTTGAAGGATAATGATGGGAAGGAGACCCTGCCAAGCACACAGGATGGGATTCAATGCACTATGACTGGAACAGATGGCCCAAGCAGAAGCCACCAATTCAACGTGACAGCCCACGATTAAATTGCTCCCTTTAAGTCTTCAGCAATTCTGTGACCCAATCCTTACTAGCTTCTCCAGAAAACACAAAGAGACTTGGGTCTACACAAGCACCGACAAGGCACTTTTCAAATACATGGGGACTTGAACAAGGTCTGAATGAGAAAGGGACACAGGATCATCTGCCCTACTCACCCTAGGTAGTATTTGTGTACTAGGTAGCACAAAAGCATCACTCTAAAGCTCTGAAATATCCCCGGACGTTTCGAACATATAGAAATGGCATATAGTCAATCAGCCAAGTACCCAGCACAGATCATTTTTCCATTTTTCATTTTTCCCAGGTTTTCTCTGGGTTTTTTGATTTTACATGAAAAGTCATCACAGATGCATTTCAAGTATGTTTTGTATCCCTGCATGGTTTCTGTTTCTCTCCCAAGACAATTATTATGTTGAAGATGGTATGTTCCTTTCCCATACGTATCTTTACATTTTTAGTGTAAATGTGTGTGTCCATAAACAACATATTGTATTATTTTAGGTTTTAAAATATTCATATAGCACTGTACATATTCTATAACTGGGATTTTTCACTGAACATTTTATTCTAAATTTATCCATGATACATGAAGATGCATTTCATTTATTTTCTTTGAAGTAGTCATTATGTTTTTGATGTATCTCTTTTAAGCTGTATTTTTTAACTTCATGTTTTTTGAGGCTGTCTTTGAATCAAGAATTTTAATTTGTGTTTGTTGTGGATGCTTCTATAACTTATTTCTACAATCATATTTTGTGTTTATTTACCCTGATTTTTCTTTGCTCCTTTTTTTGTTTGTTTGTTTTTGGCCTTGTATTGAGTTCTATCTCTTTTTATAGACTGGTTTAGAAGTCATGCTTTCTATTTTTATTCTCTTCATAGTTACTGTTATATTTCAATAAACATCTAAACAAGTAGCTGAATCCTGCTGACATTAATACAAAGTTGGAATATTTTAATTTCTAACTCCCCACCCTCTTTACCTCTGTAATTGTTACCACTGCCTGCTCTTGGATTCACTTTGTTTTAAAACCACCATCAACTGGTCTTTTCTAAGCCAACCTACATTTAGAATTGCCAACATTCTTATCCATTTCCCCATCAAGTGTCTCTTGCACCCTTCTCTTTCCATCTGTATTGTGCTTCAGCAAGAAGGAAACATCCATCCCTTTCCACGGGGTCTGCAAGGAACAAACTCTCTCAAGTCTTTGTATGTTTAGAGGTGTCTTTTTTCCCATCATCTCTCCTGAATAGTTTGGGTATAAAATTCTAGGTTGAGTTTCATGTTCAGCATTAGGAAATCATCGTTCTGTGGTCTTCCGGCATCTGATTTCTGCTGAGAACCCTATCATCACAGTGTATGCTCACTCCTTGTAGATAATCTATACATTATCTTGGCAGTTTCTAGGATTTCTGTTGGATAGGCACGTTCCACCATTTCCCTATGTTGGTGTCTGTGTGTTTTCTTTTCCTTCTGGAGACTCCACATGCTCCTTCAATCTCTGCTGTATATCTTGTCATTTCTCTTTCGTAGTTTCCTTTTCTCTCTGCACTACATCTTGGATGATTTCCTCAGATCTTTCTCCCGGGGAAGTCAGTCTCTTGTAGGTGTGTCTAACCTATACTTAGACCCCTCATGTGAGGGATTTTTCCCCCTGTAATGGCTATATTTTATTTCTTATCATTTCTATTTGGTTCCTTTTCAAATTTGTCTATTCATTTATCATATGGTTCTGTCCTTGCCTTATGTTTTCTAGCTCGTTTATCTTTTGGGGTATCTTTTTGTATTACTATCTCTAGTCCTTATGGTGTAAATTCTCCAGAGTCGTAATTCTCCTTCATGGTGTTTTCCCATATAAGCTTTTAATTTTTTAGATGGGGAGCTTATCTTCAAGTGACATCATTTTCCATGGGAGTCCTAATGCTCTGGGCATTGTCCGTGTTCTCACAGAAGATTCTTTTCCCTTTTACCATCCCAAACAGAGGCCCCTACTTTCTTGCTCCTTCCCCAGGCAGGTGGATGGAATTTCTCATACCTCCATTTCAAGGTTCCCAGCATTGCACAGAGTGCTGTCCTGTATGGGACTGAGACTTTGTATTAAGACATCAATCCCTGACATCAAGTCAGGAGGTTTTAAAAAATTGATTTCTGAGCTCCATTCTAGACTTCCTGCACCAAAAGTCTGAATGTGGCACTCAGGAATCTATTCATCACTTTGCTGGGTCTAGTAATCCTACGTATCGGCAGAGATAGGCTAAGAATCTTTATTTCCTAAGAGAATATTAGTGTCAGAAACACTAATGGAGGAGTACTAATTTAGTGCCTTCAAGAAACTTCCTCTCTCCATCAACAGAAGAAGAGCAAAGTATAGCTTAATGGTCCACCAGTTGGAAATAATAAACAGCAAGCCCACACTACATGCCATCACTTTCTTAGGTGATGCCCTTCCATACAAAGGATTTCCTCCTATGAGTCTCTAATCCACTGTTCCACTTTCCCAAGAATACTAGAATCCTCTAATTATCAGCAGCAAGAATCCATTTGACACAAAAAGGAAACTCATTTCTTAAAAGTCCTACGTGAAAAACTTAGGGATCTTTTATCTTTTATTTAAGCATCCAGTTTACCTCTCTGGCTAGTTCCTTATGTTTAATTTTGAATCCTTCATCCACAGGTTTAATTAAAGTTTTATTTCCTACAATAAGCTGTACTTCCATGGCTTCATATAAATACCAAAATAAAACCTAACATTATAAGAAATTAGGTTTCATTTTTAGTGAGAAAAATGAAGTGACCTTTTGTAACCTATAAATAAACTGTTTATGCTAGGCATATTATTTTTTTCCCCTAAATGCAAGGATCCTTTTCAATTTTGAACACATCTTTATTATGCAGCATATGTTTTCAGGAGCATTTAAAGTCTGTCATATCCTGCCCCACGATTCTCTTCAATTTCATTCCTCTCCACTCCCTGACTCTGGCTTCAGCCATGTTGAACGACCTGCAGACCAGGTCACTCTGTTTTAACGCTTTTGAACATTTCGCACGGTGACTTTGGACAAAGTGCTTTTGCTCTGCACGATCTGGTCCCATCTCTCCCCCCACCACCCCCTCTACCTTCCCCTCCACCCTCCACTCCATTATCCAGCACCTCCCTACCCATCCTTCGAATATCCAAATACTCAACCTACAAATATCCACAAATATACATCTCGTGTAGCACTTGTCACACCTGCTACGATAATTAATTCCCTTAGCCTCAGTAGAGTATAAGTTCTTTGAGGATAAGGACCATGTTGTATTTAACTGTCATGTGCTATTTGGAAAAGAAAATGCTTATTAAGTAGCTACTATCTGGCCAAGTCTTGCTGGGCAATGGGGACTCAATGTGAGGACCCAGGCATTCTGCCCACGTGGCATGTAGTTTGGAAAAAATACAGTGGAATGACCACATAAACAAGTGTGCAATTATACATTGTGAAACTCTTACACACAAAAAGTACAAAGTATACAACAAAGGGATCTGGTTTGTTCTAGAAGGCTTCCCTTAGGAAAAGATGTTTGAGTTAAGAGAGCAATTGAGAGGGGTGCCTGGGTGGCTCAGTCAAAGGTTAAGCCTTCGGCTTTGGCTCAGGTCATGATCTCGTGGTTTGTGGGTTCGAGCCCCACATCAGGCTCTGTGCAGACAGCTTGGAGCCTGGAGCCCGCTTTGGATTCTGTGTCTCCCTTCCTCTCTGCTCCTCCCCTGCTCACGCTCTGTGTCTCCCTCTCCTTCAAAAATAAATAAACATTCGGGGCGCCTGGGTGGCTCAGTTGGTTAAGTGACTGACTTCGGCTCAGGTCATGATCTTGCAGTTTGTGAGTTCAAGCCCCACGTCGGGCTCTGTGCTGACAGCTCAGAGCCTGGAGCCTGTTTCGGATTCTGTGTCTCCCCCTGTCTCTGCCCCTCTCCTGCTCATGCTCTGTGTCTCTCTGTCTCTAAATAATAAATAAACGTTTAAATAAATAAATAAATAAATATTCAAAAAAAAAGAAGAAGAATTTTAAAGGACGAATTAAGAGAACCTGGGTATTTCCATTTGGGTTTCCAGAGAAAAAGAACCAATTAGAAAATATGTATGTAATCTATATCTCTATATCTAAATTTATGTATCTATCTATAGATCTATTGACAGAGACAAAGAAATTTATTATGCAGTTACAGACCCTGAGACGTCCCATGATCTGCAGTTGACAACCTGGGGACCTGAGAGAGCCAAAGGTGTAAGTTCAAGTCCAAAGGCAGTAAAAGATCAATGTCCCAGCAAGAAGACAGTCAGAGAATGAACTCTACCTTATTCAGCCTTTATTCTATCAACCTCTCAATGAACTAGATGACACACACCCACACTGGGGAGGGCAGTCTGCTTTACTCGGTCTACTGACTCAAGTGCTAATTTCGTCAAGAAACATCCTCATAGACACACCCAGAATAATGTTTAACCAAACAGACACCGGTCACGTTGATACAAATAGTTGACTATCAAGAAGATAGGGACTAGCATCCCAAGAAAAGAGTAACCTACTTGAAAGACTTAAGGAAGAAGCATTTAAGAAGAAGACCGGAAGCCAGGGTGGCTGGAGTCCCAGAGTGAGGTTCTGGGCAGTCACAGTTGAGGCTGAAGAGGGGCAAAGGCAGGTCTAGCAGGAGTTTGGATATCCACAGTAAGTCACAGGGGGATACAGGTGACATGTTAACATGCATTCTGGTCCTCAGCATGGTGTCTGAGAAATAGGGTCTCAATAAATGTTTACAAAAGAATTAATAATCCATGAACAAACACAAAATCGACCTTGAGTTCAAAGTCACGCAAGGCCGAATTATTATCTGTTTGAGAAAAATCAATTCTCGAAAACAAATACAGAAATATATTCATACGCTCATTCAACAAACATTTGTAAGGTCACTGCCTTAGACAATTATTGTGGGGTACTTCAGAGAGCAATCAGAATCCCATCAACAGTGGCAGAGACATTTTTCTGAAATCCAGCAATCCTCTCATTCTATTTCACTGATTTTTTTCAGTTAAACTCAAGCAACTGTAATCGTTTGGTTAATAAAAAATGAATATGCTACAATCCAGGGTTTCCCAAACCATTTTTATCCATCTGTCACTCCTTCTGTTTATACACATGTTCTAATATTAATAAAAGTTAGTAATCTCTGGTGGTGAGACTGCTTAATGATTTGTTACCTTTCATCTTTATATTTTTCCATATAGCCTGATTTTTTTCATGTTTATTTTTATTTATTTATTTTGAGAGAGGGAGCAGGGGAGGGACAGAGAGAGAGAGAGAGAGAGGGTAAATTCCGAGAAGATCCCTTCACTGTCAGCACACAGCCCATTGTGGGCTCAATCTCCCGAACCGTGAGATCATGATCTGAGCCAAAATCAAGAGTCAGATGCTTAACTGACTGAGCCTCCCAGGTGCCCCATAGTCTGATTTTTAAATATAACAAAGTTCATATCATTTTTATAAAAATATTCATATTTTTACACTACCTAAGAAAAGCATTAATTTTGACCATACCTAATGCAGCCATATAAACTTATGTCTCTCATAGAAATTGAGGAAGACATTTCAGTCCAAATAGGTTAAACAACTAGTACAAAGTCCCAAAGTGAAAACAGCTAAGATAGTCCTTATAAGGAATTTTGCTTGTTCTAAAAAGTAGAGGTCTAAAAATTTGCCATTGAAAGGCAGAAAGTAACCTCTCTTCTCCTCCCTGTGGTTCCCACAATCTCCAAACAGAGGGGAGAGTATCCCACACAGGAACACACACACCCCTGGGCAACTGCCACATTCTTAGGCTCTTTCTGTCTAGAGAAAATGGTTTGACACATGCTAAATCGGAACTGGTGATACTTAGTCGTGTCCGGTATTTCACAGCAACACTACTACAGTATGGAGACAAATAGGTCAACTTCTCTCTTTTTTTTTTTTTTTTAGAGGAAGAGGCTCTCTCTTTTTTTTTTTTTTTTAATGTTAATTTTTGAGAGACAGAGACAGAGACAGAGTGCAAGCACGGGAGGGACAGAGAGAGGGAGACACAGAATCTGAAGCAGGCTCCAGGCTCTGAGCTGTCAGCACAGAGCCCGATGTGGGGCTCATACTCATGAATCAGGAGATCATGACCTGAGCTGAAGTCAGGTGCTTAACTGACGGAGCCACCCAGGTGCCCCAGAATAGGTCAACTTCCAACTAATCGTTACAATTCCCTTCTTTACCAAAGAATTTAAAGGACATGATTACAAAAGAACAGGGTGGAAAGAAGGGGCAACACATTATAGAACATGTCTCACATTTTCTACCACAGTTTCTATCATCCCTGTGTATATAACATTCCTAGTCCACTTCTAGTTTTCCCTTTTAAAAAGTTATTTTCTTTCCTGCAACATCAGCCATGCGGTAAGATTTGTTCCTTTAACACCTATTAAGTGCCTGAAGGACCCCAGAAACTCTGCTAAGCGTGGAGAAATCAAAGATCGAGAGTGTGTTATCCCTACCCTCAAAAACCTGTCAGGAGCAACGTTTTCTATTAAAGATATCATTAAACATTTGTTTCCATACTACTGATTAAAGATTGAAAAATTCTAGAAGGAAATTCTAGATGCTATTGCAACTATCATCTTAAGGTAATTAATGCAGAAAAAGGACCTACAGTAGAGAGTAGGTGTTTGGCCTTTTAAAAGGGGGGAGGGCAGGCAGGGAGGAAGAAGCCTGGTATTACCATAAATGGTAATTGATGCTAAAAATACAAGAGACCCTATCTGAGACAATCTTCTCTGGCCAAGAGAAGTCACTGGGCAAGTGACATTAGTCACTGGGCAAGAGGGATTGAGATGTACTTTTTGGACCACTATTTCCGGCATATGGAGAATATATTTGCCAAAGTGTTCTTCCTTGAGTCTCTCTCTTACGTCTTTCTGAGGATTCAGGTAAGCACTCTGCTTTAAGCCATTAGTTGAAATAAAATTGGCCCCAGTCTGCTGGTGGTAACACACTAGCTCCTTGAACCTCAAGAGGCGTATAGTATGTTTGAAAGTGATTGCTACCCACCCAGGAATAATTGCCAACTCCTCTAAAAAAGATAAAAGGAAAAAATCACTACAAAATAGTGCGTGGAGAACCATTGAGACCAAATGTGTCCACCCAGCTAAATCTCATGGCTGGAAAAGGGGATCGCTAGGCACCAAAAATTCAGCCCTTTCTACTCCTAGGAGAGATTCCTAATGACTTTAACTGTGCGGACACATCCATACAAGTTGCGTGCCTCCCTGCCCTACAAACCTTTCCAATATGCTTTATGAAATCAAAGTGTCTTAGTGAAGAAAACACAATCCATAGTGGCACGGGAGCGCTATTCAACTTTGAACCCCGCAAAACTATCCTTTAAAACCTTCACAGAAAACGGATCCGTTTATTTAAACCTTGTCTCAAGCTGCTCTTTCTCGACACCTTTGTTTTATTAGAAGAATTAGAACTTATTAAGGCTGCTAGAATAATCAGCTTCCCACGAACACACCCTGAGGATCTGAGAGAATAACCATTCTAACATCCCCATTAATGTTTATTCATAGTTTATGGTAATTTTGTAACGTGAATAGTCAACACAGTAAGAAAATATTCTTTACCATGTCAAAACTATAATCCCTAATGGTTTCACACACAAAAAGAGAATCAACTTCTCTTGATGAAAACCTGAAAGCAATGTAATTTCTCTCTCAGATGCAGTAAAATAATCTGTTGCATGCCCCCGTTTCAACTCTTTTTATAAAATAATAAATCTTATAGTTGAAAGTAAAACCTTTTGTTGATTTGGGGGGGATCTTATTTTGGACATTTAGAGTATTTTAATGGGGTTTTCCAAGCAGAATGGGCATCTTAACTTTGCAAGGGCCCCTCCTTGATCACAAGGCTCTTAACGTCAGCAAACCCCCCAAAGCTTAGAACCACAGGATACCACCGACACTCCTTGGCTGGAGGTCAGGAGAGTAACTCTGGAAAAGGATGCCCACAGTCTTCTGTTCTCGAGGGTAAAATTTCAGTCTCTTCTCAAGAACTGTTGCTTTTAACAGGTTCCATGGTCTTTCTCAGAGACTCGGGAATTCTTAGGAAAGGAAGATGGCCAAATTTTTTCTTGAATGACAAGGTAAGAAACTGCATTTTTGTTATGCACCCTCCCTCCGAAGACCCAGAGGGGAAGTAAAGACTAAGACTCATTTCCTACAACTACATTAAGGATTTGACTTACAAGATATCAACTGGAGGAGAACACAGGTGATGTTTAGAACGGGCCTTTAGAACTCCTCTTCCCAGAAGTCCAGCAGAGGGAAAAAAGAACAGGGCCAATTACTTACAAAGAAAGGCAGGGGGAGGGGGGTGGTAGGGGTGGGGGGGAACTAATCCCCTAATCCCCTAAAAGAAAAACTTAGGGACTGTGAACAGGTATCCGGCTCCTCTACAGGAAGAATCTAACCCAAAAGCACTCAGCCATTCATCCATTCTTTGATTCGCCAAACACTTCTTGGCATCTACTCGATGCCAATCCCTGTGCTGGGCCCTTAAAGGCAGGAGACGGGCCTGCCTGCGAAGAGCTGAGTCCAGGAGGAGAAACAAACTAGTGAACACATTACAGTACGTGGTGATGTGTGCCCAAGAGCATCATGAGCTAAGAGTTGAAAGGGGAAAATTCATTGCGTGAAGAAGTGAGGGAATGGGGTTTCCATGGGGTGGAAGGAGCAATGCTGGCAAAGACACCAGGGCCAGAAATAGGAAGAGCGAGGGCCGAACAGCTAGGAGCCCAGCAGGGTGAGGAGGGCAGCTCTGAGCCCACTGGTCTGTGATCGAGGAGAACTTTGAGCAAATCGCCAAACCCGGAACTCTGCCTCTCTACCTGCACATCGGCATCAACCAGAGGCTTAAAAAAAATAAAAACCAGTGCTTGGGTCCCTCTCCAAACTAATTATATCAGGATCTCAAGGTGTGGGTTCCAGCAGCAGTGGTTTTAAAAGCATCCCAACTGACTCCGATATAGTAGGAGTCCCATGGCTCACTATAAAAAGGAGTTAATTTCAAAAATCCCAGCTCCATGGGCTGTCATGAGAATGAGAATACGGAGGGCTTGAGGATGGAGAGGAGACAGAAGGTATGGCAGAGTCAGATCGTCCTCACGGCTCAGTGTCCCTCATGCCAGGCACCGTTCTCAGCTCTTCATGCATACAACACAGGCCGTCCAGCTCCTTCATACCTCTCTGCTTCCAGAGGAGGAAAGGCCTGGATTCAGATATGAAAGCTCTAGGCCTTATTACGTGGGTATGGATGAGCCTCATCATCAGGGAGTAATGCGATGATCAGAATTGTATTATTCAAAGTCACTGTGACTGTAACAATGACTATTGTAGACAACAGGTTGAAAGGGAAAGAGACAGAGGCAGGGAGATGATGCCATTCCATATCCACAAGACCGACTGAAAGGGTCTATAAAAGGAGAAAAACAGCTCTTGGAAACCCAGAGCCTGAAAGAAAAAAAAAAAAGTACAATAGGCTGGTGGATTTTCTCATACTACTTGCGAGACTTCATTAAGACATAAATGTGTTCCGATACACAAATAAGCACCATTAACCGCCTCCTACCTCTTGCACAATTTCAAGCCTCAACATTATCATCATCTGAGACATTTTTCATCATGTCTCTAGAAAAGTCTGAATAATACGCTTGGCATACTTCCATCGTTTGCAAGAATTTTGTCTGTTCAAAGTGTTTTTTAAAAATGCTCTAATATTACCATCATCTGTTAAGGGAGTTCGACTTAAATGATTCTGTCTATGGCAGTGTGTTTTATTTTTAATCTTAATTCCAATATAGTTAGTATACAGTGTTTTATTAGTTTCAGGTGTATAACATAGGGATTCTATGGCAGTTTCTATGGGCAATTCAGATTTAAACTATTTTTCCATTACTAATATATTAATGATATTACTGTCGTCCAACTCTAAGTGGATATTCCTATACAACAAGGTAGATGCTAGCATTCCCATGGGACAGATGACGACACAGGTCAGCCTTTAGAGGGGTCATGATTACAGAAAGAATAAACTACCCCAAGTACCAATTACTGTATTTGTGTGCATCTCTAGAAGTTCAAAATTACCATTCAACAACTCCAGAAAATAAATGCGGCAACAGAGTCTTTCCTGCTCATTAACTCAAGTCTACTTACCAGGTAAGACAGCTGGGTCTGTTTATTCCTAGGGAAAATGGCTGGCCGAATTTAAGTTGTCTCATACAGTTAAAATATGAAAAATATAAAATTTGGCACTTTTTCTCCATTTTTTATTGTGGAAAAAATACACATAACTTTGCCATCTTAACCATTTTTAGGTGTACCATTCGGTGGGGTTAAATACATTCACAAATTTGTACAGCCATCACCACCATACATCTCCAGACTCCATCTTGTAAAACTGAAACTCTGTACCCATCAAACAGTAATTGCCCCTTCCCCCTCTCATGGAAACCACCGTTCCACTTTCTGTCTCTGATTTTGACTAAGTATCTCCTGTACGTGGAATCAGAGTATTTGCTCTGTTTCACTGAGCGTAATGTCCTCAAGGTTCATCCATGTTGAAGCAGGTGACAGGATTTCTTTCCTTTAAGACTGAGTGACATTTCATTTTATGTATATAACAAATTTGGCACTTTTGTGGATCAAAAATAGACATAATGGCAATCTCATTTGGTTCAATCTACTATATTAGTAGGACGCCATGCACAGTTTTCAGTAACTTAGACTGACCTGTTTTGTTCTTCTTTGCACATGGCAGGTACTGTCAGGATCTTGGTAACAGCATCTGAGACCCTGGTCATGGGCATTGGGGTGGGGGTGCAGCTCTACAGTAAGAATATAATATATAAGAGAGGCAAGGTCAGCCTCAGTTTTCCAGTTTGGGCTCCTGAACTAATTAGGCTTCCTGTGTCTTTATAATCCCCAAGGGCAAATTATCTCCTTCCTTGGCTCTTACCAAACATGACCAGCCTTTGTCTCTGTCCCCTTGATTCTGGCTTATACTTCTCACTGCCAGATCCATTGCCCTTCGTGCCCTTGAGGGACAATACAGCTTTCTTGCAGGGGGTCCCCACCAATGGAACCATTGATAATATTGCCACTGGGAGCTGTGTAGATAAATGCTTTAAAATGGGGGTGCCTGGATGGCTCAGTCAGTTAAGCATCTGACTCTTGATTTTGGCTCAGGTCATGATCTCACAGTTCGTGAGTTCCAGCCCTGCATGGGGCTCTTCACTGACAGTGCAAAGCCTGCTTGGGAAGTTCCCTCTCTCCCTCTCCCCCTCCCCCACTTGCACTCTAGCTCTCTTTCTCTCTCTCTCTCAAAAATAAATAAACTTTAAAAGAAAACAGATTGGAGTAAGGGGTGCCTGGGTGCCCCGGTGGGTTAAGCATCCAACTATTGATTTGGCTCAGGTCACGATCTCACAGTTCATGAGTTCAAGCCGGCATCAGGCTCTGTGCTGACAGCACAGGACCTGCTTGGGATTCTCTCTCTTCCTCTCTCTCTACTCCTCCCCTGTTCATGCTCTCTTTCAAAATAAATAAACTTAAAAAAAAAAAAAAAAACAGATTGGAGTAATAATAATTCCAAAATAGAATTTTCATTCCTATACCAAGCCTACTTTCCAGTGAGTAAGAGAAACATTTTTTAACTCCTAAGTTACAAAGTTGTACAAGAAAAGGGGTATGAAAATATTTAGCAAAGAAATCAAGCACTCTACAAATACTAATGGTTTTTATGTGTATCGTTTTTTCTAGGACCACAGAACAGAAAGATTTTGAGCCTGTCTTTTCAACTATGTTCCATAGTCAGATTCAGAGATTTAAAAAAAAAAAAAAAAAAAAAAAAAGAATCCAAAATAGCCTCATTGGGATACACTGTAGTACAGGGACCCATCCATGAAATTACCAGATAGCAACTAGGAGGATTAGGTCGATCTATATCCTCAACTCAGAGGGATCACCAGGGCATACACTGATACACATGAAATACATGTATGTATGTCTACAAGGCATAAAAAGGTATTACAGACTAATAAATACTTGAAAGTCGTTCCCTGTGGGAAGAAAAAAAGGACGGGGATGGGGGGGGTGCGGGAATAGAGAAGTAAACCTCCATGTATTTCTTCAGCAAACAATTTGTCAGAGCACAAGGAGAAAACCATGGATTAAAAAGACAAGAAACCTATCACTTTATTGTAACATGTGACCCTCTTAGACCCTGATTTGAACAAAAGTTTGAAGTAGGAGACAATGAACATTTTCTGCTGGACATTTCCTGCTAAGGAATTATCGTTAATGTGGGGAGATAAGATTGGAGGGGTTTTTTAAGCCCTTATCTTTTAGAGACACATTGAAATATTTACATATGAAGTGGTGTTTGCCACCAAAATGATCCAATGGCAGGTACAGATAAAACAAGATAACCTGATAATTACTGGAGCTAAGTGACACTACACACTAAGGTCCAATAGGTTATTTTTCTCCTTTTGTGTATGTTTGAAATGTTCTATAATAAAATGTTACAAAAAGCTTTTTTAAAAAAAAAATATCTGGCTTTTTCTATCTTCCTAATTGTGTGATTTAGGGCCATCGATTTGAGCTCTATAGGTTTCTGCCCTTTTTTCTGAAAGGGGGGATAATGTGGCTTAGCCTGGAATAACCTCTCAAGAAGCTTGGACCCCCTGGGCCATTGGACACGCCCTCACCAAAGGGTAGTAGCTGTCTCATGACTACTTGTCACCTCCCTCCGAGTGTGCTAGGGGAGAACTCAAACCTGGCACATCTGAAACCAAATCCATCAAAGCGGATAAATGAATGAATGAGTGAATGAAAGAAAGAAAATAATCCACATCATCATTCTGGTCTATGCTCCATTGGTTTCTTCCTCATAGCTGGGCTTTTCACGACAGCTGTCAAGAATGCACGGTCTTGACCTCAGCTGCTCAGAATTTAGGCTTCAAAAACAAAATCACCATGAACTGAATTTTCTCTCGCTTTTAGCATCCCTACTTCAACTAACAACTGTAGATCTCTAGGATTACCGATATTGCTAAATGGGGCTTGGCAAAATGCATGCTTCTGGACTCAATCAGCTATACTGTCTGAGTTCTGTTTTCTATATCCTTTGTCTTTGGCAAGAGCGAACATCCAAATTACACGTAACCTCAAAAGAATTCATGAACTTAATAATGTCTTTAGTCTTATTTGATTAATCACACCCAAGAGTGTAGCAACCTATGTTTTTTTCCATTAACCATTTTATGCCCAACTTCATAAGATTCAAGTTAGATATGTCACGAGAGACTTTCCCCCAGGGAAGGTTAACCATTCAGAAGCCATATTATAATCAAAACACAAGGAAGAAAGAACATCCCAAGAGACTGTTTCCTATACAGCACCTAAGATCTGAGTGATTTATCAAGAGCCTTGGAAGCACATTGCATCAAAATGTGGTCTCCTGATGGATTTCACACTAGTAAGAATCCCTTCATCACTGTTTGGTAACAAACACCTTTCCATATCTTCAGGAATAAATACCATGCTTCTCATGTTCACAGTTTTGAAAATTTGTTTCGGACCCATTAGCTCCTTGGCCAATGAATATATTTATTTCTAGATAGATACAGACATGGTAATCTTGCTACACCATTAACTCGCCAAGGAACATAAGGGCTATGTCTTTCCATATTGCCCTTTTGTACTTTTTTTGGCATACGTGTAAAACAACCCGTATCTTGCATCTACTCATCATTCAGCTTCTCCTAGGTGAGGTTTTTATGGCTAAGAAAAGCATTAGAATTACAGACCATCACACCTGAGAGAAAGTACAGTAGAAATCCAGTTCATTGCTGCTGTTTCACAGCGAAAGTGGGAGACACAAAGCTTTCCTGTTTTGCCCAAACCAGTAAGACTGGTCAGGGGTAAAGCCAGGGCTGCAGTCAGGACTTCGGATTCCTAGTTCAGGGCTCTTTGCCCCCACATGATTTGAGTCTAATGCCCTTGGACTTCAACCTACTGAAAATAAATTATTCTCTGGTCCTCATAAAGCAGTCTCTTTTTCAGACCATTCAGGTGCCACTAAGGATTTATGAGAATGCATTAAGCATTCCATTTTCAATAGCCCAGACCAAAGCTCCATTTGCATAGAGGGAATGCTCACAGTGGGGACAGACCCCCTCAGAGGACCTATTCTGTTCCTGCTGTCTCTGTAAAGCCTGAGCCTTTCAGAGAATGTGTGCACAATCCTGACAGGAACAAGCCAGAAAGCCCCCGGGGAACACGGGGCTAATGTGCCAATGGACACTTGTCCTAAAATTGCAAGCTCGCGAACGCTTGAAATTGAAAGCACACAAACATTTCTTCACGTTTATGATTTCTACTTCAAAGTTGACATGAAGCGCTTTCTTCAGGGTGGTTTGTGTGCCCATGCCATTCATTAAAATTAATCTCATTCTGTAACCAGTAAGAGTGATCAATGGGTAACCAGAAGTCAATACATTTAAAATTAAACAAAGTAGCCTGTTCCCCACCTACTCTCCATAAAACCTATCCTGTTTGTATAGTCACGGTCGATAACCTGTTTACCAGATGCCCATGCCTGAAACTTCCATATTGTCTTCCACCTCTGTCTCACCCCCCTCCCACCCAGTGTCTCCATGCCACACTCATGACCCTTAGAAAATGTGTCTTGATTCCTGTAGTGGTTGTGACCCTACCACTCTCCACTCCCTCGCATTCCCCTTCCTAACAGGACCCTGAATTTCCCAATCATGCTGTTCAGTTGGGTCAGTCTGGCCACCACCTGCCCCAGGAGTGGGCACCAATGGGTATAAAGAGTAAGCACGGCTCATCCTTCCTGTCTACAGCCATCCTTCGGGAGTTGGGCACAAGACCCAGTTCAGACCAGTGAAATGCAAAGCGATGGTTGAGGAAAGCGCCAAGGAAAGGAATATCCTCAGTCTTCTACGGGAACTGCTGAAGTACACGCTCTCTCCCTCACTGGTGGATAAGAGAGCACTGGTTCTAGGGGAAACCCAACTGGAGAAGATCAGAAATCTAAAAAGGAGCCAGGTCTCCAGTGACACTGTTGATGGATCAAGCTCTGCCCGAAGGTTGCATTTACTGCTGAGCTCTCTACCTAAATATACCTATACTTCTCTTTATTTGATGTTAGTGTGAATTGGGCTTTCTGTTCCTCCCAATCTGATAATCCTAAAACAAATTCATTCCCTTCGCCTCAGCCACACTAACAGTTCAGGCTCTCATTTTATGAAGAGTATTGTCCTGTTCACTCCACCTGCTCCTGGAATCGCTAGTCTTTAATGTTTATTTATTTTTGAGAGAGTGATAGTGTGTGAGCAGGGGAAGGGCAGAAAGAAAGGGAGACACAGGCTCCAGTTCTGAGCTGTCAGCACAGAGCCCAGTGCAGGGTTCGAACTCATGAACCGTGAGATCATGACCTGAGTCAAAGTCAGACACTTAACCGACTGAGCCACCCAGGCGCCCCAAGGAAAAGCTACTCTTTAAACTATAGTTCTTGGAGAATGACATTATATTATGACATTTATTGAACACTTATGAGGCATCAGACACTGGTTTGAGTATTTTATGTGCATAATCACATATGACCCTCATAAGAATCTTATGAGGTAGGAGCTATTGTTAACTCCATTTTATAGAAAAGGAGTTTTTGAAAGACGAAGAAATGGTCCAAGGTCACACTATTAAGCAGTGGAGAGCCTAGACTGAAACTCAAATCTGCCTAATTCTGAAGCCCTTGATCTTAATCACTGTGGTAGTCCCCTCCTGTGAAAGTGCCAGTGTCTCCCAATAGCACCTACTAAATACAGTGTAAGCTCCTAACATGGCCCTCAGAGCCCTTCCTACTTGGGGCCCATCACCACATTCTTCCAGGATCCTAAGGTATGTCTGAAGCAGGGGTCTCCTTGCTCCAACAGGACACAAAGTCTCATGCCGTTGATTATGCTGGACCCTCTGCCAGCAATGCCCTCCCCACTCCTTCCCTCTCTGCAGAGACCCAGATCAAACATCACTTCCAGTGCACCTCTTGTGCTGGTACCCTTGGCACATTCGTCCTGGAGACCGACCGCTTACAAGGAGCAGGAACCCTCTTGAGGTAGCTTAGGTAAGGGGATGTGTACCGGGAGGACATTGTGCAGTCGCACCAGCTTCTAAGGACAGGAAATAAAAGGCAGCCAAGCCACACTAGGACTCAAACCACCAACTAGGGATTCAAGCCTGCTGGCTCCCCAAGGTCTCCCGGACTCACAGCTCTCTCCTGTTCCCTTCCATGTCTCTCTCCCCCATCTACCAGCTTCCCTCCACAGACTGACATTCTCAGCAAACCTCTTCCATCTACCCACATTCCCCTACTCCTTGCCTTCAGTCTTCCTGCAGTCTCTACCCTAGCTCCCATCCTCCTGGCAGACAAACGTCCAGTGCCTCCTCAGGAGGTCTCTGCCACTTATGCACATTCCCAGAGAATCCCATTTTCTCATCCCACCAGGTACACTCAACTGTGGCTACCGGATGCTGTCCTAAGACAAGCCCATCTGCTGAGGTCTGCCTTTCAACAGGGGCTATGGTTGCCCTGCCCGCGTCCCCCTCCTCCCACCATTCCTGTGCACAGCAACCCAGTGGCACCCTACTGCCAGCACCTGAGGCACTCTGCCGAGGGCTTTCCCTGGGTGCCTCACAGAGAAGGTCAAGTGTGCTGGGGAACTGATACCTCACTGAAACTCCACCAAAGACTTGATGGGAGATGGTTAATAAGCCAGCTCTAGCGCTCTGTTGGGTTAATGACGTGGGGTGCTCATCACGCTGTCCCTGACCTGGTTGGCAGAATCAAGCCTTAGTTGCGCACAGTATTAACCTGCTTGATAACACACCCTTTACTGACTACCTTCACGGCTCCTAGGATCACCTTCCAAAATGAACTATCTGCGATCACATTCTTGTCTCAAGATCTGCTGCTAGGGAAACCCTACCTGAGGCAAGTGGGGCATATTCTCCCAGAAAGGGGTGCTGGCAAGGCAGAAAACCTAACATCTGTAGGACGCCCATTAGTACAACACTGTCTTATCTCATATTACCTTTCATTGTTCACCCACCTATCTTTCCAAAGACAGTATGAGCTCCTGAAGGGAAGGGGTTGTTTCTTCTTCACCTTCTAGACCCCAGGGCTCTTGATAAGAGGCTTTGTATAGAGAAGGCCCACCACCATTTCTTGGCCAGGAAATTAGGTTGCATTTGCCAAATGAGAGAGTCCGCTAATTGGATTGTACCCACACCCAATCGTCATTAACTTGGCTATACTATCATAAGATGCTCCTATAAACCAGTTGCCTTTTTTAATTACATACATTCCATTTGTAAGTAATATCTAGATGGTACTGTGCAGTATGATATATCACAGAATACTACAACCTGTTAAATCTTGCAAACTTTTAATAGAAAACAAGCCTAAAGCATAATTCCACTTTAATTGCATCAAGGCAAGTGTGACTTTTGCCTGACTCCTGAAATCTCAGTGGCCTGTTTATTAAAACAGGCACCACTGAAATATTTGCACTCATTCTTATAAACTCTATTAGATAGGTAATTATCTTTTCACTTTCCCAGCTCAAAATACCATAAGGTAAATTTGCTAAAAGGTGCAGAGGGCAGGTGAAGGCTCCCTTTCACCCATGCGCTGTTGAACAATAAAATCGGCATGATAATTAAATGTCCATCATCCTAAAGTGTGTGCAGAAAACTAGATGGTGGCTGGAAAGAAAATGGACTGATATAAAAGTCCCAATGGGTTCAGATCAGTTTTAATTCTCTTTAAAAACTGACCTACGTTGAATTACTGAATTAAAATAAACCTACCCTGAGTTGCCTTTCATCTTTGCATAAACACATCTAAGGATGGAGGGATGTGAAGATTACAATCCATTGGCTGATACCCCCTGGACTCTCTCAAGGAAAAGGAATTAGGCTCCTTGGGTTTTGTAAAGTAGCATAAATGGAATGGATGAAAGGCAATAGTATATACATAAGAGTTAACAGTCAAGTTTGAATCTGGCTCTGTCATGAGCAGCCTCAGCTTTCTCATCTGTAAAATAGAGATTGGAAATAGTACCAGAGTCGCAGGGTTATCATGCAGACTGAACAAGATAGTGGCATGTCCAGCCCTCGACACAGTGTTAGTGCCCGGAAATCAGCACAAAGGATGGAAAACTCAGTGCAATAAGAAAAGGAAAGAATTCAATTAGTTCATCAAGCTTTTTTTTTTTTTAATCTTCACACCCTTTACATTTAGTATGGCTGAGGGGTCTCATTAATGCCCCCATGAATGTTAGGCCCAAGTGTCTACTGAAGTTGACCATAGTCCTACGTGGCAGCGAGTTCACTCCCAGGTACGTACCCAACAGAAATGTGTACAGATGTTCACCATGTGCAAGAACGTCCATAGTAGCATTTTCTGTGATATCCCCCAAACTGGAAACTACCAAAGAGTACAATGGATAAGACCTGGCCACCCATGGAGAAATTGACTAGTATATTAACAGGAGAAAGGGTAAATGGTGGTACACTCCCCACTGGATTACTATCCTGCAGTGAGAATGTACGAACAGCCACAGCAACATAGACGAATCACACAGGCATAACATTGACAGGGAAGGCAGACAACCCAACCCAGTGCCCGGGGCATGATTCCAGAATGTACAGAAGCAGGTGAAACTATTCTAATATACTCTGTCTCAAAAGTCAAGAAACTGGTTACTCTTGAGGCATAGCAGCTGGAGGAGATTAAAAGAATCTCTGGGGTGATGGTAACGTTCTCTTACTTGAGGGGGTGCTCAGGAAAGGAGGAGTACGCTTAGGGAAAGCTCAAGCTGTACACTCAGAACCTGTGTACTCACCTTCAGGTAAGTATGATCCTTCACTGAAAAGTCCACCAAAATAATGAGCGGGACTCCTGGGGCTCAGAAATTATGCCTTCTCCAGGTGTGGCTGACTCTTGTGCAGATGTAGCAATGCTGATGGAACTCTGCTGGAGGCCTGGGTAATCCTGGGAAGTGGTCTACCCACTGCTGACAGCCACTCCACACTGTTCATCTGTCTGCAGCTGAAATCCTAACCTCACCAGATAGAACCACACAAATCCGTGGTCAGCTGGGGACGGGACATTGGCCTCTATGCCAAGACTGGGGGGACTTGGAAATGGTCTCTTAGCCAAGATCCAAGACCTCTCACTTCCGCCTCTGTCCTCCAATGTGTGGCCAGAAGGACAGCACGGAGATTGTTCCAAATTATTGCTACAGGGGACACCATGACCTACCAAGCACCGGGCATATGGCAGATGAATCATTCTATTTGGAGAAGATAGAGGCACAGAAACAGCTGTGCAGCTTTCAGTACAAAAGACCTAAATGTGGAATCTTCTAGAACAAAAAGTATATATGTATACATATATAGTTGTAGTTTTCAGATACACAATTAGTATAGTTTATATATCTTATATATCTAGTTATAGGTTTTAAGTAACTTATTATATAGTTTTTCCATTTGAAATTCTTTATGTTCTCAGGAAAATAGTCTTTTTTTTTTAATGTTTTTTTTATTTTTGAGAGCGGGGCGGGTGGGAGGGTGGCAGAGAGGGAGACACAGAATCTGAAGCAGGCTTCAGGCTCTGAGCTGTCAGCACAGAGTCCGATGCAGGGTTCGAATCCACAAGCCATGAGATCACAACCTGAACTAAAGTCACTTAACCAACTGAGCCACCCAGGTGCCCCAGGAAAACAGTCTCTTAAAAGTCCTCTAGTGATACTAGAAAAATCATTTTTGGCCACAGGCAACTCTTAGTAGAGAAGCACTTTCTAATGTACTTTATACTTTGTGTTGGAGTCCTTTCTTCGGTGATTATGTTTACTTAAATGGTCACAGGGTTTATGCAAAAAAAAAAAATAATGTTGAATACTGAGGTCTCCATAATTCTCCCAGAGCAGGTACAAACCCCTTGGTATCTGAAAGCTGCCACCATTGAGTCCCTGTCCTGAGACTAAGGTGATGAGCCAAGCTCCCCGATGGATGAAAATCCTTTGGAATCACAGGAACCAGAGGCTGAACCTCCAATCTCCCCTCCTCTGGACTCTACCTCAAAAAGCCACTGTAGCAATGATAGAAAGGCCACCAGCCACCCTCCAGCCTCACTCACAGAGGTCACTCCTCAACCTTCAGTCGTTATTTCCACTCTGGAGCCCCACCCTGCTGCTTCCGGCCTTTTCTCCATATTCAATGTCCCATTGTCCTTTCCTAGAAAGGCCCTTTACCATCCGGTTTACTCTCCTTGAATGAGCTCCAGGTTCTATCCCTTGAGGTTGTGGGGCCCAGAAGTGAGTGTACAAATCACACTGAAGTCTAGGCCTGAGGAAAACAGAGGAGAGCTAGCACCTCCATTGTTCTCACACTACCCCCTGCTAACGTACCCTGTGGGAGGCAGAGAATAACTCACAAAGATATGCCCATGTCCTAAACCCCAGAACCTGGGAGTGTTAATGTAGTTGGAATAATTGGTCTTTGCAGATGTGATGAAATTAAGGAATGAAGAATTTTGAAATGATGAGTTTATCCCAGATTAGGTGAGTGGGCCTAAGCACCATCATGAGCATCTTTATAAGAAAGAGGCAGAAGGTGTTATACACACAGAAGAGAAGGCAAGGTGAAGACAGTAGCAGTGATTGGAGTGATGTGGCCACATGATGCCTAGAGTCACAGAAAAGGCTAGAAAAGGCAACAGCGCAGAGTTTAGGAGGGAGCACGGCCACACAGATTCCTTGATTTCAGCCCAGTGATACCAATTTCAGACTTCTAGCCTCCAGAGCAAGGGAGAATACATTTCTGTTATTACCAAGTTTATGGCAATTTGTTACAGCAGCAATAGAAAACTAATATACAACCCAAGACTTCATTTGTTTTTTGTTTTCCACCCATAATGCTGACTCACTGAATTTAATTATTTCCTTCTACAAAGAAAATACTTGGTAATGAAATAGAGCCATTGAGAGGAATGGGTGCCATTTTATTGGATTCCTAAGCACAGCATATGGAGAGAAGAGCCTCAGTAGTGATGTAAGGGGGATGGGCTGTGTGACCTTGGATACATCATGGTGTGTTACTTTCTCCACTTGTAAAATGAAGAAATAGCCTCTAGGGGTGTCTGGGTGGCTCATTCGGTTAAGCAATTGACCCCTGATCTTGGCTCAGGTCATGATCTCATGGTTCCAATGGTTCGTGAGTTCAAGCCCCGCATTGTGCTCTGCGCTGAGACCACAGAGCCTACTTGTGTTTCTGTCTCTCCACTTCCACACTTGCTTTCTCAAAATAAATAAACTTTTAAAAAAATAGTAAAAAAGAAAAGAAAACAATAGAAATAGCCTCTAACATCTTTCCAGGTAATTGTATAAATCTCCAGATCTTTTACTTTTCAGCTGATTTGCTAGAAGCCCCCAGGCCATCACTGACTTAACATCACCTGCCCAAGTGTCACCACCACTGGGAAGCCCTCTCTGATTTACCTCCCTTCCCCTTACTCTATGGCTCTTGGAAAATGTCTTCATTTTAGTGTTTATTTCACTGTACTGTAGTGATTGGTCTCCATATCCATTTTCCCCACTAGAGAGGAGTGCCTGGAAGAACTTATTTCACTCATCTATCTCCAGCACACAGCTCTGTAACAAATGGGCAGATAAAGAAATTAATGAGTTTCTGCAAAGTAAGAACTTCACCCTACATAGTTAGCTGAGGAAAAAGTCACAGGACAGAGTTGAACACCAGAGTCCTGGAACCAAACATCTTCTACAGCCCTGGCAACCAGACTGTATTTTATGAGTGCTTTATGTGTTTTCAATGTGTATTTGACTTGTTTTATCTATTCAATGAGCTTGTCCTCTTCCAAAAGCCATCTTTGACAACTTGTATGCTACAATTTCATAACTGTAATCAATATACCCATATTTGAAAAATTCACATGCCTGCTTAGAGATGCCTTCTCCTTGGTCATTGTTAGAAATAAGCCCATCGACCCAATCAAAGGAGGGACACAGAGCACAGTGAAGGGAGGCTTTAATCAACATTCTTGCAAGAGCAGCTGTCTGACAAACAGGTACACTCTGGGCGGTTACAGCAGACAATTTATCTCCTAACAGGCAAGTCCCTCCCCTGGTTCCTCACTGGCTGAGCACTACAGAGATAAGTCCCTCCCCTGGTTCCTCATTGGCTGAGTCCTACAGAAGTTACAGCCTTACCCAGACATCGCCTATGCCCATGTAAGGCAAAAAGTAGTCTGATTGGAACTTCCCTGAGGTGACGCAGAGATTTTCAGTCCCTCCTCCCTTTACTCTTTGGCGAATGCTCATTGCAAAGCCCATGAAAATAAGCCCACAAAAAATGGAGAGGGGAAGAAAAACCATGAATCAGAGTGTCTAAGGGTTTGGGACTCCACTGTGGGAGGAGGTGGGGGTCACACATATTTCCAATAGGTTATAAACCTATTATTAATTGGACAACACAGCTTTTATTTGGCATTTCTGAAAATGAATCCTCAAGGTTTTAGAAAGACTTCACTAAAAACCTTGCCATTTCCATTCATAATTCCAATACTGACCAGTATAAAGTTCAATGGTAATACACAAAAAAGCTGTACATGAGAGAACTTGGGTCTCTTCCTCTGGTGAGAGTTCATCATGGTGGTAAATGCTGCAGCTGCTCCCCAGGACCAAGGAGACCAGCCCTCATCCAGTAAACAAATACTACCTGCCGGGATTTTAACTGGAGTGCCCCACTTTGTACCAAATCTCCATGTAACTTTACAATTTGTAAAGTCAGTTGTCAGCATCATGGTTGGTACTGAGCACAGAAACAACTTATAACAAAAATTAAGGAATCTAACTTAGATTTACACAATAAATCACCCAAGTCTACACTTCTCTATGAAAATTTTAAACCTCTAATGGAACTTAATTTGGAAATTATCTAGTGTTCTTTTATTAATCAAAGTCACCACAGGTACCTTCCTATGCCCTTAGGAAGTTGAAGATCCAACATGACCAGCCCAGACTAACAGTAGATTCAATGGCCTGATGGAGATGGGACTTACCCCAGGCTTTAGCTGTTCTGAAATAATGACCAAGAAGATTTTTCACTGTGCAGCCAGCAGGATCCCAGGGTCCTATCTTCTTGTCTCTGGTAATATTGCTCAAGATGTTTGCCCTTGGAATTGCTTCTAATTTAGAAGTGATAATTTCCATATTTACAAATGGGAACTTTCTAGAGGTAAAACTCCCCTAAGTAAGTGGTTTATTGGATGCAAACGCAAAGCCCTCTAGATACAATTTTCCTATGGTCTCTTGAGGAATTTAAAGGATTCTCCTGTCACAATTCGAAAAGTCTTGGCCACCATTGCATTCTACCTCATAACTTTAAATAGTTTCTTTGCAGTTATGAAGCCCTCCTTTTTATGACTTTTGAAAAATCTGTACCTACACCTGGGACTTTCAAATTCTGCCTTTTAGTGCCAAGGTGTTCTGTGATTCAAACTAAAACGCATCTAATGTTGGCTAACCTTTCCCAATTTGCAAAGGGAACACAAAAACAGGCACCATTTTCCCAGTTTCACATTTTCTTTATTTTCTTCCAAAACTTGTAGTAATGGCTACTGCTTGAAGGATGGCAGATAAAATTACCGAACTAATAAACAAATACTGAGGGGAACAGATTTCCGATGGTTGGTTATAAACCAATGGGACACAGAGGAAATGTTAATCCACCCTAACATGCACAGCATACCTAAAATGGGTGAGGCACTATAGAGCGACAACAAAACATTCAAAAGTGGTCTCTGTTGCCAGATGTCTGTAAAAATCTTTGTGGAATGCTCAGTGAAACTTGGAAATAGGGCAGCTGTGGAAAAAGATATCCATGGAAAGCAGCATATTGGATGAACACTCCTCTTCCTCCAAGGTGGTCAGGAGGGGGTGGGGATGGGGGGCAGTGTGTGTTGAACGTAGCAGAAAGGGCAGGCGCTGGAGAGAGGACTTTCCAGCCAGGTTGGAAAGAAAGGGAATAGCTTACAGAAAAGAGAAAACAAAAACAAAAACAAAAAACAAATACAATGGTGTGGAGAAGCCAAACCAAGAGCTTTACCTAGAGTGAGGACTCAGGTAGAGAAGGAACTAGAGATACAAGTAACACAAGAGAGTGAATAACACTGCACACCACGATGTAGAGTCTGGGTGGTTTCCTGGAGACAACTGGGGAAAAAACAGATGGCTGAGCAAAGGAAGGACAGGATTTAGAGTCATGTTCCTACACCATACAAAATGCAGGGGTGGGGGCATGAATTACAGGATGGGGGGGGATCAGTGCGAGTCCCCTGAAGTAGATCACACCTAAGCCAAGGTCGTGACAGAGGGAATGGGAGGAAGGAGGTGGGTAAGGGATGCTGAGAAGATGGAATGTTCTGGTTTGGAGACAAATTGGATAGGGAAGACAGAGGCAGCAAGCAGACCCTGTATTTTTAGACCCAGATGACTGGGGTCATTAATCAACACAATACAGACTCAAGCAGAGTAAATATGATGATTGCAGATTTTACATGGAAAAATGTCTAGCAATAAAACAGTCATTTATTCAAAGCTCACCATGGGCCAACTACATTCTCAGCCCTTTATGCATATTAGCTCATGTACTCATCAAGGAAGCTCCAGGAGACGGGCATAGTATCCCCCTTTTACGGTGGGAGAACAGAGGCCAAGGTCATGTAGGGAGTAGAGACTTGAACAGAGACCATGATTCTGTATTCTATTTTCAAACTGTCAACAGGAGGCTGCCGATGTGGGGCAGAGACCTAGGAAAATAAGCAGAACAAGAGACAGAAATCTGGGAGAAGTAATGGCAGCCCAGGAAGAGCTAAGCAGAGAGTGGAGAATGGAATCCAGATCTTTGGCTTCTTGCTTTGGTTTCAACTGCAGATCTGAATTCAATAAAAGTGACTAACAATAGCCTGTGATAAATGACCTGAATTCAGAAACCATGACTTTGAGAAATAAAGAGGCTGATCCTTTGTTTTTCTTCCGTCCCACACTCTTGCCATTTTGATCTCCCCTTTTCAAATTCCCAGCAGTCTGTTTCACAATGATCGGGGATTAACTGTCTAACTGGGAGGACTTCCAGATCAATCCGAGTATAATCAGGAGAGAGAAATCATACAGTAATTTGAACAGTAAAAAGTTAATGTAAAAAAAGTATTAATGATAAAAGCGATTAGATTTCCAAGGGACCAGTTAAAAAGCAGTGAAAGGAAGTTTAAAGAATTCAGGAAAAGCACTCGTAAGGAAGAGCCACTACCTGTAGAGAGGAGACAGCACCCCCAGCTTGCCCCAGGGCTGAGATTGGACCTTGTTAGAAAGGGCATAGCTGTGGTCCCATGGATGGCAGAGGAGACACTGGTGGGCACCTTCTAGAGGGCTGTGAAAACCTGTTTGTGGGAGGGGTCTCGCCAGAGGCACTGTAGTATGAGGACAAGGTTCTGGGGAAGCTGCTGGCTGCAGCATGCTACAGGCAGTGAGCAGTGCCGGGGCCCAAGAGCCTCTGCTACAAAGCCTCCTACAGCAGTGCCGGAGAAGCCCCCGGCCACCGTGTGCTACAGAGCTGAGCTGGAGAAGCTGCGGACACTGCATGAGCCTGGTGCACGCTGGAGAAAGCTAGGCATGCGACAGGAGCCTGCCAGGCAAGCACACCAGACCCAGGAGGCAAAACCCTTCTCCTCCCGCAGAGTCTCTCCAGCAGCCTCTGTTGACAAAATGGCAGCGTCGGCTGGCTCAGGAAAAATATTTCAAAGGATCCGGATCCATCTTTACAGAGCAGCCAAAACATCTGAATTTGGAGCTGAGAGCCCGTAGCTCGCACAATTTCCTGGTAAAGTAGGTCCATCTCCTCTGATGACCTTTTAAAAGCCATTCAACTTCGTTTGCGGGTGGCGTTATTGTTGTTGGGGGAGGAGGAGGTTGTTGCTGGTGGTATTAAGAGAGAGTTCGATTTTAAAAAACCAGAACTTTCTCATTCCCTTCTAAATCTAAAAGCCGAGGGGCGCCTGGGTGGCGCAGTCGGTTAAGCGTCCGACTTCAGCCAGGTCACGATCTCGCGGTCCGTGAGTTCCAGCCCCGCGTCGGGCTCTGGGCTGATGGCTCAGAGCCTGGAGCCTGCTTCCGATTCTGTGTCTCCCTCTCTCTCTGCCCCTCCCCCGTTCATGCTCTGTCTCTCTCTGTCCCAAAAATAAATAAACGTTGATAAATCTAAAAGCAGAGCGTAACCAGACTGCCATGTTCTAACCGAGAACTAAGAACTTAGCACCAGGTGGGGCGCAGAATCCTTCAAATTGGACCATGTGGCTTGAAAGGAACCTCAGGTGCCACCAGCATTCACTTCGCCCATCCATTTCCAACAAGGTGGTCAATAGCATTCCCACACAGAGCTTGTGCTCATTAATAAAGAAGGAAAAACAGAAGTCAGTCTTAGCGGAGGGGGGGGAGCAGAGTTTAGAAAATACATCTTGAGTAAAACTAAGGCAGTTCATACTCTGGGTCCTCTGTTGACTTTGTTCTAACTTAAAAGAATATTAACCTCTTCTAGTTGAGGCTCTTCCACTTTAAAAACCAGTTAAAATATTAAACATACATAAGAGGTATAGATATTGAAAAAGAAAAACTTGCAGAAATTGCAGTGGTCTCTTTAGAAAACCCAAGAAGCCACCTGGAAAATTATAAGACCAAAATTATGTAAATAGCTGGATGCAAGTTATATAAAATTTAATAACTCCTATATGAGACTATTAAATATACATTGCATAAACTTCTCTCTCACTACAGCAAGGAAAAAAATTGTGAAAGACCACACAAAAATGTGTGACATGATTAGGTCAATCAAACCAGCAGAAGTAAACCATCCAAGCAAAAAATGTACTTCCAAGATTCCTTAAATATCAGAAGTTATATTTTTTTAAAGATGGGTCCATAAAAGCATAGCAGGGAGACAGCATGGGAAGGGCTCCATCAGAGAACCAGGAAGTAGGATGAATTATAGGGAGACAGAAAGCAGAGAGAACCAAACAGACCAAGAAACGAGCAGAGAAAGGAATAGCTATTGAGAGAGAACACAGGTATACTGGTCTCACAGGGCAGGAGCAGGTATAGGAATAGGCTAGCCACCCAGAGCACAGGTTCAGGGGAGGAAGAGGGCCTGGCCATCGCCAGTGAAACCTGAGAAATGAGTTTGGGTCACCTGAAGAGATTGATCTACGAGGGCAGAAATGTTAGGCCTCAGGCTAAAAGCAGAGAA
Organism: Lynx canadensis; assembly: GCF_007474595.2. NCBI lineage: Eukaryota > Metazoa > Chordata > Mammalia > Carnivora > Felidae > Lynx > Lynx canadensis. The sequence continues at coordinate 11,247,290 of NC_044313.2, forward strand.
CAGCCTTGAAGAAAAGGAATGACTTACCATACACCCTGAAAATCCATTTCCTGACCTCCATGTGGCTAAAGTGGTCATGTTCTAGCCAATGACATTTAAGTGGAAGTCACTAGGTGAGGTTAATATGCTTTAGTCTCTATTTTTAATCCCTTGCCCTTTCCCTTCTTCTGCATTTAGAACTGGATGTAATGGGCGGAACTATGGCAACCACTCCATGTTCATGAGGAGGTGGGTCATGTCCTGAGCTGATGGAGTAGAAAGCTAGATGGAGCCCAGGTCCCTGCTGACATTACAGAACCACCGTGCCAGGCCTGGACATCCAGACTTCTAAGCAAAAGAACAACAAACCCTTACCATGTAACCTGGAGCTAGATGTAGTTTCTAACTCAAAAGGTACGTAACTATTTAGCTTTTAAATACGCACATCAAAATTTGCTAAAGAAAACTGACAAATCATCGGTAGGAGATTTTAATATATCGGCTTCCAAAAATCAACTGATCTTAAACTTTACAATTAAAAAGCAAAAATGATCAGTTTGGATAGAAAAGCAAGTCTCAATTATGTGCTGTTAGAGACAAATTTAAATTTTAAAAATACAGGCAAGTAGAAAATAACAAGATGGAAAAAGATAAGGCATGGAAACACTAAGCATAAAAATCAGCCGAAGTAGACAAGGAATATTACAGGGAAAATGAGAATCATTTCATAGGATAAGACGGTCAGTTCATCAAGACCTAATTCTAAATGTGACATACCCAATAGAGCTTCAAAACACATGCAGTAAAAGTTGACAGAACTCAAAAAGAGAAATAAACAATCTACAATCATAGTTGGAGAATTTGCCATTCTTTGCTCTGTAATCATTGGGAGTGGGGCTGGGGGGAGGGGACAGAAAGTAAGGACCTAAAACACTAGCTAACACTAGCTAACAACTCACCTCACTGACCTTTCTAGAACACTCTACCCAACAACTGTAGAATGCACTATCTCCTCTAAGGCACATGAAATACTCATCAAGATAGACACTTATCCCAGACCAAAAATCAACTGCTATAGCGAGCAAAATGGGAAATAATTTTGAGGATTTAACACAAGTTGGAGCCAACAGATCTACATGGAACATATCACAACAGGGACCCCCCCCCCAAAAAAAAATCTTTTCAAACCTTAGGAGTCAGTATCGAAAATTGAACATGGATCTGGCTGTGGTGGGCAGCCTCCAAGATGAGCCCCAGTGACCCTCATCTCCCCAGAACCCTGCCTTTGTGTGGTCCCCTTCCACTGAGTATGGTCGGATTTAGTGATTCTCTCCTAATGAATACAAGGAAGAGTTCCTTTTAATGAATAGAATAGGGTGAATGTGATGTAATGAATAGAATAGTTGCATGTGGTTCCACGTGCTGTAGGCCACCACCCCTCCACGTGGCCTCCTGCCAACAGCCAGGTGACTGACCCAAAGAAGGTGCTACCCCAGCCCCAGCCAAATCTTCGGATGCCTAGAGTCTCAACCACAGCTCATTGAAACCTCATGAGAGATCCTTAGATAGGATCTCATCTAAGCTCTTTCTAGATTCCTGACCCTCAGAAACCAAGATAACAAATACTTCCAACTACGAAGTTGGGGGGGGGGGGGTAACTTGTTACACAACAATAGGTAACTAATACAAGCCACTAAAAGAAAAAATTTTTTCTCCAAACTGAAATTTATACTTGGCCTGACCACAAATACAATTAAATGTTAATGACAAAAATAATTTATTCTTGGAATTTTGAAACCCTTTTAAATGATTCTTGGTTAAAGAGACCAAACTGAAATTACAAACTACTTAGAAATGAATAAAAGTGAAAACACTACATATCAAAGCCCACAGGATGCAGCCAAATTAAGGAATATTTCCAGCTTAAAATCTAGTATTTATTAGAAACCAGGAAAGAATGGAAGAAAACAAAGCACTTGACTCAAGAAATTCGATTGAGGGGTGCCTGGGTGGCGTAGTCGGTTGAGCGTCCAACTTCAGCCAGGTCACGATCTCGCGGTCCCTGAGTTCGAGCCCCGCGTCAGGCTCTGGGCTGATGGCTCAGAGCCTGGAGCCTGTTTCCGATTCTGTGTCTCCCTCTCTCTCTGCCCCTCCCCCGTTCATGCGCTGTCTCTCTCTGTCCCAAAAATAAGTAAACGTTGAAAAAAAAAATTAAAAAAAAAAAGAAACTCGATTGAAAGAGCCCAAAGTATACTCTAAAAATTAAAAAGGAGCTGTAATAAAAATTTTAATATGAATTAAATGTTTTAAATAGTCAATAAAAATCAAACATTCTTTGAGAAGGTGAATGAAAAAGAAATTTGGCATTTCCAATTTCTAACTGGCAGAGAGAGAGAAGATGTAAATAAACATTAGGCATACAAAAAGAAATAATTCCACATAGACTCAAGTTATTTTTTTAAGACTTTATATAATTTTATGCCAAAAACTGGAAAACCCAATTAAAATGGTAATTTTCTAATACCATCCAATAGAACATTCTGTAAAGATGGAAATATTTAGTACCTGCACAGTCAAATGTTAGCCACTAACCACATGCAACTATTGAGCAATTGATATATTGTTAGTGCATCTGAGGAAGTGAATTTTTATTTAATTTTCATTAATTTAAATTTAAGTTATCACAAATGGCTAGTAGCAACTATAATTGAAAGAGTAGCCAAAGACACACTCCAAAAACATATTCTAGCCTTGGATGTCTCTTAATAGGGAAGTTCTAATAAACCTTGTAAACAAAATCTGTGTTTTAAGTTTGCAGAGTATAGAAACAGACCTCCAAAATTCCCAGTTATTTCTTCAAAGCTAGCTCTAATACCAAATTCCAACAAGCATGTACACAGATTTTGTGTGTGTATAAATCTTGTTTATAGACATATGCTGCAGTAAAATCACGATCCCAACATCTCTGTGACTAGGAGTCAGCAAACTTATAGCCTATGCACCCAATCTGGCCTTTTATTGTTTTCATATGGTCCACGGCTAAAAAATGGTTTTTATCTTTTTTAATGGTTGGAAATCAGCTTTTCCCACAGGCTTGATAAGCTCTCTTAATTCAACCTAAAATTACAAGGCAGGGTGCACCTGGGTGGCTCAGTTGGTTAAGTGACCAACTTCGGCTCAGGTCATGAACTCACAGTTTAGGAGTTCAAGCCCCACATCCAGCTCTGTGCTAACAGCACAGAGCCTAGAGCCTGCTTCAGATTATGTGCCCCCCCCACACACACCCTCAAATAATAAATAAAACATTAAAAAATCATATAAATAAAATAAAATTATAAGGCAGAACATCACGTCTATGAGAAAAGTATACAAAAATGATTTCACTTCTCCTTACAGCCCTACAGGCTATAAATCTATGGAAACTGAAGCACAGAGAGGTAAAGTAACCTGCCTAAATTCATACAGCAAGTTATTGTGAAGTTATGCCAATAATCATTAAAAAGCAATCTCCCTAGACAATAATAAAGATGGAAGCAAAAGCTAGGATGCACAGGGGTTGGGGGGTAGGTTGAGAACAAGAAACAGCTTCTTAGAGGAAGTGATGCCTAATTTATCTAAATGATCTGCTTTGTTTTGTTTTAATTTTTTTTTTAATTTTGAGATAGTGCAAGTGGGGGAGGGGTGGGGGGGAGAGAGAGAGAGAGAGAGATTGAGAGAGAGAGAGAGAGAGAGAGAATCCCAAGCAGGTTTCCCACATCAGCCAGCACAGAGCCCGATGTGGGGCTCGAACCCACAAACCAGGGGATCGTGACCCAAGCCAAAATCAAGGGTCGGACGCTTCACAGACTTGAGCCACCCGGGTGCTCCTAAGTGATCTGCCTTTCAAGCAATCGCCGTGATCAGTGAAAAGCCTGGGCTCACGGGCAGATGCCACTGTTAGGCAGTACTTATCTGTGTGAACAGACATTTTTAAAAGCAAAATACGTGAAACTTTATTATAGATCAGCATTGACAAATACATACATAGTGACTAATGCAAGGTGATTATCAGCCGGTGGTAGACTTTCTGACATCAGCAGAGGGGACCTTGCCAGCCTCTGTCCCCTCAAACCAAGGAGGCTCTGGCAGAGGCAACGGATCCCAGTGGCAAGCAGCTCAATTAGTAACAGCCATCTCTTCGCCTCATGGAAAGGGAACCTGATTTCCCTGCAAGTGTAATATATTTGATCATTAAAGACTCTGAAAGCTCCATGGAATAATGAAACAGTAGGAGAACAGAAACATGAAAAGATCATGTTGGGTGGCAATCGACCAGCCCCAGAAAACACAGCTGCAAGAAGGCAAGGATGTAACTGATGGAAACTTCAGATGCTGTACAACTTTCCAGCAGCACAGGTCAAAGGCGGGCGCTATCTTTCGGCCTCTAAAGAGGCGATTTAAAGCTCCTTATGGGACAACTGAAAGCTCTCATCAGGGTTTCATTGAAGCTGTGTGTTTCAGGACTCCTACCGGTTTACGACTTGGCCAGTTGGACACTAGGAAACATCCCAGAAACTCAGGTCCCGATCCTGGAGATGAACAGAAGGACACGGAGCCTCTTAACTACAGCCTCAAAGCAGCTTTAATTGAGAAAGTGAAAACGGCACAGGATGGCAGAGCCCAAGGCTCCCGCCAGGAGAGCCATAGTGAGGCCGGTGAGGAGTGGGGGTGGAGAAAGGATCCAGCGGAGCGCTGCTTCTAAAGCCGCGTGGATCCCACACGCTTTTATCCACACCTGGGCGGGGAATACCCGCCTCACACACAGCTCCTCATCTCTCAGCTCAAGCCGGCGCACTGTGCACTTACTGTGTGCCGGGAGTGTGCGGAGAACGGAGTACACAGAGATGAACAAGACACACGGGGCCCCAACTCTCCTGGCCCAATCCGGAGCGACGTTTTTCTATCCAAGGCCAGAGAACAAATAATTGAGGCTTTCTAGGCCCTGGGGTCACAACTACTCAGGTCTGCCTTCACAGCCTGACGGCGCTATATATAAACGAAGATCATATGTCAATGAATAGGCATGGCTATGCTCCAATAAAACTTTGTTTACAAAAGCGGTGGCTGGATAGGACCCACAGGCAGTAGTCTGCCAACCTCAGATCCAGAAGGCCATTAAACACAGTTAATCGCTACAATGACTGGAGACTGCTGCATATTAAGTGCCGTGGGACATAATTTATAGATTTTTTTCCTCCTGTAATCCTCACAACCCTCTGAGCTAGTATTATGCCCGTTTTACAGATGAGAAAACTAAGGCATAGAAATGTGAATAACTCAAAGTCACACAAGTAGCAAATGGAATGAATGAGGCTTGGAGCCCTGCAGCTCCAGACCTTAGATACAAGAACACTGCCTAGCACCACACCAGCTCTCCCGTACCAAATCAGCCCCTCAAAAGCCCACGTGTGGTTTGAACATTAGGAAGAAAAGGAATAGGGTGGCATGAAACAGTTGGGCCTACGCTAGGTAAGCTTGTTGGAGAATGGTTGTACCTTAAAGCATGAGAAATGGTCACCCAGGAACATAGCAGGGAGGAGAGAACATTTTGGGCTGCATTCGTTTTCTATGGCTGCTGTTCAAATGACCACGCACTTAGCCCCTCAAAACAACAACAATTTGCCACCTCACAGTTCTGCAGGTCAGAATGGAGGGTGTCTACTGATGTCTCCGCTCGAGGCCAAAATGCAGGCATCAGCTGGCTGAGTTCTATCGAAAGCCTCCATGGGAGAACGGGCTTCTAAGCTCAGGTTGCTGGCAGAACTTAACTTTACTTGCTTGTGCTCAGGGGGCCGAGTTCCTGCCTTCTCACTAGCAGTCAGCCAGGGACTCCTCTCAGCTCATCCTGTGGCCACCTCCATCTCTAAACCAGCAACAGAGCACAGAGCCCACACATGTTGGTCCTGCCTTATACTGCATCCCTCCTGCCTCCGACTCGAGGAAGTTCTCTGCTATTAAGGGCTCACGTGATGAAATCGCACCCACCTGGACTACAAAGGCCACTCCCTACTTTAAGGTCTATGGCATTAATGGCACCTGTTGCTGTCCAACAAAACCTAGCAGTGGTTTAGGGAGGAGGCAGTGCTTATCTCTGGAGTCCCCTCTGCCTACCCCCACAGGTAGAGGGAACAACGCATGCAAAGGCCTTGGCATAGGAGCTGAAAGAAGACCAGTGTGGCCAGAAGATGGGACAGCGAGGAAGGAACTCGACTGGCCCAGGCTGGAGGGTGGCCAGGGCCTGGATGCCACGAGCTTTGCAAGCCATTAAGAAGTCAAGATTTTGTTCTACGTGCTATGAGGAGCTATGAAAGGCTTATAAATGGGGGAAATATGTCAGGTTCACTTTTTTTTTTTTAATGATCAGCTACTGGGTAGAGAATGGATGGGGGAGGGGCAAGAGCGTGAAGTGGGGAGACAGGTGGTGACTGTGGTGTTCTGGACGCATGATGGTGGGGGTGGGGGGGAGCCTGGGACACTGTTAGCAATGGAGGTGGAGGGAAGGAGGAGACACGAAACATGTTTTCGAGGAGATTATCGATGGATTGGCAAGTGAGCTGTTAAGGGTAAGAAGGAAAGACACTAGAACAGGTTTTGGGTTGAATATCAAGAGCTCGGCCTTGAACGTGCATTGCCAATGTGGCGCTTAGGCATCTAAGCAGCTCTATAAAGTAGGCAACGTATGATTTGAAAGGCAAGCAGATACCACAGAGTTCTACCCACCCCAAGACACTTTTCCAACAGTCACAGTGGTTTGAAATGCCCATTACTGGCTTCATTTCATTGGAGAAAGGCTTTGGGTCTCCAGGGGGGGTGCTAACAAATGGCCTACAGCATACTATGGACTCACACACGACCATAGTTCAGGTGATGGGATCTGAAAGCCCTCTCCTTAGGAGGCTGTGAGCCTGGAGGGAGGGAAGGAGGTAGGGAGGAGGGCACAGGATGGGACATTTTTGATGATGAGAGACAAGCCCGGGGCAGGCCCTGGGAGGTGGCCAGAGTGGAAGGCGTCTCAGGAGGAGACTGTCAATTAGGGCCTGCATGACAGACCTGAACCAAACCCCCTTGTATTCAGCCCAAATCGCCGACTGCAGAGACAAAGATGTCAATTTAAGACAAGCAGCGGAGATTTCTGTCAGGCGGCGTTTCTCCTGCAGAGGGACAGCCATACTGGCTTAGGCAGAATCCATTTCCACTGCCTGCCGGAAAGGTACACGCACAGCCTCCCTGAGGATGTCTCAAGCTGACCAGAGAAAGTCAGCGTGACGTGGCACAGGCCTCAACACGCAGCTGTGTCAGGGAGGGCAAGGTTTTCAGTTCAGTTCCCAGTATGCCTCGCTCTTGAGCCTCTCCCCCACCTGAGGATATGGGGGTGCCACCTCCCCCAGAAATTTCCTTCCTTTCAGCCCAGCGCAAACTTTAGGAGTCAGACTACATGGTTCTGCAGCTCAGCTTTGCCATTTATTGTGTAACTTGAGGCAAGTCACTTCACCTCTCTGTGCCTAAGGTTTCTCATCTACAAACTGCTCATGGCAAGAAGGAGCATTTGTGAGGAGCTCTGCAGACCGGCTACCTGGAGAAACCAGCATACCTGGTGAAAACTATTTAAAAACAACTGATTTCCTCTGGAAATTGTTTCAAGGGCCCATAGCAAACGAAGAAACATTTATTCAAGAAAATCTACGGAAGCCATGAGCAACAACGTGGATGGAACCATTCACTTCATTATGCTAAGTGAAATAAGTGAGAGACAGGCAAATATCCTATGATTTCACTCATATGTGGAATTTGAGAAACTTAACAGATGACCAGAGGGGAAGGGTAGAAAAAATAAAACAAAAACAGAGAGGGAGGCAAACCATAAGAGACTCTTAAATACAGAGAACAACCTGAGGGTTGACGTGGGTGGGGGAAGTGGGTGGTGGGCATTGAGGAGGGCACTTGGGATGAGCACTGGGTGTCAAATGTAAGAGATGAATCACTGGGATCTACTCCTGAAGGCAAGACTACATAGTATGTTAGCTAACTTGAGAATAAATTTAAATAAGGAAAGAAGAAGGAAGGAAGGAAGGAAGGAAGGAAGGAAGGAAGGAAGGAAGGAAGGAAGGGAGGGAGGGAGGGAGGGAGGGAGGGAGGGAGGGAGGGAGGGAGAGGGAGGGGGGAAGAAAATCTACCGGAACTTGCTAAGAACTGTAGAAGTTTGTGGCCCCTGAATCACTATTCCCTATCTTTCCCCACCCAGCTCAGCTCCTACCCCCAACCATCCACTCTGGGTAGCTGTGGCCAAAAAAGAGGGCTCCCTCTCCCCTCAGCTTCTAAATAAGGATACGGCTCACTGAAGGGTGCAGGTGGCCAGCATTCCTCATCCCTTCCAACTTCTGTTGAAGAGGCTACATTCCTGGTGAGCTCAGTCAAGACATCAGGGGCTTCCTTTCCTGCACCCATTCCCCCAGTCAGAAGGATGGACACTCGATTCAGGGCTCATCAGAACAGGAATACTGGGGCCCCCATTGTCCCACCCCAGCTCACTCATAGGACAGAGGCTCCACACTGACAGAGGCAAGCCCAGAAGACCAGAGGCTACTGCCCACCCAGTGACTGGAATAGTGGTTCAGAGAATTTTCCTGGGGGGAAGTAGCAGTCCCCAAAGGAATCAACCTTATTTGAAACAGCATGGGAAAGTTTGAGCCTAAGAGTTATCCTGGAAACAAGGAGATTTGGGTCCTACAAAAATGAGAGAGGGATGGTAGCTCTTCTTAATCAAGAGAAACAAGCTAAACCACAGGCCAGCCAGTTCATCAGAGAGAATAAGGAAAGAGACAGCTAAGCAGAGCCTTACTGGGATCAGAACAAACCTCAAAGCCTGGCCTCCAAAACTACCCCTACCCTAGCGAACCTGGAACAGATGTGGGGCAACCAATGCCCCAGGGCAGTGTTGAAAACAATAGAGCAATCAGCCAGCCAGTGATTAGTGGAGCCTAAGAGCTGAGTGTGATACCAAGTGAGGATGCCTTACACAGAGATGGGGAGAGACACAAAGAGAGCCCAGCTGAAACCCCACATCCCAGGGTAAGTGTATATACACCCTTCACTCGCCCAATCATTTCACTTTCTCCCTATGAATGAAGGAAGTCAATAATTAAAATGAGTAATGCAGAGATGAAGAATAATTCTAAGTCATCATATTCCTAATATTATGTTCAAATTAGATCAGGTTTGGCAAAACACTTTGCAAACTGTAAAGTACACCCTATATATTAGGTATAGTTATTACTCAGCAGGGCAACCAATATAAGATAGTAATTAAGAGGACAAATTCTAGGGTGAGGTGTGTGACTTCAAAACCCAAAGCCATCACTTCTTGGCTTTGGGGGTTACCTAACTTCTCTGAGACTCAGTTACCTCATCTGTATCTCTCAGAGAAAATGCTTATAAAGACTGGTACCCAAGGGTGCCTGGGTGGCTCAGTCGGTTAAGCGTCTGACTTCAGCTACGGTCATGATCTCACAGTTCCTGAGTTTAAGCCTCACATCGGGCTCTGTGCTGACAGCTCAAAGCCTGGAGCCTGCTTTGGTTTCTCTTCTCTCTCTCTCTCTCTCTCTCTCTCTCTCTCCCTCCCTCCCTCCCTCCCTCTCTCTCCCTCTCTCAAAAATAAACATTAAAAAAATTTTTAATATTAAAAAAAAAAGACTGGTACCCAGCCAGTGGCACCTAGTGATAGTTGTGACCTAAACAAAGAAGCAGTTCTAAAATCCTACCAGGTCACGGCAGAAGCCGAATTTCCTGGACCCAAAGCCAAATCTGAACATAAAAAATTGACGCTAATTCATTAACTTGTTGGAAACAAACACAATCTAAGGAACGACATATCTGCCCCTTTAAAAAAATTCAGTCATTCATCTGTTAGATATTGCTGGTACATTTCCATATTCCCAAGAAGGTTTCACTTTATAAAGATGGTTCTTAGGGTGCATTGGAAGGATATTTACTGATGATGTACAGTGATGTGCATTGTAAGGCTTTTGATTGACATTAGAAAGACTTTCAACAGTTTCTCAGAGGCACTAAGGGATTATTCTTTCGTCCTTTAATAGAGCTTATGCGAACATTATTTAACTGGAGCCATGTTGCTTCTGGTGGGCGCATGAAGTGCCCTTTTTGAGTTTATACCTTAGTCTGGTCCCTGTCTGACCACTTTGTTCTCTAGATGAAAAGGTGACTCAATTTCCATAGAAGAAATGGTTTGATGCTTTCAGCCAATTCAAGAGGAAAGCAACACAGCTTTGTTACATTAATACTCTTTTTTAAGCAAGCTGCCCTAGGAGTTTCCTTTGATCGCAGCCTCTAAAATGGATTTAATGTCTCGTGTTGACCTTCACTAGGTTTCTTGTAGATAATAAATCATCTCCAAGTGGCCCCATATTTACTGAGATATATCACACACTGTGTATGCATTAATTCTTTAACTCTCTTAATTTTACCTACTGAAAACATCCCCAGTAAAATAGTGCTCCATTCTTTCTTTGCATCTCCAAATCCTACAGTGTACAAGTGAAATTTTTACACTGCATATTCGAGGCTGGAGTGCATCTGACTTTTGTCATGAAATAATTTGTTCAGTTCTTCTTGATAAGTAGCTTTTCCCAAGAAATGCATTAAACTAGTGGGAGAGAGCCAAAGCATAAGAGATTCTTAAAAACTGAGAACAAACTGAGGGTTGATGGGGGTGGGTGGGAGGAAGGGGAGGGTGGGTGATGGGTATTGAGGAGGGCACCTTTTGGGATGAGCACTGGGTGTTGTATGGAAACCAATTTGACAATAAATTTCATATATTGAAAAAAAAAGAAATGCGTTAAACTTATTGGCATACAGAGTACATTTGTACTCACATGATCTACCTTCTTTGAGCATGCAGTACTGTGCCCTGTGGTCTTCTAGCGAAAAGTTAGATCACTGGGTCTAACTTAGAGGTGCCCTTGGGCACCTCTCTCCAACCCCATTTGCATGCTCAAATTCAGGCTCAGTCGTCTCTTGCCTGGACTAGTGCAGTAGCTTGCTACTGGTTTCCCTGCCTCTAGCCTCAGCCCCTCTAAGCGAGAGGAAGCTTCAGGGGTAGGGCAAACAGCAGGTATAAAGTGTTGCTCCTTCCCAGTAAATTCAAGAAAAGCAAGATGAAAATGAAGAAAAGATGAGTAGGCACATGTTCAATACTCCTTCCTCTGCGTGTGACTTTTTGTAAGTGAAAGCACTTGGCAACAAGCAAACTTTCATTCCGATGAGCCAAGCACGAGCAAGAGATTCGGTTTCTGCTTAGTTCAAACTTTGCGAAACACATTTAAGACTGAAGTAGTGTAATGCTGTCTCGCTCTGCTGAGACATTTATGTTGAACTGTGCCTTATGCCCAAAGGCTACTAATGCTCTGTGCTCCCATCTGAGCTCTACTTGGCAGTGAACTGTTCAACAGCAAGTGGCTACGGGCCAGGTGTCTGTAAGGACCTGGGTGCTAAACTATTAATACCCATCGACTTTGATGAGCCCGCTGCAGTAACGCTCAGGAGTAAATCTGATATCGTCTCCACCTGGGTGTGGGAGAAAAAATGGCAGGTAGAGTGGCCACGCCATTCTTTTTCTGCCCTCTTGGGTTCTGACCAGTGGGGTGCTGGACCCAGCTTGTACCAGCTTGAGAGAGGTGACCGCTAAATTTTCAGGAGTTTTGTGAGCTACTTGTTGAACAGGGGTTATTGAAAAACTAACTTAAGGGCGCCTGGGTGGCACAGTCGGTTGAGCGTCTAACTTAGGCTCAAATCATGATCTCACAGTTCGTGGGTTCGAGCCCCACATTGGGCTCTGTGCTGATAGCTCAGAAACTGGAGCCTGCTTCAGATTTTGTATCTCCCTTTCTCTCTCTGCCCATCCCCTGCTCACACTCTGTCTCAAAAATAAATATTTTTAAAAAAGAAAAAAAGAAAAACTTACGTAGATTTGCAATTAAACAAATAATGAAAAAACAAAGGCAATGATTACTCAAATTACTTCACTACAGCTTATAATTAATTACCAATCGTTTTGAGGTGACTCACACCTGTCGTATCTGCATGGAGAAAATGCTCTCTCGTGGTGTGCTACCGCACATTTCTTCCCAACTCCGCCTTTGGCGATACCACGTTGGCGGCTTGAAATCAGCCGTGGTGGGAACAACTACGCCATGGAAATCAGCAAATGACACAAATTAGGGCCTCCCAGGTCCCTTCAGCAGAGTGGACAGGTAGACATTTAGGACACCACTGGTTCTAACTCACCTCCAGGGGGCAAGACTCTATGGTTGTCAGGTTGTCCTCCACATAGGAAATGTAGGTCCTTAGAGGCGGTGATGGGCCCAAGAAAGGTCACGTAACCCAAACAGACCCAGCCAGAGATGCTTGGAGAGAAGACCAATGTGGATACCGGCAGAGCAAGGATCTTTCTCTCTTTGAGACTGCAAGCTGGAGATAACATGTAAACCTGGAGTTGCTGAAGCAAGAACCAGTTCCTGGAGTTTTCAGACACGAGTGGAAAAATTCCTTTGGGGCTTGACACATTTGAAGTCCCTTTGTTTCTGTCCTTTGTAGCTGGAAAAGTTCTGACCTACATACCTTTCCAAGTAGGATTTAAGTGGACCACGGGGCTCTGGTTTTGGTTTTGTGCTTATCAAGTAAAAATTGTCAGCGACCCGCCAGGAGGGAATGGGAAAGATCAGAGCAGACAGCAGAGCTGGCTTCCTGCCAACTGGGCACATCCTAACAGCACATCTATTAATGCAAAGGCTCTGAGCGTGCCTTGAAGGAGACTCTGTTTTCAATATCGAGGGACACAAAATGAAAAAGTCAAATATATGCTAAGCGCTGTCACCTCTGGATACAGATCTCATCCTCAGAGTTTGAGAGATAGCAGGCCTGAGATGAGGCAGATAAATTTGTGTTTCTATCAAGTTCCCAGGAGACGCTGATGCAACGGGTCCGAGGATTACACTCTGAAAAACGTTATTTGTGCATTAGAAATACAAAGATAGAGGTGGAAGATTCCAGTTAGGAGTGAGGGTCTATTCCCCAGACCCTACCCTCTTCCGGCCCCAGTGTACTGCGTGGGCCCCCAGGGGCCATGTTGTGCCATTTGACTCTGCCACTTGTTCAGAGCTTATCAGAGTTGAGCCAGTTTAATTGTTTTTCCCAAGAACCGGAAATTTAGAAGAGAGACAGACTAGAAGTCATCAGAGCTGACTCTCAAAGTCACGGCTGAGTCATAGCAGCCTAGAAAGCTGCTCCAGAACTCCTGCTGCCGAAAGACTAGAGGCTAGGAAAACATTGCCTTGGCTAATGACCCTGTCAGAACTCTTATTTTAAGTGCGACACATTAAGTGGAAACTTGAAGGAAATACGCATTTTAATGTCAAACACCATGGAAGGTATGGTGGACACTTAACTGAGGGCAGAGGGGATGTCTATCTTCTCCAGTTGGCTTGGACACCCCATCCCCACTTAGAACACACCTCCCCACCTTTCCATCTCCCCCAAAAGCTCCAAACGCCTGTACCAGAAAGATAAGGAGGCAAGGGGCTTGACATAGGAAGAGGTGGCTATTTGATGGAGGGGACCACCCTTCTGGGACCTGGTTGCACCCTCCAGCCTGTGACAGAATAATATCATGGAGTAAAAGGACTAGACAAAGCCAGATTCAAATGGGTGCTGGACCCTCCTGGAGGCCTGGGCAGGCCACTGCCCCCTCTCTGCATCAGTTTCCTCACCAGCAAAAAGGAGTGCCCTGGATATGACATAATGAGAATGGCAGCTTACCTCTGTGGTCTTCCACCCCAAAACCTAGAATCAGGAGAAAAAGATCAGACAGCTACTGTCTGCACTTAAGGGGCATTCTAAAAATAGATGACTGGTCAGAGTGGCTAAAATGAACAAATCGGGAAACTATAGGTGCTGGCGAGCATGTGGAGAAACGGGAACCCTCTTGCACTGCTGGTGGGAATGCAAACTGGTGCAGCCACTCTGGAAAACAGTGTGGGAGTTCCTCATAAAATTAAAAATAGATCTACCCTATGACCCAGCAATAGCACTGCTAGGAATTTACCTGAGGGATACAGGAGTGCTGATGCATAGGGGCACTTGTACCCCAATGTTTATAGCAGCACTTTCAACAATAGCCAAATTATGGAAAGAGCCTAAATGTCCATCAACCGATAAATGCATAAAGATGTGGTTTATACATACAATGCAATACTACTTGGCAATGAGAAAGAATGAAATCTGGCCATTTGTAGTAATGTGGATGGAACTAGAAGGTATTACACTAAGTGAAATAAGTCAGTCAGAGAAGGACAGATAATCGTATGTCTTCACTCATATGTGGATCTTGAGAAACTTAACAGAAGACCATGGGGGAAGGGAAGGGGGAAAATAGTTACAAACAGAGAGGGAGGGAGGCAAATCATAAGAGACTCTTAAATACAGAGAACAGACTGAGGGTGGATAGGGGGCGTTGGGGAGAGGGGAAAATGCATGATGGGTATGAGGAGGGCACTGGTTGGGATGAACACTGGGTGTTGTATGTAAGTGATGAACCATGGGAATCTACCCCAAAAACCAAGAGCACACTTTACACACTGTATGTTAGCCAATTTGACAAGAAATTATATTAAATTAATTAATTAATTAAATTTAAAAAATAAAATTAACTAGTTAAAAAATTTAAAAAATTAAAAATGACCAGGGCACATGGGTAGCTCAGTTGGTTAAGTGTCTGACTTTGGCTCAGGTCATGATCTCACAGTTCATGAGTTTGAGCCCCATGTATAATGGCCAAAACTCCTCAAATCCATTAATGTTGTTGAAAACAAGAAGAGTCTGAGAAACTATCACAGCTAAGGAGAGCCTAAGGAACCTGATGGTTAAATGTAATGTGGTATCTTGGATGTGATCCCGGAACAGAAAAAGGGCGCTAAGTAAAAAACTAAGGAAATCTGAATGAAGTATGGAATTTGGTTGATAATAATATATCAGTATTGATTCGTTCTTTGGGACAAATGCACCACACTAATGTAAGATGTTAGCGATAGCAGAAACAGGCTCTGGGATGTATAGGAATGCTCTGTGCTATCTGCTATTTTTCCATCAATCTACAGCTGCCCTAAAAGTTCATCTTAAAAATGGAAGCACACCTCCTCCTTCACAGGGCTGTTGGAGGGCTCGAGGAGATATGTGGGGAGCAGGTGGCATGTACAGGGCTCTCAATAAAAATCAGTTCCTTTAAGAAGTCAGTGAGAGGGGCACCTGGGTGGCTCCCTCAGTGGCTCTTGATTTCAGCTCAGCTCATGATCCCAGGGTTGTGGGATTGAGCCCACACTGGGCTCTGTGTTGGGCATGGAGTGTGCTTAAGATTTGCCCTCTCCCTCCCATTACCCCCTCCCTCCCCCCCGCAAAAAGCCAATGAGATGACTTACCTGAAAGTTCCAAAAACAAATGTGGTTTAATGGATGCTTCCTCAGCTCCCTACTTTAGCCTCCCTCAATTCATGCTTGCTTGTCCCCATATTGTCCCATCACTCAACCAGCCTTAGATATCAGCACCCACTTATTTTCCATCGAGTGGCCCATAATATGAGCTAATAATAATTTTTTTAAAGAATTAATAAAGCAATATTAAGGTCCTCTTACCTGTTGAAAGCAAAAATCAAATTACAGGGTGTGACTGTATACATCATGCCTTACAACTGTGCTCAAATTATCTCAGAGTCTCATCCGGCCACACTGCACAGCAGCATTCACACGCCCAACAGCGGGTCCCACCAATTCCCAAGGCCATACATTATCTACAAGCAAGGACGAGTCGCTTGTCCTCTCAAATGCAATGGGGGAGCTTTACCAGAGACAGGACTGCCAGCTGTGACCTCCCCGTCCCCGGCCTGTGATGGCCTGTTGAGACACACAGCTGATAAGAACTGGAAATCTGTCTTGGCACAAATCCACCACCAGGCAGGGGGAACAGAGAAAGCCCCTCGCCCCTGCAATACTAAGGCTACATGAATGCTTCTGAAGACAGAAAGGTGGCCTCGGGCCCCCAGCTGGAAGAGGTGATTTGAGGCTATCGGGTCCTCTGTTCAGTGTGCTGACTGAATCGAGCCCAGAGCTGCTCAGGAAAAGGGGAGAAATCATCCTCTGATTATATAAATGGATTTCTTAGGATTGTCTTGCAAAGTCATACTGTCAGTATAGATTCTTCGGCTGCTTTTTAGAAAGACTCTTTCCCAAGGACATTTGAATCTAGCTTTCTTATTTCTTCTAAAAAGTTCAGTCCAGCTGTTAGTTTATTGGTGGCAGACCACAGGAACCCCCAAATGGCAAGCTTGGCCCCCAGGCCATGTCTGCACCCACGTGCCCAGCAGACTGGAGTGCAGCACAGGGGGCTCAGCGCTGTAGCCAGAGAGCTGGGGACCCACTGCCTCACCCCTCCCAGGGCTCCAGGGGCAGCACAGGGCTCAGCCCTTGGCGCCTGCCATGGGGTGAGCCGGCCAACGCCAGCCACCAGCTCGGAAAGGCCCAGCCCTGGTCTCAGTCTCAGCACCTTTGCCTCATTTCCCTCACCAGCCTATAAGTAAAGGAACACGGACACAATAAGCCATAAAAGGAAAGACTGGTAGAATTAAGTACTCTGCAACTTTAAAGGTCATTGTAAAAAGGAAGCTATAAAGCTAGAAGGCAAACCACAGCTGACGATATTTGCAGCTTATTTTACTGATGAAGGATCAATATCCATCACCTATCACACGTAAGGATAAAGGATTCTTTATCCTTACAGATCAATAAGAAGAAAAGACAACCCCAAAGAAGCCTGAATTGCCAAAAATAGATGAAATGACACTCAGCTCCACTAATGATGAGGGGTTGGCAGATGGCATCCAGGAGGTATGGGGTGGTGAAATAGTAAAGTAGTAATAATAACAGAAGTAGTAATCATAACAGACGGAGCAAGAGAAAGCCCCCTCACGTGGTTCTGAGTAACCTTGGGGGTTGGGGAGGGAAGACCTGCCTTCTTCCTCCAGAGTACCCCCCCTCCCCGCCCCCGCCCCAGGCATACAATGAGGGGTTTTGTTTTGTTTTGTTTTTTTCTCTCAGTAAAAGAAAAACATCTGAAGCAACCATGGTAAATTACACTATTTAAGAAAGTTGTGTTGTGGGCACATGCATATTATTTTCTGAAATTTTCTGCATGCTTGAAATATTTCACAATGTTTGTAAAGCTTATAAATGACGAAAAAGGAATGCAACTGTGACATATCATTAAAAACAAGGATAGAGTCAGAAGAGGCCCCCCAAGACGCAAAAGCTCCTCCCTTGGGACAGAGACCTGGAGGCAGATGAGGACAGACTGGACTCCCCACGGTAATGGCCACACACCTTGCTTCCTTTCCTGGGGGTATTCATGATCTTGACCAGTCAGGGAGCCCTTCTCCTCTCCAGCCTGAGGCAGGTTCTGAGACCCACCCGGCACAAGGTCCGACCCTAGAGACTCTGATCACAAAGACTGATGTTTAAATTTGGGGTGTTAAGAAAGTGCATAACTTTAAAATTAACCAAGTCTTGACATTCATAAGGATATTCATTATTTATTTTAAATGTGAATACTGCCAAAGGGCATGACTTAAGTTCTTACCACCTATTATAAACTGTCTTTCAGTAATAGGACTTTCATTTAAATTTCGCAAGGTTTGGGTTTGTCTTCATTTCTAATGTTAAAGAATAATCACTAGGAAAGAAAATCAGTTCAGGTAGGGCAAAGATGATTATATTACTCTCCAAAATGTCAAGGATTCATGCTTTTGTATTCCGTGAGATATCTGATTGCAGCGACTTGTGCTTCGTTGTGATAGCAATTAAGTCCAAGTAGCAAGAACCTATAATTTGAGGCTTGAAGTTGACTCAAATGGGTGAAAATATTTATTTTTCCTTTGCTCTTTCTATGGGTTCACATAATGAATTAAATGCAGGGCTCTCTTTCTTGATTATTGCTTTAGAAAGAAATTGTCATGCCTCATTACTCATTTTCAAAGCGATGATAGCATACTTTGTTACAGGATTTTTATGTATTGCTAATGTCTAGAAAACTCAGCAGATTAATTCTCTCTACACAAGGTGAAATTGATTGAGTGAATTGGATATCTATAAAAGCCCATCAATTGTGACCTGAAAACTGTATAGAAGAGAACATGCAAGGACCTAAAGGGAAAAGTATAACTCTAACACCAGAAGTTTATCTGAATGAATCTAAGAACCAAGCTGTTCGATAGGTAATTTTTAAATACTACATGGTATAAATTACCTATAGGAGGTAGAAGATGTGAAAAATAACTAAAAATATTCCCAGATTTGTAAGAAATGTCCAAATTAAAGAAGCTGAGTTATTTATAGACACTCAAAAGCCAGGCACATATAAAGTTTCGAGTGTGAGTTTTGAAGGGTTTCTGATAAAATATGATATCAGTGGTCACAGGACAGTAAATTCGAAACCTCAGGAAACAGTGGGAAAAGAACATAGGGCTCAATGTCAACAGACGCTTGTTCCAGCTTCTCCCAGGTTCCAGTCCATTCAGGCACAGGGGTGGTGACAGCAGTCTGGAGTCCTCCATTATCCCTTGCTGGTTTCCCTAAATCCTTTCCTATATGTTCCCATGTAATCCACTGGTTAAGTTCTTCTCAAAGCCCCCTGTTGAATGAGCCTAGCTGCTGTCCTTGATCTTTCGCTTCCTGCTCTATCATTGGGTGGGGCCCTGGCAGGTCTAGACTGACATCACCCAAATAGCTGGTGCTTCCAGGAAAAAGACAGAGCCTCTCTCTTGATTGCTGTATGCAGGTATGAGACAGACTTAGGTCCACATTTGGAAAGAAAACTTGCAGAAGAAAGGAAAGGAAGAATAGGAAGAAGGCAAAACTGAGAGCAAAGAGAAAAGTATTTTTCCATGGCTACTATATTCCAAGCACAGTGCTAGGTCCTGGCAATGCAAACATAAGCAAACACAGTGGAGTCTACAGTCTAAAAACTCACTGAATCTGAAGTGTTGTGATCACCTCCAATTGCACTGGACATCGTTTGGGACAATAAGACCATTTGCAAAGGCACCCCAGATATAAATGACCAAGGCCTCTCGTTCATTTTCCTCATACTTAGAGAGACCAGAATAATCTAGTTCTGGAGGTACAGTTCATCTTGCTGTTTCAATCATTATAGGAATGGGTCCTTGTCTAATTTCATCTTCGTGACAATGGAGGACAAAGGTCCTGCTATTATCCCAATGTTACAGAAGAGGAATATAAGGCTTAATGTCACATAACCAGAAAGTGGTAGGGCTGCATTTCAAACTCAAATAATTCTGATTCCTATCCTCCATATCTTTTTTTATTTTTTTTTTTTATTTTTTTTTTCAACGTTTATTTATTTTTGGGACAGAGAGAGACAGAGCATGAACGGGGGAGGGGCAGAGAGAGAGGGAGACACAGAATCGGAAACAGGCTCCAGGCTCCGAGCCATCAGCCCAGAGCCCGACGCGGGGCTCGAACTCACGGACCGCGAGATCGTGACCTGGCTGAAGTCGGAGGGTTAACCGACTGCGCCACCCAGGCACCCCCTCCATATCTTTTTTTAAAACGTTTACTTATTTTTGAGAGAGCGTGAGTGGGGGAGGGGCAGGGAGAGGGGGGCCGAGGATCTGAGGCAGGCTCTGTGAAGTCAGATGCTCGGCCGACTGAGCCAGCCAGGCGCCCCCCATCCCCCATACCTTAACTTCTGCTCTACAGCATAATCTTCTTTGATGATCATCTAATCTAATCAAATCTTCTAAACTTCTAATCACTAAAATCTCCGACAAAAATTAACCATACCAAGGAATAGTTTGTGGGAAAATGGCAAATCCCCTACAGCATTCGTGCCTCAGAAAACATTATCAAAACTAACATCCGTGCACATTTTCAGCATTAACACATCATCAAACTAAGACATTCTCCATACCATTCCAGGGATATTAACCTACATCTCAACAGAGGGCTCTTAGTAAGGAGTCCCAGCATGGTCTGGGGAGAATCGAATCTGTTTTTCATTGTATCCAGAATATCCTAGAGACAGCTGGAGACTCTCCAGTTCAAGCGTGTATTAGCATTTAGTGTTCAGCTGGCACCCCATTATCATTCGTTACGACTGAGCTACAACCACTTTTTAATGAAGTGCGTATGATGGTCTCTTTATCATTTGCATTTACCATCGAACTCAGGTATTGTAAAGCACAGCACACTCAGGTTTTAGAAAGATGTGTGCATTTAGCTTTGATTAGAGCAGCTTTTTCTGCACCTGCTCCTCATCAGACAGGACAGGGACTCACTGGCTTGTATCCAGAGATGAAGGGATGATGTTTGCTTTGTTAAAACTCACACTTGGCTTGGAGTGTCTCACTTCTCAGAGGTCTGGTGGTTATGAGTTAAGACATAAGTCCTGGAGCAAGAGAAGGAACTAGGTCCAATTAGGAAAGAGAAAGAGATGTTTCAGACACTTGCCTTGCCAAGAGAGGAAGTACTTTGAAAGGACACTAGCGTGGGGAGGGCTATCATAACCTCACACAGCTGCTCACCATTCCCATTATCTACGCTGGAATCTTAGGATGCTTGGGAGGCACAAAAACAGGGAAACAGGAAACAAGAAAAATTGGTTGTTTGGGCTAAATTGGTAGGTCAGCAAATAGACATATGGTAGGTGGTCCTTATGGGGGACATGTGCATGTGCACGTGCACACACACACACACACACACACACACACATTAATCAAAGATCTTCCTGGAGGAGTGAGTCAGAATCCAAGTGGGCAAAATGAAGTCGAGCACCTGCCCAGGTCAGTGGGTCTGAAATGGAATAGGGACATGACGGTTGAGCATCCGACCCTTGGTTCAGCTCACGTCATAATCTCACAGTTTATGACATAGAGTGCCGCATCGGTCTCTGAAATGACAATGTGGAGCCTGCTTGGGATTCTCTCCCTCTCTCTCTCTGCCCCTCCCCTTCTCATCCTTTCTCTCTCTCTCTCTCTCTCTCTCTCTCTCAAAAAATAAATTAATTAATTAAAAAACAAGAAAGGAAAAGGGACATGAGATCAGCAAGGGCAGGAAGGATGTAGTTAAATTCCTCACAGGCTATAGAACCAAGACAAGATGTTCAGAGAACAAATGGGAGTTATCAGCACCGAGGAGACCTGGCTCCTTTAAGGGAATCCATCCTGGTCCAAAAACCTTCTTTCATTTCCAGGACTTGGCTGACCTAGATCTGCGGGCAAATAAACCTGCTGGAACGAGGCATTTGGGAGACTTAAAATATGGCCTTACACTGAGGTGCCTGCAGTTGCTACATTTTTTTTTGAACCCGGGGACCCTTAAACTCCTTCCCCTCTCTTCCCCAGCACCATATTAGATTATCCACATTGGCTGTCTACAATGACCTAATTAACTGGGTAACTATTCGGTGCTTTACTTCTCTAGATGCCTGGTGCACACAGCCTGGAACCAATTTTCAACCTGAGATCATATTTTCCTTCTGACCCACCTGAAATAACTAGCAAGGGTTTGGCAGTTACCATGGAATAGAAATTCAACACTAACGGAGGCTGACTGCAGGTTGTAAAAGAAAAACTAACTTCTTTTAAATAAATGAATGAATGACATCAAAGCACTATGTGAGACTATCAAAAAGATGTTGTGATGGCTAATTTTATGTGTCAACTTGACCGGCCATGGGGTGCCCACAGTAAACATTATTTCTGGGGGGCCTGTAAGGGCATTTTCAGATGAGATTATCATTTAAATGGCTAGACTCAGTAAGGTAGATTGGCCCTCCCCAGCATGAGTGGCCATCAAGTTCATTGAAGGCCGGAATAGAACAAAAAGGTAGAGAAAGGAAGCATTTCCCCCCCCTTTTTTTTTTGTTTTTTGCCTCACTTTTTTTTGTTTTTATGCCTCACTATTGAGCCAAGACATCTCAGCTCATCTTCTCCTGCCCTCAGACTAAGATTCACACCACCACGTTTCCTAGACCTCCAGTTTGCAGATGAGAGATTATGGGGTTCCTCCATCTCTGTAATCTGATGGGCCAAGTCTTCATGATAGATAGATGATAGGTAGGTAGGTAGGTAGGTAGATAGATAGATAGATATCCTATTGGTTTTGTTTCTCTGGAAAACCCTGACTAATGCAGAAACCAATGTTTTGCCTGAGTCTTCACATTTTTCACTTAATTTATTGCCAAGGCTATGTCTATATATTATCATATTCTAGGATTTGTATGGGAATGTCTTCATTTTTAAGAAAGATAAGTAAGTGCAGTCACTGGAATGGGAATAGGAATAAAAACGAAATAGATCCTGCCTATTATAGTGTCTAGAATTTTCCATAAGCTCACTCTGAGCTGCCAAGGTCAAGGTCCCTTGTCAATCCCAAATCAGACACGAGGCCTGAAGGCCTTCAAGCAATACACACAGACATGGATTGTCAGCAGCCAGGTAAACTAAAGAAATGATGAAAATCACTGATTTTATAGAAAGCTGTTTTTTTATAGAAAGCTGTTTTTAAAAATTTAAACCTAATGTGGAGGGAGAGAACTTTAACTAAACAATTGCATCTAGCTTTATTATGGAAAGTAGGGGAAATATGACCAGTGTATAGTGAAATCAATAAATAATTCCAATACACATTAAGCTCCAGATTGCATTGAGATGATTTTTCAAATAAGATTTCCATTGCTAGAGTACCTGCGAAGAGATTCGTTAGGGGAATCTATTAAAAAAACTATTCAATTGCAAGGTGACAGTAATTCTCTCAGCTAATGTAAAGCCACAGAGGTGATTCCAAGCTTAACACGGCAATGAAATCTTAAACACAATGAAGCAAAACGACTCTTGTATCCCGTGCACTTTTTCAGAATGTGTTTGTCTCCAAACCCCCTCTCAGTCCTAATATCTGACTTCCTGGCCATCTGCCCCCCCCCCCCGCCCCGCCCCCAGCATCATGGGTAATCACGAGGAAAGCATGGGACCAGAGCCAGCAAAACTCACTGCTAATTTCCTGGTGTTGCAAGTGCCACCTGCAGAATGAAGTTCCAAGGGTCCTTCCTGAAAGTGGAGAAAAGAAGGCTGGAGAGAGTTCTTTATAAAATTTAGCCCTGAGATCCAACACTTAAACTCACCCGCATGCTTAGGTATAAACCTCTTTTCCTCCAACTATGAAAATTGTACTATCTTCAGGCATCTGAGGAACCTGGAGACCTCATAAAATGAGAGCTCTTCAGAGGTCAAGTGCAGCATAAGTGCCCTTAAGCCAGCAGCACTCATTTCGAAATTTAAGTTATTATAAATAATCCGTGGAAGATCTTCCCTGCACACCTAAATGACATTTGTTCAGGATTTGAATGCCTCTGCCATCATAATTCAAGGAGGTTCTTGATGTAGTCATACAAAATGTGCAAATCAGAAACAAGAAAATCAAGTCTGGCAGCTCAAGAAGACCAAAAGGAAAAAAACTGAGCATGCATTTAGAGAAGGCTGGTCACCATGTTCCTCATGGAATTTTAAATCCCAGTAGAAAGGACTCCTCCAAATGCTGGGTGAAGTCTTGTATGTAGCTTGGAGACGACTCCTTGTGACTTGATACACTTCAGGAAAACATCACTGATCCTCTTAATATAATGCATCCACTGCTTCTCTAGAACATCGGGCCCATGGGAGCATCCAAAATTTCTCCTTCCCATATTGCAGCTTAGGCTCAAATCCCTCCTGACTACACTCCATGTTCCTATTATGTTTTACAAAGTACTTGTTAGATGTCTAATGAGACCCTATCAAGTCTGTTCTCTGTGCTGAGAGAGATATTGCAAATTCAGACATTTTAGGTGTAACAACATTCTTTAAAATTTGGTCAGTTATGGGGCGCCTGGGTGGCTCAGTTGGTTGAGCGTCCAACTTCGGCTCAGGTCATGGTCTCGCGGTCTGCGAGTTCGAGCCCCGCATAGGGCTCTGTGCTGACCGCTCAGAGCCTGGAGCCTGCTTCGGATTCCAGGTCTCCCTCTCTCTCTCTGTCCCTCCCCCACTTGCACACTCTGTCTCTCGCTCTCAAAAATAAACATTAAATTTTTTTTTTAATTTGGTTGGCTATATTACATTTTTTACTGATGCAGCTCTAAATTTCAGCATGTCATTTGCCTGGCCTGACAGTTTAATTGTCATCTCTTCTTGTAAATGCAACTGATCAGAGCTTCTCACTGTCAGGCTCTGTAATTGGTTCGGCTATACTTCAGCCATTTTATCTTTTTTAAATTTTTTTTTTCAACGTTTATTTATTTTTGGGACAGAGAGAGACAGAGCATGAACGGGGGAGGGGCAGAGAGAGAGGGAGACACAGAATCAGAAACAGGCTCCAGGCTCTGAGCCATCAGCCCAGAGCCCGACGCGGGGCTCGAACTCACAGACCGCGAGATCGTGACCTGGCTGAAGTCGGACCCTTAACCGACTGCGCCACCCAGGCGCCCCAACTTCAGCCATTTTAAACACCTGCCTCATCTCCTGGTGTGGAAAAACTCATAATCCATCCAGGTGCCCTAAACATTCACGCTGCTGCCTGCTTCACTGGGAGGGTGAACAGTATCTCTCCCCTGCATTTAATTCAAATCAGCGACGCCTCTCAAGATATACCACTCCAGGTGCTCTTATCTCGCACTTCACATGTACAGTTGGCCTCGTGGCAAGCTGTGCCATCCATCCAAAGGTTTTAAGTGATTTGTTTACCTTCACCCTTTTGGGGAAATGATTCAGTATTTCACATAGGCACCAACTGCCTCCCAAGAAACCGATTTCTTTTTTCCTTTGAGTGTGGAGTAAATGTTTCACTCGGGTTTTGATTGAATTCAGATTGTTCTCAGGGGGTTATCAACAAAGTTTCGGGCAGAATGTTTAAGAGACACATGAAAAGCATCCAGGAGAAAATAATGAAAAGAAATAAGAGGATGTGAAGCCAAGACTGACAGAAGAATAAATCAGCCGAGACAAAATGGCCAAGAAGCATTCCCTATGCCGCCCATCTCGCTATGCAAAACTGTCAAGAGCTTATTCAGAGTTTTCTGTACACTTGTCATCAATCTTTTTTTTTTTTGGATACAATTCTTTTTTTTAATGTTTATTTTGAGAGAGAGTAAGTGGGGGAGAGGTGGAGGGAGAGATTGAGAAAGAGAGAGAGAGAGAGAGAGGAGAGAGAGAGAGAATCCCATGCAGGCTCCATGCCCCAAAATCGATCACTGAAATACATACATTAACCAGTCATATGTGTGCCGACTGTCAACCCTACACAAGGTACTAGACAGTCACCTGGAGTCACTACTTTCATTTGTAAAGATTATCCAGACGTTCCCCATCTTGATGCCGTTCTTTTGAAGCAGCGCCTAGCACAATGCGTGGCATGTAGTTAGCACTAAATAAATATCTTCCGACTAAGTAAGATGGGCCATGAGTGACACACATTTTATTGAAACCTGATTATAGTTAGAATCCCCACAATGCAAATTTTAGAGTGAGGAATAGAGAATTCTGGCCAAACAACAAGATTACATACAGTTAAATATTTCGTTTCAGAAGCTTCTACAGATTCGCCCTTTCTCCTGGCATTTTATTCATCAAAGTTACCTGCATCAACTAATTAGACCAAAGCCATTTGAAACACAGTGTGTGGACTCTCAGTTGGATATGACAAAGGAAAGCTTTTCGTACTTCATAACTTACCTTGAAACCTACAAAATATAGAGAAAGATAACAAAAAAAAAAGAGAGAGAGAGCGAAAAACTCATTGTGAATGGGATAAGGTAATGGCGATAACCCCAAAACACAAAATTTGACAAAAAGCTACCACATACTGCAGATTATGGGCCAAAATTAAACAGGCCTCTGAAAGTTAATATATAACACCCAAGATCCAGCCAGAGCAGGTGACAGACCTCCTGGAAAATGTTACCAAAATATTCACCCTATTGGATGCCAAGATGGGAAGGGCCTGGCGAGCTTTGTGTGAAGCAAGGAATGATATTCCTGTAGATGCTCAAAAGGGCAGTGCATAACAGCAGAGACAAGGGGGCCGAACAAGGATGTGATACACTACTTGACTGTCTGTGACTCAGCCTCATGGCCAATAGTACTTCTCCCAGAGGGCTGAGGAAGGAGAGAGAGAAGGCAGGAATGTTCATCCACTTCATGACCCAGCAGGCTTGTGACTGAGGTGCTACCCCACGAGTACACTACTCCCTCAATGCCAAAAATAGAAGACAAACATGTCCCCAGTTCAGAAAACCCAGCGGAATGTGGTGTCTATGTAAGAGAACAGTCCTAAAGTAACTTCTGAAGTTGACTCCCGGGTCACTGCCACCACCAGGCCCAACTACCCTTCAGCAGAGATATGGCAAAGAAAGAGATGTTCATGTATAGACGAGTGGAAACAAGAAAGAAGTCAGCACAGAACAGAAAGTCAGGAGGGTGAAGAGTTGCACTTTGAATGGGGAGAACGTGAGGAAAGCAGACGAAGAACATTTGTGAGTGGGAGAAGTGGCCTGGAAGACAGAAGCATGTAGACAAACCGTTCTGCATGAACTCAAACACAGGACAACCTGTAAAGTCTGAGAGAAAAAAAGCACCAACTGAGCATTTTATATACACTGAAAATAGCCTTCAAAAATTAGAGTACATGAACACGTTTTATTTTTTATTTTATTTTATTTTATTTTTTTACAATTGAGGGACTTTGTCACCAGCAGACTGCATTACAAGAAAGGGTAAAGAGGGTTCTTCAGGCTGAAGAGAAAGGAACGTTGAGGTACCCAAAAGAATAGAGCACACCAGCAAAGGTAAATCTGTGGAGAGATATAAGACTGTGTTTTTCTTCTCTTAACGTCCTTAAAAGTCCAAAAAGGATGGTTTAACATAAATGAGAACATTGTAAGTTGTGGATCGTAATTACGAAAGAGTAAAATATACAATGACTACAGCGCAAAAGAAAGAGTGTGAGTAAATGGAATTAAACTGTTTTAAAGCTCTGTTTGTTAGTTGGAAAAGCTGAAGTAGGCAATGAAGAGTGTCAGGTACAGGATGTAAAAACTGAAGTAGAAAGTGGAACAATATTAATAAATAACATAACAATAAGGCTTAGATAAAGTTAAGGGTGTAGAGTGGTGACCCCAGAGCAACCACTAAAGAAACAACAATTAAAAATGTAGCCAAGAGGGGCACCTGAGTGGCTCAGTCGGTTAAGCATCTGACTTCAGCTCAGGTCATGATCTTGTAGTTTGTGAGTTCAAGCCCCGCGTCAGGCTCTGTGCTGACAGCTCAGAGCTTGGATCCTGTTTCAGATTCTGTGTCTCCCTCTCTCTCTCTCTGACCCTCCCCCGTTCATGCTCTCTCTCTGTCTCAAAAATAAATAAACGTTAAAAAAAAAATTTTTTTTAATGTAGCCAAGAAATCACTACAGGAAATAAAATAGAATGCTAAACAATAGTTTTATTAACCCCCCCCAAAAGGCAGGAAAAGAGTAACTGAGGAACAAAAACTAGAAGTAACAAAGAGTATATGAAGAGCGATACTATCAATTATTGTGAACATAAGAATAAAGACACAAGATGACCGTATAAGGATGGAAAAGAGCTGGTTCGGTCAGTGGAGCATGTGACTCTTGATCTCAGGGTTATGAGTCTGAGCCCCACATTGGCCACCGAGAGTACTTTAAACTCTTAAAACAAAGTACAAATTCCAAGAAATGATGTAGCACCAGACATCAAGGGAGACATCTCATAACAATAAGAGAATCCCTGCAAGAGGAAGACCCACAGTCCTAAAGAGTAGGCACCAAATAGCAGAGCTTGGATATACATGAAGCAAAAACTGACAGAACCAAGAGAGAAAAAGCCAAACCCACAACCATAGTTGGAAGTTTTGATATCTGTTTCTCAGTAATTGATAGAACAAGTAGATAAAAATTCCTGAAAGAGACACAAGATCTGAACCATACTATAAACCAACTTGATTTTTTTTTTGTAACTTTTTAATCTGTATTTATTTCTTTATTTATTTGAGAGAGAGAGAGACAGTGGGTGAGCAGGGGAGGGGCAGAGAGAGGGGGTGACCCAGAATCCGAAGCAGGCTTCAGGCTCTGAGCTGTCAGCACAGAGCCCAACGTGGGTCTCAAACCCACAAACAGTGAGATCATGACCTGAGCCGAAGTCGGACACTTAACCAACTGGGCCCCCCAGGCGCCCCTAAACCAACTTGACTTATTGATATATACAGAACACTAAAACCAACATCAAAATATACATTCTTTGCAGGTACACAGAGAATGTACACCAGGATACAATGAGTTTCAATAAATTTGGACAGGTTGACATCTTAGTTTTCTACCCATAATGAAATTAAATTAGAAACTATCAAAAAATAAATCAATAAAATTAATAGAAATGAAAAATGCCAAATATTGGGAAATTAAATAATACACTGCTGTATGGTCCATGGATCAAAGAAGGCACAGGGAATTGGAAAATATTTCAACTTAATAATAATGAAAAGACAAAATATCAAAATTTGTGGGACACAGCTCTACTGGCTCATAGGGAAAGCTATTGCTTTAAGTGTCTATCCTAGAAAAAAGAAAAAAGATTTAAAATCAGTGACTGAAGTTTCTACCTTAAGAAGCTAGAAAAAGTACTCATTAAACACCAGCT
The DNA here is from genome assembly GCF_007474595.2 of Lynx canadensis. Classification (NCBI taxonomy): domain Eukaryota; kingdom Metazoa; phylum Chordata; class Mammalia; order Carnivora; family Felidae; genus Lynx; species Lynx canadensis. Next base: position 11,276,120 of record NC_044313.2, read on the forward strand.
AACAATAGAGGTAAAAACAGAAAGCAATGAAATAAAAAATAGTCTAAAAAAATAGAGAAATGTAATAAAGTCAAAAGTTTGATCTCGGGGAAAAAAAATCAACAAACTTCATGAACCCTTAGCAAGACTAATAAATTAAAAATTAAGCACAAATTATCAATCTCAAAAATGACAATAGATCCTATAGATATTAAAAGAATAATAAAGGAACGTTATGAATCCTTTGCCAATAGAATTTAGCAACTTACACGAAATAGATAAATTCCTCCAATGACACAAATTACCAAAGCTGATTGGAGAGAAAACAGAAAATCAGAATAGCTCAATATCTAATAAAGACATTGTACCTATAATCAAAAACCTTCTCATGAAGAAAACCTCATGCCCGGATGATTTCACTGGAGAGGTAGTCTGCAATGGCCCTGAGTGTCCCTGCATGACCCTGGTGAATATGCCAACCTGCAAGACATAACCATCCCCTAGCACTGAGCAGTGTCTGTGGCCACTTCCATGAGCAGTCAAATAGGCCAAAGCAACCACAGAATCACTACCATGGGACTACTCACTCCCCAGGAAAGGGACACTGGCTTGTTCGCTTGCTTTAAGAAGGTGCTGAGACCTTGGCTGTCAGCTACAGCACAACCCAGTGCATGCACAGCCACCGTTCGATCCCACCACGCCACCCTGGGGGACCTGCAGGAGGGAATAATCCTGCTATTTGCTGTGCCGTAATAATTCACCTCTGATCCAACCAGTCTCGTCTACTTTCAATTCCAGTGGAGTTTGTGCAAGTTTACTCCTTGTTGTGAGCTAGGACTGTTCACGTTCTTCCCAGACAGGAGCAAACTTTAAGAAAAACATAACGTCCGTCTTAACACAAATTCTCTCCAAAAACAGAAGTGGAGAAAATGCTTCCCAACTCATTTTATGAAGTCCATATAAACCTGATACCAGAACCGGACTGACACATTTCAAGAAAAAGTAACAAGACACTATATCTCTGGTGAACAAAATGTTGGAGGGGAACAGAATGTTAGAGGGGAAAAAAAAATCAGCAGTTCGTGAAAGGGACAATGTATCATGACAGGGTAGAGTTTATCCCAGGAATGTAATATTAACTCATTATTTGAAAATCAACCAGTATATGATTCACTGTAAGTACACAATAAAGAAGAAAATTCACACGATCATTTCAATGCATGCAGAAAAGAAATTGGACAAAATTGAACAGCGATTCATGATAAAAAATTCTCAGCAGACTACAAATAGAAATTCTTCGGTGGGATAAAGGGTATTACAGAAACCTACAGCCGACACCATGCCCATGGATAAAGCAAGTGCTTGCCTCCTAAGATTAGGAACAAGGCAGGGGTGTCTGCTCTTACCACTTCCATTCAGTTTTGTGCTGAACGTGCTAGCCATGCAATAAGACCAAAAGTAAAAGAATAAAAGGGAAAGGGTTAGAAAGGGAAAAATAAAACTGTCCTTATTTGTACACAACATAATTATCTACACAGAAAACTCCTAAGAAATTTATTTAAAAACCATTAGAGGGGAAAAACTGAGAGCTTTTTCTCTGAGATCAGGAACACGACAGGGATGTCCACTCTCACCGCTGTTGTTTAACACAGTGTTGGAAGTTCTAGCATCAGCAGTCAGACAACAAAAGGAAATCAAAGGCATCAAAATTGGCAAAGATGAAGTTAAGCTGTCACTTTTTGCAGATGACATGATATTATACATGGAAAATCCAACAGACTCCACCAGAAGTCTGCTAGAACTGATACGTGAATTTAGCAAAGTTGCAGGATACAAAATCAATGTACAGAAATCAGTTGCATTCTTATACACTAATAGTGAAGTAACAGAAAGACAAATAAAGAAACTGATCCCATTCGCAATTGCACCAAGAAGCATATAATACCTAGGAATAAATCTAACCAAAGATGTAAAAGATCTGTATGCTGAAAACTATAGAAAGCTTATGAAGGAAATTGAAGAAGATATAAAGAAATGGAAAAACATTCCATGCTCATGGATTGGAAGAATAAATATTGTCAAAATGTCAATACTACCCAAAGCAATCTACACATTCAATGCAATCCCAATCAAAATTGCACCAGCATTCTTCTCGAAACTAGAACAAGCAATCCTAAAATTCATATGGAACCACAAAAGGCCCCGAATAGCCAAAGTAATTTTGAAGAAGAAGACCAAAGCAGGAGGCATCACAATCCCAGACTTTAGCCTCTACTACAAAGCTGGAATCATCAAGACAGCATGGTATTGGCACAAAAACAGACACATAGACCAATGGAATAGAATAGAAACCCCAGAACTAGACCCACAAATGTATGGCCAACTAATCTTTGACAAAGCAGGAAAGAACATCCAATGGAAAAAAGACAGTCTCTTTAACAAATGGTGCTGGGAGAACTGGACAGCAACATGCAGAAGATTGAAACTAGACCACTTTCTCACACCATTCACAAAAATAAACTCAAAATGGATAAAGGACCTGAATGTGAGACAGGAAACCATCAAAACCCTAGAGGAGAAAGCAGGAAAAGACCTCTCTGACCTCAGCCGTAGCAATTTCTTACTTGACACATCCCCAAAGGCAAGGGAATTAAAAGCAAAAATGAACTACTGGGACCTTATGAAGATAAAAAGCTTCTGCACAGCAAAGGAAACAACCAACAAACCAAAAGGCAACCAACAGAATGGGAAAAGATATTTGCAAATGACATATCGGACAAAGGGCTAGTATCCAAAATCTGTAAAGAGCTCACCAAACTCCACACCCGAAAAACAAATAATCCAGTGAAGAAATGGGCAGAAAACATGAATAGACACTTCTCTAAAGAGGACATCCAGATGGCCAACAGGCACATGAAAAGATGCTCAACGTCACTCCTCATCAGGGAAATACAAATCAAAACCACACTCAGATATCACCTCATGCCAGTCAGAGTGGCCAAAATGAACAAATCAGGAGACTATAGATGCTGGAGAGGATGTGGAGAAACGGGAACCCTCTTGCACTGTTGGTGGGAATGCAAATTGGTGCAGCCACTCTGGAAAACGGTGTGGAGGTTCCTCAAAAAATTAAAAATAGACCTACCCTATGACCCAGCAATAGCACTGCTAGGAATTTACCCAAGGGATACAGGAGTACTGATGCATAGGGGCACTTGTACCCCAATGTTTATAGCAGCACTCTCAACAATAGCCAAATTATGGAAAGAGCCTAAATGTCCATCAACTGATGAATGGATAAAGAAATTATGGTTTATATACACAATGGAGTACTACGTGGCAATGAGAAAGAATGAAATATGGCCCTTTGTAGCAACGTGGATGGAACTGTAGAGTGTGATGCTAAGTGAAATAAGCCATACAGAGAAAGACAGATACCATATGGTTTCACTCTTATGTGGATCCTGAGAAACTTAACAGAAACCCATGGGGGAGGGGAAGAAAAAAAAAAAAAAAGAGGTTAGAGTGGAAGAGAACTAAAGCATAAGAGACTGTTAAAAACTGAGAACAAACTGAGGGTTGATGGGGGGTGGGAGGGAAGGGAGGGTGGGTGATGGGTATTGAGGAGGGCACCTTTTGGGATGAGCACTGGGTGTTGTATGGAAACCAATTTGACAATAAACTTCATATATTGAAAAAAAATAAAAATAAAAATAAAATAAGATAAAAACCATTAGAGGGGCACCTGGATGGCTGTCAGTTAAGCGTCCGATGCTTGATTTCAGCGCAGGTCATGATCTCAGGGTTCGTGGGTTCAAGCCTCGCATGAGGCTATCAGCACAGAGCCTGCTTGGTATTCTCTGTCTCCTCTCTCTCTGCCCCTCCCCGACTTGTTATCTCTCTCTCTCTCTCTCTCTCTCTCTCTCTCTCTCTCTCAAAAATAAATAAACGTTAAAGAAACCATTAGAATGAATGAATATAACAATGTCCCAGAATATAAGATTGATGTACACAAATCATTTCTATTTTTAGATATAAGCAAAACACAACTGAAAATGAAATTTTTAAAAATACCATTTGTATACCTAATCAAATACATAAGATACTTAGGAATAAACATAATCAAAGATATACAAGACCCATGTACCGAAATTTCAAAAATATTGCTGAGAAAAATTAAGTCTTAAATAAATGGAGAAATACACTGTGTTCATGGATTTAAAGTCTCAATGCTATTAAGATGTCAGTTCTCTCAAACTGGTCTACAGAATCAACACAATAAAATAGAAATACTACACTGCAATTTTAAATTTTTTTTTCAACGTTTATTTATTTTGGGGACAGAGAGAGACAGAGCATGAACGGGGGAGGGGCAGAGAGAGAGGGAGACACAGAATCGGAAACAGGCTCCAGGCTCTGAGCCATCAGCCCAGAGCCCGACGCGGGGCTCGAACTCCCGGACCGCGAGATCGTGACCTGGCTGAAGTCGGACGCTTAACCGACTGCGCCACCCAGGCGCCCCTACACTGCAATTTTATACAAATTAACAAGCTGCACTCTCAACAATAGCCAAATTATGGAAAGAGCCTAAATGTCCATCAACTGATGAATGGATAAAGAAATTGTGGTATATATACACAATGGAGTACTATGTGGCAATGAGAAAAAATGAAATATGGCCCTTTGTAGCAACGTGGATGGAACTGGAGAGTGTAATGCTAAGTGAAATAAGCCATACAGAGAAAGACAGATACCATATGGTTTCACTCTTATGTGGATCCTGAGAAACTTAACAGGAACCCATGGGGGAGGGGAAGGAAAAAAAAAAAAAAAAAAGAGGTTAGAGTGGGAGAGAGCCAAAGCATAAGAGACTGTTAAAAACTGAGAACAAACTGAGGGTTGATGGGGGGTGGGAGGGAGGGGAGGGTGGGTGATGGGTATTGAGGAGGGCACCTTTTGGGATGAGCACTGGGTGTTGTATGGAAACCAATTTGTCAATAAATTTCATAAAAAAAAAAAAAAAAAAAAAAAAAACAAATTAACAAGCTGCTTCAAAAATTTATATGGAGGGATGCCTCTCTCTCATTCTTTCTCTATCTCAAAAATGAATAAATATTTATTTAAAATATAATTTATATGGAGATACCAAAAATAACCAAAACAATTTTTGAAAGAAAGATAAAGTCAGAGGTCTTGCACTATCTGATTTCAAAACTTATTATAGGGGCGCCTGGGTGGCGCAGTCGGTTAAGCGTCCGACTTCAGCCAGGTCACGATCTCGCGGTCTGTGAGTTCGAGCCCCGCGTCAGGCTCTGGGCTGATGGCTCGGAGCCTGGAGCCTGTTTCCGATTCTGTGTCTCCCTCTCTCTCTGCCCCTCCCCCGTTCATGCTCTGTCTCTCTCTGTCCCAAAAATAAATAAACGTTGAAAAAAAAAAAAAATTAAAAAAAAAAAAAAACTTATTATAAAGCTACAGTAATTAAAATGTTGTAGTACCAGCATAGAACAAAATACAGTGTCTAGAAATGGGCCTATACATACATATAACTGATTTTTGGGAAAGGCACCAAAGTAATTTAATGGGAAAACAGAATCTTTGAACAAACAGCACGAAAACAATTCGATACAAACTACGGGTAAAAAAAAAAAAAAAGGACTTTAACATACACCCTCCACAATACACAGTAATTCATCTGAAATGGATCAGAGACTTAAAGGTAAAAGCTAAATCATAAAACTTTTAGAAGAAAATACAGGAGAAAAGCTTCACCATCTTGGTAGAGCCAAGCCATTGTAGGAACACAAAAAGCATTTACTTTTGTATAAACCGAACTTCTTCAAAACGAAGGTCTACGCTCTCACTAAGCCACTGGGAATAAAATGGGCAAGAAGCCAGCCACACCAGGAGAGAATATGTACAAAAAATGACATTACGGGGGCGCCTGGGGGGCTCGGTCGGTGAAGCATCTGACTTCAACTCAGGTCATGATCTCACAGGTCATGAGTTCAAGCCCCGCATCGACTCTGCTGTCAGTGCAGAGCCCCCTTTAGATACTGTCTTCACCTATCTCTGCCCCTCCCCCACTCACGCGCGCGCTCTCTCTCAAAAAAAATTTTTTTTAATTTTGGTGACATTATAGAGGTAATATAGAATGTAGATATTTCCATAATATTTGTTTTATATTATCTATTACATAATGTTTATTCTTATTTTTATATTATTTGTTATATATTTATAATGATGAAAACAAAATATGCCATATATTGTATTTTACCTTTTTAAAATACAAAATTGTTGTTATTTTGTCCAAGTTTCAAATTCACGGCGTCCTAATAATTCAAATGAATGAACCTAAAAATGCAGACTCATGTGCCAGTGTGCCTAAGTACGAGCTTCTAAAAATGCACACAGTGTTTTCCATTGTGTTAAGTGTTAGTGCACTGCCTTGTCAGTGATTAACATTGGTGGAGAATTTAAGTTCTTAGCATCATGAGAAGTGTGCTCAAATGATTATTCACATTGAGTTCACGACTTGGAAACGACACGATGGCAAAATACTGCTGTTGCATAAAAACTACAACAGAGCCCAGCCAGTGAACAAAACATCACTCTTTAATAACTTATCACTTGGAGTGTCGGGCCTCAGCTCGACAGAGCAAATTGGGTTTTAACAATAAAATAATAACACCTGCCATTCTAAAATTGTCAAGCACTTATGACTTTGAATGCATCTTACACATCTTAAATAACCATCATTACCCTTATTTCCTACACGTTAACCTTCGCTCCGTGTAAGTGCTAAAAATGCATACTCTCTGCTTTTAGCTGCTGCACTTCTCTTCGGCAACCTCAAGTCCAGGAGCTCAGAAAAATATGTTCGGATACTAGGAATAGAAAGGGAGGCTATAAATACATCTTCTCTTTCTCCACCAAAACACTCCTTTTCTCTAAATTTCTTAACTCAAGAATTTCATTTTTTTTTCAAGGCTTAGCAAGGTCAACTGTTAGCACATTAAATGCCTGCAGCCCTGCTCCCCGGACAGAACACCCTTGGGCACTGAGACACACAGAGGCTGGACAGAGGAGGCAACAGAATGCCATGGAAACAGCAAGGGATTGGGGGCCCTCGGGCCCAAGTTCATGGACTCTCCTCAAACTTCTTGCCTCTCTAAGCCTCCACCTGCTAATCCACAAGCTGGAGGTAACGTCTGCCTCACAGGGTTCCTTCAGGAACATTAAGCAGAACAGGTAGCACACAACTGGAAAATAGCAGCCCCCCAATAAATGTTAGTTCCCTCCCTGCAGTTCTGTCTGCAAAGGTCTTACAACCATGGGGGCAAAGGAGAGATTCCTATGATATTGGCAAATCACTTGGGGGAAAAACAGTTCAAGGTATAACCCCACTGTTCATCAAAATACATTCAGATGAATTAATTACTTAAAGGTTGAAATTGAAATGATTAAAAGGTACTAGAAAAAAAAACAAGGTTGCCTTTTTGCCATTCTAGAAGGTGAAAGCCCTTTCTCAAGCTGAATAGTAAAGGTAAAGGTAAAGCTAAAGAGAATATTGATACAATGACCCTGTAAAAAAAATAACTAAGTAAATATTTCCCTGTGTAAACATAAAAATTCTCAGTGTTGAAACATAAAAAGCAAACGGGGAAAAATATTTGCACTTTATAGCAAACGGGGAAAAATATTTGCACTTTATATGACAAAGATCTAATAGCTATATAAGAAGCTCTTCAAAAACAATAATAAAAAGGCAGGCACCTTTCAGTGGGGGGGGGGGGAATGAGCAAAGGACAAGAAAGTTAATTCATTCGACATTCAACAAATATTTGAGCTGCTTTTGTGTGTCAAGCACTCTCTAGGAACAGGAGGTAGAAAATGGGCCAACAGATGAAAATCTCAATTTGCAAGAGCTGATCCGTCTAGTAAATAAAGAATAAATACAAGAGGAGGGAACAAAAACAAAAACCTTATCAATTAAGGAATACAAATGAAAACAGTAAGTTCCCACCTCCTTAGGCAAAGATTTAAATGATTGTGTCTGGCCGTAGGGCAGTAGGATCTAGAAGCTTGAAAGACTGCTTCCTACTTTCCGGAAATTCCTCTTTTAGGAATTTGTCCTGAGGATGTAGGACGCTGGTACAAATATCAACGTTGCAGCCTTGTAACAATGACAAACTGAAAATAATCTAAATACCCATGATAAGATGCTGATTCAATAAAGTACAGAACATCTATACAATGAGGTACAACAGAGGCATTCAAATCATCATAGCATGAACAAAGTATGTCCACAACACAGAGTTAACTAGAAAGAGCAAGTTTTTCAAGTCCATGTGTTACCTGGCACCATGTTTATGTTTAAATATATATGTGAAGATTTAGGTACCTTTCAGCATAAGAAAGAATCTCCATCAGAATATTCTACTAACAGCAAATATCTTTGGTTGGAGAGTCTACGGGTGTTTCTTTAAATATGCATTTCTATAGGTTCTAAAATGTTTGCAATTAGCATTATTATATTTATAGTCAGAAAAATGCTAAAACTATTTGCATGAGAATTTTTTTTTGAGCTCGTCCAAAAAAGATGAACAGTGGCCCATCGCATACACATTCCTGGAAAAATAGACTATTTAATGGGAAGCAGCCAGAAGGACCACATCTCTCTCCCTTTTCAGGCAGGCAAGAGATACCTTTGCCACAACCAATTCACAGAAAATGCCAGCCCCAGTGACCAAAAAGAAACAGACTCTGGGAAGGACAGGAGAATTGTGCTCTAAACAAGGTTTTCTTTTTTCTTTTTTTTTTTTTCCAAGTTTATAGATTTATTTTGATAGAGGGAGAGAGAAAGAATCCCAAGAAGGCTCCATGCCATCAGCAGAGTCGTACGCCGGGCTCGAACCCACAAACCTGAGCTGAGATCAAGAGTCCAACGCCTAACTGACTGAGCCACCCAGGTGCCCTAAACACAGTTTCCAGCTGAAAGAAAAAGGTACCCAAGGGTACCCAAGGGGCCCAGCCTAGGAAGCAAGTGAACATACAGGACCTATGAAAACAACACTCTATTCCCAGCCAGTAAATATCCACCACACAGACCACAAAGGCCCAAGTAATTGAAATTAGAACTGTTCTTTATCCGTGGCCCTCAATTTTTAATATACAAAATCCAGTTCTAAATCCCATTTATGGCAATGGTTACAACTAAATTACAAATCTCACAGTGGCCTATGGAGTTTCTGTGCTCTCGGGTCTCTCTGCCCAGGAAGCAACGGAATTATTTTTATTTCAAACTCATTAACTTTTCTGTCACCAGCAGTAACATTTATTCCACATCGGGAGTCCTGGGGGTTATCAGTGTTTCTTCCTGGTCTCTTCCCGTTTCAATTTTTTATCAAACTAAAGCCCTTTTATCTCCAAAAATACGCATATCATATTCATAACTAATCCCTTTTTAAAAATAGCTCTTCTGACTCACCTCATTAACAGTGCAAAATTCACTCATCAAATGCACACCACTAGCCAGTGAACCACTATTCTTTTTGAAAAGTATATATAGTCAATGGGTTTAATTCAAAGGTTGTTCTTCTATTTCCCCAAAGGTGCTGCTTTGGTTGGTAACATGCCCCAGAGGTTGCTAGAAAGGAGAATTCTAAGACAGCAATGACATAAATTTTCAAAGGTGGGAGGAATGCGACAGGGATGGTTTCGGAACCATTTCCAAACATTTTATGGTCTCTCGCTGCATTCCATGGTGTTTGTGACTACCGAGAGAGGTGGCTTCATCTGCACCTGCCCTAGAAGCGGAAGGAGTCGGTCCCCCTCTTCCCTTGTGCAACCCAGAGAGCAGATTCTGTCAGATGGACCAAGGGGAACTAAGCTGAGCTCCGAAGGGGCCTGATGCCCTCCTCGCCGGCTCTTGCCTCAAGTGTCAGTAATTCGGAGACACCTCCAGGAGGGCATATTGGGAGCTGGAAGTTCTGGTTCCTGGCCCAAACTGTGACAGGCATCCAAAGATGTGATCTTGTTCTTTGACTCTCAGTTTCTCCATCCTTAGAATGAGGGGGTTGGACCCAGATGCAAGCTGGGGGTTTTCTACTTATGCCAAAGATTTCTGCAAATTTCCAGAGTGGTGGGAATTGGGGGGGGGGCGGTCACATTCTTGGGGTTACCTCTGCCTTGGAACTTCTTCACCAGACCAATCCAGATGGGAGTTTCTTTTTTTTTTTTTTTTTTTTTTTCAACGTTTTTATTTATTTTTGGGACAGAGAGAGACAGAGCATGAACTGGGGAGGGGCAGAGAGAGAGGGAGACACAGAATCGGAAACAGGCTCCAGGCTCTGAGCCATCAGCCCAGAGCCTGACGCGGGGCTCGAACTCACGGACCACGAGATCGTGACCTGGCTGAAGTCGGACGCTTAACCGACTGCGCCACCCAGGCGCCCCCAGATGGGAGTTTCTAAAAGCACCTCAGCGATTCTGCCAGTTGGCCAAGATCAGGAACCACTGCCATGAGAGAATCACCGTGGCCCCTCCTGGCTCTGGCAGCAAAAGCTCAACTTACTCTTGGTTTTGAAGTGACTGCCCAAAAAGACCTGGGGGAAAAACGTTGTCACTAAGACCCAGATTAAAGGCAATCCTCTCGAGAGAAGATGAGAACAAAGAAAGACCTTCCACCCGGCATCAAATGCAGAGCAAAGGTGTCCGTACCCACGTCACAAAACAGAGGCTCTGGGAATTGGTCTCCCGAGGTGGACTCCAGGGCACTACAGGGAAAACACTTCTGTAAATGCCTGCGGGCTGCCCTGACCGACCCCTGGCTGCCCTGACCCACCCCTGATGCAGACCCTGCAGCTCTTCCTTTGCCTGGAGTGGCTCCAATCTGCAGCCAGTGATCAGGGTTTCTCCCAGGCTCGGCCCTTCTGTCCACTGCTGTGCCCTTGGTCCCCCACAAGTCTTACCCTCTAGAGACAGAACCCTAATGTTAAATCCTTGAAAAACAGCCCTGGTATTAATGAGGGAGCATAAGGCAAGCTGACAGGCTGCAAACACCCACCCCCCCCCCAACTCCCCAGGTGGGACAAGTGTGATATCCCTCAGGCACTGCTAGATGCCCAAGAACAAAGGAAAGGGGAAAAACAAATGGTTAACTGATAGAGATCACAGTCCTCCAGGACCCGGAGTCTCCATCTATTTACAAATATCTTAGTAAATCACAAGAAAAAGGCACTCTTATCAATAGCCTAATTTCCGGAAACCTATAGACTGTTTTCTGGAGCCCCACATCACCCCTTCATAGTGATGTGAGGAACAAAGGCCGAAGGAAATGGCAGATAGAAATGAATTTCCTTATCACCTGCAGCCCACTGACAAATACTTGAGGCCTGCAGAGTAAAACTTTTCTCCAGGAACTCCCTAAAATCTTAATGCTAATCTTTGCTTGAGGGAAAACAACCTTAGCTTGACCATAGCTAGGCCTCCACTATCCTGGGAGCCTTCTTTAAGCACATGAAAATCTCACTGGAAACTTCCCCTGGACTTTTCCTCCCCCCAACCCCATAGTAAATAACCAGTCGGTCCTCAGGGTCCAGGGGCAGCTCTTCCTGCCCACAGTCCCATCCCCGTGCTTCAATAAAATCACCTTTTTGCACCAAAGATGTCTTCAAGAATTCTTTCTTGGCCATCAGCTCCAGACCCCACGAACCCCTCTATCACCCTCCAAAACCTCATCAGTATCTAACTTGTCACAAGGTCTGGAAGAGAGAGCAGCACATGGGGATACTGAGTCCATCTGAAGACACCAACCTCTTCTGTTTCCTTGCAAAACTCATCAGAGAGTAAGAAGGACATCGGCTCCAATATCACCCTCGAGGAAAATGTCCCACAAGGAAACAGGTTCTTAAAACAGGAGAATTTGAGGAAGGCTTACATACAAAGGTACTACTTAACAAAGTTGTGGCTCAGGCAACCAAAAGGGGTAGTGTGAGAGCAGCAGAGCTATTACCACTAAACCTGAAGGTCAAAGGAGAGGAAGCTGTAACTGACAGATAGATATTTTATATAGTCTAATATAATGCAGATATTATGTATTATATATCACATAATTATTATAGAGGATATATTATAATAATTATATATAATTATATGCTTAATTATATAATTTATCATAACTGATAATTCTATAATTACATTATAATATATGATATAAGATTATACATAATATATTCCTATGTATTCCATTATAATAGGGATAGGGATACATAGACCTGTAGATATAGATACAGTCTTGCTCAAATCACAGTCCCCTATTTGATGGTAACATTAAAACCATGGTATTGGCTGGTATTACCCCCACCACCAACACGTAAGGCAACAAATGTCATCATTTAGTCATTTGAGATACAGTAATGTGTGAACCAACCCCACCCAGAGACTCAAACCTCAAATATAAATACTTTCGACATAAGAACCAACAGCACATAGTTTATGGTTATTCTTACTGACGGATCAGTTTACTGGCTTCCCATTTACTAGTCAAATATCAATGTAAGATAGCACACAAACATATAGACTTACTTGAAAACTGTGAGCCACCGTGACTTATCAGTATTCACATCCTGGGATCCAGGAGAGTCAGGAGCGCCTTGATAATTATCTTAAATGTGGAGCCACAGTTCCTAGCTGCTCATCTATTGTTCCAGAGTTTGCCCAGATTAGCTGCATATAAAGCCATCTGTATATCCCCTTACTCCTTACCTAAAGGCTTGAGTTTCCATAATAACACTGTTGAACCCATGACTTTGACACACAAATTGAAATATCTCACTCTTCCATCCATTCTCTACTTACATTTAAATTACCTACACAAGCACTAAAAATCCCATTTCCAGTCCTAACCCTCCCTTGGCCTTCAGATCCCAATATTTAACTGCCTTCTAGAACTTTCCACCTGACCACCTCAGGTATGTCCAACTCACAATGTCTGAAGCCAAATTCCCTGACTCCATCCCTTTCCCTCCTGCTTATTCCTAACCTGTTACTGTGTTCCCTGTCTCAAAAAAGACAACAGCATGGCCACCAAACTACACCCACACCCTCGAATGGTAGCTACATCACTCAATTTCACAGATTTGGCATGTCTCAAATCCTGCCCTCATCTCCTCTCCCATTCCCACAACTCAGGGTCCCACAGACTCACCTGGAAATTTTCCATAATAATAACCATAGCCACCATTGTATTCAGCTCTTCATAAGTATTTTATTTGTTCTCTCTCATTTCACAATTGCAACAATTTTATGAAGAAAGTATATTATTTCCCCATTTTACAGATGAGAAAACTGAGACATTGGTAAGTTGAGATCCCATCGCTGGCAAGTGGCAGAGGCAGCTTTTGAACCCGGTTGGCCTGACACTGTTGTAATGCCCGAAGTTCCGAAACCTCCCACAAAAGTCCACCAGAGTCGTAAGTCAAAGCCAAGCGGCAAGGGTCGTTTATTGCAGGTTAGAACCCGGTCCTCCGCGCACTCGTCGCCGGTGACGCAAGAGGCCTCGATCAGGGTTGGTACAGCGTTTTTATAGACAGAGACAAATAGCACAGGGGAGGTTTCAAATTATGAGGGGCCTGATTAGTTGATTTTAAAGTAAGGACATTTGTTGTTCTCTGATTGGGCGTCCTTTGTCCTTTGGCGGGAAGGCTTTGTCCATTACTTGTGGCGGGAGGAAAAAAGGGGGAAGGGGGAAGGGAATAGGGTAGGCGAGGAATGCGCTAAGCAAGCAGGTTTACAGAAGCGAGAAATGCCAGTTAGTTTATGTACAATCACTCATTCCATTACATATCAGACTACATTTAGGAAGGTTTACAACCCATTCTACTACACAGCGGGTTACATTCAGGAAAGGCCTCACAATGCTCGTAGCAAACCGCAAGCAAAACAGACTTCTCAGCAATTGTATTTCTTATCAAAGATCCATAAGAAGCAGAAAAGAGAACCTAGCTTTAAACTAAGGCAGGGCTGTCATTTGGATTGTTCCTTTCACTGTCTCCCACATCTAAACCCAGAGAAAAGGATTGGCCATCCTCACACCAATCCTCTCAGTGGGGGGGGGGGGGGGGGGGGGGGGTCTGAGATTGGAGAGAGAGAGGGATATGAAGTCAAGACTTTCAGTTTGCACTCTCAATACTATGCTCTAAGTTTTTGCAAGAAAAGCATATTTGTTTGTGACTTGTGTAATTTTAAAATATTACAGTTTTGAAACAGGTGGTTTTTTTTCCATTGCACTAAAACAAACAAAAAAAAAAGCTGACCCTCCCCTCTACGTACACCTTGACTCTGTCATTGTGCGACCCTGAGACACGTCCCGCTGCCTGGCCCTGAGTACACACGCTTGTCTCCTCAAGAGCAGGAACACGTCTGGCTCACTTAGACACACCCAGATCCCCCTCAGAGACCAGGCATCTAAGCATAAGTCCTTAAACACACGTGCAGTGTGGGCGTGGGCCTGTCAAAAAGTGGTGGGTTTGCAGAGACAATGGTTCATCAAGCCAGAAGCATCTTCCGGGGGCATTCATGGCTTCCCCAGAACGGTCATAGGATTGGGCCTGTTTTCCAGGCATCACCGCTAATAACGCCTCTCTTATGTTCAAAAGTAACCCCTCATGGGGGCACCTGAATGGCTCAGTCGGTTAAGGGGCAGACTCTTGATTTCAGTCCAGGTCACGATCTCCCGGTGTGTGGGATGGAGCCCCACCTCAGGCTCCACGCTGACAGTGCACGGAGCCTGCTTCCGATTCTTCTCTCCCTCTCCCTCTGCCCCTCCCTGCTCATGCTTGCTCTCTCTCAACATAAATAAACTTAAAAACATTTTTTGTTAAAAAGTAACCCCATGTGAACAATAGCTTGTTTGGTCAAGCCACCTGTTCTGGGCACAGATTCTGGTTACCTGGCCCACAACCCAGGTGTTGCTATGTGGGACCCTGTCCAGGCCTGGACTCCAGACGAAGAAGTGCACACTGATCTTTGAACAGCCAAAATTCCAAGTCACTAATCAATTTGAAAGCGTCAGCTGCTGCGAGAGCCTCAGAGCCCCAGGCTGGGGGACACAACCATTGGAAGCTGGCATCAGCAGAAAGCTTCCCGTTAGAAATTCTTGCAAAGGCCGGGGTCAAGCTTTTGCCCCCTATCAGATGAATTTCACTGTCTAGCTGGGGATGGTAGGCATCAAGGTTCAACTAAAAGAGATTTCTCATTAGCCCTCTTTTCCCAGCACCTATAGGTTTTGGTCATTCTAGGTCAAAGGCAGGGCCAGGGCTTCCTTAATACACATACAAAAGGGTATGATGACAGATGGCTGGGCCTCAAGCTGTCTCATGCCTTCCTAACTTCTGAAACACCTCAAAACATTTTTCACATTGATTCAATCAGAAACACTTATTAACTCATTACCAGGAGCCTGGCATGATGCTATCAAACTCTATTTACTCACATCCAACCTCATTCCATAAAGGATTTGAAACAGACTTATAACACAATATGATATCGAATATAATTGTTGGTAAAATCTGTAAAATACAGCAGAACAAAAACAAAAGCCAGAACCAGAGAAAATATAAATTAGAACAGAAGACCCGGGCCAGAGTAGGCAATGAATCAAAACACAGGTGTGCTAAAGCCATGAGCCCTGCAGGGAACCTAATTCTCAATGCAGATTTGGCGGTGAGCTCTAGCAAAGAAAACAAGGAAGCGAGGTTACATTCTCATCAGCAGGATGCATTCTCATCTAGCATGCAAATAGACTCTGTTTGCTGCAGTTGGTTTGCATACCCAGAAACATATGTCTACGTGCATGTGTGCACAGACACACATATACAGAGCCTGCCTGGATTTAAAAGCGTGACATTATCACAAAAATAGAAGTGGGCAATCCTGTAAAGATCCCCTCCCTTCAGGACAATGATTTCCAACCCTGACTAGGCATCAGACTCCCCTGGGAGCTTTGGACAAATGCCAGGGCGCAGGCTCCACCCACGGAGACTGATTCAGGCAGGGTGGCATGGGACCCTTAAGAGCTTCCCAGGGAATTCCAAAATGGAGGCTGGGTTGAGAAGCACTGATTTAGGATGATCTCTAAAGAATGCTAAATTAGAATTGTTAAAGAAACTTAAGGGAAATTTAAGGTGGAGTCCAACATCTTCCCTAGTTTCCAAAAACCCAGTGACCTCTGTAGCCTGAAACATCTAAAACAATCTGGAAGCACCTGCAACTCACTGGGCCTGGCAGAGTTTCTTGATTGAACACCCAACCCCCAGCCCCTACCTTGCCAAAATTCTGGCTTGTCCCACAGATCTCAGGCAACTCCTCACCTCTTTTCTGAACCTCTGGGCTTGGTCAGGGGTCCGTGCTCTGTGCATCCCCCAAGCCCTTTCCCCTTCCGTTTTCCTCTCCACACCAGGCTGCAATTGGTTCATTATGTCTCCCACTTGACTATAAGTTCCCTAAGACAAGGACTCTGCCTTCCTTGCTCACCATCGTCACCCCAGCGCCCTCCTGGGAGTAGCACCCATAGAAGAAGTATAGTCAGTCCTTGTTGGATCAGTTAATTTGGACTCCTAAACTCTCCTTCTGCATACAAGAAACTGATCCCAGGGGCGCCTGGGTGGCGCAGTCGGTTAAGCGTCCGACTTCAGCCAGGTCACGATCTCGCGGTCCGGGAGTTCGAGCCCCGCGTCAGGCTCTGGGCTGATGGCTCGGAGCCTGGAGCCTGTTTCCGATTCTGTGTCTCCCTCTCTCTCTGCCCCTCCCCCGTTCATGCTCTGTCTCTCTCTGTCCCAAAAATAAATAAACGTTGAAAAAAAAAATTAAAAAAAAAAAAAAGAAAAAAAAAGAAACTGATCCCAATATTGCTTATGAAATACAACACAATAAGCCTACTAGAAATCTCAGAACAGACACAGCTCTGCCAAGGAGAGTGTAGAGACAATGTTAAAGTCAGTGCTTTTTGAAAGCAATTACTAGATATTTCACCCAGAGAAACCTAAGTACCTTTAAAAAGTAGAACCATTAGGGGCACCTGGGTGGCTCAGTAGGTTAAGCATCTGACTCTCAGTTTCGGCTCAGGTCATGACCTCGTGGTTTTGGCTCAGGTCATGACCACCCCCCCCCCCCCCCACGGTTTCAGCTCAGGTCATGATCTCACACTTTTGGGTCAGGTCATGACCTCACGGTTTCATGAGTTTGAGGCCCACATCGGGCTCTGCGCTCACAGTGTAGAATCTGCTTGGAATTCTCTCTCTCTCTCTGCCCCTCCCCTGCTCACACTGTCTCTGTCTCTCTCAAAATAAAAAATAAACTTAAAAAATTGTTGTAAGTAGAGCCATTAAAAAAATGAACAGACAAAGTAGAGACAGGGGGAAGATATCTGCAAAACATGTACCTGGTAAAGGACTGACATCCAAACATACAAAGAGCTCTTAAAATTCAAAAATAAGAAAATGAAAATAAACAGTTAAAAATGGGCAAGGGGTGCCTGGGTGGCTCAGTCAGTGAAGTGTCCACCTCTTGATTTTGGCTCAGGACATGATCTCACCATCATAGGCTGAGCATGGAGTCTGCTTGGGATTCTCTCTCTCCCTCTCTCTCTCTGTCCCCCTTCCACTCATGTTCTCTCTCTCTCTCAAAATAATAAAATACATTTAAAATTAAATAAATAAATGTGTAAAAGATCTGGACATCCCACCAAAAAAAGATATACAGATGGTAAATAGAGGTATGGAAAGATGCTCTGTGTCCTACGCCATCAGGGAATTGCAAAATAAAACTGTAATTAGACAGAGCTACATGCTAATTAGAATGGCCGAAGTCCAACACACTGACCACACCGAATGCTGGTGAGCATGTGGAACAATAGGAATTCTTGTTGATTGTTGGTGGGGGTGCAAAATGGCACAGACGGGTTGGAAAACAGTGTGGCAGTTTTCACAAAGCTATAGATACTCTTACTGTCTCGCTCACTGGGATTTACCCACCTGAGTTGGAAACTTAGCTCCATACAAAAACCTGCATGTTTTCAGCAGCCTAATTCATAATTGCCAAGCAACAAAGATGTCCTTTGGTAGATGAATGGATACACAAGCTGATATATTCATGCAATGGAATCTTATTTTGTGACAGAAAGAAAAGAGCTGTCAAGCCAGAAAAAGACATGAAAGAACTTTAAAATGTGTATTGCTAAGTCAAAGAAGCCAGTCTGAAAAGTCTACATACTCTATGATTCCAACTGTATGACATTCTGGAAAAGGCAATACTACAGACAGTAAAAAGATCAGTGGTTACCGGGGGGTTGGGTGGAGAAAGCAGTGATGAATCAGGAAGCACAGGGGATTTTTAAGGCAGCAGGACTATTCTGTAAGATACTGTAATAACCATTTTGATATGTGTCATTTTATATTCGTCAAAACCCACAGAACAACAAAAAAGGGTGAGCCTTAATGTAAACGATGGACTTTAGCTAATAATAGATCAATATTGGTTCACCAGTTGTAACAAACGTTATTACAAAAAGCCAGGCTAACACAAGATGTTCATAATAGGGGAGACTGAGGCAGAGTTGGGGAAGGTAACATGGAAACTCAGCACTGTCAGCTCAATTTTCCTGCACATCTAAAACTTCTCTAAAAAATAAAGCCTACCAGGGCACCCGGCTGGCTCAGTCGGCTGAGCGTCTGACTTCGGCTCAGATCATGATCTTGCAGTCCGTGAGTTCAAGCCCCGCGTCGGGCTCTGTGCTGACAGCTCGGAGCCTGGAGCCTGCTTCGGATTCTGTCTCTCTCTTTCTCTGCCCCTCCCCCACTCATGTTCTCTCTCTCTCTCTCTCTCTCTCTCTCTCTCAAAAATAAATAAACATTAAAAAAATAAATCAAATAAAATAAATCAAAAAATGAAAAATAAAAAATAAAGCCTACTAGTTAATGTTTTAAAACACAGAAGTTCCACTTTTGAAGGCCTTCACCCATGGAGCTAGACTCTCCCCAGTATACCACACACACACACACCCAGGACTAGACCATGTTGTGGGAGTAACGCCCTACAAGACCAGTGGGAGGGGCTCATGCTAGGGAGTCCCTCTCTTCAATAACTAAGCCCTTCTGTTGGGGGGGGGTCTCTCGGGCATCAGGTGGGACTGAACTCCATGGGTTAGCTGGATGGAGAACGGGATGGAGAACACTCACTGACAGTGGGACTGGAAAGCACTCAGAAGACTGAGGTACAATACGTCAAAGACCTGTAATCATAGCGGCAACATATTCAAGCCCTTTATTCCTCAACATTTTTGGGCCTTTCTAATCCACACAAGATTTCTTTTTATTACTTACAATATAACTATCCCTTTTCCTATTACCCAGAGAAAGGCCTTTCTGGGTCCCTCAAATAGAGCATGATGTTCAGAATGGGAGACAAAGAAGCTTGAGTCCAGTAAGTCTGCCATTCCCTAGCCATGTGACCAGGTAGACTTTACTGAAGCACCTCATCTATAGGATGGAATACTCACAGTACCTCTATCAGAGGGGGGAATGAGATAATTCATGTAAAGAACTGAGCACAGCAACAGCTTAGAAGCAATAGCATAATAAGTGGTAGCTATTATATTTATTATCTCAAACCCTATACTTATTCCACAATGCCATGAGGTCTCTCTGCAGCTGACAGATGGTAATGATTAATGCTGGAAAATGAAGATATTATGTTGTCTGTTGCTGTCACTTCTATCCCATAGCAAATGAACCCAATACCATGTTAACCCTTCAGCCATCACTTCTAAGGCACCCCAAGCTGCACTTCTCGAATTCTACACTTTCACACCTCCACCTGCCATATGTACACCGACTTTTTCTGTCCATATTTACCTAGTAGTAGCCACCTCGCTCTATTCAAATAGAAGCAATGCATTTGTATAACGTAGAAAGTGCATCGGAGGAAAAAATTACAGTAACCCTATCAGTTGTGATGAGAAGGGTTTACCCTGGGCAAAATTACAAAGCAAGGTAAGTCTGTCCTCAACTTTTCCTGCTTTCAGGGGCCACCTGACCCTCACCAGAGCCCTACCCAAGCTAGAGGCCCTGGTGACGTGGGAGTTGATAAATGTTTAAGATGCTGGGCTTCACGGTGATATCTGCTCATAAACAGGGCATTTTAAGAACCAAAGGAGCCCTTGAATTTTTAAGAATGAATCTAGACTCTCACTAGCTATTGCTTGGGAGAAATTTGGGACAGGGAAACCTTTATGGTACCCTTTACATCCTATCAACGTGATTGTCTGAGGTCACTCCGGAAAGTTTCTCCAAGATGCCTTAAAAGCCAAGCCAACATGCCTGCATTCACAGAAATTTCATTCCGGAAATATAACATTGAAATTCTTCCCATGATGTCGTTTAATTAGTTCTCAGTTTTTGACCAAGGCATCTAAGCTCTCTGGCCACGTGGCTGGTGAGCTGATTCCAGAAGGTCTGTGGATAGTTGATTAAGCCTACAGGTGTTCCCGATATATCTGGGGACCACAAAAGCAATTAGAATAACAGGGGAAGTGTGCTTAACTTCATTATTGCTGGTGCTCGGCCAAAACACTGAGTTGCCATACCAAATATTAATGAAAAGTCGTTCCAGATTGAGGAAATACAAATAATATTTCAGCTATTGATTTTTTTTTTTTTGTCACCAACCCAGCAAAGCTGAGTGAAATTGCAAGTTCTTCTCTGCCAGTCACTTTGAAGTGGCTTAGTTGCCAGGCTAACCAATTGGAACTTGGGAGCCATGTTTTATTGTTCCCCACTCTACCCATTAATAATAGCAGGAGAACAATAATTCAAAATAATTACAGAAGTGAAAGGTAGTAATTAGCAGTACAAATTAGCTATTAAATGATTCAGAAATTTCAAAGTGAGAAGATGACCTTTTTACTTCTTATCTGGCAGTGACAAATTGGGTTCCGATTTGAGAAGAAAAATAAAGCCCTCTAACACACTATGGATTTGCTTCACCTTTCGATGGGAACCGGGCCAAGCTAATTAAAAATATGGTAGAAAGCATGAGTTTCAACATGTTCCCTGGTGGCTCTCTCACCTGCCTACCTGGAAGGGTCACTTGCCCCTCCAGCCCATCCTTGGTACCTTTCCTCATACTTATGAGAAGGAAAAATGGAAATTTCTACTGCATAAAATTTTAATCAACTGATGATCTAATAAACCTGTGTTATGACAATACGTCTCCCTCTAATTAAAACTTATTGGCTGAATATCCACAGGTTGGGTGTTCGTTCATTAATTCCTCTAACAAGTCATTTCACAATAAACACAGAGTTGTAGTTCTACTCTTGGATAGCTTCCCTCTGAAAACATTACCAGGTTATTATTACCATTTCACCCTGCTGCAAAATTACATCGATATCACTATGCAGAGTTAACCATACTACTCACTTCTATTGATACGTTAACCTGAAGCCAAAAACACCTTCAATTGCTCCTTTTCTTGGAAAAGGCACCCTGGGCTCTAGAATTGCATGCTCTTCCTATATGAGAAAGTCTTGCTTTCTTTTTGTCACCTTGCTTTTGATGCAATTGCAATCTGGGATATTTCTTTACAAGTCAAGATATGAAAAGCTTTTTCTGCACTTTATTTTGAAGTCCAAGATCTTGATGTGAGAAAACACAGTGCCACGGGGCTGGCATGGAGAGAAAGGTGATTATTTCTTTAACACAAAAAGCAGCGGGTAAACATCGTGCTTCACAGTAGACCCATGTGGCTTCCACCTGAGAGTAGGACTAAGAAGTACCAAACTTTAGAGGCCAAAAGGATCTTGGATGTAACTTGAGTCAAACCCCTTGCTTATAAATGAGAGAAAGGCTCATAGTAGACGTGGGTTTGCCCATCATCACACAGCTAACTGGGGGCAAAGCCAGCCTGGTTCCCAGGTCTCCACCAGCTCTGACGCCAAGGCTCTTTGTGCCCCCGTGCTACCCCCCAAAGGTGCCCCCAACCCCAAGCTGGGGATACATTGCAAGACTCATTTATAGCTTCCATACTAGTGAATTCACATACTTGCCAAAATGTATTTGTAACTCCCAAACCATGGCAAAGCTTTCATGATTATTCCAGACGTGTACAAAGCGGCAAAAAAATGTGAGTCACCTGACAGCACTGTTCCCATCTCGTTCATACAAATCTACCCTCTGCCCCCTTGTTGCAGTTCTCACTGTGGCCATTTTAGTGGCCTATTTAATGCTGCTCTTTTAGATGTTTGTGGGTTTTGTTGGCAATTTCACTGTTTAAAATGTCATGGTGTTGGGGCTCCTGGGTGGCTCAGTCAGTTAAGCATCCGACTTCAGCTCAGGTCATGATCTCACAGTTCATGGGTTCAAGCCCCACATCAGGCTCTGTGCTGACAGCTCAAAGCCTTAAGCCTGTTTTGGATTCTGTGCCTCCCTCTCTCTCTGCCCCTCCCCAACTTGTGCTCGCTCTCTCTCTCTCTCTCTCTCTCTCTCTCAAAAATAAATAAACATTTAAAAAAATGTTAAATGTCATGATGCTGAAGTACTGTCTAGCATCCCTAAGGGCAAGAAGGTTGTGATGTGCCTTACAGAGAAAATAGATATGGCATATAAAAGTTTCCTTTAGGCACAAGGTGAAATGATTTAGTTCAGTGTTACTTAATCAACAGTATATATTGTATAAGGTGTCTCTAAACAGAAACGCACATAAAACAAAGGTACGTATTAACTGGTTGACAAAATCCTCATGACCAGAGGCTCACAGGAACCTAACCCTATATTTCTTCTAGGAGCGATAGCCCAGTATTTGCTAATTCACAGCAACTTTATAAGCCATAACTGCCATGAACAACGAGAATCACCTGTATATCTGAATAGGTCATCAACATGGACGGGAAACCGCAAAACAAAAATATTAAAACCAGGTGCGACAGGTAGGAAGATAACATCCAGGTCACAGGCCGGTGCATCTACAAGATGAGGCAGAGTCTTTATGGGAACTCACCTTTGTCAGGGGGTCTTGGTTTGTGAGTGCTTATTGGGCAGAACCAGGTCCTTCGAGTGGGCATCGTGTAAGTCTATCACATGCCTCTTCCTGAGCAGGAGAGAGGCCAGAGTCAGAAAATTTATCCTCAGATCAACAATGGTTTCTGAAAGCAAAGAGAGAAACAAGCCTAGAAATCTCAAAAGAGCAGAATCTCAGCGAATGTACACATTGGTCTCTCTGCCTCAGACTCCCTCCCACAAATGCTGCCATGTTTGGATTCTCTCAGAGTTTTCTTTTGGCTGAGTCTCATGCGACCCCCGCTGTGACACTAGTCTTTGATTCTTGCAGGAAAAGCAGACAGTGAAGCCCTCTCCCTGGCAAGAGTCACAGTAAAAAACATAGTTGTGAGAAACCACACTGATGTTCAGCGTTTAAGGGCATGTTTCCAAAAACTGTTAATACACATCCATAAATAATATTTGAAAGAACATACGCCAACTCTCAGTAGTGGTTTTATATGGAGGACTGAAGTACAAGGGGCTCTCACTTTCCACATTACTTATTTCTGCAGTGTTTAGGTTCTTTATGAAAAGATTTTATCACCTTTTGCCATGAACTGAATTATGTTCCCCCTCAAAAAATATTCACATGGTGAAGCCCTAAGCTCTAGAGTGACTACATTTGAAGAAAGGGCCTAGGAAGAGGGAACAAAGGGTAACTGAGGTGATAGGGTGGGACCTTAATCCAACAGGGCTGGTGTCCTCATAAGAGGAGTAGGAGACAACAGAACTCCCTCTCTCTGCCATGTGAGCACACAGTCAGAAGACAGCCATCCACAAGCCAAGAAGAGTGCTCTCACCAGGAACCAAAGCAGCCAGCACCTTGATGTTGGGCTTGCCGGTCTCCAAAACGATGAGAAAATAAATGTCTTTTGTTTCAGCCACGCAGTTGACGGTTATTTTGTTATGACAGCCTGAGCTAATACATTTTTGTAAACAGGGAAAAGAAACATTCAATAAATAAACACACACCCATTTTCAAAAAGGTGATCCCAATAAATATTTGAAAAATATCATTAACCCTTGAAGAGTAATGTCAGTACAGAACTTAACAGCTTCTCGGTTCAATAATTTTTGTTTCTGCTTGCCAATGTTCTCCTGTGGCAGATTTTGTAAAACTTGAGCTCAAACATTTAATCAAATCAATTCCAAACCACTCACATAGTTTTCTGTGCATTCTGTCAACTTTTAAACTCCCCTCCCCCTACCAGGCTGCATTTCAGATCTGCCATAATCCATTCCAGTGGCCACTCTGGACATCTCAGCAGTGGTCATCAGCTGCCCTCCCCTTCCGTCCCACACAGGTGGCATCTAAGTGAAGCCTGGGGGCTTTGGAGCCAGGCAGCAAACTCATGCTTTTCCAAAGAAATCAATCCATTACACCTATTACAATGGCCACTATCAACAACCAGAAAAAAACAAGTGTTGGCGAGGATATGGAGAAATTGGAAGCCCTTGTGCACTATTGGGGGGGGAATGTAAAATGGTGCAGCCCCTGTGGAAAACAGTATGGAAGTTCCTCAAAAAACTAAAAACAGAACTACCATACAAGCCAGTAATCCCACTTTTGGGTATATATCCAGAAGAATCGACACCCATGTCTCAAAGAGATACTTGCACACCCATATTCATAGCAGTATTACTCATAATGGCCAAGAAGTGGAAGCCACCCAAATGTCTCTCAACAGATGAACGGACAAACAAGACGTGGAATGTACATACAATGGAATACTATTCAGCCCTAAGAGGGAAGACAATTCTGACACATGCTACAACATGAAGAAACCTTGAGGACAGGGTGGGATGGAGGTAGTAACTGCCAAGGCCTCCTCGGGGGATGATAATGCCCTGATTCTTGGCCTGGGTGCCAGTTACACAGGTGTATTCACTCTGTGACAATTTTTCAGGCTGCACACTTAGGATATGTGTGTATATTATACTTTAATAAAAAGTTTTTTTGGGGGGCCCTGGGTGGCTCAGTCGGTTCAGCATCCAACTTCAGTTCAGGTCATGATGTCACAGTTCATGAGTTTGAGCCCCACGTTGGTAAGCACCAGCCCAGCTTCCGGTGAGCTCAAGCCCTGCTGTGGGTGAGCCCTGCTTTTCTCTCTCTCCTTCCCTCTCTCTACCTCTCGTGGGATATTCTTTCTCTCTCTCCCTTTCCCTCTCTCTCTCTCAAAATTTAAAAAAAAAAAAAAACAAAAATGCTTTTTCAGAAATTCCCACTGCAAACACTGTACTTCAAATTACAGCCACAGGGAATCAACTGCCCAGAAGCCAGGAAGGACTGATAGATGAAGCAGAGTATAGGATTTAGGGGGATTCTATCATTTCCAGAGTTTCAAAACTAGCTATAGATGCTTCTGTGTTGGAGAATGAACACCATGTTTGCAAGCAGACTTCTCAGCCCCAGGCTACATGCTGGAATCCCCTGGGGGACTCTCACAATCCCCCGTGCCTGGGCCCTGCCTATAAACATCCTGGTATAAAAGTCCTGGCAGCAGCCTTGGCATCAGGATGTTGAAAGGTTTCCTGGGTGTTCTAACGAACATCCAAAGCTAAGCCACACCTCCAGGGACTAGGTTAAGAACCTTACATCATCACCTCTAATCTCTTGACTCCCCTACAAGATTACAAAATGAGGCTCTGAGAGATTGTCATTTTTCCAAGCCCACACAAAGAATAAGTGGCCACGCTGCGTTAGAAGCTCAGTCTGCTGTCTCCAAAGACTGTTACCTCCATAATATTCTCTAGAGTTGTCCAAACACGTGCTTTTTTCTCATAATTGATTTGCAAATGTTCCATGTGTTTTCATCTGGCTCCCCGCTCCTCCCACCGCCAGCTTCCTCAAACCATCTCTCTGCTCCAGCGTGGTCTCCCGCAAGAGGGTTTCTTTCCCCTTGGTTCTGCTTCCCACACACTCCACCCCTGCTGTCATTTCCACCACAACTGAAAATGGCCCAGTCATTTCTTCCTTGCTTTGTTTTTTCCTTATTAAAAGGTAACCTCCAGAAGGGCAGGAATGCCTCTAGTTTACTCTCTAATGAATTCCCAACAATTAGCACGTGCCTGACATTCCATAAGGACTCAGTAACTCACTGGTGAATGATACATAAATGAACCACTCAATTTACATAAATAAATGTGTCTCTATAAATGTGTTCACTCTTGGCAGGAGCCCTGTTCACTCAAAGCCCGTGGAAATGGGGCATTGCCCCACTACTGAGCCCCATCCATCAACCCAGAGACATCACCCAAAGGACCACAGTCCCCAGTCCTGGGCACTTCTGCTCCCGAAATGATTGCCTCAGTGTGACATCTTACATCCAGACGTTTACCATGTTCTCCAGCCAGAGCACAGGGCTGACTTCTCCAGCCTGTGATATAAAATCAGTACTCTTGGGTTTTCTGAACAATTGACCTCAGCTTTCAACCTCCCATTGACTTAAGCCTGCTATTGAACCAAGAGGCTCATTCTACGAGATCTAGAAAATAAGAATTTCCTGGGAAAGGATCACAAACATAAGCCAAAAGTTCTGCTGTTTCTGCTTTTCTGCTTTTCCATTTCTACTGTTTATGTTTTATATTTATGAACATAAATAATATTGTATATTTATAAATTTATAAATGTTTTATATGCATGCTATCTTTATAAATATGACATTTATATATGAACAAACAATTAATAAAATTATAAATAAAATGTTCTAATTTATGTTTTCTACTTTTCTAACTGCTTCTGCTATTTTAATGCCTGCAATTCTTTCCTATTCCCCTCATGTTCATTTCCACAAAACCCCATTTTTGCCATTTTGCTGAGGAGTGTCTGTTGTCAGATCCAGGGCACTGCTAAGTGAAATACCGTTCACAAATTCTGAATTTACGGAGGGCTTAAACCCAGAGCCTACAATTACCAGCTCACCAAAATAAAGCCCTTTCCATTTCTGAGCTCAGAGAAGCAGATTGCGCAAATCCAAAAAAAAAATTTTTTTTGATGTTTATTTATTTTGAGGGAGAGAGATAGAGCATGAGCAGGGAAGGGGCAGAGAGAGAGGGAGACACAGAACCCGAAGCAGGCTCCAGGCTCTGAGCTGTCAGCACAGAGCCCGACGCGGGGCTCGAACCCACGAACCGTGAGATCATGACCTGAGCCGAAGTCGGACGCTTAACCAACTGAGCCACCCAGGCACCCCCCAAATTTTTAAATTAAGGAAAGTTGATATGAATCGTTTCATTTCAAATCAGAGACGTTAGGGCTCAGAGAATTTTCCTAGCTTTCAATTTCTTGAGAAATGTTTTCATTTTTAAATCATGCTAACCACTGTCTAGGACTTGAAGCCCTGACTTCTATGGCCGCGATTGTAACTAAAACTTACAACTGCAGAGCAAAAATAGGGCACAGACATTTCTCTGTCTCACCTGCCAGTGGCAAGTGCTCCAGACCCAACTCAGCTCAATTTCCAAACCCCTTCAGAATCCATTCAACACAGCTCTCAATGCAACTACCACCAATCGATCAGAAACCACATTCTAAGATTCAATCCATTTGTCTTAAGCAACACAGTCTGTCGATCCCAGGAGACACATCCTGAACTCTTCTGAAATGCCCACACTCACACACTCACATTTTTTTACTACTCTCATTTTTTTTACCTGAGAGGTAAGAAGGAGGTAACACCTGCCCACAGTGTTGTTGCCAGATTAAATGGAATCAGGTGGTAACTATCTAAGGATGCGGTTGGCCAGGACATTTCTCCTTCAAAGCTGTGTTCATGCAAGCAACTCTTTCAGCCCAACTAATTCAACCTCTATTGCTTCAGTAAAATTAGGAACTGCTGCCTATCAGGGAAGCTTAAGGGAATACTTGAATGGCTAAATGGTGGGTGGTTTTTTTTTCAGTTTATTTTTTTTAATATAATTTATTGTCAAATTGGCTTACATACAACACCCAGTGTTCATCCCAACAAGTGCCCTCCTCAATACCTATCACCCATTTTCCCCTCTCCCCCACCCCACATCAACCCTCATTTTGTTCTCCGTATTTAAGAGTCTCTTGTGGTTTGCCTCCCTCCCTCTCTGTTTGTAACTATTTCTTCCCCTTCCCCTCCCCCATGGTCTTCTGTTAAGTTTCTCAGGATCCACTTATGAGTGAAAACATATGGTATCTGTCCTTCTCTGTCTGACTTATTTCAGTTAGCATAATACCCTCCAGTTCCATCCACGTTGCTGGAAACGGCCAGATTTCATTCTTTCTCATTGCCAAGGAGTATTCCATTGTATATAAAAACCACATTTTCTTTATCCATTCATCAGTCGATGGACATTTAGGCTCTTTCCATAACTTGGCTATTGTTGAAAGCGCTGCTATAAACTTTGGGGTACATATGCCCCTATGCATTAGCACTCCTGTATCCTTTGGGTAAATTCCTAGCAGTTCTATTGCTGGGTCGCAGGGTAGTTCTATTTTTAATCTTCTGAGGACCCTCCACACTGTTTTCTAGAGTGGCTGCACCAGTTAGCATTCTAGATGGTGGATGTTTTAGCTGCAGGTACCAAGCATGTGCCAGTGTTGATGCTCCTCTACAGTTGGGCCTTGAGAGAATGCTCCAGATCCCTTCACTGGTTTTGGCCAAAGAATCAGGGTAGTTCTTGTGCCCCCAGAAGCCCACTGAAGTGACCTCCGGGAGAACACTCTGGAGGACCCAGGATCATCCACGAGAATACAGAGGAGACCAGAGAAAAACAAAAGGCAGAGATGAAAGCCTAGAAGAGAAGGCAGCATCTCATCACAAGGAACAAAGCACATGCCCAGCTGCCCTTTGTCCCGGATGGTCATGTTTTATCTATTCCTCACGCAGTCCGTTTCCGGGAGCTGTAGGGCAGACAGGTGTTGCTGATGCCCCGCCCCTCATAGCTCTTGGCCCACCTGAGCTCACCTACAGCTGCAGGAGAGAGTTTCCAGCATGAGGACAGCTCCCCGAGGCAAGAACCTCTCCTAATCCGCCTCCACGAGAGCTGGCTGCACTGCGAGCAGGTACCACTCAGAAAAGTGAGGGACTTCGCATCACCACCACCCCTCCTCTGGACGGCCCTCAACCAAAGGGAGAAAGGGTCCAAGGACCCATGCCCCAGCCTCCAAGTCCTCTGCCAACCTGGTCTTCAGAGGTTCTGCAGAAGGTCCCCCAAGGGATTGAGCGTCTGGTGCCCACGGAGCTACTGGCTCATTAACATGCCCTGTGGGTTCATCTCCCTTCTTTGCCTCCTTGCCCCACTTCCTCACTTGTGCTGCCTCATATTAACTCCCCAGTAACCCCCCTGCGCTCAAATACTTGTCTCAGGCTCTGCTTCAGGGGGGACCCAAATTCAGCGGGTGGTTATTTCTACTGTAGTGAATACGTGGAGGCAGGAAGAAGTGAGTTTTGCTCACAGTGTGTTGTTTCTCTTTGCATTTCCCGCAAAGACTTAGGGAGCACCAGGTGGCTTTGGGAGCACCTCTCATGCAAGTCAGAGCTCTGGAGGAAACCACAGCACACCTTAACCTGAACCACACAGCAGAACGTGGGGCCCCTGGTCCTTTGATCCAGGTGCTATAGACATGTCAGGGTGGGCATGCCTCAGAGCCCACGGACCCTTCATTCTCTGGGACTTCATCTACACCCACTGTTTACACGTCCAGCTGGCTAACAAAACCTCCTGAGTGCAGAGAAGTGGCCAGACTATGAAGAATCCCCCTTCTGAGCAGACAGCAGTGGCCACTTCACCAAGAGTCTCATCAGGGCCCCCGGTGCCATCTTTCACTCTGAGAAGCCAGATCAAGTGCCAACACTCAAGACCTCCTCACACGGGAATTCCTTGTCCTCCTAAGCACACCCAACTTAACTGGGTAAGGAAACCATGTTCTTTTTTTTTTTTTTTTTTTTTTTTTAATTTTTTTTTTTTTCAACGTTTATTTATTTCTGGGACAGAGAGAGACAGAGCATGAACGGGGGAGGGGCAGAGAGAGAGGGAGACACAGAATCGGAAACAGGCTCCAGGCTCTGAGCCATCAGCCCAGAGCCCGACGCGGGGCTCGAACTCACGGACCGCGAGACCGTGACCTGGCCGAAGTCGGACGCTCAACCGACTGCGCCACCCAGGCGCCCCAGGAAACCATGTTCTGAAGTTCTTAGGGATCCTAGCTTAGTCCAAAGTAGAAATTTCCTCCCCAGCTCGGGACAGAAACTAGTGTCCCTGGGCTTCATCCATGCCATGAATATGAGGTTTTTTGTTTTGTTTTGTTGTTGTTGTTGTTGCTGGCAAGAGGGTTATAAAAGGAGATTTCCCAGGAATGTAGGAATTTCCAGTTTCTCTTGAAAAACCATAAGATCTGACCACCCTGTGCCCACATTCCCACCTGGCAAGCATTGGCCAAACAGCGGCTGCCTCCCCTAAACAGGTCATGTGCCTCCTGGTTTGCCTCAGTCCCTACCCCTCCCTACTGTCTCACACAGCCCACTTCTCTGATGGTTGTTACTTGCCTGGTTCCAGCAGACATTTCCGTTTGAAATCTGCATATTAAGTGTTGGTGCATATCACATATATGTATGCACATCATTTCACTCATGCCATCGAGAAATGGATAAAATTATACTTCCAAAAATTAGATCTACATCAAACATTTGTTTGACCCACCTTGGAACTTTGAAAACCCCTGTACTCCATTATCTTTAAGTCCTTTTTAGTTCCATGATTCTACAATTCTAGGATGCACCAACCCCACAAACTGTTGCTGCTGCACACGCTATGGTGTGGCTCTCTTGTGCTTTTCAGGAAAGGCTGGGCTTCTCTGTAAGATGGAGACCAGAGTCTTTCTTGACCTAGATCGTATGGCTAAAGGACATGCAACCTTGCAACACCTATGACTTGAGGAGATGGATAAGGAAAGGAGGGAAACAAAATGGTATGGAACACAATGCTGAAGAAGCAAGCAGCGAACCAGATGCACATGTGGCCCCAGAACAGGTTGCAAACAAAGAGAACTGAAGAAAAAGGTCAGAAACAGAGCAGGATTTATGACATCATAACATTTAGGTAAATGAAAATACATACAAAATAATGGTAAATATTTCCAAGGTTACAGATACATTTAAGGATATATATAAATCCATGAGCCAGTGCCTATGTGGGAAGGAATGGGGGCAGGGGGCATGGGGGAAGGATGCAAAAAAAAAAAAAAAAAAAAAAGCATTCAGGCCTTGCCCACACTGACAGTGACTATGTCCTATGACAGTGACACTAAAGAAGATGGGTTAAACTAAACCAGCCCTACAAGAGATCCTAAGGGGGATTCTGTGAGTGAAATGTTACAAGCACAACAAAGTACCAGAGATATCACTATAGGCATGAAACCCACAGATCACACAATGACTCTAAACCCATATATTTCAATAATAACACTGAATGTAAATGGACTAAATGCTCCAACCAAAAGACATAGGGTATCAGAATGGATAAAAAAAGAAGACCCATCTACTTGCTGTCTACAAGAGACTCATTTTAGACCTGAGGACACCTTCAGATTGAAAGTGGGGGGATGGAGAACTACCCATCATGCTACTGGAAGTCAAAAGAAAGCTGGAGTAGCCATACTTATATCAGACAAACTAGACTTTAAATTAAAGGCTGTAACAAGAGATGAAGAAGGGCATTATATAATAATTATGGGGTCTATCCATCAGGAAGAGCTAGCAATTATAAATGTCTATGCACCGAATTCGGAAGCACCCAAATATTTAAAACAATCACAAACATAAGCAATCTTATTGATAAGAATGTGGTAATTGCAGGAGGCTTTAATACTCCACTTACAACAATGGACAGATCATCTAGATACAGAATCAGTAAAGAAACAAGGGCCCTGAATGATACATTGGACCAGACAGACTTGACAGATATATTTAGAATTCTGCATCCCAAAGCAACAGAATGTACTTTCTTCTCAAGTGCACATGGGACATTCTCCAAGATAGACCACATACTGGGTCACAAAACAGCCCTTAGTAAATATAAAAGAATTGAGATCATACCATGCACACTTTCAGATCACAATGCTATGAAACTTGAAATCAACCACAGGAAAAAGTCTAGAAAATCTCCAAAAGCGTGGAGGTTAAAGAACATCCTACTAAAGAACAAATGGCAATTATAGAAGAACAAACTACTAAAGAACAAACAGGCAATTATAGAAGAAATTTAAAAATATATGGAAACAAATGAAAATGAAAATACAACTATCCAAACCCTTTGGGATGCAGCAAAGGCAGTCCTAAGAGGAAATTATATTGCAATCCAGGCCTATCTCAAGAAACAAGAAAAATCCCAAATACAAAATCTAACAGCACACCTAAAGGAATTAGAAGCAGAACAGCAAAGACACCCCAAACCCAGCAGAAGAAGAGAAATAATAAAGATCAGAGAAGAAATAAACAATATAGAATCCAAAAACAAACAAAAAAAAAAACCCAGTAGATCAATGAAACCAAGAGTTGTTTTTTTTAAAAAATAAACAAAATTGATAAACCTCTAGCCAGGCTTCAAAAAGAAAAGACAGAGGACCCAAATAGATAAAATCATGAATGAAAATGGAATTATTACAACCAATCCCTCAGAAATACAAGCAATTATCAGGAAATACTATGAAAAATTATATGCCAACAAACCGGATAACCTAGAAGAAATGGAAAAATTCCTAAACACCCACATACTACCAAAACTCAAACAGGAAGAAATAGAAATTTTGAACAGACCCATAACTAGTGAAGAAATTGAATCAGTCATCAAAAATCTCCCAACAAATAAGAGTCCTGGACCAGATGGCTTCCCTGGGGAATTCTACCAGACATTTAAAGCAGAGTTAATACCTATCCTTCTCAATCTGTTCCAAAAAATAGAAATGGAAAGAAAACTTCCAGACTCATTCTACGAAGCCAGCATTACTTTGATTCCCAAACCAGACAGAGACCCAGGAAAAAAAGAGAACTACAGGCCAATATCCCTGATGAATACGGATGTAAAAATTCTCAACAAGATACTAGCAAATCGAATTCAACAGCATATAAAAAGAATTATTCACCATGATCAAGTGGGATTCATTCCTGGGCTGCAGGGCTGGCTCAATATTCACAAGTCAATCAATGTGATACATTACATTAATAAAATAAAAGATAAGAACCATATGGTCCTGTCAATAGATGCAGAAAAAGCATTTGACAAAATACAATATCCTTTCTTGATGAAAACCCTCAAGAAAGTCAGGATAGAAGGAACATACTTAAACATCATAGAAGCCATTTATGAAAAGCCCACAGCTAATATCATCCCCAAGTGAGAAAAACTGAGAGCTTTCTCCCTGAGATCAGGAACACGACAGGGCTGTCCACTCTCACTGCTGTTGTTTAACATAGTGTTGGAAGTTCTAGCATCAGCAATCAGACAACAAAATGAAATAAAAGTTACCAAAATTGGCAAAGATGAAGTCAAACTTTCACTTTTCGCAGACAACATGATACTCTACATGGAAAACCCAACAGACTCCACCAAAAGTCTGCTAGAACTAATACATGAATTCAGCAAAGTCACAGGATACAAAATTAATGTACAGAAATCGGTTGCATTTTTATACACCAACAATGAAGCAACAAAAAGAGAAATAAAGAAACTGATCCCATTCACAATTGCACCAAAAACCATAAAATACCTAGGAATAAACTTAACCAAAGATGTAAAAGATCTGTATGCTATAAACTATAGAAAGCTTATGAAGGAAATTGAAGAAGATACAAATGGAAAAGCATTCCATGCTCATCGATTGGAAGAATAAATATCGTTAAAATGACAATACTACCCAAAGCAATCTACACATTCAACGCAATCCCAATCAAACTTGCACCAACATTCTTCTCAAATCTAGAACAAATAATCCTAAAATTTGTATGGAACCACAAAAGACCCCGAATAGCCAAAGTAATATTGAAGAAGACTAAAGCAGGAGGCATCACAATCCCAGACTTTAGCCTCTACTACAAAGCTGTAATCATCAAGACAGCATGGTATTGGAACAAAAACAGACACGTAGACCAATGGAATAGAATAGAGACCCCAGAATTGGACCCACAAGTGTGTGGCCAACTAATCTTTGACAAGGCAGGAAAGAGTATCCAATGGAAAAAAGTCTTTTTTAACAAATGGTGCTGGGAGAACTGGACAGCAACATGCAGAAGAATGAAACTAGACCACTTTCTTACACCATACATAAAAATAAACTCAAAATGGATGAAGGACCTGAATGTGAGACAGGAAACCATCAAAACCCTAGAGGAGAAAGCAGGAAAAAAACTTCATTGACCTCAGCCACAGCAATTTCTTACTCAACACATCTCCAAAGGCAAGGGAATTAAAAGCAAAAATGAACTATTGGGACCTCATCAAGATAAAAAGCTTCTGCACTGCAAAGGAAACAATCAACAAAACTAAAAAGGCAACCAATGGAATGGGAAAAGATATTTGCAAATGACATATTGGATAAATGGCATCTAAAATCTATAAAGAACTCACCAAACTCCACACCCAAAAAACAAATAATCCAGTGAAGAAACGGGCAGAAGACATGAACACTTTTCCAAAGAAGACATCCAGATGGCTAACAGACACATGAAAAGATGCTCAATGTCACTCCTCATCAGGGAAATACAAATCAAAACCACGCTGAGATACCACCTCACACTGGTCAGAGTGGGTAAAATGAACAAATCAGGAGACTATAGATGCTGGCGGGGATGTGGAGAAATGGGAACCCTCTTGCACTGTTGGTGGGAATACAAACTGGTGCAGCCATTCTGGAAAACAGTGTGGAGGTTCCTCAAAAAATTAAGAATAGATCTACCCTATGACCCAGCAATAGCACTGCTAGGAATTTCCCCAAGGGATACAGGAGTGCTGATGCATAGGGCACTTGTACCCCAATGTTTATAGCAGCACTCTCAACAATAGCCAAATTATGGAAAGAGCCTAGATGTCCATCAACTGATGAATGGATAAAGAAATTGTGGTTTATATACACAATGGAGTACTACGTGGCAATGAGAAAGAATGAAATATGGCCTTTTGTAGCAACATGGATGGAACTGGAGAGTGTGATGCTAAGTGAAATAAGTCATACAGAGAAAGACAGATACCATATGTTTTCACTTTTATGTGGATCCTGAGAAATTTAACCTAAGGCCATGAGGGAGGGGAAGGAAAAAAAAAAAAGGTTAGAGAGTGGGGGAGCCAAAACATAAGAGACTCTTAAAAACTGAGAACAATCTGAGGGTTGGTGGGGGGTGGGAGGGATGGGAAAGTGGGTGATGGGTATTGAGGAGGGCACCTTTTGGGATGAGCACTGGGTGTTGTATGGAAACAAATTTAACAATAAATTTCATATTAAAAAAACACAATAGCCAAATTATGGAAAGAGCCTAAACGTCCACCAACTTATGAATGGATAAAGGAGATGTGGTTTATATATACAATGGAATACTCCATGGCGGTGAGAAAGAATGAAGTCATGCCAATTGCAGCAATGTGGATGGAACTGGAGGGTATTACGCTAACTGAAATAAGTCAGGCAGAGAAAGACAGATACCATATGTTTTCACTCATATGTGGATCTTGAGAAACTTAACAGAAGACCATGGGGGGAGGGGAAGGGGGAAAAAAAGTTATAGATAGGGAGGCAAACCATAAGAGACTCCTAAGGACTGAGAACAAACTAAGGGTAGATGTGGGGGGGGTGGAGAAGGGAAAGTGGGTGATAGGCAGGGAGGAGGGCACTTGTTGGACGAGCACTGGGTGTTGTATGGAAACCAATTTGATAATAAATTATATTTTAAAAAAAGAAGAAGAAGATGGGTTAAATGGGTGATGGGCATTAAGGAGGGCCCTTTTAGAGATGAGCACGGGGTGTGTTATGTAAAAGATGAATCACTCCTGAAACCAAGACTACACTGTATGTTAACTAACTTGAATTTAATTTTTAAAAAACCCCAAGAGTATTAAAAAAATGGATACAACTCAAAGCTGTACTTGGGGTCCAAAAGAGGGGGAGAGGAACCTGGCAATTCGGACAGTTCCACTTCTGCAACTCCCTTGGAGGAAAATAAAAAGAAGGCATTTGCTCTTTTATGTTCATTTTTTATTTGTAAGTGAAAATCACTGCAAAAGGACTAAATATCAAGAAGAAAAAACCATAAATACCTGAGGCCTTGAAAGTGTCCAAATGTGGTAACTAACCTAAGAACGTAGAATTGAAGACGCAACCTGGTGCGTCCCCCAGACTGCAGATACGGGCGCCATGATAGCCCATGCCCCGCAGGCACAGCTCGACCAGCCATGGTCCACCATGGTGCGACTAATACCACGGTTTACCTTCTATTTTTTTCAAGCTCTCCCTTTTTGAACATAAATACCTTCTTTGGCCATGCCCTAAATAACAACATGCATGAAATCATGGTCTTGGTGTTCCAGTTCTATTTTCTTGTTAAACATTGAAACTAACATAAAACTGTTAAAAATTTAAAATGTCACTTATACTATCTCAAACTGTCTTGCCTAATATATTCATTAGGGTAATGCCAACTATTGTCATAAATCAACATAGTCGATGTCTATCGTTTGCTCCCATGGCAGTGCTCAGCAGGTGAAATGGACAGAGGGACCATCTTCCTCCACACAGCCCAGCGGTGACCTCTGTAGCACCTGGCTGCCAAGGTCACCCCAGGGGACATGTCCAGTCCAGCCAGCCTGCAAGGGAGAATGACATGGGAGAGCATACTGGGGTTCTCGTGTCCAGGCCTGAAGGGGACCCCCATCACATCCACTCAAATCCCTTGGCTAGAATTCAGCTGTGTAAGGTTACACCTACCTCCCCGCGGAGGCTGGAGAATGTGGTATAGCGATGATCCAGGAAGAGAGGATGAGAGGCCTTAAGCTGTATTATGGTTTTTAATATATGTCTATTCCTCACTAGGGTCTGGACATTTTGAAGAGTGGGAGAGCAGCTCTTTCGTCTTGATAACTTCTCACAGGTGCCTGACAGTGTAGCTAAGCGCACATACACTGTGTAGCTGATGGAAAAATCCCAGGAATAGGTGTCCTGAATTCCAGTAAACAGCAGAGTATGTTCCCACCCGTCTTTTGCTGTTACAAGAGCCAGTTTAGTGGGGAACAGGAGGAACCATTAATATCCAGACAGCTCCACCTAAGACCAGATTCTGTCTCCTGGGGAACTCTAGCCGTTCTTAAGCCAAAGCAAAATTAAGAAACATTGTTACAGCTACCCTCCAAAAACACACAGGGGATGATACTAGCGATTCTCTTCTGGGCGTCAGGGGAAAAAAAGGTCAGGAAAAACCAGAAGGGTAGGAAAAGGCTCCCATTTGGGAACAGGGAAGACCAGAGACAAGATTTAGAATGTAAAAGGCAACTTCAAAAAGCAACAAATTCCATTTTGCACAATTAAAATTGCGAGGACCTGGAGAGGAGAGGGGAAAAACAATTTTCTTGTAAATCACTAGTCTGGGAAGAGATGAAGTATTACACAGTAACATTTCAAATGGTGTCCTGGGAAGAGGTTAGTAAAAATAATTTATGAAATGGAAATTGAGAAGAGAGAAAAAGGAAATGAACGCCCCAGAGTAGACCCTGTCTGCAGTGCTTTGAGGAGTCAATAATTATTTACTGTTCAGCAATGACATGATGATGATAGATAGCTGATGATAAATGCCTTATAAGCATATCAGTGTTTATAATAGGAATCCATGTCGTCAAATCATTTCCTAGCACAGACATGAGACAGGAATAAGTGTATCCGTGGAACATGGCTAGTGTGTGCTTCCTGCACTGTATCAATTTTCTACTGCTGTAACAAATTACCATGATTGCAGCCCCTCAGAACAACCCAGATTTATTATCTTAAGGTGCTTTCGATGAGAAGCCCCACACAGGTCTCCGGTGGCTAAGGTCAAATTGCAGCAGGGTGCATGCCTGCTAGAGGTTCTGGGGAGAGTCCCCTGCCTTGCCTTCTCTAGCTTACAGAGGCTTCCCAAGTGGCTTTGGCTCATGGCCCCACTCCTCCCTTTGCAAAGCCAGCAACAGGAAACCCAATCCTTCTCAAGAGGCCACCCCATCGCTCTGATTCTCCCCTCTGCCTCCCTCTTCTCCCTTTTTTTTTCTTTCTTTATTTTTGAGAGGGGGGGTGGAATGAGGGGGGGTGCACTCCGG
Source organism: Lynx canadensis (assembly GCF_007474595.2). Taxonomy (NCBI): domain Eukaryota; kingdom Metazoa; phylum Chordata; class Mammalia; order Carnivora; family Felidae; genus Lynx; species Lynx canadensis. The sequence continues at coordinate 11,314,489 of NC_044313.2, forward strand.
CACAGGGGAGGGGCAGAGACAGAGCACTGCGGACCGCACAGAGCCTGACCACGCAGGGCTGGAACTCACGAACCAAACCACGAGATCATGACCTGAGTTGAAATCAAGAGTCGGATGCTTAACCAAATGAGCCACCCTGGCGCCTCTCCCTCTTCTCCTTTTAAGGACCCATGTGATCACAGATAATCCAGGATAGTCCTCCAATTTTAGGTCCAGCTGATTAGCAAACTAATTCCATCTGCAACATTAATTCCCTTGTGTCATGTCTTATGGATTGCCCTCCTACACCCTGCAACCTGCACCCCCCCCACACACACAAAACTCATATGCTGAAGTCTTAACCCCCAAAGTGATGGTATTCGGAGGCCTTTGGGAGCTGATTGGGACCTAAGAGTGGAGCCCTGATACATGGGATTAGTGCACTTGTAAGAAGAAACTGGGGAGCTCTCTGGCCCCTTCTACCATGTGAACTCAATGGACTGCAGGCCAGAAGTGGACCCTTAGCGGGACCTGACCACACCGTCACCCTGATCTTAGACTTCCGGACTCCAGAACTGTAAGAGGTAAATTGTTGTTTAAGCCCCCCAGTGTATGATATTTTTGTTTATCGCAGTTCAAACTCACTAAGACACCACAGAACCTAACAATCACAGGTACTAGGGACATCTTTGTGGGGGCATGGCTGTTATTCGGCCAACCACAGGGATTATGTTGAATGAGCCATAAACCTTACTCTTATGACTTTGTCAAGTAAATGTAACATACTCCACAATAATAATGGTCACGAACAGTTATTGAACACCAGGCTCTGTTCTGAGCAGTGTGTGTGTGTGTGTGTGTGTGTGTGTGTGTGTTTAATGTTTTTTTTTTTTTTTAATTTTTTTTTTTTATTTTTTTATTTTTGAGACAGAGAGAGACAGAGCATGAACGGGGGAGGGGCAGAGAGAGAGGGAGACACAGGATCGGAAACAGGCTCCAGGCTCCGAGCCGTCAGCCCAGAGCCCGACGCGGGGCTCGAACTCCCGGACCGTGAGATCGTGACCTGGCTGACGTCGGACGCTTAACCGACTGCGCCACCCAGGCGCCCCATTAATGTTTATTTTTGAGGGAGAGAGGGAGGGAGCCAGAGGATCTGAAGCAGGCTCCACGCTGACAGCACAGAGCCTGATATGGGGCTCCAGCTCACAAACCATGAGATCATGACCCGAGCCAGAGTCGGACGCCTAACAACTGAGCCACCCAGGAGCCCCGTGAGCAGCGTAAACATTAACTGAGGGGTGGCAGGCTACAGCCCGCCTCCCGTTTTTGTAAATAAAGTTTATTGGACACAACTAAGCCCACTCATGTATGTGCTTTCTCTGGATGCTTTCTCGACATGTTGGCAGTGTTCAGTATTGAGTAGTTGTGACAGAAACCATATGACCCACAAGCCTGAAATATTCACTATCTGGCCCTTTACAGAAAAAAAATGTATATATCTGCTAAACCTAGGCATTAGCTCATTACATGACCCTGTGAGGTCAGTACTCTTACTATGATCCCCATTTTATAGATCAAAAGACTAAAGCACAGAGAGGGAAAGTAACTCACCTCAAATCACACAGCTCAGGGGCGCCTGGGTGGCGCAGTCGGTTAAGCGTCCGACTTCAGCCAGGTCACGATCTCGCGGTCCGTGAGTTCGAGCCCCGCGTCAGGCTCTGGGCTGATGGCTCGGAGCCTGGAGCCTGTTTCCGATTCTGTGTCTCCCTCTCTCTCTGCCCCTCCCCGTTCATGCTCTGTCTCTCTCTGTCCCAAAATAAATAAAAAACGTTGAAAAAAAAATTAAAAAAAAAAAAAATCACACAGCTCACAAGCAACAGGGCCAGATTTGATTGCCTCCAAAACAACCAAAAACTCCAAAACAACCAGAAACTCAAGCCTCTTATATACATGCCAGCACAGAGACTGCAAGGAAAGCAGAATGTCCAGAGCTTGTAGAGAATGAAGTGCTCATCCATCAGGCTCCATCAATGTACCAGGCACTGTTTTAGAAACTCTGGGAACGCCATCTCACAAGAATGCTGCCTAGGTGTTATTATCCTCATTTTAGAGATGTGGAAACTGAGGCTCACGGGCCTCCAGCTGGTCATGGCAGGAGCAGAGTTCAGGCCCTGGTATGCCTGAAGTCTGACTTGGCCTTTCTGTAAAATGACTGTAAACTGTCCAGAGTGTCTGCCCTCCTGGCATCATGCAAAGGACACCACACTTCCAGTGCAGGACATCAGGAAGCCTGCCTGGCTCGTTCTGTTTGAGCTGGACTTTGAAGAGCGGATGGGAGTCTGAGCGTTAGCGCTGGAGAACAGGGTATTCCAGGGAAACGGACAGCAAGGCAAGAAGTCTTGGGGGTGAAAAAAACATCACTCAGCCTGTTTGGCGGGTGGTGAAGAAGCCCGTTTGGCTGGTTAGAGTTAAGAACGTAAGTAAAGGAGCAACTGGAGGTCGGACTGAATCGATGAGAGAGCCCAATTAGGTAGGATCGTGAATGTCAAGCCAGGGAGCGTGAGTTTACCCTGAGAAAAGAAAAGATGTTCAAGCGGCAGTTTGTTTGTCAAAGTCCGGGAAAAGAGATCTCAGGTGATGTAGGAGGGCACTCTGCTACAGAAGAATCCTAGGATGGCCAAGTGAAAAGGAAAAAGCAAGGAAAACAACGGTCAGACAGGGGGCTTTGAGTCAGAGGCTGGCTGAACAGGGAGATGCCACGAGCGGAAACAAGGACGCAGGGAAAAAAGCTGGTTGTGCAGAATAGATGACAGATAGTCATTTGGGTTTTGGGTTTGCTGTGTGTGGGATGCTAGCATTACCTCCAGGTGGGTATACCTGGCAGAGGGCTGGAAACACAGAGATAGAGCTCAAGGGACATCCCTGCATTGGAAAGACAGGTCCGCACGTGGAGTGATGCTTGAAACCATGGAAATGGATGCCACTTATGGCTCAACACTCATTCCCTGTGATCTCTGCAAAGGCACAGAGATTCCGTGGGTTCTTACCAGCATCATTTCAGGAGTGGAGACCACTGACTCACATGCTGATAGCATTTTACAGAAAGGCCAAGCCACATACCCAAAGTCCCCGGTAGTCCATGCCGACTTGTGAGAGTACACTCAAAAGCTCCTCCCTCCAGTGTTCCTTTCTCTATGTCCCACCATAACCGTTGAGTAGTCTTTGCCCCAGAAGCAACGGCCAGTCCTTCCAACTGGTTGGTGCAATTCCAGAACCAAATATGCACCACATAGTGTTGGCTAGCCTTTTCTACCCCAGTCCTCTTACCTTGTATGTGTTATAAAATGATTGCCCTGCACAGATAAGATGATTAGCTGATGATCCTGTGTATGGATTATGAATTTCTGTTTGTTAATGATGTGTTAGCATATTGCACTTGTATCAATGTGTATTTAAATATGTCATCTTGGGCTGGCCTGGTGTTGCAAAGGTAGGTGGATACAGGGCCATTCCTGTTTCACAAATGAAAATAAACTGCGGCCAAGAGTCCCTATGTGACTCTCCAATGTCACCTCGTGATCTGTTCTTTCCCTTGTGCCAGAATTTCCAAATCAGCTCCAGAGGGGCAGTGAGGTAGACCGAGCATCTGAGCGCTGATGAATAATCAGGTACTGTATGTGAGTGCTGACGCTAACAGGTGCTTTTGACCATGCACTGGTCTTCCAGTAAAATTATTTTGTAATGGGGCACCTGGGTGGCTCAGTCGTTTGGGCATCCAACTTTGGCTCAGGTCATGATCTCATGGTTTGTGAGTTCAAGCCCTGCATTGGGCTCTGTGCTGACAGCTCAGAGCCTGGAGCCTGCTTCGGATTCTGTGTCTCCCTCCCTTTCTCTGCCCCTCCCCTGCTCATGCTCTGTCTGTCTCTCTCTCAAAAATAAAATAAACATTAAAAAATTTTTAACAATTTTTTAAAGACCAAGACCATAAAACTCTAAAGGGAAGATTTCAGTCTGGCATTGATCGACTTGCAAGCTATTCCCTGTTGCCTTGAATTTAACAAGAATAAAAGTTTTATACCAAATGCAAGATTTTGTATTTGTATTCCCTTGGGTTCTTTTTAAAAATGTCCTTCATTTATGCCAGTAATAAGAACATATGTTCTAAATAATTCCCGTGTGGACAACTGATCAGAGACAGCTAAGCAGCATAATAGCATAACAGTGGTTTCAAAACACATTGACTTAGGAAAAAGACTTCAAGGGGGGAAAGAATTTTCAAAAGAAATCGCAAGCAATCAGAAAGACTTATGAATCCGAGCCTTCTGCATTTAACAGATGACTTGTTTGCCTCCAAAGTGAACTAGCTCATGTCTATCACACTTGAGGCAAAATTAAGTAAAAGGAGGTACAGAGTGGAACTCAAGTGAAATACTTTGATGACCAAAGTGTGGAGGAGGAAACACAAATTTACCCCTTCACAGCCCCAGCAATTAGCTGGCACAATCCCTCTAATCAAGAAACCAAATGGATTCAAAGGTGAGATCAGCTGACAGTCAGGCTGCCTAAAGATTAAGGGAGCCCAATGGGAGCTGGAAAATTCCCCCTCGATGGAAGTGTTTAGGCTCCTCAAACTTGCCTTCAGGATAATTCAAAACCCCAGAGGGAAGCTGGGCCCAGTAACTTGGGAGAGGCTGGCCTCACAGTACTTCTCTGACATGAAGGGGAAAGGGGTCCTAAATGGTTGACTCTCAAAATTATTTTGATTTATGACCACCTTGTTAGGAATATCTGGCCCTCTAGGAAACCAGGGCTATGATTTTAGAAAGAGATGTAGTCATTTATCCAATAACATATACTAAAAACCTACTGTCTTCCAGGCATCTTTTTTATTATTGCTTCAACAAAATATTTGTTGGAGGCTTACTACATGCCAGGCATTGTACTTGGCCCTGGCAATAGTGTGTTGCTCATGGTTGTGAGACAGATACATGAATAGGATAAGTTATTGGTAATACCATAAATAAATAAAATAGGGTGATGGTGATAGGGTAGCAGGTGACTAAGGGGCTCCTTTGGATTAAACAGCAGGCCTCCCTCTCAGTCAGTTAAGTGTCTGACTTTGGCTCAAGTCATGATCTGGCCATTCAGAGTTCAAGGCCCACGTCGGGCTCAGCGCTGACAGCTCAGAGCCTGGAGCCTGCTTCAGATTCTGTGTCTGTCTGTCTGTCTCTGTCTCTGTCTCTCTCAAAAATAAATAAACATTAACAAAAATTAGGGGCGCCTGGGTGGCTCAGTCAGTTAAACATCTAAGTTCAGCTCAGGTCATGATCTCTCAGTCCGTGAGTTCAAGCCTCGTGTCAGGCTCTGTGCTGACAGCTCAGAGCCTGGAGCCTGCTTTGGATTCTGTGTCTCCCTCTTTCTCTGCCCCTCCCCTGCTCGCTCTCTCTCTCTCTCTCTCTCTCTCAAAGATAAATAAATATTAAAAGAAATTTTAAAAAGCAGGCCTCCCTGAGATGGTTATCTTGGGGCTAAGAAGTGAAATGTGAGAAGTGAACAGGTGGAAGGTGGAAGCCAGAAGATGAAAGAAAAAGTTCAAGGCTCTAAGGTGGGAACAAGATGGGAGGATTTGTAAGAAAGCCAGGGTGGACAGCATGGAAGGAACATAAAATGAGGTCTGAGCAGGGATAGCAGCTGGGTCGGGGGGACGGGGGGAGGTGCAGACTATGGTAAGGAGCTGAGGCTAAATTCAGTGGGCAGCCAGGAGAAGTTTCTAACCAGAGGATGCCACCAGTTCCTTCACTTGGGATTCTGTGAAAGACTGTGTCAAAGGGCCTTAAACTTGAAAATAGGTAAGAGGGGTAAATCTAGTAAGTGGGGAGGTGAGGTAATCTCAAGCCTGAGCCGAGGGGAGTAGGGAGGTCTTGGGGAGAGGCTGGGAGAAGAGTGGAGAGTCACTTCTTCCTCAGGAGAGAAGAGGGAGTCCACAGCCCTGGGTTCAAAGGGCAATCAGAGATGTCTCCGCACAGAGGTGGAAATGTAGATCAAGGAAGGAAAAACTGACCCAGCTGTGCAGCCCAGGTCCAGAGGTAGGGAGAGCTTTTGAAGGAGAAGCCACCTCCCCCTAGCCAGTCACTCCAGATGCCATTTTGCCCCCTACTAATGATCAGTTGACGGGGCCATGCTCTGACCCAAATCCCTTGAATCCTAACCCCTCAGTTCTGAAACTCCAGAGTGCCCTCAACATGTCTGAGGTCCTGTTAATGGGAGTCAGAAAAGGGGGAGAGATCACTGCGGAGGGAAGTCCAAAGATGCCCCACATCACTGCTCCTTGGCGCCCAGAAAACATTGCCCCCAGAATCATGGCTAGAGTGACTGTGCTAAAAAGCCACTTGCTCTTTATTTGCTGTCCTAAAGGGATGTGCATCTGCACAGCTGAACAAGAACAGCTCTGACCTCGATATTGTAACTAGTAGATGCAGCAGGGCTTACCCCGTGGAAACCTGGGGGATGCACCACAGCAGAAAGCAGAAGGCTGTGCATCTGGACAGACTTGGGTGTGCACGTTGAGCGGGAAAGCTGTTTGACCTTGGGCAGGTTACATCAGCTGGCTGAGCTGCGGTTTCCCCTCCTGCAAAATGGGGATAATGACGTCTGCTCTCAGAGTCGCGTGTGGATTGGAGGACCCGGAGAGGAGGCGGGTCAGTAAACCTTGCTTCCCTTTCTACCAGGTGGGATCACTGGCAGTTCTGTAGTGTCAACTTGCTCTTCTCCCCTTTCTGCAGACATCTGGAGGCAGGTGAAGGGGGAGAGAGGCACCGGGGCATTGCCACTCAAAATGAGGTTGAAAAATAATTACCTCTTCGTGTCTAGAAGAGTGCCCAGTGCACAGGGAACTCAAGGGTCTCAGAGTCTTGGTTGTTGCTGCTGGTGCTGGCACTGAAGGGCTCCTATGGAAGCAGGACTTCAGACCACAGCGAGCTCTTTCTTACCCTGAAATCTTAAATTTGCTCAGGGAGCCTCCACCCAAGAACTTTCTTCATGGGAACACGCCATTCCCAGTTACGCTGCCGGTCCCCTGAAAGTTAGCATTTACTTCCCATTTTCCTCACTTCCTAGAATTCTTGAGAAACCTTCCCACCCCTTAACTGGGGAGTTGGAGGTGGGATTATGCAATTAGATCCTGACATCCCCATATAAGAGGGTAGAAACACAGAGGGGACACAGGAGACCACAGAGACTTTCCCATCACAAAACCAGGCTGCCTTTGTCTCTTTCACAGGCCTCAAACAGGCACATGCCAGATCCCCCTGGCACTAAATGGAAGACATAACTCACTCTGAGCTACTAGTCAATGAGGTTAATTAATCTGGAGAAACATCTCCTGCCGGCACCTGTGTTTGCAATGTGGGTCTTGACCAGGTAAGAGCCATCAGACCCTTTCAAAGATGTCCAGTATTATTCGTCAGTGTTGAATTAAATCACAGAGGCGCAACTTCTGCAGAATCCTCTTTATATAAAAGCAGCAAGTTAATAACAAACAATGGAAAGAAGAAATTGCTGGCAGTTTGCAACCGTGAGCCGCATCCTCGTCCCACTGCAAAATGAGTGTTGGAAAACACATAAATTTTAAAATCCAAGTGAAACTAGTGTCTTGCACAATGAGATACAAAGCGATTCCTCACAGATAGATCAAGTGAGTGACAGGATCTTATTTCTTTGCAAAATAAGGGAAGCGCCCGTTTTTATCACATTCAGGTCATTTCTTCAAAAAGTATTCATTTACTTCTCATTCTGTGAAGTCATTCTGGAATAGGCTGCAGTAGAGACAGAGTAGAGGTAAGTTACAAATGTAATCTGGAGTCAGGGCTAGGATTTTATGTGCAGATGATTCCCCGGAGATTTTCAGGCAGCCTGGGGTCCCTGCACCCCGTGTGCATACGTGTCTCTGAGACCTATTTATTGGGCAAGAGGAACAGGTGAGAAAGTAGGTGAACTCCTGGGACTTCTTCTGAGTCTTTTTGAAAACTGAATTCAGGCCCTCCCAAGGGGAATGATGATTCTACTCCACAGCAGCCCTCAGAACATTCATGGGTTTCCGAGTTTCCCTGTGGAACTCTGGTTATTTTTTAATTTTATTTTATATTTTATTTTAGAGGGAACCCCTGGTTATTTTTGTATCTCTAGTACCAGGAACCCCTGGTTATTTTTGTATCTCTAGTACCACTGCCTCTTCCTTCTGGTACTAAAGCCTCTCCTTTCTGCAAGGAGCCCACTCTGATGCAGCCCCTCCCCACCCACCTCACCACAACCGTGTCACAAAGTCAAGTTGGGGCAATCGGTCTTCCCTGGGACTTTGTTGCTGGTGCTTTAAGGGAAGATTGTGTCTTTGGAATCACTAAGACAACAGGATGTGAGTCTCAGGCTGTGGCTGGCCATCTCACCCATCATGTGGAACTAGTGTAAGAGGTGGGAGAATGATTCCGAGGAATATTATTTAAGCATCTGGATCCAACCAGACCTGAAGCCAGATGCACTCCTAGATTTGTAAGTTAGGAGAGCTACTGTATGTCTTGTATGCTTAAGCAATTTGGGTTTGGTGTTCTTTACTTACAACCCAAAATATAAAATTGACCATTATACCATGGAACAGACCCCGAGAGAACTATTTCAGATGAAACACTGTATTTCCAGGTGCAATTCAGGAAGCCCTTGAAGATCTGCCCTTTGCCAAGTTTTTGCTCAACACCAAGCTGATGCTAAGGAGTTCCCAGTGGGAAGCTTCTTGGAGCTGTCCCCTGGTCCTGGTGCTGAAGAAGAAACCATTATGTAGTCTACATTAAGAAAGGGAAGGCCACTATGGGAACAGCAACTCGAATCCCCAGCTGCTATAGGAAACCTACCAACTGTCTCTGTAGTTTCAGGAAAACAAAGAAGCAGGCCAATTCACTGACAGGTGCCAGCAGCATCTAGGTGTGTCTTGCCAGTAAGGCGGAGCCCAGCGGCAAAAGACTCTGGCAGTAAGTGGGAGCCCCGCTTAGCACCAGTGTGGAAGCAGAAATCCAGGCACAGCCAGGACCTGGAGTTGAAAGTTGTCACCCGTGACAGAGACGATCAGGAACAACCTCAGTTCTCTCACCCACAAACTGGCAGTGCTGATAATAATAATAATTATAACCAAGACATATTCCTGAACTGGTTTTTCTCCCTCCTGATAGAGCTTTGTGCTTTTTGAATTGGGATGTAGTTTAGATGTCTGTCTCCCAAATTCAGCCCTTTAAGAGCAGAGACTATTGTACTCATGTTTTTCTCCTTCCTTCTTAATACCCTATCTGAGACTCAAAATTATACACATAACAAGTTAACACAATTGGGCAATGCATACAAAAGCATTTTGTTTCCTTCTTCACACAATACCATTATACAGAACTACCAGGAAGAAAATAAAAATCAGAGACAGGGACCTATGGGACAAGACAGGAACCAGCAGGGATCACACGGTGAAAGACAAGAGTCCTGGACCCTGACCAGAGTGACTTAATGCTGTATTCCCAAATACAGGATTCAGAGCCTTTCTGAATAGGAACCAAATTGTTCCCATATTTTGGAAAGAACCTGACTTAAATCCTCAATTGAAAATATAGCAGGAGTATAGAGTGGGGCAGGCAGACCAGTATAATAAATAACCATAAATGCTTGATGGCCACTGAAAAAACGCAGCTATTGGGAATACCTGAGAATAGATTATGGCCCAGATGTCTCCACTGTCCTGGCATAAGTCAACACTGAAGGAGATAAGGGTCGATTTCCACTGGGGAATGTGGACTTATTTATGCTTTTTATATATTCTTTACTCGGAAGAATAAATCAGAATCTTCTTCCAAGAATCTGGAAGGTGTTAAACTAAGAAGCTAAGGATGGACACTCTTTGAATGAATCACAAACACAAGCAATAACATGACCTTCGGGCTCTCAGCCAGGAGTAGGGTTATAACACAAGGAAACCACTGAATAGTCCTGCCTGAGACCCACACATTCTAGTTTTTTGTAATAAAAGTTCAAGATCATATGCTTCCATGGGAATGCAAGCTGGTGCATCTACTCTGGAAAACAGTATGGAGGTTCCTCAAAAAACTAAAAATAGAACTACCCTATGACCCAGCAATTGCACTACTAGGTATTTATCCATTGGATACAGGTGTGCTGTTTTGGAGGGACACATGCACCCCCATGTTTATAGCAGCACTATCAACAATAGCCAAAGTATGGAAAGAGCCCAAATGTCCATTGAGGGTCCCAACAAAGGTCTTCCTTAAAGCTCCTTGCCCATTTAACCCATCCCCCCACCCACAACCCCTCCAGCAAGCCTCAGTTTGTTTTCTGTATTTAAGAGTCTCTTATGTTTTGTCCCCCTCCCTGTTTTTATATTATTTTTGTTTCCCTTCCCTTATGTTCATCTGTTGTGTATCTTAAAGTCCTCATATGAGTGAAGTCATATGATTTTTGTCTTTCTCTGACTAATTTCACTTAGCATAATATCCTCCAGTTCCATCCACGTAGTTGCAAATGGCAAGATTTCATTCTTTTTGATTGCCAAGTAACACTCCATTGTATATATATATATATATATATATATATATATATACCACATCTTCTTTATCCATTCACCTGTCGATGGACATTTGGGCTCTTTCCATACTTTACAAGTAGTTATATTCTTTAGCTTCATTTTTTCTTGTCTTATCTGTAAAATGGGGACAGCAATCCTTTCCCAGCCTACTTTGAAAATCTGTGAGATGGCATCAGTCTTAGAAGCATGTGCCATATTGGTTTGTGGCAGCGTGTTTGGTGTTGCTTACCAAGGCAGAAGTCATTCACTGTCAGCCACAGAGATGTGTTTTGTGTTGGCTACAGCCATAGAAGATTGATGTCAGCCCTGGAGTCATGTCTACTGAAGTGATCCCACCACCATTTGGCTGACTTTCAAAGTGCAAGGCTGTCACTGATCGGCTCTTTGAGATGTATCCACCAGAGCAAGGTGTCATTGACCAGACAGGTTTAAATTCTGTTTTGGTACTTACTTTGTCATAGCTTTATGACTTAAACCAATTGATTAAACAGATTTAAAACTAGATGTGGTATCCTCTGGTTAGCACAAATATAAAACTATATAAGTCTTTTCCTGGCAGTATAGAAAGTTTGTAATTCTCCCTTTGGGTCCTTCTTGAGCCAAAGCTGCACAAAAGACTACTGTGGTTGTCCAGACCCTCACCACACTGTTGCTGAGGCTCCTAAAACTAAGTTTGTTTGTGAGGTCTGATTTTTAGTCCTTGATCCATATCACTTCATCTTGGTTTTTGTCTTTGAATTTGTCTCAAACTTTGGTTCTCAAAACTTTTAAATTCTTAAAAAATCTTGAGGACCCCAAAGACCTTTTGCTTATGTGAATTTTGTCCATCAGTATTTATTGTATTATAAATTAAAACTGAGAAATTTTATAAACATTTTCTTATTAATTGAAAATAACAGTAATAAGTCCATTACATATTAATTTAAATAATTTGCTTTCAAGAAAGATAACTATATATTACAAGACAAAAGAGGTTTAAGAAGTGTGGCATTGGTTGTCCTTTTTGCAAACCTCTTTAATGACTGGCTTGATAGAAGACAACTGGATTCTCAGATCTTCATCTTTATTCAATGTGTTGCAATATGTTGTTTTGGTTAAAGTATGAAGAAAATCTGGTCTCACACAAATAATTAGAAAGAGGACAAGCATTGTAATAGTCTTTTCATGTAATTGTGGGCTTTCTTTTCTGATATATCAAACTTGACAAGTGGTGGTTTCTTTTTTTTTTTTAATTTTTTTTTAACGTTTATTTATTTTTGAGACAGAGAGAGACAGAGCATGAACGGGGGAGGGGCAGAGAGAGAGGGAGACACAGAATCGGAAGCAGGCTCCAGGCTCCGAGCCATCAGCCCAGAGCCCGACGTGAGGCTCGAACTCAGGGACCGCAAGATTGTGACCTGAGTTGAAGTTGGATGCTTAACCGACTGAGCCACCCAGGTGCCCCAACAAGTGGTGGTTTCTTAAAGGTTCATTGCAAAGTGGAATCTGACCCCATATCAAGAAATTTTTCATACCTGCTACATTAAAATTCACTGATCTACCCAAATGTTGAATGAATATTTTACTTATGCCTGATTTTGTCATTTCATGTATTAGTAATTTGGAAAATATTAGTCCACTGAGTAATATAGATATTACAAACATTAGCATTAATCATACAATACCAAAAAAAAATCACATTCATTAATATCTCCACTGATCCCATCCCAAAATTCTTTAAGTTTGGGGAAGCTGGCAAACTCATGATGCTAGATCTATGTTTACCAAAGTTCTAATTTATGTTTGAAAAACGAAATTTTATCATTGCTGGAAAATTCTGTTCATTTTCCTTTAAGAAATAATCTCCTCTGGTTTGTTTCTGAGCAAACATACTATAGTTTCTCCATCGGTCATTTTTCTTCATTACAAATGGTGTTCCCTGAAAAGTAGAAGCTAGGTTAGCCCACAACTCAGTCATGCACAGGCATTTCCTGTAACAACCATCTACTCTGGCATAGCAACAGAAGTATACTCTTCTCATTTTGTCACACTGGATCTTAAAAAGATGTGTACTCAGGGCTGAGAGCTGATAAAATTTGTAATTTTTACTTCCGCTTGAGCACATTCTCAAGGGAAAACGACCTCTTTTCCTAACTGTTTTCATGACAGTGAAGAATACGACGGCAGCTACTACAGTTTGGTGCCACTGCCTTGGCTCCAGCTAAGACACCAGCAGCTTTACCCACCACTTCTTTTGCACCATGTGTGCTTTTCAGACAACTGTAACATTTCACTCTGGGCCATTTGATGTTCTAAGGCAGTGGAATCAATGGTAGATACAGTCAGTGTTAAAGATATTAACAAGAAAGCTGATATTCATCTTGAAATCTTTGGATCATTCCCCTTGGAGGTTTAGAGGAAGGAGAGGAAATTTGGGTACTAATGTTTTGTCGGGTGGTGCCATGTTTGAGCTTTTGTTTCTTTGCTCATGGGGAACATTGGTTCTTCTAAGGGCCCTTCTCCTTGCAAATCTCTACAGGTATCTTTATTCATTAACTTTCATTCCTGTTTTCACCCTTATTTCAATTATTATACCTGGAGATCCAGAAGTTTGTTTTCACTTCTAGCTTATTTATTCTCTAAGGTATTCATCCATATGTAGGAGATCTTTAAAATTCAAAGTTGTCCATTCCAATTTATTTACAACTAAATCCTCTATTTGTGGTCTAAATCCATTTACAAAGAGAGAAGACAAGGCTCCCTCTACTTGGGCCACTGGGTCCGGACAGAACCCTGCCTGAAGGTGTCCTGGAATCTATGTCTTAGGTCTCCTATTGATTCATCTTCATTTTGTTTGTAATTTTGAATCTTTGTCCAATCTTCTTTTTGGGAAAGTTCTCTGCCAGGGCCCAATGGAATACACTGCCTACTTTTCTTGCCCTCTCAAGACCACTATTGAATTATGCACCCCTACGTTATTTAAATTATCGCTTTGTCTTTGTTGGCCTGTGTTTTCACCATTTTCCCCATCTGAGGGGACTAACAGTCAAATAATTTGATAGTCCAGAATAATATTACCTAATAAAATCTCAAATTCTGCAGTGAATGTCTATCTGTTTCACTGAGGTTTAAAATTGTTTAATTATAGTGCTTAACTCAGCTCTAGACCATGGTTTAAATTCAGCTTCTATACATTAATCTTTTGTTCCGCAATTTTATAATGTGATAAAATATGAACGTTCTTTTCTCGAGAAAACCCAAAGGAAAGGATAACTTAACTCATTTAGGAAGCCAGAGGAAGAAACAGAAGGAAGGGAAAAGGTATAAGGTCGGTGCTAAAGATAACACAGAGGTCAGGAGGCATAAGGAAAGCAGGTTCCACCTGCTTTGAACAGGAGGGAACTAGACCTTCTTTGAAAGAGAACAACCTCAGCATTTTGTTTTGTGGTTTCCTTGGCTTATCAATTTTAAAGAAGCTAACCATTAAAACTTTGAATGTTATTATTGCTTAATTTTTCTTATGCATTACTACTGACATGTCAAAAGTTTCCCCAAATGGGCATTGTTATTCCAAATCAGAAATGCATTTGCCATTTACCAAGGTAAGTTCAAAAGTTAAGATTACAGAGCAATTCCACGTAGGAAACCAGTTCTCGAAAAGAATGAAACTTGACATAGACTAACAAGAAAGAGGCCTAGGAAGAGATCAGACAGTAACTACCTTATCCTTATTGACACCAGAATATGAACTAAACAATCTCCAATTGACTTGACAGCATCTTTATGAAGATGTTTAAGGCAATCCAAGGCAAACTTTAATAACCATTGCACAAATTGGCCATCAATCAAACAGAGCTCTAAACATTGGTCTTCAAGGTTGCTTTGGATTGGATAGGAAACCTATCAGGCCTGCACCCACACCCATCCTCTGTGGAGCATTCTTTATGTATTCAACAGACACAAGACAATGAAGGAAGTAACAAAAACACATTAGACATTACTGTAAAAATAGTCAAGCAATTGCAAAAGTAAAGCAATCAACAGAAGAAGAAGCCTGTTAATGGCAAAAATATTTACCAAATAGTGCAACTACAAACAAAAACTTCCAATGATTTCATACATATACTTAAATCTGGATTTTTTTAAATTCAAGTATAATTAACATAGTGTTATATTAGTTTCAGGTGTACAATGATTCAACAATTCTATGCATTACTCACTGCTCATTGCGATACATATACTCTCAATCCCCTTCACATATTTCACCCAGCTCCCCACCCTCCTCCCCTCTGGTAATCACTAACTGGTTCTCTACAGTTAAGAGTCTGGTTTTTGGTTTGTCTCCTTTTTTTCTTTGTTTGTTTTGTTTCTTAAATTCCACATATGAGTGAAATCATATGGTATTTGTCTTTCTCTGACTGACTTATTTCACTTAGCATTATACCCTCTAGCTCTGTGCTGTTGTTGCAAATGACAAGATTTCATTATTTGTTATGGTGGGGTAATATTCCATTGTATATACACCATATGTCTTTTTTATCCATTCATCTATCAGTGGACACTTGGGTTGCTTCCATATCTTGACTATTGTAAACAATGCTGCAATAAACATGGGGTGCATATATCTTTTCAGATTAGCGTTTTCATTTTCTTTAGGTAAATACCCAGTAGTGGAATTACTGCATCATATGGTAATTCTCTTCTTAATTTTTCGAGGAACGTCCATATTGTTTCCACAGTGGCTGCACCAGCTTGCATTCTCACCAACCGTGCACAAGAATTCCTTTTTCCCCACATCCTCACCAACACTTGTTTCTTGTGTTTTCAATTTTAGCCACTCTGACAGGTGCGAGGTGATGTCTGACTGTGGTTTTGATTTGCATTTCCCCGATGAGTAGTGATATTGAGCATCTTTTCTTATATCTGTTGGCTGTCTATAGGTCTTCTTTGGAAAAATGTCTATTCATGTCTTCTGCCCATTTTTCTATTGGATTATTTGTCTTTTTGGTGTCGAGTTGTATAAGTTCCTTATATATTTTGGATATTAACCCTTGTTAATATTTTGGATATCAACCCTTGTTGGATATATCATTTGCAAATAATTTTTCCCATTTGGTGGGTTATCTTTTTGTTTTGTTGATTATTTCCTTTGCTGAGCAAAAGCTTTTTATTTTGTGTAGTCTCAATAGTTTAATTTTGCTTTTGTTTCCTTTGCCAAAGGAGACATATGTAGAAAAACATTGCTATGGACAATGTCGAAGAGATTACTCCCTGTGTTTTCTTCTAGGAATTTTATGGTTTCAGTTCTCACACTTAGGTCTTTAATCCATTTTAAGTTTATTTTTGTGTATAGTATAAGAAAGTGGTCTGATTTCATTATTTCACATAAAGCTGTCCAGTTTTCTGAACACCATTTGTTGAAAAGACTATCTTTTTCCCATTCTATATTCTTGCCTCCTTTGTCATAAATTAATTGACCATATAATGGTGGGTTTATTCCTGGGCTCTCTATTCTGTTCCATTGATCTATGTGTCTGTTTTTTGTGACAGTACTGTTAAGTCTGACTCTTTAAACAAATTATGTGCCTGCAAACCAAAGCTCTAATTTTCTTTTTTTCCCTCCTCTTTCAAAGCCTATTTATTTATTTTGAGAGAAAGACAAAGAGACAGAGAGAGGGTGAGAGAGGATCCCAGGCAGGCTCCATACTGTCAGTGCAAAGCCTGATGCAGGGCTCAAACTCACGAACCATGAGATCATGACCTGAGCCGAAACTAAGAGTCAGTTGCTCAACCGACTGAGCCACCCAGATCCCTTCAAAGGTCTAATTTTCTTAAATTAATTTTTTAAACAAATCCTAAGATACAAATCATAGAATATCAAAATAAAGTCAATAAACAAAGTTCACTGAAATAAGTCAGAGAGTGCCTGATTATTAGCTCAGGTCATGACCTCACGGTTCATGAGTTCAAGTCCCTCATCAGGTAAGCTCAAGCCCTGCTTTGGGTAAACACAAGCCCCACTTCAGGTGGGCCCCCCTTCCCTCTCTCTCTCTCTGCCCCTCCCTCACTTGCACCCTCTCAAAAGAAAGAAAGAAAGAAAGAGAAAGTCAGAGATTGTTTGGTTACAAATCATAGGATAAAATTAACCCCGCAACAAGAACACTAAAACCGGTTAGAAACCAAATCATTGTAGAGACAGACTTACCTGGCAGCAAGTGCCAAGAATAAATGTTTGATCACACATGGCACAATAAATATGTCTTATGGCCAAAGAGCCCATGGAATGGCTACCAAGTGAGGGTCTTCAAAATTATTTTGGTAGAACCTGTCAAAGGATGTCAAAGGATGAGACCCATCATTTAAAATCTGAATCTAGAATGCTGAATTTATTACCTATTTAAGTAAGGGAGAGTTAATGCTGGTCACATGAGACTTCAGTGAGAAAAGTTAACTGCTGACCTGCTATAGAGTTGGGGAGATGCGGTAATGGGAAGATGTCAACCTTAGAAATGTGTGCTGGGGGCACCTGGGTGGCTCAGTCAGTTGAGCGTCCGACTTCGGCTCAGGTCATGATCTCACGGTCTGTGAGCTCAAGCCCCACGTTGGGCTCTGTGCTGACAGCCCAGAGCCTGGAGCCTGCTTCGGATTCTGTGTCTCCCTCTCTCTCTGCCCCTCCCCCGTGCATGCTCTATCTCTCTCTCTCTCTGTCAAAAATAAATAAAACATTAAAAAAAAATTTTTTTAAATGTGTGCTGGTTGCAGATGCTGGAGTGGATTGACATTAGTCTAAGAAGTATGCTAATTGGGGTGAGTCCACTCCCAAATGATTGACTTTCATTGCATAAGGTTGTCACTGATTGGCTGGCTTTCAGAGATATGCTCACTGAAGTGAGTTGTTGATTGATTTAAAGCCAGTTCTGGTGTTTACTGGTTACCATGGCTATAAAACTGTCAGTCTCTTTTTGAGAGTATGAGGACTTTTCATTCTCAATCTACACCACACCCTCTTGATTAGATTCACAAAGAATTAAGGGAAATAATATTACTAACTCCAAGTAGATTATACCCATCTCTTCTCTTTATCTCTGTGACCGGCCACTATTTCCAAGGGATATGAAATAGACCAGGCTGAACTGCTTTCCACCCAACAATGTTGCTTACTTTATTGCTTCCTGTGATCCCCAGGTGATTACATACTGATTAATAAGTTCATTCTGATTTTTTTTTGTCCCAGGCATAACTTATGATAAAATAGGTAGTTTTTGTTTTCCAGATTCATCCTTTTCTTTCCTTTTTCAAAGAAAAGTTTTTAACTTTTTCATTCCTTGTGGACTCCCACTGCTCTCCTTGGTTGCTTCTAAGTAGTGGCTAGTGCATTTGCATTTGGGGGCTACATCAATGAATGTAAAAGTCTACCAATTCTGCTGCTGTGAATATTCCCAACTTCTCAAAATGGGGACCTGTGGGGTAGGAAACAGGACATATTCAGGCAAAATAACCAACATGCACAGCTACATGTTTTCAATGCCAGCAGAGTTGTAGAGACGTTAAGTACTAAAGGAGTTCAGAGTTAAGAGTGACATTGCCCTAGGTAATTAGGTGAGGCTTCACAGAGGAGATGGGACTTAACCTGGTTCCACCAAATCCCCTAGTATATTAATAGGCAGAGAAGAAAAAGCATTAAATGTGGACACCATAACATTCTAAGAGAATGTATCTGATATATTTAAAGATAACATGGAGCTTCTCTGCTTCGAGTTGCTATGTAGAAAGTCACAAGAGACCATTACTTTTGGTCTAACAACCAAACAAGATGGATAAGGTATCAACACATAGTGAATTAAACTTTAATTCTAGATGATGACCAGCCTTTCAGATGGGAAAGAAACCTGTGGCTGCTCTCCTCCCTGGCTGAGCAGCAAGAGAAAGACAATCCTACCATGGTGAGAAAAAAAGGAACCAGACACACTTTGAATGAACTCCTAACAGGCGTGTGTGTGTGTGTGTACTGGAATGGAAGATTAGAATTCCAGGAGTCTTAGCCCCAGAGCAGGTCTGCATCTACCCGCCCGTTCTTTTGCACAGGTCTTCACTGAGTGTTCAGGGCAGTATACTGAAAGGTAGGGGCAGAACAGAACTGAAAGGTATTTCCCTCAAGACACACAGGGCCTCCTTATGCAAGAGAGCCAACCCCTGAAAAGTGGGAAGAAGGGCAGGGTAGCAGACAAAAAGCAGCCAAAGACCCAGAGTGCTTTCAGCTGGAAAGAGCTGGGGACAGGGAAGAAGAACTGAGAGAAACCTTCCTAAAGCATTTCAGAGAGCAGAGAGAAATCTCCCTAGGTGTAAATGCCTAGGATAGTACTGGAGAACAAAGTGGGCTATCTGCAAACACTGGAGTGGACTATAAAATGGAGAGAGTGCCCCTACCATTTGTAAAGTGAGCAATTCAGCTACAGTAAACAAAGAGATCTCTGGATCTCAGCAGAGATCCAATTCCAAGCCCCAGAAAAAAGAATGCCCTAGTCTTGTTCTCAAAATATTTGAAACAAGTGGTGAACCAAATCAAAGTTGCAGAAAAGCCCAGACCTGGCTCAAGTACAAGTAAGATTGACTCAACCATCCCACTCTAGCAGCGTGAAACCAGAAAGTCATGCCCTTTTCTGGGGATAAATTTTATTTACTTTGGTCTCTACAGTTCGTTTATACAAAATATCTAGCGTACGTCAGAAAATTACAATACACACAAGGAAGCAAGAAAATGTGATCCATGAACAAGAGAAGAAATAGTCAATAGACACAGAGAGATAACCTAGCACTTGAAATTGTCAGACATAAACTTTAAAATAACTATGTTACAGGGCTCCTGGGTGGCTCGGTTGGTTAAAAGTCTGACTTCAGTCAAGTCATGACCTCACAGTTCATGGGTTCGAGCCCCACCTCAGGCTCTGTGCTGACAGCTCTGAGCCTAGAGCCTGCTTTGGATTCTCTGTCTCCCTCTCTCTCTGCCCCTCCCCTCCTTGTGCTCTGTCTCTCAAAAATAATAAACATTAAAAAAATTAAACTATGTTACAAATGTCAAAGGATTGAGGTAAACAACATACAAATATTCTTAAGTTCTCATCATTTTTCACTAATAGTTTTTCTTTCCTTTAACTTAGGTTAGCTTCTTTATTTTATGTGTTTGAAGATTAATTTTTAAAAGCAAAGATTTCTAAGAAGCCAAGGAAAATTATATATGCTAGATCTAACTTATGTTAGGATAAAAGTTAGAAAGTTTTATAAGTTTCAAAGTAAAAACAACATTTGGACCATAATGCATCTATATCTGAGTGTAATGAAACAAAAATATGCCCAACCCATAATCTTTATATCCTACATTTATAAGGAATTGGTGGCTCATGTCTTATCACCTAAAGTAGCTCATAACTCTTTTTAATAACTCTTATTAATTCAGTGAATGATATACTGGCAGCCACATAAACCATAGTTATCACTTGAAGACACTTCAACAAATAAGTTTACTATTATATGTAAATGCTTTCCCTGCTTCATTAATGACTAATACAGATACACAAAAAAAATGCTCTCCACTTTTTTGGATTTTTCTTTTTTTTTTTTAATATTTATTGATTTTGGGGAGAGCGCAAGTGGGGGAGGGGCACAGAGAGAAGAGGACAGAGGATCTGAAGTGGGCTCTGCACTAACAGGCTGACAGCAGAGAGCCCAATGTGGGGCTCAAACTCACGAACCATGAGATCATGACCTAAGCCAAAGTCAGACGCTCAACCAACTGAGCCACCCAGGTGCCCCCACTGGATTTTACTTTTTAACCAAGAATAAATTAGGGTGCAAGATCATCAACCTTTGTCCTGTTTTTTGACAGAAGAAATCACAACTTTGCAATACTTAGATTCACTGACTATAACAAAGATTAATTAACTGGCACCATCAAATGAAGACCATGTTTCACTTCATTAAACTCCAAACTTACTGATGGTAATATTCCAGGCCAATGATTCTTATGTCTTCCTCACTTAAAGGCCTTTGGAAGCTTTATAACATATCAACCTCATGATCAGTCATATTTTTCTTCCAGAAGTCACAAAGATAGGTTATATTTCACTGTATTTCACTTCACATAATCTTTGCATCTACCATCCCTAAAAGGAATTCTTTACTTTTTATTCGTCCTAAAAAAGGGGGGGTGAAATAAACACACACCAAAAATTTCAAAGCTGTTTTAAAAGCCCAAACTAACCTTACTATTTTATTAATTACTGTTAAGATTTCTCCAATAAGTTCATAATTATAATTAAAAGGAAGTAGGAAGAAAAACTCCAAATAGCTCAAAAAATAAGTTAGCTTTTAAAATGATTTATAAAATCAAACTAATTTTGCTGACCGTTCCTGGACTTCTTAGTGTCATGAAATGTTTTTTATTGTTCCTTTCTGTTTCATGCCCTAAATTAGACCTCTCTTCTTATTGGGCTTCATGAATTTACCCCCCAGCCAACTGGGGCAACCTTGCTGAGAAAGCACTTTCCCTCCAGCCATAGATACACTCATCTTCACAGCTTCCATTGGGTAACCATTGGTATCCTTTCTACAGGAGAGAATAAGGAAGGCAACAGTCTCCAAATCGTCTTCCCTACTACCGTCTGTCTCCCTGGGCTGCCACTTGGTAAGAATATTCCACATTCAACGCAATGACATAAATTTCTCTTGGGCTTTGTGAAAACCAAAGCTCATGGAAACCCCAGAGGTGCTCCAGAAATGACTTGGGGTGGAGTGGGGGAGAGGAAAGGAGGGCCTTGGCAGCGAGAATGGAGATCAAGACTGAGATAGAGTCAGACAACACAAGAAAGAGAAATGCCCTTCTCATTAAAATCAGACCCCCCAAAATATTTTGAAATCTAAATTACAGGTCAGCATATCCTTAGGAAAGGGAGGCTTACTTACATTTTTCCCATTTCAAGATATTTACCTACTGGCCATATTACTCACAAAAACCATAATCACAACATGCTCTTAAGAGAGGGCTAAGCTGAGTTATATGCTGCTAAATGTCAAATACTTCCTCCTCCTCCTCTCAACAGGCAACATTTCTTCAACATTTCATGGTTTATTCTATCTGAGAAAGAGAAGGGAAGACACTACTCAGGTAGGTCCACACATTAACTGTCTGAGACTGTCCCGAGTTCCATAAATCCTGAGAGATTTACCAAAAATGTCCCTTTGTGTCCAGACATTTGCCACTGGGTGAATATTCTGCCCCCTGTCCTCCCACGTCCACCCAACTCATCATGAAGCCCATCACTTCGTCCAGAGCATGCTACATGGCCTTCCTTACACTTCACTGTCCTCTTGCTGTAGAAATGCCACTGCCATGACTGAAGACTCTTTCTTGGTTCCAAGTTTCAAAGGAAGGGTGTGGGGTGTGGAAGGACAGCGAAAAGGAGAGAATGCACAAATGTAACTGGCAATAGACTGGGCCTGAGATTAGAACCGGGCACAGAATCTTCTACTTTCATGCTGCTTTTGCAGTTAAGAATCTGGGTAGCATGCTTGGAACTCAGAGAGCTGAGGATGGGCCTTATAGCATGTAAAGACCCATGGACCCGAGTCCCTCTCCAGTGCTAATATTTCAACATTCTAGAAAGCTCTTCTCTACATACCCTAGCTCCAATGTTAGCATTTAGTATACGGTTGCCAGATTTAATAAATAAAACTCCAGTACATCCCAGTTAAGTTTGACTTGCAGACAAATGACCGTTTGTTTTGTTTTGTTTTTTAGTATAATATGTCCCATGGAAAGGCTATCATTCAGAAATTGTTACATTATTGAAAATGCATCGAGTGCCTTTTCAATAATACACAGAACTCTATTTGTCTTTGGAGGGGAATTGAGAATCAGAGGTGACAAGGAAAATTATTTTTCGTTGCTGATTTTTCATCTGTACTGTTTGGGATTTTTAAAAACAATATACATGTATAACCTACATAATTTTTCCATTCAAACAAAATGAAGTCCAAAATAAAGATTGTTGCAATATGCCATTTTGGTGAATAGATTTTTATCAACCTTAGTGCCTTACCAATAACCGTAGCAATACCAATTATTATCACTATGTTTTCATTTCTTCTTGTTGGGGGTGCATTCTCTTTCCAGACCATGGTCCTCAGTTACTCACATGTCACTGTTAATAAACAGTCTCACTTTCCCATTCAAGGACCCTAACCAATTAGAGAAGAAAATGCCCATGGAGCCTGAGAAGTCACATTTTTCATGAATCCCTCTATTTCTCTTGTGGCAGAAAGTAGGTCTGAGTTGGACAGAAACTTACCCCAGGGAGTTCTCAGTCCCCTAGACAAGCCTCCGGCCTCCAAGGCAAAAGCAGGGAGCCTCTTGGCTGCATTTTCAACCCCACTGGCCAGAGCCTTCGATCTGACTCCACTGACTGACTCAAGGGAGTCTTGTCGGTGGTTCCAAATGTCAGATGTCATATCCACTCCTCCCTCCGTCCTAAAGGCCATGGTACAAGACTAAGACCCAGGGACTCAGTCCCATACAGTCAGAAGGAAGAGATATTTTCATGAAAAGGAACACTATGGTGACAAAGTGGTTTCCTCCTAAGTGGACTTCAACCCCTTGGTGATAGTTACCCCCAGACACATGGTTCTGTAGTCAGAGGAGAAATGATCACCTTTTTGAAAATTCTCTGCTTGCAACCCTTTCCTCATAATTTTTGTGAAGTCCCACTCTCATTCCTAAAAACCAGACTGCCAGCATTGCAAGGGAAGGGAGCGAAAGGGAACCAAGCATCCGTTAAGGCACGCAGGTGGGTGTTGCTGGAGAGGTCTGTGGTCCGTGTGCACGCACTGCAAGCAGCTGGCACCTACCACCCACCCTTCCTGCGTGGGCCACGCAGCCCTCCAGGCCCTTACAGATGCCCCCCCACACACACACACACAGGGGGTGCCACAAGCAAGCTTCCTCCACAGTGAGTTCATAAAAATTAAATCCCATTGAGGGGCCTGGGTGGCTCAGTAGGTAAAGCTTCCCAGACTCGGGGTCACAATCTCACCATTTGTGAGTTCAAGCCCCACTTCAGACTCTGCACTGACAGCCCGGAACCTGCTTGGGATTCTCTGTCTCCCTCTCTCTCTGACCCTCCCTCACTCTCTCTCAAAAATAAATAAACATTTTTTAAAAAATTAAATCCCACAGGGGTGCCTGGGTGGCTCACTCGGTTGAGCAGCTAACTTTGGCTCAGGTCATGATCTCAAGTTTATGGGTTTGAGCCCCACATCAGGCTCTTGTGCTGACAGTTCAGAGCCGGAGCCTACTTCAGATTCTGTGTCTCCCTCTCCCTCTCTCTGCCCCTCCTCCACTCATACTCTGTCTCTCAAAACAAATAAAATAAAACGTTAAAAAATTTAAAAATTAGGGGCACCTGGGTGGCTCAGTCAGTTAAGCCTCCAACTTCAGCTGGGGTCATGATCTTGCAATTCGTGAGTTCAAGCCCCATGTCAGGCTCTGTGCTGACAGCTCAGAGCCCGGAGCCTGCTTCGGATTCTGTGTCTCCCACTCTCTCTGCTCCTCCCTCTCTCACACTCTGTCTCTCAAAAATAAATAAACATTTTTAAAAAACTGAAAAAAAATTAAATCCCATTGATAAAAAAGGAAATGCTCAATGGCCACAAAAACACCAAATGACAAAATGACAGGGTGTTTTTTGTATATGTTATTTATAGTGCAGAATACAGAGTGTGCAGAGAGGAGAAGGAGAAAGATAGCACCTTTTCCAAGGACAACTGAAATCATGTGAAAAGCACAGAAACATGGATCAGACCGTTCTCCATCAGTATCCAGGCCAATCTGACCATGTCAGAGGCATCCCCGGTTTCGCTCCCTGCTCTGCCAGCACTTCCCTGGGAAGTGCTGGGATCACATACGGAAGAGGAACCTCTGTTCGTGTGTAAAATCACAACCCTCCCATGTTCTGTCCTCCTCCCCCTGCTTTATAGTTTTCATAGTACTTGCAATATCACATGCTCGTTTGTCCCGTCTGTGCCCCCCGGGGCACTGTTAATTCCCAGGAAACTAAAAGCTTTGTTTTGTTCACTTCAAAATCCCCCACTGCTACCATGGAGGTCATCCAGGAATATGTGCTGAATAAGTGAATCCATCCTTTCATCCACTGACCACCCATCAGACCACTGGGGATTTTGCTGAGTGATCCGTGAACAGCTGATGAACAGATAAACATAATGTGCTACATCCATACAACAGAATATTTTTTGGCCTTAAAAACGGATAAAGTTCTGATCCACATAACAACATGGATGAACCTTGAAAATATCGTGCAAAGGGAAAGAAGCCAGTCACAAAAGGCCACGTATCATATGATTCCATTGAAAGGAGTTGCCCAGAATAAGCAAATACATACACACAAAAAGTAGGTTAGAGGCGTGGTTGCTAGGTGCCGGGCAGCTGGGGGGTGGGGTGGGGTGGATGGGAACTGTTAGCTTACAGATACAGGTTTCTTTGGAGGCTGATGGAAACACTCTAAAATTGATTGTGATGATGGTTGCACACCTTTGTGAACAGACTAAAACTCACTGAATTGTACATTTTAAATGGGTGAATCATACAATATGTGAATTGTATCTCTAGAAAGCTGTTATAAAAATAATAATAAATCTGACCTCAGCATCACACACACCCCTGAGTTTCTTTGTACCTCACCTCCCATCAGTTTGCCTTTTCTGGGAAAACCATCCTCACAGAAATGCTAACGGCTTACTTCAGTCGCTCTCCTGTTTTTCTAATAAATCCCATGAAGCACAAGACGATCCCATCCAGGGCTCATTGCCTCAGGAGAGGCACTATGTCCTCACCATCCCCTTCTCTCACCTGCAGGACAGATGCTGGACCAACATCTCCAAAGTAAGGGTAATATGTTTATACCCCATGGTCACAGAGGAAACGCAGAGCATAAGATTTAATACTCTTGGAAATCTAGAATTTCCTAGCCAGGGAAGAGTTATAATTGTAGCATACAGAAGGTTTAATCTGATTTCTTTTTTTTTAATGTTTTATTTATTTTGAGAGGGAGAGAGAGAGAGCAGGGAAGGGGCAATGAGAAAGGGAGAGAGAATCCCAATCGGGCTCCGCGCTGTCGGCACAGAGCCCAACGCAGGGCTTGAACACACGAACTGTGAGATCATGACCTGAGCCGACACCAAGAGTCAGATGCTTAACCAACTGAGCCACTCTGGCACGCCTGATTTGATTTCTCACCCAACTGGCGACCAAGTGATGAAATGTTGTCAACTGTCACATTGCCAGCTGAGTTTCCAAAAGCAATAAAATAACACTACCACATCAATTTTTCTTTAATACAGAGTGATTCTTAAACCCAAACCTCTGATAGACTTTCCTATTCTCTGCACTCTTTGATCCCTCTATAACATTTTTAAACATCGACCCACATTCCGAACAATGAGAATAACAGCTTTGCCTCACCCCTTCTCCTTACTCTCCTAGCATGACCTACAGACATGGGCCACCCTCCTCTCCCCCAACAGGATAGGACAAGGCCCTCCCAGAGTCCCAAGCACTCTGCACTCTCAGAACACCTTCAGGTCAAAATGCAAAGAACAGCGTGTTTGCATCTTAACAAACAATAGCTTCTGGGAGTCTTCTTGGAAATGCAAAGAAAATGGCTGAACAATGGAAATGTCCATTTCTGTAACAAGACTATTTAGCTTTACTGACTTGCAGAAACCTAGAGTCTTTAGTACCAAAAGAAAAAAAAAATTATTTTCCTTTGTTTTCCCCATTTTTGCAGGGAAAAAAAATAGTTTCTTTCTTTTTCCATAGGCGTGGAAAGTAATTAACAATGAAAAACTTGGGGGAGACATCAGTTCCAAAAGATTCCCATGGGCCTCTTGGTAGGATCAGAAAATCAGATCAAGTCACACCTGTGAAGGTAGGATTCCAGAAAGTAGTGACTGTGTCTCAGTGCAAGCATCCCCAAGGGCCCCCCCATGCACACTGCTCTGTACTGGGCCCCGGAGACACCGCATGCTCAGAACTCTGTGCTGCTCCATTCACATTCGTGTGAATGTTAAGCTATGGTTTACGACGCATCCATGACATAGCAATAGAGCAGGCTTTCTCAGCTTCAGCATTGCTGACACCCTGGGCCGGACAATCCTCTGCTGTAGAGCCTGTCCCAAGCATTGTAGAATGTTTACCTTGGCATCCTTGGCTCCTACCCACTAAGTGCCATCAGTGTCTTCCCAGTTGTGACAACCAAAAGTGTCTCCCAAAATTGCCAATGTCCCCGACGGAGCTGAATCACATTGCATTAGAACTATAATAAGGGTAAATGCAAAGCTCTGGAAGGGTTCAAAGTAGTTAAGTTCAAGAGTAGGGGAGAAAGCAACATATATCCCTGTGACCTTACTCAGGGGCCCCAGAGGACCAATGGGGATCAATAAAAGTTGTTTCTCGATGATTCAAAGACAGAATAGCAAAGAACAAACAAGTATTTCCTGAAGAACCACCGGAACATCAGGGAATTTTAACAAACTACCGAGGGCAGTCAGGACAGGAAAGTCTCAGAGCATTTTAGTGGTGCCAAGTCAGTTGACCGATTTGGCCCAGCTTCCACTGGGTTCCAGGAATGCAGTGACTCTTCCCACAGATCGGCACTTGGGCTAGGAAACAGTCAGGCTTTCCTCTACTTCCAAGCTTGTATACCATGACACGTGACACCTTATCCAGACCAAGCCAGGGTACTACTGCAGGCGGGGAGAAGCCAAGTTCGAGATGCCAAGCCATCGCTGCCTGCATGGAGACAGAGGTGCCTTCAGAGGTCAGTTCCGAGGGAATGAATGGGATGGACAGGGAAGAACCTCAGAAAATACTACCCTGTGTGTGTAGTGCCCAGGGCCTCGCAGCCCCTAAGAGCAAACGTTATGTTCGAATTTACATCCAATGCCTTCGATCTTTTCCTCACCACTTAAATGGAACAACCAAAGGAGGGGAGTCCAGGCATCAACCTTCAACTCACAAAGGAAATACATAAGGAGCAAGGTAAGTGCCTGCTCTCCTTTTCCCAGAATGGCCTCCCAGGGCAGGGAGAGTGGCTGAACAAACGTTCCACGCACAAAGGCCTGCATTGTATTAGAAGGGAGGTTTAATTCATTCTTATGAACACGCAAGATCTACATTTGTGATCTCCAGGGTAATAAAATGAGGTGGTGAATGATAAAAGCATAATTTAGCCAGCTCAGCGAATGAATAATCATTGCAAATGAAGCAGTCACACCAGGTAATTAAATAAATTTGTCTCATAGACATGATTCACCAATTCTCCACTGACAAAGTTGCCTTCCTAGATTTAATTTTCACTCTTGGGTCTTCTTTGGATGTTCAAGTTACTTCTTAACTTCTTAGTCTCAGGTAGCCAAACTAAATATTCCTCCAGCAATCAATCATTCAGCAAATATCAGAGCTCCAGAGATGTGTTTGGCTTGAAAAATCAATGAAAGAGACAGGTTCTTGTCCTCGTGCTGCTGCAAGTCTAGCAGGAAAGACCACCATTAAATGATCAGCAGTGTGTTGGTGCAATGGCGAAAAGAACAGATTGCTATGAGAACATCGATCCAGGAAGTAAGGAAGTAAGAAAGAAGTAAGGAAGTAAGAAGGAAGTAAGGAAGTAAGAAGGCTTCCCTGAAGATGTGAGATCTAAGGATAAGCAGCTGTTCACTGAGCAGAGGCAAGGGAGAAACTAATCCCAAGTGCAGATGGAAATATGGACCAAGGCCCCGAAGGTGAAGAAAGCATGGCACGTATGAGGAGATGAGAAGTCCAAAATGGCCAAAGTGATGAGAATGTGGAAGAGCCGGGCATGAAATGAGGCCAGAGAAGTGGACAAAATCTATGTCACAACAGGCCTTACTTAGCATGGGACTTTGCGGGCACAATCTCCAGCCTCAAGAAGTTCACAGGCCAGTGGGAAAGACAGAGACTAACCATTACGATGAAATAAGATAAAGGCATAACAGGAATACCAAGGAAAGAAGAATTAAGTTGGCCTGCTGGGGCCAGAATAATGGGAGGAGGTAACACCTGAGCTGGGTCTTAAAGATGGGCACAGGTTTCTAGGTGGTGAGGACAAAGGGAAAGGAAGGACATTCCAGGCAAAACGGAAATTGAGTACAAAGGCATGGAAGACATGTTTGGGCAATATGAATGGCTAGGTGTGAATAAGGAGATGGTGGAATTGTGCGAAAGGGATTAAGCCTCATTATTTGATATTTTATGGTCATCATAAAATTGAAAATCGCTGAGCTATATTCTGATAACCTTATGTTTCATGCTTTACTTTCAACAACCCTCAGCAATTTAGATGGTGTTTATCAAGAAAACCTACATTTCTAGCTTTAAGAATACCTAGAACCATGAGACTCCTCTCCAAGAATATTTACAAGCATTCCTTCCATCACTGAGACTGGCACTAGAAGCTACATACCCAGTGGGAGGCTAGAACCAGTCTTTACTGGCTCTTAAGGGCCAAAGGTGTGCTTTTCCCACTCTTCATTCAGCGGCATCTCATTGGTAGGTGGAATCGGCCATAGAAGAAGTATTTACACAACGGAAATTGACAGAAGCACATATTTTGGCAGGAGTTGGGGGGAGGGAGTGTGGAACATCCATCAGCAAACCACTAGACATATCTCACTAAGACGTTCTCTCCTAAGAACTAAATGGGAATTCAAGGAAGAGGCTAATCAAACATGTATAATATCTCCTCTGAAGAGCTGAAGTCAGGATGAAGGAAGCAAATTATAACTCTAGGTCTTCTAATTGTGGCTTTAGTTCTACTCTACCCCATTTAATAAAGCAAACTTCTCTCTGAAACATACAACCTTCTTCTGTCCCTCCAATATCCAATGTAAGGAAGTACTAGAAAGTAGGAATGGACTCATATTCATAGATGGAGTTGACATATTCTCATTAGAGAAGAGCCTTCTAACCTGTTCCCCCCACTGCACCCCCAAAAAAGTGTTTCTCTACAGACTGAAATCCCCCATTTGAGTTCAGTCTTTGGAGGACGACACCTTTTTTTAAGCACAAATACAGGGCTGCACATTCAACAATTGGACCTCTGCTGTGAGGGAGTTCAATAGTTCAGGCCAGATAATCCACTCCAGGGAAGGGAGCTGTCTGGAACCGAGTTCTTGGAGGGGGAAGAGGGTTCACTTGGGAAGGGTATGAAGAAGTACAGACTAAATTTCCATCCTTCACCTACCTGTCTGCCAGCCCTGCCAGGTCCAATGGCTGGGATGTGGAGACCATTTCAATTTCAGTCCTATTTCTTCACACCTTCTGTTTGGCTCCCTGCGTTTTCCAAGTTAAAACTGAAACTGTTTTATCAAGTTGAGAACTGAGATGGAGGAGGGAAGGATCAGAAATGAAGGTTACTTAATATTATTCCTATACTGAATATATTCATAAAACCTCAAAGATCTAGCTTATAATGGAGATCAGGACAAAGTTAGAAGGAAAAAAAGATCTCTTTAAAAAATTATCTTTTTTTTTTTTTAGATCAGAGGCTCAAGAATACCATAATTAGATTTTTTCCCATGGCCTGGAAAGAAAGGTACACTCAGTTAACCACAAAATATGCCTCTCTGAAAAAGCCATTGCTGCTAATTGACAGACTGACAATTACAAGACACTAATGTCTTCTGGTGCATGAGCCATGAGACATTTGAGTCTGCTCACTGATGCTATTCTTATGTCAAAGATCGCTTTCACAACACAAGGCACTCAATATCTTTTATCAAACTAATGACCACTTATAAGTTATGGTATATTTTTGCAGCTGTGAAGAGCTATTTTGCCTGAAAATTCAGGATTTATAGAGTGCTGATCCAATAAACACACATTATGAAAAACAGTATCTAGGCAGCTAATGTGTCCTAAGGTTTCAGGAACAGTTGCTCTAACCTGACTAGTCAACGAGGAGTAACTGATTTACTTTTCAGGGGTACATTAACCCAGTTTGGACAGCATGGAATGCCTGAAAAATAATTCTCCAGTCCATTAACCAGTCTCCCGGATCTACTAAAGTGCACTTATTCACATTTAGGATATTAGAGTGCCTGGTTTTGTCATTGCAATATGCCAGTCAGACTTTTTAATGACACTGTAAAAATGGAAGGCATTTTTAAAGAGAAAGATAAAAAATACCTAAGGGAGACTTACAACTTTCCCCAAAACTTTCAATCTGGCTTCTCCCTCTCCCACTCTCTGCAACCCAACTCCCCAGGGTCAGCCCCTGAGACCTCCCAAATTTCAATCCAGAAACCCTACTCTCCACCGTCATCCTCCTGAGTCTTTCAGCAGCATTTGGGACAATTTACAAACACACATGCACATGTGCACACATGCACTTCTGAAAATTTTCTCCTCTACCTTTCCTGCTGGCTGGCTTCCTACCTCTTCACACCGTTTCCCTCCTTCACATTTTTAATTCAATTTCCCTGCCCCGCTTTCTGTAGAAAGACGTTTCCACCTTGAGTCTGACCACGGACCTCATCATTCCCTCCCAGCTCTCTCCCAGCTCTGTCCCAGCTCTGTCCCACTGCCTCAGCTCTTCCCTAGAAACCCAGTGACCCTGTTCCCAATGATGCTCCAACCCTTAAACTTGATCTGTGCAAGGTCAGCTCATTATCTTCCCTTCAAACAGCACCTCCAGACTTCCTGATTTCTGCCCCACCTCCTTCCAGACACTCAGACACAAAACGCAAGGGCCCACTGGGCTTCGCCTCCCCCTTGAGATCCCTCCCCCAGCACAACTTTCATAGCTGAGCCTCCTTTCTATTCCCGCTGCCCTTGCCCTGGTTTATGCTACTGTGATGCCTGGTCTACTTTTCATAACTGGTCTTCTCACCATTCTCTCAGAGCCATCCCTGAATGGCCAGCTGGAAGGCCAACCTCAGCATTAAGCCAGGACAACCACTGGTGGAAACACCCTTTCAATGCCCTCCTTGAGTGTCCATTGTCTACTGAATAAACTTTCCCTTCTCTTCTCCAGGATTTAAGAACCTTCAAAATAAAGACTCAATCTATCTTCCCCGTATTATCTTGCACGATTTCTCCACTTAGAAAATTTGTACTAGAATATATTGCAAAACAGATAGGTCAGTCTCTGTTTACTTTTCCCTTAACATGCCTTTCTGGGCTTTCTCATGCACACGGTGTCCTCCATCTGGGCTGATGCCACCGCCACCACCTCTTGCAACTCCACATCCTTCAGGGCTCAACTCCAAGTGCTCATCCAGGAAGTTGTCCCTGATCCCCCATCATAACAAGAGTGCTGCTTCCCTTAGGCCCCATATGCCATCATTTTCTTTGGACTGAAGTGTTTTGTTTCCTTATATTTCAGCCCCCCCCACCCCCCGACAGTAACCTCCTTGAGGAGAGGAAGCAGTTCACCTTGCTTCCTGCAGTGTTTTCCTCGCGTTAAACATTCGGTAAGCATTGTTCCATTAATGTAGAGCTCATTCGGAGGGGTTCTCTGGAGTCACTTCGGTTATGTTTATTCTTGGACCAAAAGTTTAAGAAAAAGTATCCAAGATAGAGACAAGCCTGTTGAAGTCTATGCGAGCCAGAGCTTAACATAGAGCAGAAGTACCAACTAATTCAAACCTTTGCTTGACTTGTCCCCATCAGGAACTCATGATGTGCTCTGCTCTTTGTCAATAGAGAGTGGTATCTCTACCTCTTAATTTTAAAAGTTGGGCTCTTTTAGAATTTTTTTTAATGTTTATTCATTTTAGAGAGAGACAGAGAGAGAGAGCATGAGCAGGTGAGTGGCAGAGAGAGAGAGGGAGACACAGAACCTGAAGCAGGATCCAGGCTTGAGCTGGCAGCACAGAGCCCAACATGGGGCCTGAACCCACGAACCGTGAGATCATGACCTGAGCCCAAGTCAGACGCTTAACCAGCTGAGCCACCCAGGTGCTTCATCTTTTAGCAGTTTTTTAAAGTCTGTTTTACTTGACCGTCTTAGGCATTTTTTTTTCTTTTTTGAGCAGAATTTCTCAATTATAAGCCACTTTTTCCTTTCCCTTTCCCTACATTTATGATGTTTTTTTATCAATTTGTGAATATATAATGTATGTGTGCAAAAAAAAAGAGTAAGGAAGAGAAAAATCTGAAATAAAAGAAAGCATAGTAACTCTTTCAGAAATTATAGACTTTTAGAAGTTATGACATAAGTTTCCTTCTCAATAAGAAACACCCAATTTTACAAGTTGACAAGAAACCTTATTATGAGAATTAAGGAAGAATAGCAAAGACTTCATCAATTTCAGTCATAGTTACAACTCTTCATTCATGTCTTCTATTCTCCTACTTATGTTCATAAGTTCAAAAGCAGGGTTAGATTGCAGAGAACTGTTCTATTTATGTTGAGCCCCTGCACCCCTCTGCCTTTTTCTCTGTTAAGGCCCAGTGTTGACAAACCCCACCAAGCAATGGAGCTGCTCGTTCTCAGAGCCTTTGAAATGCCGACGTGCGTCGTGAATCGTCATGGGGTGGACAGCGTGCGCACCCCCACATTCCTCTCCAAGAGCATCTGAGGGGCCAGTGCTTTATATACACACCTTGGGAAATCCTGCCACAATTTTTGCAATGTCTACATTGAGGGTGCCATCCAGTACTCTGAGAGTACCTTCCAGAGTGTGGGTAGACCTAATGTTGCTCTTCAATGCTGGCCAAACTCCGAGGACTCCGAGGATTGAACAGTGGTGCAAGCACAATACTCTGGTTCCATCAGAACTTAAAGTAGATCAAAGGAGAAAGAGATTCTATGTGAAGGAGCAAATTTTACCCAAGGAAGAGGTATTAACTTGTAGAAGAGTGGACAGCAAGAAAGGACAATGGCAATGGGAGATAGACGATAGAACAAAAAGAGAAAAGAAAAAGAAGACACAGAGAAAGCAACTGAGAAGTTGAGAGCCCCAGCCCAGCCCTCAAAGACCCTGGACTCTGTAGGAAGAACACTCTGACAGCTAAATCAGTCTTCATGCCCAGGGTGCCTTGCAATTTCCATGTGCTCTCTCTGCACATCGTCATTTAACTCCCAGGAAGGAGAGTCACCTCACCAAAGCCCAGGAACACCCAGCCTCCTGCCCTCAAAGACCAGAGCTCCACCTGGTTTCCCAAATGAAATCCCTACCCACCCCCCAGTTCATAAGGACTAAAATCAAAGGTCTTGGAGGAGAAGAAAGAGAGTTATCTGGGGTAAGACATTGTGCCTCCTACCCCTCCCAGACTTCTCCAGGTCTGATGGGTTTAGGGTTTATTTCCTGTACCATTGCTTAATGTAGTGTGTTTCTAGGATCTCCACCCCAGAATCCACCTCAGATCATCCCAACATATACACAGACACAGACACACAGACACACACACACACACACACACACACAAACAGTTGTGCACATACACAGACACACACAGATATATACCAACATACACACACACAACTATACTCAGACTGTCTCTCTCTCTCTCTCTCTCTCTCTCTCTCTCTCTCTCTCTCTCTTTCCCTCCTCCTCCTCCTCCTTCTTCTCTGCCTCCTTCCCTGGGTATTCCTAGTGCCCATATCCCTAAGGAAATTAGAGTAGAGAGAAGGGAAGAAGCCAACCAAGGTTAAGATGAAGATCCTGGAAAAAGAATGTCTGCCAGCTTTGGGTAAAACTAAAGACCAAGAATAATAACCAATTTACTTTCACTTATACATTTTGCCCAATATCAGGATTAAACACACACACACACGTTCGCTAGAACACACACTACTGCCAGCATTCTCCTATCCCAGGGCAGAGACAGGGTTCATTTTGAGATGCATGCTTTAGAAAAGCTCACTGGGGGGTCTTCATCAACAGCAGGGTCTATGCGGACAGGGAGAGGGGATCCCAAGAAAAAACTAACTCTGTTTTCCCTGGTGGGTGGGGAGTCTGGAGCTTGAAGAGGAAGGAGGGTCTAGAGAGCAATCAGGCCACCCCAGCAGACCCTAGGACCAGTGAAAAAGAGCCAGGGAGAAATACAGGGTTGGCAGACTGAGCACAGGGGTGCCCGCTTTTTCTTGGTAGTTATTTCTTACTCTGTCTTGTGCTATAACCACCCCCCCCCCAATCACCATCAACCTTTAGTGAGAGTCTATTAATTCAGCCCGAGGGAGCAGCACTCCATTCCCACGTCAAGAGGACAGTAAGTGATCTGGGCTGCAAGCCCTCAGGTGACACATGGTGGGGAAGCCTGGCCGCGAGCCCAGGATGAGGTGGCACCTGTAGGACTCAGGCAGATGCCAGCCCTGCCCCAGCCGTCCTGGCACCACCCACTGCCCCACCCCCTGCGGCACACCATGTGCACATGCAGTCTCCCAGCCCTGCTGGGACTCAGCTGCCCATATGCCCAGAACCCTAAACGTCATAGGAAGAAACACATCTGTTAGCACCTGCTACTAGGCTCCCCATTTTCTGATCAAATCAGGGGGTATCTGCCTTCTTCACCACCACACGACTGGAACAGAATCTAAAATGTTGTGCTGGCACAGTGGAATTACCTCCTTCCAAAATGAGCTTATAAAAACCCATGGTAAGCTCTGGAGACCTAAGGTACAGCATGGTGACTACAGTTAATAATAATGTGTTGTATAATTGAAATTTGCTAAGCAAGTAGATCTCAAGTGTTCTCATTACACACCAAAAAACAAAAGGTAACCAGGTGAAGGGATGGAAATGGTTTTTTTTTTTCAGTTTTGGGGGGTGGTTTAGATAGAAAGAGAGAGAGCGGGAGCAGGGAGAGGGACTGAGAAGGGGGAGGGAGGGAGGGAGGGAGGGAGGGAGGGAGAGAGAGAGAGAGAGAGAGAGAGAGAGAGAGAGAGAGAGAGAGAATCTTAAGAAGGCTCCACACTCAGCAAAGAGCCCAGCGCAGGGTCAATCCCACAACTCTGGGATCATGACCTGAGCCTAAATCAAGAGTCAGACACTCA
Organism: Lynx canadensis; assembly: GCF_007474595.2. Taxonomy (NCBI): domain Eukaryota; kingdom Metazoa; phylum Chordata; class Mammalia; order Carnivora; family Felidae; genus Lynx; species Lynx canadensis. The sequence goes on from NC_044313.2 coordinate 11,350,159, forward strand.
ACCGACTGAGCCACCCAGGCACCCCAGGGATGTGTATGTTAACTGGCTTGATTGTGATGATCATTCCACAATGTATACATATATCAAAACACCACATTGTATGCCCTAAATATATACAATTTTGACGTACCAATCATACCTCAGTAAATCTGGTGAGAAATAACTGTGGTTCTTATTTATCAAAATCCTGCCTTCCCAACTCTACCTCCTTGGCCTCCCCACCCTCTGACCAGACTGCTGTATCCCAGCAAGGCTGCCTCTGAGATCATCCAAGCTTTCAGAGGATAGCTGAGTTGCTCGTGACCGCTGGCCATGTCCCAAAGCCAAAGCTGCTTCAAGGTCACTCAGATTCCTGCAGCCCCACGGTTCCAGACTCTTTGCCCAAAAGCAAAGGAAGGAAGATAGGACATGATGGGGGTGGAGAGAAAGAAGGAAGGAGAGAGAGAGAGGGTAGAGAAGGGAAGGAGGGAAGGAACAAATTAATGAACCAAGAGAGGGAGAAAGGGAAGGAGGAAATGGAACGTTTATGGAGACTGACTCTTTCTGCAGGAATGATACCCTATGCCTACCTGGAAAATCCAACTCTCTCTTTTATTTGTCATGAATCCCCCTCAGCCTTTAAGACCCAGCTCAAACATGGCTGTCTCCGATGTCTCCCCCGACTTCTCAGTCTCAGACAGAGCCGCCCCAGAACAGCAAACTCCTTTATTCTCATTCGAATTAGACACTTTTTATCTGGGCCTCACCTAAAAGTCTGAGGACTGCCTGGAAAACCTCTACAGCATTTCCACCCTCAAATCCTGTGGACCTATGAACCGCCAGCCGAAGTCCCGAGCACTCACTCCCCGTTGCTGTGACCTCTGCGGTCCTGACACGATCATCCCCTGGGCTCATGGAAAGTCGGGGACCTAGACTCGCAGGCGAGTCTATAGGGGGTTCCAGGGGTGCAGACATTGCCCCCCTCCCTGAGGACTCACCCTGGGAAACCGAGGCACAGGGGGGAGCTAGGGATGGACAGAGCCCCAGTCCAGGCCGAGGCCACCCCAGAGGAAAGGGCATGAGTGGCTGAAGCTAGGTGCCAAGGGGCAGAACTCATGTTTTGCTTTTCACTGAGATGCCCCCATGGGCACAGCAGCAAGTGAGGGGGCATCTGGGGCCAGGGCGGCCATCCCTCCCAGACCCACTATCACCCCGGGCCACTTCTCTGCCCACCCATCCATTAACCGCATCTCACAGCCATTCACACACCATCTGGACCAGCTCTTTCCATGGCTTTGCTGGCTTTCCCGGGCTGAGCGCCAGCGGGCACCCAGGCCCCCCGATCAGAGGGCATTAACAGCCAGTCGGCAAAGAACACGACTATTTTCCTATCTCTGTGGAGACTCCACGGATTTTCTGGAAACGGCCCTCGACTTTATGGATCAGTTCTGTGGGTGGCCGGGGAGAGTGCATTTTGCCATGAGTTTCTGACATGGGAACTTCTGCTTGTGTTTCCTCACAGCTAATAGCAGATGAGAGTTTGGGGCTGGTCTCGCATTTATTATTACTCACATGCTATTTCCTATGATCCTTCTAAGAGCTCCATAACATTGGCAAAGCAGGTGATAGATAGTTCCCTTTTACAGAAAAGAAATTAAGGCTCAGAGGGGTTGAGGAACATACCCAAGGCCACACAGCCAAGTCCCTAACTCCTGGCCTAAGACATGTCCCACCATGACATACCACCTGATACGACTGGCTTCCCTAAGAGCTAGTCTTGGCTACAGATGGGAAAATATATATGCCAGTTTTCCAGAAAAAAAAAAAAAAAACCCACCTTAGGCAAAATTGAACTTGCCTAGATGCAATCCCATAAAATAGCAAGTGTCAGCTGACAGATGCTGAGTCAATAAGGTCAGAAGATGAAAAAGCCCAGAAGGAGCTGTCACATGACAGGTGTGGACTCTACCCTCCGTTTGTATTTCCTCAGAAAACGCTTCCCGGAGAGAAGGGTCCTTGTGGCTCTGAGGCAGTCAGCCCTGTGCAAACCTGCTCCTTAGTCCTACCTGCAGAGGACACAGTTTTCCAACAGGGTCTTGCTGTTATTCTGAATGTTGGTGCTGTGCTCAAAATGTTGGCCAAAAAATGGCTTTTAAAGTATGTGTTGAGAAATCGTGTCCCGGGCAAGCATCTATGTCAGGCAACCCCCCAATATCACTATAAAAGGACTTCAGTTAACCAAACATTTGTCTCTCAAGATGCTCAGCGGATTTTCCAGAAGCAAAATTGGTAGCCAGTTACGAAACTTCTGGCTTATAAAGAAGAGAGGTAGTCTGCTCCGGGAATGGACCGGAAATGACCTCCATGGTCCAGGTGGGTGGTCTTCACCCTGACTACACATTAGATCCAGGGATGGGCTGTAAAATCCTGATGTGCAGCTCCCCCTGCCCACCCACCACCCCCCTCTCCGACCAATGAAAGCAGAATCTGCAGCTGGAGAAGAAGCAGCAGTTTCTTCCAGAAGCACTCAGTGATTTGTCCTAATGTGCAGCCAGGGTTGAGAACTCCCAGTCTATGCAAACTAGTAGGTTTAAAATTCATCTGATTTCAGTTCTCCACGGAAAACTCTAGAGCCCAGGCAAATCAATCCTAAAGCAAACTAGACAAACATAGAAAGTCATGTATATAGTGCTAAAAATTATTTCCTGAATATCTATTACAAACCTAGAACTGTACCAAGTATGATGGATGTTGAACAGATGTTGAGACCTCCCTAGGCCAAGAACCCAGCCCTGGCCTGGCCTGCTCTGTCCTCCCCACTGCCGATGGGGCCAGGATGGTCCAGCAACAAGGGAGAGATGACCATATGAGAGGCTGTGTGGCCTCCAGGCCTGATCCTACCCTGCACAGGCCACATGGGAGTGTCCCTGAATCCCCTGTTTACCTGCCCCATTCTCCCACCCCTGGAAGGAAGTGCCTTCTTCAGCCCTGGTCTGGTCAGAGCCCCCAACATGTCAATAAGCAAGAACACACAGTGTCATTTAGAGGGGAACCTGAGGAAGACCATGACCACGTGCTTTAGTTGAGGCAGTTTGAACCCCAGCCTATCCAACGCCAGAGCTACCTGGGTGCCCCTCCCTCTTGCAGGACCCCTGGGGTAGTGAGGGTTGGTGGGGGCATCTAGGGTGGATGGCAGGACACCAGGACTGGAAGCACATGTGACCTGGCCTCCAGCAGTGTGGTATGTGGCTGGTGTCACCACCTGCCCCAGGGACCTGAAGAACCTGGGTATCCATCCTTGGCCTCAGCCTTCAGGAGCCTCAGTTTCCCAATGTCAGGACAAGAGCCCCAGGGTACAAGAGCCCCCTACCATGCCTAAAGGAGAAATAAATGCTGTTGCCCCCACAATAAAAAAAATTCACCACCACAGAACAATGTGACCTAACTCACTGAAAAAAATAAAGTCACTCTCTCTGCCCTCAAGAAGGTCAAAAACTAATTTGGGTAGAAGAGTGAATACTACAACAATTCTCAAATAAAGGAGTCTCAAAGGTAAAACTTTTGAAAAAGAAAAAAATACAAAACTCTTGGGAAAACTCAAATTATCACAGGGACAAATAAATAAAACTCTCCTCTGCAATTCAGTGATTCTACTCCAGGGTTTATGATACTCTAGAGTGCTTAAAATCACATAGAAGGGAGTCATCCTTAAAGCCAGCAACCCCAACGTACTTTCAATTAATTGGAAGGTTTAAAAGTGCCATTGCATGAGGCTCTTTTTTGAGAAGGCTCTGGAGGTGCTAGAACAAGATGCAGTCGCAAAATGGAACCAGCACAATGATGTCAGCTGCAAAATACTGGAAATCTGCTTTCCTCTGATGAAAAATAGTCTCTTCTGCAGTGAGACCCAAGCTGGTGGGCAGCTTTCTGGAGGCCACCAAAAGCCAAGCGCTTGGGAAAGAACACCTTCACCAATGGTTAGTTTGGGATCAGGAAAGGAACTCCGTTACAGCTTCCAAAGGAAGAGCTGGGAACTGATTGAGGATATTGAGACTGAAGCATCAGGAAACCAGGCACTGAGAATCTGCCACTTCTCACACATATTCAGAAATGCAAGTATCTCTGGCACATTCACTTCTTGGGTTGAGTTTTACACCTAAGAGCCTCTTAATTAAAGTATTAATCATAGACTTTAAACCAACATTCATGTTTCTGCAACATGTACGTGGGTGGGTTTTCTTCCAAATGCCACACTGCCTCTGGCCCCGGGGGGTCTGGAAACCACAGGAAGCCGTCCTGAGCCAGAATGATAAGAGCAATGGCCTTGCCCATCTCCCAAGGCCTGTGCCTGAATGCCTTCTGGAAACACCGGCTTCGAGTTTGGGTCTCCAGGCTACTCAAAATATAAACCTCATTTCCTTGCCCATAGGATCACACTCCAATCCCCAAAGCCAATTAATCAAGCATAGATTTGCAAATTACTTTGGCTTTTTCTAGTTTCCATTCATTTTCTGTGATTTTATGTATCAAAGGTAGAAACCAAGGATAATGTCTGTAAAAATCATAACTGCATTACTTGGAAACAAAAGAGATTCAAGGAATGTCTGTCTTAATATAACAAACCTTTGCTTGAAAACATGCAAACACACACACGTACACGTGGGCACATGTGTGGGCACACGCACGTGCGCACACACACACACACACACACTTTAATGTCTTGGCTGCAAGTAGAGTAGAAACCGAGCCATGTGGCAGTCAACGAGTTTTCATTCCCAGTGACTCTGGGTACACACTCTCCCATAGAGTACAAGAGTAAGACCTTGGCTCACTATTTCACACTTATCCAGCTGCTTTTGTCTTGAAATTTAAAAGCAATTTAATTACATTAATTAGGCTTCACAGCAGTGCTGAAATACCTTCTGAATTTTCTGAAGCCAGAACAGAAGAAAGTTACACCACAAGACCATTCTTGGGGTCCTCTAAGCAAAATGCTTACATCTAAAAATTAAACCAAGTTAGAAAAATATTTCGATGGACACCTGGGTGGCTCAGACGGTTAAGCATCTGACTTCGGCTCAGGTCTTGAGCTCATAGCTTGTGAGTTCGAGCCCCATGCCGGGCTCTGTGCTGACAGCTCAGAGCCTGGAAACTGCTTCCGATTCTGTGTCTCCCTCTCTCTCTGCCCCTCCCCCATGTGTGTTCTGTCTCTCTCCCTCAAAAATAAACATTAAAAATATATATACTTTGAATAGATCACGTACCCCAAAACAACTGAAAAGGCATGCAAAGGAGAGAAGCAAAATAAAAGGACAAAAATAAAATTTGCCCTTGGAAGTCATACTTCTAACAATGAGGTACTTTTGATAATATTGCTTACTTTTTTGCAATATTCTTTAAAATAGCTATCTGGGGGTGCCTGGGTGGCTCAGTCGGTTAAGTGTCCAACTTTGGCTCAGGTCATGATCTCACGGTCCGTGAGTTCGAGCCCTGTGTCGGGCTCTGTGCTGACCGCTCAGAGCCTGGAGCCTGCTTCAGATTCTGTGTCTCCCTCTCTCTCTGACCCTCCCCCATTCATGCTCTGTCTCTCTCTGTCTCAAAAATAAATAAAACATTAAAAAAAATTTTTTTAATAAAATAGCTATCTGAATTTCTAGACGAGAACAGATCCTTTTGAGGCTGACAGTAGGAGTTCCACTTACCAATCCAGTATACAGCTAGAGCCACATCTGCTTTTATGTTTTAAGCCTGAAAGTATTTTAATATCTATTCTGAATGCATTATCAACGTAGCAACAGAGAGGAATACTTTCAGATTCAAAGACTTCCAAAGTAAATACAATCCCATCATATTAGCCTTAAAAAAAAAATCACAAAAAGTCTTTGTTTCTATCATTTCAATTCTTTGAGTCTTCTACCCTGGCATGGGCAAGAACCACCGCAAGAATGACTGTTCAGGGGGCACCTGGGTGGCTCAGTTGGTTGAGCGTCCAACTTCAACTCAGGTCATGATCTCACAGTTTGTGAGTTGGAGCCCCGCGTCGGGCTCTGTGTTGACACCTCAGAGCCTGAAGCCTGCTTCAGATTCTGTGTCTTTGTCTCTCTCTCTCTCTCTCCCTCTCTCTCTCTCTCTCTTGTCTCTCTCTCTCTCTCTCTCTCTGCCCCTCCCCTGCTGGTGCACTCTCTCTCTCTCCCTCTCTCTCCCTCTCTCTCTCTCTTTCTCTCTCTCTCTCTCAAAAGTAAATAAATATTTTAAAAAGCTTTTTTAATTTAAATAGATTCTCCTCTAAGGAAAAAAAAAGAAAGAAAAAATGACTGCTGAGAAAATTAATTCGTGGGGTGTCTTTCTCTTGTGACAGACAGAAAGTTCTTTTTTCCTCCCCATCATGTGACACACTGTCGGTTTCAAGCGAATGTCGGTTTCAAGCGAATTTAATTGCAACATCTTTAGCCAAGTGATACATAACTTTGCAATGTACTTGTAAACTTGAAAGGGGCCCTCAAATGCCCGCTGGTAGCTATTGAGTAGAGAACCGTTTCAGAGCCTTCAACAGGGGCCTCTGTTCTGCCTCCCAGGAGGCTGTCAACGGTTCATCTGACGGTCCTTGCTCAGATCTAAGTTGGTCGTTTTATCTATGTGCATCCCACATGGTACTTGCCAGGGAAATGCAAGGGGAAAAAAACTTTCATCCTTGTTTTCTGGAAGTTGGCCCACTTAGAATATTGCTTCCCGATCCTTCCAATAAGCTAAAACCCCAGAGGCACTCAACAATTAAAAGAAGGGACCAGAGGCATTCAGTTGGAACATGTACCTCGTGTCTAAAATATAATTATTCTTTTTCATGGTCTCCATATTGCTAACATTGCCCAACTAGAAATGGAAACTGCCACATAATTTAATCTGCAGGATTCTTATCTTTATGCAACTAGAAGAGAATAAATCAAGAAGTTTTTATTCTTTTTTGTTCCTCCCTTAAAAGAAGCTAAAAATTTTAAGCCTCTGAGATTTCAAGTTCATACTGAATTCCTCTGGGCTAGGAGATACAGGAGATCATGACTAGGCCTTCACATATCCTTTACAGAGATGTTCAGGCAAGATCGAATTAGGTTGTTTTGTTTTCAAAGCCCCCACAGGGCTCAGTTCTGTTTAGCATCATCAGGCAAGAAACTTATTATAACTCAGCACATTCAGTCTGCTTCCAAAATATTACCCTCTAAGGTCTGAATACTGGCCAAGCCGCCCCATCATCACATCGGCCAAGCAACAGCCTGGTTGTGTACCACAGCCCACCTCCCCACTCTACATTCCTTTGAAGGAAGCTGGGTGGTGTTTACTGGGTGGGGAGGTACTAGGTGGATACCACTTGAATTGGGCACGCCTGCATACCTCCTAAATTTGTGGATTAACATCAATGGTAAAGAACAGCACCCAATGTTTAAGTAGTTGCCATGAGTACTTTACAGATATTCTCCCATTTTCTCTTCACATCAACCTTACGAGCTCAGTACTATTGTCATCCCTAGTTCACAGATGAGAAAACTGAAGTCCAGAGAGGTTAAATAAGCTGCCCATTGTCACACAGAAAGTATGTCAGAGCAGAGCCGAGATTCATACTCAGGCCTCTTGGGCTCCAAGGCCCTGCATGTGGCTTCTACTCTGCCTCTCAGGGTTCCTGAGGTGACAACTGGGGTCCCCCACGTGTCCTTAATCCCCCTTCACTGGCCTCCTTGCCTTCACACCTGCCCAGAGTTCTTGCACACCTTCTGAGCCTTTCTTGGAAGGAACTTGGGTTTTTCCCTAATCACCACCCAGCTTTCATGGCACAAGTAGTCCCCGCCTGGCGACCCAGGCTCCAGAAAGTTTCATCCTGTCTGTCTGGAAGATAACAGTGCCACCAGTTCATCCAAGACTCTAGATACTTCATCATAATATTACCTCATTGAATCCCTCACAATGACTTGTAAAGGGCACAGGTTTATCCCTATTTTACTAGAAATTGAGGACCGAAAGCATGAAGTGACTTCCACAGGTCATGCAGCTTAATATTTAACAGCAAGTCCTGAATTCAACCCCAGGAGCTGCACTGTTTTCCCCTTCCTCCTTGGCACACAGTCAGTCTCGGATAAATGGAGGTTGACTAACTCACAGTGACGCCATTCTCTCCACCACAACTTTTTCTGTTTGTAGTAATTTCTAACTCAGAAAAAAATTAAGATTCTCAAGAAACTATTTGCTCAGCTGTAGTAACCAGCATCCCCCAACCTCCAATGACTTAACCCAACAGACGTTAAGTTCTCACTCCTGAAAAATTCACTGTGAGTCCAGGTGCCTCCCCAAGGAAACCAGCTGCCAGGTGGTAGCTCAGTGTTGACCTCCACATCAACCCAATCTTCCCCAGATGCCACATCAGGGGCGTGGAGAACAGACATCAGCAACCAACGCTTCCACCGAGAGAGACACACGGCACTGTCACCCACGGTCTGTTGGCCACCGCAAGCCACATGACCACGTGCATCTTCAAGAAGATGGAAAAATACAGTCTTCCTGTTTGTCTAGAAATGAGGAAAACCAGATGTCAAGAAAACAGCCATTACTAAAATCAGGGCAAAAATAGAGATTTGAGAGGCAACACGATTTTAGAGGCAAAGGTCATGCCACCAAAAAGCGGCAGAGTCAGAACCTAAACCTAGGTTTACTTCTCTCTCAAATCCAAGTCCCTAACTACCACACGATTCTCCAAAGAGCAGTCTCCGTTTTAGAGGCCAAGTTATTCTGCATGAATAATAGCCTTCGTGCCTGGCGGCTCTGCTGATCTTGGCTGACCTTGCTCGCTTGTCTGGGGTCTGCCCAGCTGACAGCTCGCCGAGGCTGGCCTTGGTTTGGAGAACTGAGATGACTCGGCTCTGCTCCACCTGCCCCTCATCCTCCAGCAGGCCAGCTCGGGCATTTTGCATTGCAACAGCAGAGTCACAAGAATAAGCAGACCCAAAGCAAGTCATATGGCTGAGCTCAGCATTGGGAAGCAGGGCAGAGGGACAGGAGCACTGTAATATTGCACAGCAAAGGAGTCAAGAATTAGTCTAGGTATATGCAAACATTTTCTGTAGAAAGCCATAGGGTACATATCTTTTACCTCTCAGGCCAACTGCTTCTGCCACAACTACCCAACTCTGTGACCATGGAATGAAAGCAGCCGTCGATAATAAGCACACTGATAAGTGTGGCTGTGTTCTAATAAAACTTTATTTAGAAAACCAGAGGGCCAGATTTTCCCTGAGGGTCATTGTTTACTGACCCCTGAATCAGAGGCATCATTGCAATCATCCACAAAGGGTTCTAGCCCCGGTTCCAAACTGTCTGTTTGGAGCGGTCTTGATTTCACTTTTTTTTTTTTTGTCTCACTTGACCTTAATTTTTTTTTTATTTACAAAGCGAGGGGTTTGAAGCAGTTCTTTCAAACTATAAAATTCTTACATTCACAGAATGTATATTACCATGTAACAAAAAGTATGTTCTGAGCTCTAGTTGAAGAGATTATTCTTAACCTGTAAATAGAATATTTATGGGTTTTGTCCTTAGTATTACTGCTTACCAACACAAGTTAAAATTCTGTGGCTTTTCTTGAACAAGAGTTGCCATGCAAAAGATACTGATCAATAGCAGCACCATGTTTGATCCATCAAAGTTAAATAGATGCTTCCATCCATCCGAGCAGGAATTCAGCCAGACACGCGGAATGAAAAACAAACTGACACTTTCAATGACAAATGAGTAGCAAAGCTTTATTGATTATAAGAATAAAAAAATGAAATACTATGGAGTCAACACTGGGTGATATCAGTGAAAGATAAAAAGAAACACACAATTAACTGATCCAGAAGGATAAGCTACAGTGAAAAACACTATAAAACAGGAAGTTGGCGTCCTCGGGGAACACACCATTTAACTGAAGGTTATTCCGTTTATCACTGCCTCCTGTATTGGCACCCAAATAGCATGTAATTCAGTACCTTGCAATATCACAGGAGGATGTTTTTGCTTTTTTTCCCTCCATTAATCTTCCCTGCCAGGCCATTGCCAGAATTCCAAATAAGAATATTTATGTTAATAGCTGCTGCAAACAGAAAACACATGTGAAATGTTCTGCAACTATCCATAAAGCCAGAGCAACACATAGAGCTTGATATCAATGGTTCTCAATTAGCTGGGATGGATTTTGCCCCCAAGGACATATGGCAGCATTTGGAGCTATTCTGAGTGTCACAACTGGGGGACTGTCACTGGCATCCAGTGGGCAAAGGTCAGGGAGGATGCTAACTATCCTACAATGCACAGGACAGTGATGCACAGTAAAACATAATCTGGTCCAATGTGTCACCAGGGTCAAGGTTGAGAAATCTGCTCTTCATAGGAAGAAAGCATCAGCTGAGACTGACAGCAATGTTCCAGTCACTGCAAACTCCAAATCATAACCACACGTCACACAAAAGCAGCATGCATTTTAGACCACCCCAAGCAACTTTATTTTGTAGACCAGGTACACATTTCAAGCGAGGTACACAATGTCAAAAGATTCTGCAGAAGTCCCAGAGAAAGGTGTCATTCCAAAAGGCAGGTCACAAATTCCAAAACCTGTCCCAGAAATGATAAGTGGATCAAAATACTGGAAGACCCTTTGGGATTTATATGTAATTTTTAAGTGTAATAAATGCCTTTATTACTATAAAGTATAGTTTTGTTATAATATAGTATATATTTTATATGATATAACATATATATTTAAATTTAGAGTTTTTTAAACCTATAACATCAAAAGGCATCGTGGATATTTTCTAACCAAAGTAGATCATCTGCATCTCCTTCTAATTATGTCTTGACAATGACATGCAACATCAGTTTTTACTGTAACTTTTGGTGTATCTCCAACAGGATAGAATTTATCAGTGGGTCAAAGAGCTGGAAAATTAATATCTGTTTAGCTAAACAGATCACATCTGCTAGCAAACTTGTCCAAATAATCTGGCATCATTGCTTACAATATTTGTCAACAGAGACCATTTATCATTTGGGTTATTTCTAGAACCCACAGGCTTCTGCTCTATGCACTGTATAGAAACATGTACGTGCACACACACTTTAGAAGGCTTTTGCCCACTTGTTTTAAAGTGAAGGGAGCACAGAACGCTTCAGTGACTTGTCTTTCAGTCCTGTTTCCTACTGCATTGTCCTTCTGCCTCGCCAGTGATTGGAGTCATCTCCACTTCAGTTCGTTCCTAAACCATCCCAGGCAACAGGCTTCCAGCAAAAGCAAGACAGCATTGAGGATTACATTCCAGGGCCTGGAAAAATTTCCTGCGTAGACACCCCAGCCCTTCATTAACTGCAAAAGAGCTCTACTTTCCTTTCCGTGGCTTCCCCAAGGAAAAGCATATATCCCAGGAGTAAAGGGCATCAACTGAGGAGTCAGGTCAACCCACGTCCAAAACGCACCTTGACCACTTCCTGGCTGTGACCTTGGTCAGGCAGCATACCTCTTATCCTCAGCCCCTTAGGTGGAACGTAGAGACAAGATTGCCCACCTCCTGGGACTATTGCAGGGATGAAATCCCCTTCATAAATGTCAGTTTATTGGATAATGAGAGTCTGCAAGCTTCTCCACCAAGTCCATGTTGAGTGTGCATTTGGGGCCTGACCCTGTGCAGGGTGCCAAGGACAGCACCCATGAGAAAGGCACATTCTTGCCTCAAGTTGTTCACAGTTTCACCAAGGAGATACACCTGACATGGGTGATGGAGCTGGAGAACAAGACAGGGATGCTACATTGCCCTGCACAGAGCAGGGCTGCTGGAGATCAGAGCCTAGGGAGATCAGCTGGAAATTTCAGGGAGGTTAACACATTGGAAGCTCTCAACCAGCACCTGGCCCAGAACAAGCGTGCAAGAAACACTGGCCATTGTTATTTTCATTGTCATCCACTGCAAGGGGTAATGGGATGACTGCAGGTCACCTGGCCCCCAACCCCTGCCTCATATTGAAGAACAAAGGACTTCACTGTTGCGTATTTGCCTGGAGTCTTTTCTTATCCCTTGTTTTCCTTGCTCTCTCTCTTTCTTGGTCAATCTCCTTTCTTTGCTAAATTTTAGAATTTTACAAGTGCTAATGGCAGTGATCACAAATACTATAAACTGTCCCCATGACGTCTCTAAATCCATTCAAATTGTTTCTCTATTATGTATCATCTTGCAAAAAACATTGGTTTTGGGGTATTTTACCCTTTCACTTGTTTTTTGTTTGACTTGCTTTCTTGTTTTTGTTTTTTTTTTTTTACAAAAACCTTTCCACTAAGGAAATGAAGCTGCCAGCACATAGGTCCCTAGGCATTAGGACTCCCTTATTAAATTTAGAAAATGGCAACAATCATCCAGGCTAGTGAAACTGCACTGAAAATGCTTCCATGGTTATTTGTCCTGCCATCAACATTGCCCATCAGCAAGGAGTCAATGCAAGGTCAGCCTGAGTCCTATCTTTGGCCTGGGCCATTCCAGAGAAAGAGTAATGGGAGCTGGAAATAAACATAAAAATGGCCTGTTAGAGTTCACATTTAACATCGAGGAAATTGAGAATATGAAGAAGAAATGACCTCACTGGGAAGCAACCATGGTGCCCTTTCATGGGGGCTGGATAAACGGACTTCCTGTGTTGCATCCAAGCAATGGACTGTTAGCACGAAAAAGAAATGAGCGATCAAGCCAAGAAAAGACACAGAGAAAGTTAAGTGCATATAACTCAGTGGGGGAAAAAATCCAGTCTGAGAGGGCTGCCTGCTGTATGACTCCAACTCTATGACATTCTGGAAAACCCAAAACTATGGAGACAGTAAAAAGATCAATGGTTGCAGGAGTTGGGAAGCAGGGGGCGGGGGGCGGGGGGGGGGAGGCAATAAAAAGGCAGAGCACAGAGGATTTTTAGGGCAGGGAAAATACCCTGTATGATACTATAAAGATGGACATATGTCATTATACATTCGTCCAGACCCACAGAACATAAAACACCAAGAGTTAACCTTAATGTAAACTTGGATGATGATGATATGTCAATATATTACAGCACATTTACACTCTGATGGGGGATGTTGATAATGGGGGAGGACTATGTTGAGTTAGGGGGTATATGGAAAATCTCTATACCTTCGACTCAATTTTGCTATGAATTGAAAACTGCTCTAAAAAAGTTTTCCATTACGATGAATACCCCTCATTGCTGACCAATACAATGTTACCCATCTCTCCCTAGGAAAAAAAATCAACCCTCCTTCTCCTATAGCTTCCGTATCTATAGGCTTTGTCCCAGAGAAACAAACTAATCCTACCTGGCTAGCCCATCTGCTCCTTGAGTTGAAGGTTCTTTAAAAACAAAACCCACTTGGCAAGAGCTTGCTTTCCCTTTCTAACGTCTCTGGGGCATGGGATACTGGTAAGGTCAAGTTAAGAAGGGTTTTCCATGGGGCGCCTGGGTGGCGCAGTTGGTTAAGCTTCCGACTTCAGCCAGGTCACAATCTCGCGGTCCATGAGTTCGAGCCCTGTGTCGGCTCAGATCACCATCTCACAGCTCATGCCCCGCGTGGGGCTCTGTGCTGACAGCTCAGAGCCTGGAGCCTGCTTCAGATTCTGTGTCTCCCTCTCTCTCTGCCTCTCCCCCACTCACAATCTCTCTGTCTCTCTCAAAAATAAATAAACATTAAAAAAATTTTTTTAAAGAAGGGTTTTCTATGTCCTAAACCCAGACTCACCAAACCTGCCCCATCTCAGTGCCACCTAACACCCCAACTATTACCCTGTGCCCAAATTTCACATGGTTTCAATTCTAGCAGGCACACAATCCCTTTCTGGTGCTTGACAAGAGGATGGGTAATAGATTCCGTGTACTCGACCTGTTTAGGCATCCCTCCAGACCTTCCCGTCTCCCTCCCTCCCTCCCTACAGCCCCTCACCGCCTGCTTCCCTGAGCCATCCTCCCAATGGCTCATGCAGCCATCCTCAGCAGCACAGAGAGAGTCACTGCCATCACCGCCTTTGCTGCCTTCCGTTAGGAGCCCCACATGTAGCGTCGACTGGCAAAGCCCACCTCCATCCAGACCCAATCCCCAGAAACTCTGTCTCCCCCAGAACCTCACTGGGGGTCCAGAAAACACAGCCCAGGGGGGTGTTAATGCCTGACAGGACAGACTTTGACCAACGAAGCCAAGGGACAGGAGGCTGGCACATGGCTTACCCTCCCTCCACCCCCCCCCCCGCCCCCGCAGGGGTTCCGAGATGCAGGGAGATGTCGAGCACCAGGGCCCTTTCTCGCAAACCCTGGCCCATTCTGCAAAGCGCCACCGGGTATCTGCTGGCATTGCTTCCCCCCACTTATCTTTTTCTCCTTGGGATTTCACCACTCCCCACCGAGCTACTCCACAATTTGCAAAAACAAAAAATTGTAGACAGTCGTGAGTGTTTTTGGAACACAGACCCGCCCCAGGGAAGTGGGAATAGCTCATAACAAACCGCATCACAGCACACCACTAATTAAGAATGCTTAAACAGCAGCTTGGATCTCCAGGGGCCGCCACAGGCAGGAACCACGGCAGCCCATCGAGCCTGGAAACAAGTACTTTGTCATTAACCTGATGTATAATTTATGCGGGCAAGAATGTCTCCCCTGTTTCCAAAACAGACAAGAGCCCCAGCTGGGCACTCCAGCCCCTCCGCGAAGAAACACTACTCCTATAATGGTCTAACTTTTGTTTTGACCTGGAGCCCGCTTTGCAATATTGGCTTGAAGCTGGATGAGCTCTCCGGCCCTCCTGCCAACAGCAAGCCGATGTGCTGGAAGGCGGAGCCTGAGCGAAGGGCTACGATTTCTGCAGTCCCTCGGCCTGATGCACTTCAACCAGCCCAACGGCAGGCACAGGCACCCTGCCCTATGGTCTGCCAGCTTGGAGAAGCAGCCAGGTGCAGGCACACACAAACAGGCCACATTTATACCCTCGGGCATGTGGCCATTGAGGCCCCGGGACCCCTCCTGCGCTCACAAGTTCACACCTTCCTCGCCTGTGCTGCTGTTGTCTTGGACTGACCAGAAAGTAAGTCCTGGGAGCCTGCTCTCACTGTCCCATGTCTGCGGCAAGACCACACTGAAGGAGACATAATGAGCTTCTCCTCCGCACTCACTCAAGTCCTCACCGGCTCAGGCAGCCCATTGCCCTCTGGCCCTCTCTCCCCCACTCAACCTTCCATATCATTGCCTCCATTTATGCCACTCTCCATGCCTCCCGTTTAAAACTTCCCCAGAGAGGGGCACTTGGATGGCTCTCTAGGTTGAGTGTCCCTCGATTTCAGCTCAGGTCATGATCTCATGGTTTGTGAGTTCGAGCCCTGCATCAGGCTCCGTGATGAGCATAGAGCCTGTTTTGGATTCTCTCTCTCCCCCTCGCTCTCTGCCCCTCCCCCCACTCGCACTTGTGTGTGCTCTCTCTCTTTTTCTCAAAATAAATAAATAAACCTTAAAAAAAAGAAGATTTAAAAAACAAAAAAACTTCCTTGGAGAAAGGATTCCATGATCAGCCAGTTATCTTCCAACATAGAAGACCCTATTGACAAGTTCTTGAGCCACATCCCTTGGATGGCCACCACTGGCTTACATGCTGCTTCTTTCTCCTTCTTTTAACTCCAAACCGCATTCCTACTCCCTGCCACCGCCATAGGCAACCACTGTAAAGTGCTTACCATGAATCTTTGCCTGGGTGTTTGCAAAATGAATGTAATGATTACGTGTCCATTTTCATGACAGTATATTATGTGCGTGCTGTATCTTTCACTCTGTTTCCTTAAATCCTGGTTGTTATCTCTCAAGTTCAAGGCTCACCCTCTTTATGAACCTGATGAAAATATCGATACTCTTACCAGAAAAACACATGAAGGGAACTAGAAAATTAGGCGTATGACTTGAGGCTGTTCACCCATGCTTAAAGCTTTCTGTGGCCCCTAGAGGGTCAGGAGCTCAGGATAGATCCCCACCGTCGATACTGGTCTTCAGCCAGGGCTTGAAGACCTAGTCCGATCAGTAAGAGCCAGTGAAACAGGGTCACATGGCACAAAGCAGGAATCTACATACTGTGGATTCTCAGAGAGGGTGTGGCCCTGGCAGCCACTGTGAGTCCAATGGAATTGCCTCAGTCTGTTCCTCAAAGCAATGAACGTATATAATAACTACATGTATCACAGATGAGAACAAGGGCAAGAGAAATGCAGCCAAAATTAAATCTCTTTACAGCTTACAGCCCACTGACAGATACCTGAAACATGCAGTGTGACATTCCTCAAGGAACTCATGACTGCCTTGATGCCTTAATGTTTGTGTTTCATTAAAGACTCAGAGTAACCTTATCTTAACAGCAGCTAGCTCCTCAAGAGAGCCCCTGAGAGCCTTGCTTCCAAATTCCTTAGAGACCTAGGCTATCCCTAACGCCCACTAATTAAAAGGTATATAATCAGTCACTCCTCACCATCCTGCTACAGCTCTGTCTGCCCATGGGTTCTATCCTCGTGCTGTAATAAAATCACCTTTTTACACCAAACGCATCTCAAGGATTCTTTCTTAGCCATTAGCTCACAAACCCAAACCTTCAAAGCACTTCCAAATCACATCATCCCCATTCCAGAATGCCCTCCCAGCTCCTCTTATTCATACCTATCACCTCCTCCAAAATTCGGAGCATCTTCTCAGAGAGACCTCTTCCTCATCTTTACCATGCGTCTCCTCCATACTTGTCTTGCACATCCGTTTTGAATTGGTTGTCATGATGCTTACAAAGAGTTCTGAACAGTGTTCTTCTGTTAGCGTGTGTCCCTACAATCAGGCTGTAAACCTGCTGAAGAAAGGACCAGTCTAACACATACGTGGGAAGAGGCAGAGTATGTTAGTCACCTGAATTCCAGGGCAGGGTAGGAGCTGATTCTCATGGGAAAGATGAGGGATGAGCCTCATTTGCAGGAGGCAATGGTCAGCAGGAAGGTCGTCCATCAAGATCTTGGCAATATAACAAATCACCATAGAACTGAGTGGCTTAACATTTTTCTTCCTTCCTTCCCTCCCTTCCTTCCTTCCTTTCTTTCTTCCTTCCCTCATTTCCTTCCTTTCCTTCCTTTCTTTAGTGTTCCCTCTCATGGTTCTACGCATTTACTGGGTTTATCAAGGCTGCTCTCACTTGAGTCACTTGTACAGTTGTGATCAGATATTGGCTGAGGCTGGGGTCAGGAGGTTCAACTGGGAGATATGTTTAAGAGGACTTCTTCAGTCACAGCTGGTGACTGGCCAGCTGGGCACCACTCTCTCCACTGAGCCATCCTGTGTGTCTCCAGAGCACTGTGGTCCTAGCGTGTCAGGTGGTATCCTAGTTTCCTAGGGCCAACATGACAAATTACCACAAACTGGATGGCTTAAAACAACAGAAGTTCATTCTCTGAGAGTTCAGGATGCCAGAAGTCCAAAACCAAGGTGTTCGCAGGGTTCCTTCTGGATTCTCTCAGAAAGAAGACTTCCTTGCCTCCTTGTGGCTTCTCGTGGCTGCCAGGAGCCCTTCACACTCACTATCACCCAGTGGCACCACTCCACTGTCCGCCTCTGTCTTCACATGGCTTTCTGCTCTGGGTCTCTCTGTATCCTCTCCCCTTCCAAGGCTACCAATAGATTTAGGGCCCACTCTAACTAAATCCAAAATGATGTCATCTCACTATCTTTAACTAATTACATCTGCAAAGACCCTATTTCCAAGTAAGTTCTGGGTTGACAGGAATTTTTAAGGAACATTATTTAACCCTCTACACCTGGCTTCCCTCAAAGCAAGATTTCTAAGAAGCCAAGGTAAAAGTTGCAGGGCTCTTTGTCTCACCTCGCCTCAAAAGAAATCAGAGACATTTTTGTTGACTATAAGTAACAGGGCCAGCTCTGATTCAAGAAGAAGGGGTGACACAAGGGCACAAATACCAGAAGTATGGTCCCTTGGGGCCATCTTTGGAGACCAGTATCTATGAGAAGGACACGGTAAAAGGGGAAATAAAGAAGAGGAACAGAATACTGAGGGGAGAGAGAGAGATTCTTAGGATGGCCACCGTGGGAAATCTTGGGAAAAGGAAAGAAAAGCATGAACTGAACTTGCAGGAAAGGTTTAGGGGGTACAGAGAGAGGAAGGACAGAGAGGCTTTTCAGGTCACTGTCTGGTATAGAGAAAGACTGTGAGTAAAAGAGGTATCTCAAAAGGAGTTTTCAGGAGTTTTACTCCACATCAAGACCGTCCTCTCCCTACTGACATTACTCAAGAGACTAGGTAAAGATTTGAATCACTTTCATTTATTATTTTCTGCCTGGCTGTTATTTTTTACACATGATTTTCTGCCAGCTAAGATCACCAGGTTCCACTGTTTTTATACAAGTCCATATCTCTAACTCTCTTTAGTAAAGCCAGCAGGGCTCTCTGCCCATGGAACATGATCAACAAATGACAAGTTTAAAAGCATTTACACATTTAATTTGAACAGTTATCCATTTCATTGGTGAAACAAGGATTTCTTTTCAATAAAAGTATGTACATGCACTTCCAAAAAACTGCCAACACTTTTTTTTAGTTTGTCTTCACTGTAATATGTCCCACTATGGGTATTGCTAGATGCTTACAGTTTGAGTGTCATTAGGGGTGATGTTTGGCCAACTGCCTTTGCAGGAAAGTTTGGATGGACAGTTCAGTTATAGAGAATATGGCTGACAGTCCTCAGAAAGCAAAAGAATCAGGAGATATATAGATGGTGTTTCCAGATTTAAGCTGCAAAAAGCACTCCTTAAAATAAGCCCATGAATTCGTCTACTTGAAGAAAGTTATAGGTAGAGATTTTATGGCTATAAGCTTTCCAGCTTTGAGTAAGTTAGTTGGCCAGAGAAATGAAGGACTCAGGTATGTTTAGACCCCAGCCAATGAAACCAGCCAAGGGAGGGAGTCTATGCAAACACTTCCTATTTCAATGTCATTGATGTAAACTGGATACAAAAGATTTGGAACTGACCTGATATGTGGCCATTCTCCTTACAACCAGGAGTTTTGTAGCCAATATTTAGTGAAGACTTAGTGTGTTGTGTATTTGACATACATAATCTAGCTTAATTTTTACAACAGTCCTGTGAAATTGGTACAGATGAAAATAAGATGTACTGGGCTGGAAATCTGGGTCATGGTAGATGAAATGTTCTCTGCTCCAAATGATTGTCCTGCAGTGAAATATTTTTAAAAAGGGGTCTACAAATTGCCTGAATATTTTTTAAACTATTTTTTAATGTTTATTTATTTTTGAGAGAGAGAGAGAGCATGAATGGGGAAGGGGCAAAGAGAGAGGGAGACACAGAATCCAAAGCAGGCTCCAGGCTCTGAGCTGTCAGCACAGAGCCCGACACAGGGCTCAAACTCATGAACCACAAGATCATGACCTGAGCCAAAGTTGGACGCTTAACCAACTGAGCCACCCCCTGAATATTTTTAAACTCTAAGAATAAAATAAGCCAGGTCACCTGGGTGGCTCAGTCAGTTGAGCCTCTGACTTAAATTCAGCTCAGGTCATGATCCCATGTTTGTGAAACTGAGCCCTGCATCAGGCTTCACCCTGAGCACAGAACCTGCTTAAGATTCTCTCCCTCTGCCTCTCTCCCCTGCTTGTGCTTGCTCACTCATTCTCTCTCTAAAAAATGTGTGTGTGTGTGTGTATAATTAAAATTTTTTTAAATAAAGAATAAAATAAGCCAAGAATATAGCTTGAGTTTTAACAAACAGAACGAAGGGCTCAAAGAGGGTTTAAATTCATTTATATTTTAAATTTGTTATACGTATTCAGAACAATTAGTGAATGTATATGTTCTTGTCCCTACAATCAAGCCATAATGGAAGCCCCTCCGTGTGTTAATGTCATTAGTATTAAACAGTTGTAAGTATATAAATTAAGCATCAATTAAGTATGGAGGAAGATACCATTTTATACCCACTGAGATGGCTAAATTCAAAGACAGACAATAACAAGTGTTGACAAGGACAGGTAAAGTTGCAAAATGGCGCAGCCATTTCGGGAAAGAGTCCAGCAGTTCCTCAAAATATTAAACACACAGTTACCACATAACCAGCGATGCTACTCCAAGATATTTACACAAAAAGAAATGAAAACTTATCTCCAAAGACTCGCACGTAGACATTTATAGCAATAGTATTCATAACAGCCAAAAGGCAGAAACAACCGAAATATCCACCAACTGATGAACGGTAAACAAAAAAAGTGGTATATCCATACAATAGAATCTTATTCAGCGATTTAAAAAAGAAGGAAGTACTGACATATGCCACATGATGAGCCTTGCAAACACTATGCTAAATGAAAGAAGCCAGCCACAAAGAACCACGGGCTACATGATTCCATTTAGATGAACTGTCCAAGATAGGTAAATGCATGAGACAGAAAGGAGATCAGTGGTTCCCAAGGACGGCGGGGGGAGAGGGAAATGGGGAAGCCCGCTAACAGGTGCAGCATTTCCTTTTGGGGCATAATGAAAATGCTCTGAAATTAGATAGTGGTGATGACTGCACAGTTCTGTGAGTACACCAAAACCACCAAAATGCATATTTTAAAAGAGTGAACTTTATAGTATGTGAATTATATCTCAATAAAACGGTTATTTAAAAAAGAAGAGACGAGGAGCACCTGGCTGGCTCAGTCGGTTAAGCGTCTGACTCTTGGTTTTGGCTCACGTCATGATCTCACAACTCGTGAGTTCAAGCCCCGCATTGGGTTCTGTGCTGACAGTGTGGAGTCTGATTGAGATTCTCTTTCTCCCTCTCTCTGCCCCTCCCTGCCATCTCTCTCAAAAATAAGTAAATAAACATTTAAAAAAAGAAAGAAGAGAAAAGAAAAGAAAATATAAACACATGGTTTGGAATGTACCACAAGGGGGGAAGGTCTGAGGACAGGGGCAGATTCAGGTTTGTGGGCCCTGAAATTTATAGTTTGTGGGACCCTCTTAGAGAAAAATAATTTTTAAAATGCAAATAAACTGTACAACAAAGTGCATGTAATTCACATGACTGTATTATACACTTAAAAATTTGTTAAGAGGGTAAATTACAAGTGATATGTTTTTTACAATGAAAAAACTGCAAATACAAAATTAGGTGCAAAACTGGATATTCGAATAAGAAAATAAAATGACAAATTATGATTTTTAAAAGCTGGAAAACATCCAGAACCACTTATAAAGCCACTTTTTTCATTAAATAACTGCCTCTTGTACATCTGTAATCCTAATTTCCTCCATTGCGGATTCTATAGTCTTTGTTCACCTTTCCGTGAGATAATGAGTTTATTTTTCTATAGAGAGAATAGAAAAACAGTCTTTCTTCTAACATTGTTAAAACAAACTTTTGGTTTTGTTTTTTTATTATACACATATGCTGATTTCTCCCTCCTTGACATGAGTCCCTGCCTTCTCAGGATACCCTCCCCCAAAATGGAGAACAGTTTTTATCTTCTCTCTGAGCACAACTTTCCCCCCAACCAAAACGTGAACTTTCCAATACCTGCAAGGTTAGGCTGGTGAAGACAGGGTGAAACCAGCATTCTCATCCTGTCAGGAGAAGTATAAATAACTTCAACCATTTTTGGAAAGCAATTCAGCAACAGATATTAGAGACCCTTCTACATTTCCATCTCTGGGAATTTCTCTTAAAGAAATAATCCTAAATGCGCAAGAATAATCTAAATGTCCAATATCAGCAAATAGTAAAATAAATTCTTAAATCTAACCAAATGTTGGCACCATTTTAAACAGTCATAAAAAGAGACACTTGGGTGGCTAAGTTGGTTAAGTGTTGGACTTCAGCTCAGGTCATGATCTCACCGTTGGTGAGTTCGAGCCCCGCTTCGGGCTCTGTGCTGACAGCTCGGAGCCTGGAGCCTGCTTCGGATTCTGTCTCCCTCTCTCTGCCCCTCCCCCACTCATTCTCATTTTCTCTTTCTCTCTCTCTCTTTCTCTCTCTCAAAGAAACATTAAAAAATTAAATAGCCATAAAAATAATGTAATAACATGGGGGAAATTATAATACATTTAATATTGTATAATTACAATAAGGAATGGAGTGATATCAAATTGTGTATATATGTCAGAATGAGATTTGGGTGTTTTTAGTTTTTTTCATTATTATTTGAGAGAGAGTGTGCACAAGCAGGGCAGAGAGGCAGAGGGTGAGAGGGAAGGAAAGAGAGAGAATCCTAAGCAGGCTCCACTCCACACTCAGGCAGGGAGCCCCACACAGGGTTGATCCCATGACCCTGGGATCATGACCTGAACAAAAATCAAGAGTCCAGTGCTCAACCGAGTCAGTCACCCAGGCACCCTACGAGATTTGTTTTTAATCCTGTGCATAAAGAAAAAAGCCTGGAAAGAAATGTACCAAACGCTAAAATGATTGTTGGGCTAGGCTTATTTAAATTTTCTTTATCCCATATAATTTCACACTAAAAATAAGGTTGCCTAAAAATCGTCTGCTCCCTGCCTCAGCTCATAGAATTAATGGTCCTAAATATTAGCAAAGCAGTTGGCTCTTTAGAGAAGGCCACTCTGAAACATAAAAGTATCGCTATGATTTTTTTTTTGAAGGCTTTTTTTTTTTTTTTTTAAGCAAAATCAGCTGTTTACACACAGCAATATTCTGGGGGTAAAAAACCAGTTGAGTTAAATATTTTCTTCCTGAAATCGCAGGGCACATTCTGTCTAGCTTTGCTCCCACGACCCACGCCGCGGTTCAGGGACTCCTGACGGCACAGCTGCAGAGCCAGCGTCGGCCACACCATCTGCCGCGCGCTGTCCCAGAGCTGGGAATCACAATGACTCAACAAGGGGTGCACAAAGCTGCCAAGAATTGTCAGAGGTGTGCCTTATTGTGGAACAATCTGGCGGCGGCGGCGGCGCCAAGGAAACAGTGTGTTTCTATAGTCAGGGTGTCGCCGCTGCTAGACCAGAAGAAAGGGTGCGAATGCAATTAACAGTCAACAACTTGGGCATCTGTAAGGAAACATTTACACTTGAGGTGGAGTCCAGCTTCAAAACGCTACATGTCACTGGAAAGAGGAAATTCCATTTAAGTCCAGTATCTAGTGGACTTCACACTGTGGGCTTCTAGCAGGACAGCCATGTGATTTAAAGGAGATCAGAGCCACCTCTCACGAGCCCATGGTGAGACAGTTAGGGGCATGTTACCTGCTCTCGTTAATTCCCTCCCTTTCTGAGCAGAACCAGGAGGTGGCCCTATAAGCAAGCTGGACTTAAAACAGAAGACCCCCGGCTCCAAAAAGGGCCAATGAGCTGTCTGAGTTACCTGCCAATATCGACCAATCAAAATGAGGCCCTTCTAACCAATCAGAAGGAGGAAACTTTGTCTATATAAGCAGGACCTCCCAGGTCTTGGGAGAGGCTAATGTAAATATGCTTTCTTGCTTTTGTGTCTCTGTTCTTGATTTTTGGGTGCACCCTGGTTTCTGTTGTCGATTGAAGAACCGACTTTGCTGACAGTGGTAACCTTCCTATATTGGCAGTTGCAAGACCAGATACAGAGCTAAACCCTGGCTGCCCAGCACTGTAGAAAGAACTCCTGGCTTTGGAATTAGGAAGACTTGAGTTCAAACCCAAGATCAGCCCCCTACTAGCTGTATCTTATTAGCAAGATGTTTACCCTGCCCCAGCCTCGGTTTTATCATCAGTAGAATGGAGATAATAATTTGTTTTATGGGATTCTTAGGAAGATCAGAAATGATACATGTAAACATATGAGTTACCATAGGACCCAGTAATTCCACTCCAAGGTATCTGCCCAAAAGAAATGGAACTATAGGTCCACAAAAAGACTCGTATGTACATGCTTATAGCAGTATTAACAACACAACTGTCCATCAACTGATGAATGGACGAGATGTGTATACAAACAATGGGATCACCCAGCAATAAGGAGGAATGAAGGGGAGCCTGGGTGACTCAGTTGGTTACGCGTCTGACTTCGTGTCAGGTCATGATCTGGCTCAGGTCATGATCTCGCGGTTTGTGGGTTCGAGCCCCACGTTGGGCTCTGTGCTGACAGCTCAGTGTCTGGAGCCTGCTTTGGAATCTGTGTCTCCCTCTTTCTCTGCCTCTCCCCCACTTGCGCTCTGTCTCTCTCTCTCTCTCTCTCAAAAAATGAATAAACATTTTTTTAATTATATAAATAAGAAGGAATCAAGTACTGTAGACACAACAACATGGATGAACCTTGAAAACTTTATGCTAAGTGAAAGAAGTCAGACACAAAAGGCCGCGTATCATATGACCCCATTTACACGAAATGCCCAGAATAGGCAGTTCTACAGAGACAGAAAGTAGATTTATGGTTGCTGAGGACTGGGAAGGAGAGCTAAGAGTTGAGAGCTCAGACTGTGTGATGATTGCACATATCTGTGAATACACTAAAAATCATTATACACCCCAAATGGATGAATTGTATGGGGCCACCTGGGTGATTCAGTCGGGTTGAGTGTTGGACTTCGGCTCAGGTCATGATCTCACGGTTCATGAGTTTGAGCCCTGTGTCGGGCTCTCTGCTGTCAGTGCAGAGCCTGGTTCTAATCCTCTGTTCCCCTCTCTCTGCCCCTGCCCTGCTTGCACTCTCTCAAAAATACATAAAAACATTTAAATGGATGAATTGTATGGTATGTGAATTATATCTCAATAAAATTATTATCTAAAAAACTGTATAAAATGCCTACCATAGTTCCAGGTAATCCATGTGTCATGTTTATTATTAGATCTGTCATTCACTTACACTGTATCTTGCTTCTCCCCCGTCTAGAAAGTGGACAGCAAAATGTCTTTAATGCAGTGCGTTTCCTGTTCAAAAGGTCATTATTAGCAGTAGAATTGGAATCCTCAAAAAAACTTTTGGGCTTGGGGCGCCTGGGTGGCGCAGTTGGTTAAGCATCCGACTTCAGCCAGGTCACGATCTCGCGGTCCGTGAGTTTGAGCCCCGCGTCGGGCTCTGGGCTGATGGCTCAGAGCCTGGAGCATGTTTCCGATTCTGTGTCTCCCTCTCTCTCTGCCCCTCCCCCGTTCATGCTCTGTCTCTCTCTGTCCCAAAAATAAATAAAGGTTGAAAAAAAATTAAAAAAAAAAAAAAACTTTTGGGCTTACCATCCCTTTTTTACAAATGGGAAAATGAAGGCCCAGAAGGCTGGTATTTCTTACTGAAGGAACTGCAAGAGGGACCATTAGAACAGAACTTGAAGGAGGAAAGTGGATCTGCCAGTATATTCCCAGCCAAACAAGACAAGTCCAAAGGCAGCAGATCTTGAGAAGCCTGGTAACCCACCCCCACCCCCAGTTCAGGGTGTGCCTGGAGGCGAGTTGCAGGGTGAGGGGTCCTGAAGTGAGAGTCAGCTCATGAAGCATGCCAGGAGTGACACCTCTGGGCTTTGTTTAGACGAGTTCGATTCTAGGACTGAAACTGGAAAGCAAGGTCAGGTGGGAACTTGCTGTAAAAATGAAATTCATCCTGTGTCTAGTTTTTGAAGCATGACATGAACGTGGCTCTCAGACTTCCGCGTTTGGAGACTTTGATCTGTCACCAGTGATCTGTCAGCAAATACAAGTCATGTAGCATCCCCGGAAATTTCCTCTGCGGGGGCTCAGGGAGCACCCATCCTCCAGAGCCACAAAAAAGGAAGGCTAACCAATGAGAGGTCCACCTGTCTGCCAGTCTTCCAGGTGCCACTGCACACCGTCAGATTCCACGCACAGAGAAAACAAATAGTGGTTTCAAATAAAAGCCTCAAATCGAGGGGCACCTGGGTGGCTCAGTCGGTTAAGCATCTAGCTTCGTCTCAAGTCATGATCTCACGGTTCATGGGTTCGAGCCCCGCGTCGGGCTCTGTGCTGACAGCTCAGAGCCTGGAGCCTGCTTCAGATTCTGTGTCTCCCCTCTCTCTGCCCCTCCCCCACTCACACTCTCTCTCCTTCTCTCAAAAATAAACATTAAAAAATCAAAATAAATAAATAAAAGCCCCAAATCGAAAGTCACAACTCCCAGACTGTAGGTATGGATTTGCAATCTGGCTACCTCTCAAATGGGCAGTTCTCAGTCACATGGAAACTGCCACATGGATGCATTTATTGAAACACAGTTAATGATTCTCTCAAGTCTTCAGCACCACCCAGGAGGCTGCTCAGCCCCTGATACAGAGAAGCATCGGCCAGACCAGGGGACAGACCAGGGTCAGTGCCCCAGGGAACTTGGCAACATAAGGAAACTAGAATTGGCTAGCTACATACTCCACATCCATTTGCTCCTCCTCCTTTGCTTGGCAAACCTAACTTTTAGCTACGTAATTATTGACAAGCTAAAAGGCCACATATCTCAGCCCCTTTTCCAGCTAGCTGTGATCACGTGACTGTAATGTAATTAATGATACATAAATGGCAGTGTCCTACGAAACTCTCCAGGAAGTATCTTAACGACAGGTACACACCCTTCTTCTTCCACCCTGTTGCTGGGAACTCAGATGTGAAGACTGGAGCCCCAGCAGCCATCATGCACATGAGAGTGAGGTCCACACCTTACTAGCAGCCGCAGATGACAATGGAAGGAGCCTGGGGCTCTGGAAACTCCTTGGAAGTACAATACCAACTCCGAATTTCCTACTTCCACACTTTTTGTGCGAGAGAAGAATAAGCTTTTAATCATGTTGAATCCTGTTCTATTGTACCCTCAATTTGATTTGCTTTGCTTATGTTTGTTTTGCTTTTGCTTTTAAATTTGTGTTTTCTCAAGAAAGTTTTAACTTTCAGATGAAAAGACCTGCAAGTTTATCTTCAAAAACAAATTCCCTCATGGAAACTACACTCAACCACGGGTGTGAAGAAAATGGGCTTTAGGGAGACCAGCTGGGCCTGAAGAATAATTCCAGAAACTCTACAGAGATTCACTGCTTTATCCTCTCCTAAACCACAAAAAATTTAATTTGGTAAAGCTGAATGAACACATTCCTGTTACCCACCCAGCAACAGCAACAGCACACTATTCCTTTTAGCACAATACACAACAAACGCGGGGTAAGCAAGCCCCTCCCCCTACACTGTCGCCCAGAACTACATGAAATATGGGGTTGGTTTTAGAGATTCACATCTAAGACCAATTTCTTGGTCTTACAAATTAAGTCGGGCCAAGTGGACAGCAGTTGAAGAATGTATACTCTCATGAAAGAGAACTAAAGCAGACTGCCGGGAGGCAGAGACCCATGAAGAATTAAACACGATCCCGTTTTCAGCCCCAGAGACTGTCCGGTACCAGGACTCCCACGATGCCGGTCCCTGTTCACCCTCAAACACACAATCAGAGCTTGGGGGAGAGAGTCCGCACAGGAAAAACACAAATTCCCCCTGAGCTATCCTTTTAGACTCAGCGGAATTATCAGCCCAGAGCTGACCGAGCCATCTTCTTTCTTGGGCTTTGTGACCAGCACACCCTGTTCACCACCTTAGTGACACCTCTTTGAGCATCCCCAGAAATGTGCGTGTAATGACTTAACATCCACTACCAATGAGCCTGCTGAAGCCTCACCGTGGGGCTGGAGTGAGGGAGAATTTGCAGCAGACACTGGGTGCCTGCCCAGACGTCCCGGACCCCCTTCCTGGGGTTGCACACCCACACTCCAGCTTCTGTGCACTCTGCTACCAAGAGCCACAATGACAGTCCGTTCAGTGGGGGCGGCTTGCCAATGGCTGACTGGCACAAGGGTCCAGCTCCTTTCCTCCAGAAGACACAAACTCTGAGGTGCAATTTACACTCCAGACACCCTTTGGGATCCAGCTGAAATCGGACCCTACTAGGCTCTTTCTCCTTTCCTGTTCTGCTTCCTCCACCCCCTCCTCCCGGGAGCACCTCCTTTACAAATCACTTGTGCCTGAATCCTTGGCTGACATCTACTTCTGAAAGAAAGGCATGCCCATAAGTATAAACAGAATTATCATCGAACCTGATGCTAGGGTCCAATGAGGAAAGTGGTACTCTCCCGGACATTCTATGAGTTGATGTTTCCCACCACAGTAAGAATTTGGAAACATAATCAGACACTTAATTAAATGAGGCTCAGAGCTTTCCCCTATAGTAAACATTGACACTGGATCACACACACTCCCTTCTCCACTCTGCACACGTGGGATCCTTGGTGATAAAAAGGACAAATTGCAGCTGAGGCAGTGGCTGCTAATAGGCTGAAATTTGATAGAAAGGCTACTCTTCCTCAAAAAACATCCCCCACCCAAGTCTGAGCCTGAAAATCTTCCATTAGGGACTCATTCCTTTAGGTAGAAGATTTTGCTTCTCCAGACCTCCACTATGAGGCGAGAGAGAGAAAGAGAGAAAGAGAGAAAGAGAGAGAGGAAGGAAGGAAGGAAGGAAGGAAGGAAGGAAGGAAGGAAGGAAGGAAGGAAGGAAGGAAGGAAGGAAGGAAAAGAAAGAAGGAAAGAAAGAAGGAAAAGAAAGAAAAGAAAAGAAAGAAAGAAAGAAAGAAAGGAAACCTAGTTGTTATCAGATACTAACATCTTTGCGGCAGTTGACTTAATCAGGAGGCTGACATAAAGGTTCTCATGCTAATTGTAGTTATAGGGTGAAGAAATATTTTTAAAGGGAGGTATTCTGGGGAATGAGGCAGAGAGAGCTGGGAAAGTGGCCAGTAGGGAAGGAAATAGAAGCAGACAGAATTTATAAATGGGAACTAAGGAATCAAAGGCGACTTATCCTCTTTATAATTTTAAATCATAGAATCATAGAATTTTATAATCTCAGAAAACTAGATATTATCTAGCACAGTGGTTTTCTAAGTTATATTGACAATTTACTTTTCACATAAATGTTACTGGAACCCTAATATTTAAAACAGGTGAAGGCAGGGGGCACCTGGGTTGCTCAGTCGGTTAAGCGCCAACTTCGGCTCAAGTCATGATCTCACTCACAGTTCATGGGTTGGAGGCCTGCATCAGGCTCTGTGCTAACAGCTCAAAGCCTGACACCTGCTTGGGATTCTGTATCTCCCTCTTTCTCTAACCCTCCCCTGCTCGCACTCTGACTCTCTCTCAAAAATAAATAAACATTTAAAAAAATTTTTTTAATTAGGGGCACCTGAGTGGCTCAGTGGATTAGGCTTCTGACTTTGGCTCAGGTCCTGATCTCATGGTCTGGATTCGAGGCCCGCATCAGGCTCTGTGCTGACGGCTCAGAGCCTGGAGCTTGCTTCAGATTCTGTGTCTTCCTCTCTCTCTCTGCCCCTCACATGCTCGTGCCCTGTCTCTCACTATCTCTCAATAATAAATAAACGTTAAAAAGAATTTTAAAAATAAAAAAATAATTAAAATGTTAAAAAAAAATTTTTTTAATTAAAAAAATAAATGAAAGGGAAACTGGTCTAGTAGCAGGCAGAGGGGAGAAGAGTGCCCTGCTTGCTTGGCTGCCCCCTGGGCATTATTATTCTTACTGTACCAATTAAAGGGCACGCAGGTTAAATAACAGCTAATACAAGTTGGAGGTAGGATTTGAACCCAGGCTATCTGACTCCAAAGCAGCCATCCTATTTCTCCTAATTCACCCTCCCCACCTTGTAGATGCACAAACCAAGGCTGCGCACAGGAAAGCGGGCGGTGTGCGGTCAGAAGGTTACAGCAGAGCAGGACCCAGAATCGAGGGTGCCAGCCTCCAGCTCAGGGTTCTACGGGGTTTCCGCAAGCCCCGGAGACCGAGTCAGGGGTGTTCCAGAAGAAGCCCCAGCCTTTAGCACAGTTCCCCCAAGCCTTCAGGACCAGCTCCCTGCGGCCCTTCCGTCTCCCTGCAGCCCCTCCTGTGCCACCACATCCCAGAATGCCACACTCTCCCCTCCTCGCTCCCTTTCCTCAAGTTGTCCCCAGAGAAGGGACTCTTTGGGAATGACCTTCCCCTGCTCATCTGATTGGTTTCTATTCAGCCTTCAGAGTTTCATCAGGGTATCTCCCTCACATGATTCCATTAAACTCCCCTGCACATCCCTGCCCACCTGGTCCCTCCAGCCTCCTCACTCCCTAGCTGTGCACACACGCTCCTCCACGCGCAAGCACCTTTACTCCTCTGCACCTCTGCCTCCCCCCTGACCAAAACCTTCAGGACGTCAGCCCCACCTGTTACTGACCTTTGTACCCAGAACCTAGCACAGAGCTGGCATGTAGGCGTGCTCCTCAAACAGGGAATGAATAATGTAAATGGCCATTGAGAGTGCACCCAAAAATAAACGGTGCACCTAGGTGGCTCAGTTGACTAAGCCACCACTCTTGATTTCCACTCAGGTCATGATCTCCAGTTTCATGGGATCGAGCCCCCCATTGGGCTCTGGGCTGGCGGCACAGAGCCTGCTTGGATTCTCTCTCTCCCTTGCTCTCTGCCCCTCCCCCCCCACTCACGCACGCTGTCTGTCTCTCAGTAAATAAACAAGCATTTTAAAAACTTAAAAAAATAGGGGTGCCTGGGTGGCTCAGTTGGCTAAGTGTCCAACTTCAGCTCAGGTCATGATCTCACAGTTCCTGGGTTCGAGTCCCGTGTCAGGCTCTGTGCTGACAGTTCAGAGCCTGGAGTCTGCTTCTGATTCGGTGTCTCCCTCTCTCTCTCTTTCCCTTTCCCGTCCATGCTGTTTCTCTCTCTCTCTCTCTCTCAAAAAGTAAGTACACATTAAAGAAAATTTTTTTAACTTAAAAAAATAAAAATAAAAATAAATGGCTGTCAAGTATATTTTGAATCTCCCCCCCCATTTTTTTCATCTTTGTAGTTTAGTCGAAAGTTAAACAATAATTGTTTTTTATAAGAAATAAACAAAAAAAAAATTGCCTAAAACATTAAGTACATACTCTTGCCCGTGGCTGCTCGACCTTTTCTGAACATGCAGTTTCACCCAATTAACACACATGATGTCCCATGACTCATCTGATCTTCAGTCTCTTGGGGGGCAGAAGGGACAAAGCACATCCACCCATCTACTCTTGAGCTCCCCACCCCCATCTCTGTCAAGTGGTGCCCAAATCCCTCGTCACATCCTTCCAGAAACAAGGAGCCACACTGTCTCCAAGGCAGCTCATTCCACCAAAACATAGTTATGACTACTAAAATAAGTCATAGCAAACGAGAGAAAAGCATCCTATGTTCAAGCATCATCTGCCTCAGTGTAACTGTTCCCGTCCTGGTTCTCCCCTGGGTCCACTCAGATCCAGCGTAATTCCTTTTCCAGGAAATAGCCCTTCAGAATCCTCTCAAGTCCCATCAGAGTCTTTGGGTTAAAAATCTCAGCTCTGCCAGCCATTCCTCCCAAGATATGGCTTTGAATCCCCCACCATCCTAATGGCCTTTTCAGCAACCGCGTAGCCTGTTGATGGCACCCCAAGTGCCATGGAGGGCTGCTATTGCTGCCATGCACGGGTTTTTTAATTAATACTTCGGGCAGCTACAGCCCAGTGTTTCCTCAGAGCTCACAGTTAACCAGCTCCTCTGAGTCTTTTCCATTTGTGCTGCTGCTAAGCCAGGTCCCTCCCATTCTAAACAGGACAGCAGGATTCATGGACCTTAAATATATCCCTGGCAAACTTCACTTTGTCTGTGCAAATGTGGCAGAGACTGCCAGCTGCTGGTCAAGTTCCATTCCCTCTTCTTCCCAGGCACACAGCTAGATCGCACTGCCCGGCCTTCCTGGCAGGTAGGTGTGGCCACGTGACTTAGTCACAGCCAACACGGGGTATAGGCAACTCAAGGTATTTAAGAAACAAGTATGACATCAGAATACCCAAAAAGTTCATGAGAAATGTCTCTCTTTATAGAGGGACTTTGACTGAAAAATGAGGAATAAATGATAGAATATCACCACTTTACAAATTCTTAATGAAATAGTAAGTTTATACAGTGATATATACTATCCTCTATGAAGTAAACTTGCCCCCCAAATCAACCTGACTCTGGACAAGGCTTTAGATAAAATTATAAGTTTAGGGGAAATGCAGATGAACGTGTTAAACCATGCAGTGGAGAGGCAATCAGCAACAAACTCTACAGGACAAGCAGCCTAACCAAAAAATTACAAGGGCAAAAGTGGGGATGGAGGCCCATAGATAAGAGAGACCCAAGAGTCATATCAACCAACCGCAGTGTGTCCCTCCTTGATTCAAATAAGCTGTTGAGAAGGAGAGAGAGAATATGAATCAGGGAAATGTGAACACCGAAGAGGTATTTGATAATATTAAGAAACTGTTGTCAGCATATTAGGAGTAATACCAATGTTATGCTTTTTAAAAATAGAGTCCTTCTCTTTTAGAGATACAACAAAACCTTGGTCTGTGAGCATAATTTGTTCTGGAAACATGCTTGTAACCCAAAGCACTTGTAAATCAAAGTGCATTTCAAGAACTCTTGGTTCAGCTGTGATCATTTGTATCATGTGACATTTGGTATCACATACAATTCATATTCCAAGATGTCGCTTATCAAGTTATTGTCAAGTTATATCATCGTTTATCAAGTTAAAATTTATTAGAAGTGCTTGTTCGATTTGCAGAACACTCGCAGAACAAGTTACTTGCAATCCAAGGTTTTACTCTATATACTTAAATATCAAATTATATGATGGCAGGGTTTGGCATCAAAACAATCCAAGTGGGGAGAGGAAGGAGGAAGTAGGGGGAGGGATATAGACAAAACAAGAATGGGCTTAAGTTGATCATTGTTGAATCTGAATGATGAGTATTTGGGATCAACTTTAATATCTCTCTCCTTTTATACACGTTTGAAATATTCCATAGCAGAAATAACATTTAAAAAAAAAAGCATGTTCTTCTCTTTCTGGATGTATATCTAGGGGTAGATGTTAACAAGGCCCTTGGGGATGGAAGGAACCCCAAGATGGAACGAGCCTGAATACCCACTGAAAGTCATAGCCAACCACAGACATCCACCTCAGACTGTTACGTGGACCAGAAATAAATTTCTGTTATGTATGAGCCATTATAACATTTTAGGTCTATTTGTTTCCGCAGCCTACTCTATACATAAAATACAGCAATAAATACTTTGGTCTTGGCCCATAACTGATTCTATGGTATCTTTCCAAAATTATTCTTTTATACAAATTATTTCCCGTCCCTCTTGCTATTTGGGCATTCTGGCATTTGGGCTTTAAAATAAAAATGCCAAGTACAGCATTTTTAAATGTTAGGTGATGCCCTGTAGCTGCCATTAGAAACCTTCTACAGTGAGACCAAGTCAATGAATCAATAGCCTTTGAGTAGTAATTTTGTTATGAATCCACCTAATTATACTAACCCCTGCCACAATGTTCTGTTCTGTCTAGAGATTATTATGTCCCTGTCAGATGCCTTGTTAAAGCTCTAACTAGGTAATTGACAGTTGGGTCTACTAACTCTGTTAGAAAAAAGGAAATAAGATCAGATTTGACTTATTCTTGGTAAACCCACACTAATTGTATTGATCACTTTCAATTCTAAGTGGTCACAAGTAGTTCCCTTAATAATTTATTCTAGACTCTTGATTGAGTTAGGTTGTCAAATCCATCATTCTATAACTGGCAGGGGTGGGGGAGAGGAGCCATCTCTCCCTTTTCAAAAATCAAAATGATTTTTGCAAATCTCCAAACTTCCAACACCACTCCCATCTTCAACGATTCCTCAAATCCACTCCCAGTGGTTGGGTGACTCCACTTGGAGATTCCCTGGGAAATATTTTCTTTGCTTCAGGATTCTTGAAATCATTTAGAGAAACTCAGGTTCTTCACTTCAATTCCTTTTTTATCAGTAGGTACCCTAGCATTCCTCTTGAGAACCTCTTCCTTAAGAGAGAAGCAGAATAAGTATACAGCCATTCTACATGGCCTGTGTTGATTATGCTCACCATACGCATTTCCAGAGCAGTTAGTTGTTACCTTTGAAAGAAATGGTAGGTTCCTGATTGCTTGAGTCCTTCCATCTCCCTTCTGTGCCTCAGCTCCCCTCCAGCCTCTTGGAGAATGTGTACAGGAGGCACAAAGACAACTGCACACTTTCTGTCACTCACTGGGGCCAGCCTTCTCCCCCATAACCTGGGTAAGCAATGCTCCAACTTCAAAGCAATGCCTTCAATGTCAGACATTGCAAGGCTGGCAGACAGCACAGACCTCCCCAGGCCCTACTAACCCAGGAACATTAGATCAAAGAGAATAAAGGAAGAATGGACAAGGACAATGCCTCACAAAAGAAAGAAGTGATTTGGCAGGATCCTTTTACTTGAAATTCCTTTACTCTTCCCATCTAAATCTCTTCTTCCTAGAATAATGGCTTCCCGTGCTCCTAAGGGTTCCCTTTGAGTTTAAGTTCACACCAAGATGCTGTCCATGGAGCAGAGACCATCCTCGAGCGCCCCCTAGAGAGTAATGTTACCTAAGCCATCTCTGTCCCCCACTAGAAAGCCTTTGGCATTTGTGTTTCAAAACTAAGCAAGAGCCCTTTTGTCCTAGACATTTTTGTTTCAAATCTCAAATAATTCTCAAATCTAACCTTTATGACACTATTTTTATAGTCTTATACTCAATCTTATGCCTTTCCTTTCCTCTTTTACAGATGGCCATTCATTCAAATGCTATTTCAACCAAAAAAACCCTACGTGGGGCTACTTAGATGCTTCCATCCCCTTCCCTACATTGACGTGGGTCTTCCGGTGTCTGACCATGGAACTGTACCAATGCTTTCCCTAAAACTTGTCAAACCCCCTCCTTCAAGTCCACAACGTGCACCTTATGCCCTGCCTTCCTCTGATATCAATATGATAGAGGTGGTTGTCACATAGACAAAGCCAGTCACAGATCATTTTAAAACCTGCAAGAGCTGAATGGTCTTGGAAATGACATGAAAAAGAAATGCCACATTCCGTCAAGGTCAAAAATCTTTGGAGTTAGATGGAAAAGACATTTATATTTTTTTTTTAATTTTTTGAAGTTTATTTATTTATTTGGAAAGAGAGAGGGAGTACAAGCCGGGGAAGGGCAGACAGAAGGAGAGACAGAATCTCAAAGAGGCTCCACACCATCAGCGCAGAGCCGGATGTGGGGTTCGAACTCACAAACTGCAAGAACATGACCCGAGCCGAGATCAAGAGTCGGAAACTTAACCGACTACGCCACCCAGGTGCCCCAAGACATTTATATTTTTTAAGAGCCAGTGAAATGCAAAATCCAATCAGACTATCCAATTAGGTAGGACTGTATGTAGACAGAAGAATGAAGAAAGGAATCACGCACAACTCGAACTCAGGGACATGAGTTAAATGACCACAACCCCCGTTGAAGGCGTGGAACCTGAGGGCACATCCCAATACACACTGTGTTCACTGAGGCCTAACAAGCATCCAGCAGGGTCCAGATCAAGGTCTGGTCATTGTTCCAGCTCAAGCTAGCAGAGAAGGCAGCTCCCAAAATTGTGTGAAGTGACCTACCAGTTTCCACAGTGGGTACATATCTTTCAATCTTATTGGAATGTGCCAGACTTAAAATAAGATGTGTGAAGTGAACGTAAAAGGTGAAGGAAGAATTTGTTTGTGTACACAAAAGTCACCCTTGATGACACCAAAGACTCCCATCCTCTCCTCAAGTTGCCTCCATGGTCACTTCACCATCCAGTCTCTCCTTGGCACTGGGATGTGGATAACAGTGCGACGTTTGGGTCTCTCTGGCCTCAGGGAGGACAGCCTCCAGCCAGACAGGTGAAAGACCTATCAGACATCATGTTCGCGGCTGAGCTCCGCAGTGGGCGGCCAGGTGGGCAAGCCCTGAATCGTGCCCAGCATACCTGTGGGCCATTTGGGGAATTTGTGTCTGTTTGCTCCATTTGGCTTTGTGGAATCCTTGCCTGAAAATACCTAGACTCCTCCAGTCTTTTATCCTCACTCATATGCTCCTGAATGGCTTGTCCCTACCAGCCCTGAAGATTTCCGAGAAAGGTTATATTTTATTTCTTTTTTTTTAATGTTTTTTCACATTTTTGTTTATTTTTGAGAGACAGAGAGAGAGCATGAGCGGGGGAGGGGCAGAGAAAGAGAGAGAGACACACACAGAATCTGAAGCAGGATCCAGGCTCTGAGCTGTCAGCACAGAGCCTGATGTGGGGCTCAAACCCACGAACCGTGAGATCATGACCTGAACCAAAGTTGGACGCTTAACCGACTGAGCCACCCAGGCGCCCCTATATTTTATTTCTATTTAGCAGCAGCCCCAGCTTCACTTGAAACAAATCTATCTCTTCAATAAGAGCTAGCTCTATGGCAGGAGATGCAAATCCAGACTTCACTGAAATGATTCACTTCAGTCTTACATTTACAAGAAATGACTTAACAGACTTTGTCCCTCCCATTATTTCCCGCATGCCTGCTAAACACAGCCCTAAACTAAAAGCTACCGAGATCTGAAGCAAGCAAATGGAACTTTAAGAGAAAACTGAGCAAATTCAATGAGCTTATAGAAAATAAGTAAGTCTTCTGGGTCTGTCATTTGCGCTCTCTGCAACTATCTTGTAAACTCCTGGAAAGTGGAGGCTTGCAGCTTTTTTTTTTTTTTTTAATTTTTTTTTCAACGTTTTTATTTATTTTTGGGACAGAGAGAGACAGAGCATGAACGGGGGAGGGGCAGAGAGAGAGGGAGACACAGAATCGAAACAGGCTCCAGGCTCCGAGCCATCCGCCCAGAGCCTGACCCGGGGCTCGAACTCACGGACCGCGAGATCGTGACCTGGCTGAAGTCGGACGCTTAACCGACTGCGCCACCCAGGCGCCCCGGCTTGCAGCTTTTTAATCAAAACTTAATTAGCACCTTGCATTCAATAAGCCCTCAATGATGAGGAGTATAAATGAAAAATGTCTCCAGTCACCTGCGTACCAGGAAACTCAATATTCATTCTCATTCATGGAACCCACATTCTCCCAGCTTTTGTCCAAGAACGATCCAGCAAAGATTTCTGAGCTTCTGCTGGAGAGAGCCTTTCTCCTCCCACTCACTACCCACTCGCTGCTCCCCTCCCCACATCCAGTTTCCATCTCCTCCGAGAAGTCCCCACTGTAGGAAATTACTTTTCAGTAAGAATAATCTAGAAGAAATACTGGGATGTGAGTTCCATCTATACAGGAACAGGCTAACTGTGTAAATTGTGGCCAATCCATCAGAATATGGCCTGAGGGCCTCACACCAGGCACTGTTCCTACAAACCCAAATCACAATCTTTTCCTGACAGTCTCATAAAGATTTCATTTCCAACAAGCTCTATGCTTACCCAAGAGTTTTGCAAAGTTGCCCTCCTATTAAGCAGAGCATCCTCTCCAAACATGCATTTGAAGAAGAAAACCCAAGGCCTTTATAGTTTACACCTATAAATACATTTAGAAAAAGCTCAGGTTCTCAAATCCCAGAGCTCTATGGATGCTATCAGACAATACAGCCACCTAATAAAAGTCTCACATGCCAAAAACTCGGGGGTATTTTCTTGTTCAATTTTGCTCCTTAAACAGCAGTTTTGCTTTCCGATACATAGAGAATCAGGAACAAACTAAAAGAGATTAAGTTTAGTAGCAAATGGCACATCAAATTATTTCAAGAACACTGGGGAATGTCAAGGTTTCCCAAACATCCAGAGATGCGCTGTAAAATTTGATCAGAGGTAGCTAAATGTTGCCTTAGAGAGAGGCTATCTTCCAGGTCAAGTGAAGTCTGGGACTACCAGAAAAATATCTGCAATACGATGAAAGGGCTTAACACTCCTAAGGAGTGAAGGAATGAAGAGACCAGAAGATGAACGGTCATTTGCTTGTGATATATACACATATAAAATATATTCCATTGTATATATACATACTGTATGTATACATATTATATGTTACATATATTACATAATTATGTATTGCATAAATTATACAAATGCATGTCTTATATATTACATATTATATAAATACATAACATACATATACAGTATATATATTATACAATGGAATATTATCTTGCCTTTTTAAAAGAAGGACATGCAGCCATTTTGCAACAATATGGGTGAACGGAGAGGATAGTATGCTAAGTGAAACAAGCCAGACACAGAATAGCAAATACTGCATGATCTCCCTTACATGTGGATCTAAAATAGTCACACTCACAGAAGCAGAAAATAGGATGGTGGTTGCCAGGGAATGGAGGGTGGAGGAAATGGGGAGATGATGGTAAAGGGGTGCAAAGTTTCAGTTATGCAAGATACATAAGCTCTAGAGATCTGAAGTACAGTCATGTGACTCTACTTAACAATACTGGACTGTATCCTTGAAATTTGCTAAGAGGGTAAATCTTTAAAAAAATAAAAACAAGAAAGGTAACTATATAAGGTGATGGATGTGTTAATTAGCTTGATTGTTGTCATTATTTGACAATGTATATATGTATATAAAAACAGTAAGTGGGGTGCCTGGGTGGCCCAGTTGATTGAGCGACCAACTCTTGATTTTAGCTCAGGTCACGATGTCTCAAACCATGAGATCCCCATCCCCACACTGGGCTCTGCACTGACAGTTCAAAGCCTGCTTGGGAATCTCTCTCTCTCTCTCTCTCTCTCTCTCTCTCTCTCTCTCTCTGCCCCTCCTGCACACGTTTGCTCTCTCTCTCAAAATAAATAAATCGATATTAAAAAACACCAAGTTATGCACCTTAAATATACACCATTTTTATTAGTCAATTATACTTCAATAAAGCTGGGTTTGGGGAAATAAAGGTCATTTTCAAACATTTATTAAATTGGGATATGCCAGACATCAATCCATGACAGCAGTAAATAAGAGAGAGTCTTTGGCTTTATGGAGATTTATAGTAAAAAGAACTTGTCATTCCACCAAAAATCAAATCCCAG
Source organism: Lynx canadensis (assembly GCF_007474595.2). Lineage (NCBI taxonomy): Eukaryota > Metazoa > Chordata > Mammalia > Carnivora > Felidae > Lynx > Lynx canadensis. The sequence continues at coordinate 11,389,195 of NC_044313.2, forward strand.
GTTCCCACATGATGGGCAGGGATTGCAGGCTTTATGCTAGGCAGACCGCAACACACAAAAATGAATGGCAGGAAGAGAGGGAGGCCGTGAAACAAGTACCCCCCATGGGTTTAGAGCAACATGGTCCACACGCTTGTGTTGTCTTGTCCCAAGGCTGGTACCTGCCTGTTTCTGGGGTGGATGCCAACAGTTCTGCCAATGTTAGACATCCACCTCTCACCCTTTCTTCAATTCTGTGCTCAGTAAACAATATCCTTGTCATAACTTGGCTTTCCACATATGGCAGAGACCATTAGTTACTTTCCTAATACTTGTTTTTCTTAATAATAAAACATCTCACTGGATATATGGCCACCTGGAGTAGAGACTACATTTCTTAGGTGCCCTTGCAGGAAAGGGCTTGTTCACAGGACTTAATTCTGGCCAATGGGATGTGAGAAGAGTTATAGGTGTCCTCTGGATCTAGCTCCCAGAGGAAATGTATTTTCCCTTCTTTTCTCTTTTCTCCCTTCCTACTGGCTAGAAAACAGACAAGGTAGAGGGCACTCTTGGACTCTGTGGATGAAGCCACAACCAAGAGATATAAAGTAAATAGAAGGAAACTGGTCTCATACGGTCTTCTCTGGGCTTAGGCTTTTAGTGTAACAGAAACTAAACTTCTGTCACATTTGGACTACCATGAAATTTGGATCTCTGTCTCATTCAATGGAACCCATATCCTTCCTAGCATACTATGTAAAGGAAGTACAGCCAGAAGCCACAGGCGTTCATCTCTCTTGTAGTCCTGTTTCATATAACAAATTAATATACTAGTGGTCAACCAGAGAGTAGTAGTCAGTCTTCCACAGCCAACCTGCCAGCCAAGGCTAACAGCAAATTCCCCAGAGTCTAATTGCCTGGGAGGGCGTCTCTGGAGCCAGCCTCTAAGCCCTACGGCAATAAAAGCACTTCAAATGGCATAGAGGATGTTGAAACTTTCCCATAACACAAGCAATAGAGGTGCACCCAGAACATCCTCAAGGAATCTGAATGACCAGAGCTGCTATCTCATTATTGTCAAGGACCTTTGTGGTCATCTGTCCACTTCCCCCATTTAATAATGGCTGGCTAAGTGACTTGGCCAGAGTGCTCATGGGAAGTGCAGGTTTGTGCTAATCCATGATCCTAGGGTGACCAATTTGTCCCAGTTTTCCCTGTGAGCACCAAACATCCTTCAGTCCTGGAACTCCTCAGTCTCAGGCAACCAGGAACAGCTGATCACCCTACATGATACAGTTCTAGAGTATGGACATATGCATCCACATCCTAGTCTGTGCTCATACAGCCCTTTAACTGTGTCATCTTTATTATTTCACTCAACCATCACCACAGTATATTGTAAGCACACCTGTGAGCTCCTCTCAGTGCTCGTCACAGTGCCTTGCACCCACCTGGAAATAACTAGGGGCTATCTGAACTGGATTATTATATTCAACCAGGTGCCCTTATGTTTTGTAGTCAAACTGTTGAAAAGTCACCATTGGCAAAAGAGAAAAATGACTCAACAGTGGAGTGAAGGAAGGAAATGCCATATTCAGCAAAACACATTGGCAAGTTGGAAAATAATGAGATGTATGTCTAATATGATACTCTGGATATGAAAAATTTAGACAGTGGCATTCCAAGCCCTACCACGTTACAAAGCCTGAAGACTTATTTTGATTAATGACATCGCCTACTATAAAACTTGGGAGCAAGATTGTAAAGCAAATTATGATTAAGCACGCTTCACAAGTCAGAGGCACCAAAACTGACTAATAAGGACAGGCCAGTTTTAATTAAGAATGGTTCTGAATTTCTCTCCCGGAGCGGAGGCATAAATTACACGATGCCCATTGTTGTTCAAAGTTTGCTCCTGTTTTTGCACTTATCACTCTAAACTGCCACAACCTGCCATCATCTCCCTACTTGCCTGTTATTACTCTGAGACCAGGAGTTCCTGGAGTGCAGGGACACCTGGCACAGGGCTGAGCATGTGCCTGGCATCCAATGAATACCTGTTCTGAGCTGTGGTTTTCACTCACAACACTTCTGACACCAAATGCGTGTGTTTTGTCCTCACACCAACCAATTCAACTCTCCAGACAGCACCCGAGTATCCTACAATTCAGTTCAATTCTGACACTAAAGGCAGACCCCACAGCTTGAGGGCTCAGCCCCATAAGACTGCTCCCACTTGAGACACCAGGTGCAAGTTCAGGCCACCTGTAATGTGACCAACCAGCTATAAAGTCAAGGAGTTCCCAGGACTCCTTTCCCAGGTTCAATAATTTGCTAGAATAACTCTCAGAATTCATGAAACCTCTTATGATTATTATATAATATAATATATATATATAATATATATTATTCTTATTATAAAGGATACAACTCAGAACAGCCAAATAGAAGAGATGCATAGTACAAGACATGGGCTGTGGGGAAGGGGGTGTGGAGGACAAGGCTTCCATGTTGTCTCCAGGTGCACCACCCTCCCAGAACCTTGATGTGTTTACCAACCCAGAAGTTCCCAAATCCCGAGGTTCAGGTGTTTTGTGGAGGCTCCATTACATGGGCATAGTTGATTTAATCATTGGCCATTACTGATTGACTCAATCTCCAGCCTCTGTCTCTCAGGAGATAGGGAATGGGGATAAAAGTTCCAACTTTATTTATTTATTTATTTATTTTCAGAGAGTGTGATCAGGAGAGAAAGACAGAAGGGGGGAGGGAGGGAGGGAGGGAGGGAGAGAGAGGGAGAGAGAGAGAGAGAGAGAGAGAGATTGAGAATCTTAAGCAGGCTCCACGCTCAGCACTGAGCCCGACGCAGGGCTTGATCCCAGTACCCTGGGAGAGTACTCAACCAATTGAACCAAGAGTCGGGTGCTCAACCAACTGAACCACCCAGGCATCCCAAAAGTTCTAACTTTCTAATCATATCTTGGTCTTTCTGGAGACCAGCCCACATCCCGAAGCTATCTAGGGGCCCCAGCTACCAGTCACCCCATTAGCACTCAAAAAACACTCTTTTTCACTCTGAGATTCCAAGCTCTGAGAAGTTCTTATGTCAGGATCCAAGGACTAAGACCAAGTATTATAATGAAAGATGTTCCTATCACTCCGGAAATCACAAAGGTTTTAGGAGCCCTGTGCCAGGAATCGGATACAAAAACCAAATCTAGATTTTTTTATTATTATTATTTTACAGTATCACATCCATAGATGTCACCAAAGTTTCCCAATCCCCAGATAAACCTTTTCTGGACAGGCAGGATAGTGCAAGGGCAAAAAGCAAGAACTCGGCCAGACTGCTTCTGAGTGCCTACTTCCCTAATTTATAAAATGAGACTAAAATAGCACCCAACTCACAGTGTTTCTGGGGACTAAATGAGTTATGTGCAAAGCCTTTGGAATTCTGCCCAGCATACAATAAGTGCCATAAAGTGTTGCTGCTGCTATTACTTTGACAATATGAGACTATCTTTTCATTGTGAAACTTTGAACAGCCCAGAAGTTTATTTACTAAAATGTTAAGTGAAAAAAGTAAGTTACAGAAGAGTATGTATGGAATGAGCCCATTTATGTAAGAAAAAAAAATGTGTATATACCCTAAAGGCACCTAGAAAATGGCTTCCAGAAAGAAGAGCAGGGAGGGAATGGGAGGGGAAAAGGAAAAGCAAGAGAGGAAAGTAAATAGAACGTCACATTTTGTTCTCTTCACTCTGGTATCGTTTGAATCTCTTGTAGTAGGAATATAATCATGTCTCATGTGTGCATTTGAAAAATTATAATAAATGTGGGGTGCCTGTGTGGCTCAGTTGGTTGAGCATCCAACTTCAGCTCAGTCATGATCTCACAGTTCATGAGTTTGAGCCCTGCATCAGGCTCACTGCTGTCAGCACAGAGCCCGCTTCAGATCCTCTGTCCCCCTCTTCCTCTGCCTCTCCACGCCTTCTCTCTTTCTCAAAAATAAATCATTAATATCATTATTAAAAAATTATAATGATAAAGCAAAAAAAATTTACAAAAATTGGCCCCAAGATATGGTACCTGGAATTGCCCTACTGAAAACTTGGGAACATATTGGACCAACACTTCCAGTGTGACTATTGTGTGTTGGACTTTTTTTTTTTTTATCTTTTTTAATTTTTTTTATATATATGAAATTTATTGACAAATTGGTTTCCATACAACACCCAGTGCTCATCCCAAAAGGTGCCCTCCTCAATACCCATCACCCACCCTCCCCTCCCTCCCACCCCCCATCAACCCTCAGTTTGTTCTCAGTTTTTAACAGTCTCTTATGCTTTGGCTCTCTCCCACTCTAACCTCTTTTTTTTTTTTCTTCCCCTCCCCCATGGGTTCCTGTTAAGTTTCTCAGGATCCACATAAGAGTGAAACCATATGGTATCTGTCTTTCTCTGTATGGCTTATTTCACTTAGCATCACACTCTCCAGTTCCATCCACGTTGCTACAAAAGGCCATATTTCATTTTTTCTCATTGCCACATAGTATTCCATTGTGTATATATACCACAATTTCTTTATCCATTCATCAGTTGATGGACATTTAGGCTCTAAGCCAGAACTTTTCATCCTAAGCTCTCTTGACATTTCGTGCTGGTTGATTCTTTGTCGTGGGGGCTCTCCTCACACTGTAGAATGATTAGCAGCATCCCTGGCCTCTACCCCATTAGATGCAGGTGGTATCTCCCCACTTTGACAACCAAAAATGGCCCCAGATATTGCCAAATGTCCCCCGGGGGAAAAGTCACCCTGGTTGAGAACTAATGTTTGCCCATTTTATGAAAATGAGCCAGTCATTGCCACCTTTTTTTTTTAAAGGGCCATCAACTTTATGATTCTTGCTGCAGTACAAAGTTGGCATAAATCCAGGGCCTCAAGGGGAAGCACAGAGCGCACAGAATTGGACTGTGGGCTAGATATGCCTATTCCTTCCTAGTATAGACTTAGCAACCCAAAGAACATTATCCACTTCCTCTCAGTAAACATTTTGTCTCTCCTAAGACTGTGAAAAACAACCACAACATTTGATTTGCAAAACAACCCTTCCCCACATATGCCTCTGCTCCCCTTCAGTCTCACAAGGAAATGTCATCTCTTTCCCCTGGGTCCAATGCAATGATGATGACAGTTTACATTTATATTGTCTGTTCTGTCAGGAGAGGATGTAAAGAGCTAAACCACACGGGGGACTTTCGAGAAACTACCAGGAATCAGGCGCACTGAAGGATCGCATCTCTGGGAAAGGTTTGGGTAGCTGAAGAAGCCACACTGAGGACAAATTGTCTGTCATTTGAGAAGGAAGAGTATCCATCCTTTCCCTCCCCCATCCCTCCTCTGTCTCTCTTACACGGAGGGAAAGTGAGCCAAGCTGAGGACACCAGGCAGGAAGCGCTGAGAGCTTCAGAAGCAAGATCTCTGATCTGAGACTTGGTCCCTGCAGGGGACAGGCCAGCCTGTAGGTGGGAGCAGCCCTGGACTTAGGGATAGAAACTTGGTCTGCTTCAGGTCCTCTAGGTGTGAACTTGGGCAAAGCTTTTAGCCTCCCTGGGCCTCAGTTTCCTCACGTAGGAAGTGGAGATGATAGCTCTACCTCCTCTATTGACCTCATGGAGTTGTACTAAGAAGCCAGTGAACCAATGTTGGGGTTGGACTTCAAAAATTGCAGGGAACTGTACAAACTGCCCCCCAATAACCATGGGCCCACCCAGAAATCCCCAGGGGATAAAAATAAGAACAGTGGGAGAAACAGGAACAGTTGGGTGTGTAGCATATCCCATGGAATAGGAACTAAGATTTCACAAAGATGTATAAGCTCCAGCATTATCGCATATTTCCCAGACCTCTCCCCATTTGTCTCCCCTTCAGACACAGCACAGGAACCATTTGTGTCAGAATGAGAAGGAAAGGGAGGGTGGGAAATCTTTCAGGAGACAAGCCTTGGCTGCCATCTCATCCTTCTGCTTTAAGGGGCCCAGAGGCCTTGTGTTCTCCTTTGCCATTCCAAAGAGATCATAATGGACTCTTTAAATTACATGTCAAACTTCAGAAATCCTAAATTTATAACCCAAGTGAGAGAAGTTTGTATCAGTGATATATACACCACCTTTTCTTTCTGTGCAGCCTCACTGCCCAGATACTATTGTCGAAAGTATGGGAGCAAGGCTACCTAGCAGAGGTAGCCTAATTCTCTGAGCTAGTTGGGAAGTTACAGAGAGAGGCCGGCATCCCCACATCTGGCTGTCCAAGCCTGCCCTACTCTGGCAAAGGATAGGAAAACAGCTCACGCTTCTAAACGAAAGCGTTTCTAGATCTGCCTGCTGAGTAGTTTCCAAACGATAGAACCTCAGAACCTAGAACGATAGAATCATAGAGAAACTGAGACTCTACGATTTGTCCAGATACTAGATTAATGACAAGCACCATTTCTATTACCACCCACCAAGGTCAGGTGTGTGTCAGGCACTGAGCTAAAAGCTTTTCATAAAGTCTGCCATTTAATCCTCCCCAAACAAACAAGAAGATGAGGACATAGTAGCCAAGGGACTTGCCCAAAGTCACCCCGTGTGTGAGTGGCAGAACCAGGATTCAAACACAGGTCTGTCCAAAGGTTTAACTTTAAACCCAATGGGCACCACCATCACACTGCCAAGCACTGTCTTTCCCCAGTAACGAGTTGTCGACTATATCTTGATCAATGTTATACGGTAATAAAGTCACTAGTCCACCCTCCAAGCAGCCCACAGTCCAGCTAGGGCTGATTTCCCTGTCTGTAAGCCACATCCTCACTCTCTTCTAAACTCTACTTAGGAGGGTCAAGGTGGGGACTCCAGACAATGTAACAAATGACCTTTCTGGAATAGCCTCCATTGAAAGAACCAATAAATAATGAATCCCAATGTTAGATTCTTTGTATGTATGTTTAAAAATCTAATCATGTTATAAGAAAAACCAAGAGTAGGTTCTTTGAAACAGTGAATGAGACAAACCCCTAGCAAAACAATTCAAGAAACAGGGGTGATACATACAGCAATGGGTGTTGACAAGACTTACATAGATGATCATTTCACAATACATCCAAATATTGAATCATTATGGTGTATACTTGAAACTAATATAATCTTGTATATGAACTGTACCTCAATTTTTTAATTCATTTTTTTAAAAAGAAATGAGATGGCACAAAAACAGACACATAGACCAATGGAATAGAATAGAAACCCCAGAACTAGACCCACAAACGTATGGCCAACTCATCTTTGACAAAGCAGGAAAGAACATCCAATGGAAAAAAGGCAGTCTCTTTAACAAATGGTGCTGGGAGAACTGGACAGCAACATGCAGAAGGCTGAAACTAGACCACTTTCTCACACCATTCACAAAAATAAACTCAAAATGGATAAAGGACCTGAATGTGAGACAGGAAACCATCAAAACCCTAGAGGAGAAAGCAGGAAAAGACCTCTCTGACCTCAGCCATAGCAATCTCTTACTCGACACACCCCCAAAGGCAAGGGAATTAAAAGGAAAAATGAACTATTGGGACCTTATGAAGATAAAAAGCTTCTGCACAGCAAAGGAAACAACCAACAAAACTAAAAGGCAACCAACAGAATGGGAAAAGATATTTGCAAATGACATATCAGACAAAGGGCTAGTATCCAAAATCTATAAAGAGCTCACCAAACTCCACACCCAAAAAACAAATAACCCAGTGAAGAAATGGGCAGAAAACATGAATAGACACTTCTCTAAAGAAGACATCCGGATGGCCAACAGACACATGAAAAGATGCTCAATGTCGCTCCTTATCAGGGAAATACAAATCAAAACCACACTCAGATACCACCTCATGCCAGTCAGAATGGCCAAAATGAACAAATCAGGAGACTATAGATGCTGGAGAGGATGTGGAGAAACGGGAACCCTCTTGCACTGTTGGTGGGAATACAAATTGGTACAGCCACTCTGGAAAACGGTGTGGAGGTTCCTCAGAAAATTAAAAATAGACCTACCCTTTGACCCAGCAATAGCACTGCTAGGAATTTACCCAAGGGATACAGGAGTACTGATGCATAGGGGCACTTGTACCCCAATGTTTATAGCAGCACTCTCAACAATAGCCAAATTATGGAAAGAGCCTAAATGTCCATCAACTGATGAATGGATAAAGAAATTGTGGTTTATGTACACAATGGAGTACTACAGGGCAACGAGAAAGAACGAAATATGGCCCTTTGTAGCAACATGGATGGAACTGGAGAGTGTTATGCTAAGTGAAATAAGCCATACAGAGAAAGACAGATACCATATGGTTTCACTCTTATGTGGATCCTGAGAAACTTAACAGAAACCCATGGGGGAGGGGAAGGAAAAAAAAAAAAGAGGTTAGAGTGGGAGAGAGCCAAAGCATAAGAGACTGTTAAAAACTGAGAACAAACTGAGGGTTGATGGGGGGTGGGAGGGAGGGGAGGGTGGGTGATGGGTATTGAGGAGGGCACCTTTTGGGATGAGCACTGGGTGTTGTATGGAAACCAATTTGACAGTAAATTTCATATATTGAAAAAAAAAAAGAAAAACTCTAAAAAATAAATAAATAAATAAATAAATAAATAAATAAATAAATAAATAGAAATGAGAAAAAAGCAAGAAAGTAATAAATATCAGGAAGGAGACTATAAATACAGGGGGAGTTAAAATAACCAATGAAAATAACAGCATATGCCAATAAATTTGAATACCATGATGAAATGAGTGATGTTAGGAAGATATAAATTACCAAACATTCAAGAAAAGGTAGGAGAACTGGACAATAACCATAGAATTACTAGAAAATAATTGTCAACCATCAACCACTGTAATAGGAACCAGGCCGAGATGGTTTCTGCCCATGAATTCTATCTGTCGTTCAAAGAATGGTTAATTCCTACATCGTTCAAATTATAACAGAACACAAAAGAAGATGAAAAATCTTCCCAAATCATTTGGAGGGTAAGCATAATTCTGATTCAAACTATTTTTTTTAGTATAAGGAAAGTGTAGACCTACATTACTAACAATACAGAAGTGGCAAAACCTTACATAATACATTAACAAATTAAATTTAAAAGTATATTTTTGAAGTACAATAACCAAATTGGATTCATTACAGGAATTTTATGATGATTTAAAATTCTGGCATGGATTAACATCAGAAAATCTATTAATATAATTCATTATATTAGATTAAAGAAAAAAATCATGCCTATTTTGATAGACACCAGAAAAGCACTGCATAGAAATTCTAAGTAAAATTGAAATAGGAAAACAACCAAAATTTGATAGAATATTTATATACCAATAGCAAAAGTCATATTAAACAAAGACATACTACTCAAGTTAAAAACCAGGAAGGAGGCCTGACATCACGAATATTCTTCAACATTGCTCTTGAGGTTTTAAATTATTTATAGATTTCATCTCCAAAAATCCAAGCATCTCAACTAAAAATCTATTAGTACAAAAAAGCATTCAGGGGGCACCTGGGTGGCTCAGTCGGTTAAGTGTCCGACTTCGGCTCAGGTCATGATCTCAGGGTCCGTGAGTTCAAGCCCCGCATCAGGCTCTGTACTGACAGCTCAGAGCCTGGAGCCTGTTTCAGATTCTGTGTCTCCCTCTCTCTCTGACTCTCCCCCATTCATGCTCTGTCTCTCTCTGTCTCAAAAATAAATAAATGTTTAAAAATAATTTTTAAAAAAAGCATTCAGTAACACAACTGGATACAAGCTAAATATGCAAAAATTAAATATTTCCTTTTCCAAAGCAATAATAAACCAAAAACTACAATGGGATAATAGACCATTCTCAAAATACTAAAAACATAAAATACTAGAAAACTGTAAGTAATAAAACAAAGGCTTGTTATTTAATAACCAACAGGATATGAATAATTTACTTAATGGTTTCTTTATTTTTTACACAACATAGAATCAGTGGATTTGCACATTCAAAAGACCCTTAGAAATTATCTAGTCTAGGGGCGCCTGGGTGGCGCAGTCGGTTAAGCGTCCGACTTCAGCCAGGTCATGATCTCGCAGTCCGGGAGTTCGAGCCCCGCGTCAGGCTCTGGGCTGATGGCTCAGAGCCTGGAGCCTGTTTCCGATTCTGTGTCTCCCTCTCTCTCTGCCCCTCCCCCGTTCATGCTCTGTCTCTCTCTGTCCCAAAAATAAATAAACGTTGAAAAAAAAAATTTAAGAAATTATCTAGTCTAGCTCCTATTCTCTGAAAAGGACACTCTGACCCAGAGAGTTTGAATAAACTGACCATGTTCATAAAAAGCTGGATACAAACTGGAATCCAAACCCAGTCCGTTGCTCTTCTCACTATATTTTGCTACTTTCATTAGAGGATTAGAAATGCCAAAAAAATTATTCAAAATGTCCTTGGGTTGAAGAAGAAGAATTTTCAAATGCCATGGAGAACAATATGTGATTGTTTTCTTATGCACCTTAAAGTGTCTTTGTGAAACAAAGGTCTACAGGGCAGAACAAATGTATTATGTTCTTCTATCACATCAAACTGCATGCAATTAGTGCTTTTCAATAATCATTATGCCATTTCTGAAACAATGAAACCTAGTGACCATGAGGCCTGGCAGCAGGTTCCAGTGCAGCTCATCTATGAGTTCCTCAAAGTGTCATTTTAAGTCTGTGCATGGTTTTGAAATTATAATGGAAAATGTTCTGAATTTAAAACTATCTATCTTCAACCATATGAAGATGCTCCTTTATTAAACTTGTTTCCAGCATCAGCAAAGTCTCATGATAATTCATTTTGAAGAGAAAAGAAATCCATCCCTGGTTCGCAAGTGTCAGCCTTCTAGTCTTGCATTTAATGACAGCCTGAGAAAGGAGAATAAGGTCTGCCATGTCTCTACCCAGACGGAGACCAGAGAGATGCAGATCCGATGTCGTAAACAGGTAAAGACAATTTACAAGTCAACTCTGGAAAGAATAATACAGCTAGGAAGAGATTAGCTGTGATGCAAAGGTGAGATTATTCTCAGACTGTAATAATAAAATCCAAACATTTCACGTCATCACCTTTACGAAAGAAAGGATGCCAGTTTATTTATTTAAAAAAATTTGTTTTAATGTTTGTTTATTTTTGAGAGAGAGAGAGAGACAGAGCGTGAGCAGGGGAGGGACAGAGAGTGAGGGAGACACAGAATCCGAAGCAGGCCCCAGGCTCTGAGCTGTCAGCACAGAGCCCGACGTGGGGCTCAAACTCACAAGCTGTGAGATCATGACCTGAACTGAAGTCAGATAATTAACTGAGCCACCCAGGTGCCCCAGAATGGATGTTAGTTTAAAAAGAAAAACACTGCACGGGGCACTTGAGTGGCTCAGTCGGTTGAGTGTCTGACTTCAGCTCAGGTCATGATCTCACGGCTCATGGGTTCGAGCCCCACATATGGCTCTGTGCTAACAGCTCAGAGCCTGGAGCCAGCTTTGGATTCTCTGTCTCCCTCCCTCTCTGCCCCTCCCCCCACTCATGCTTTCTCTCTCTCTCTCTCAAAAATGAGTAAGCATTATAAAGAAAAAGAAAAACACTGCACTTTCCAAATCTTTAAACCCCAAACTTTCTGCTAACCATATTTCTCCAGAAAAGTAAAATACATATTAGGGGCAGATTAAAAATCAGGACTTTAATATAAACCATACCATTTTCTTTTTGGAAAATTGCTTCTCTTTTTTTATATTCAACTGTTCAAAAGGTGAGGTCTTTAAACGCATGTGTTAGACATCTGTTGATTTAGCCTCCTTTTCCTCATGTTCCTGTTAAAAATACCCTAAACTTCCTGTGAGGAACTGCACGTCTCCAATTCTGAGCCACCATGTGATTTAGGCAAAATTCACACACACACACACACACACACACACACACACACACACACACCCCATCCCATATTAATACAGCTAGACCACCAAAAGAGACCGAAGGGAGATCCAGCTGTCATTCTCTCCAGGAAATCACTGCCCCTCAACAAAACCACACACCTTCTACAGGGAGACACCTATGTTGAAGGAGGCCATCTTCTCCTGATAGAAAACTTTCTAAGCCAGAGCAGGGTGTCTTCCTCTACTCACAGGCAATCAACCACATCAGATCTGTTTCCACTGTCCCTCCAGCCCCACTACACTATAGGTATACTTCATAATCAGATTAAGCCTCCAGCCCCACTACACTATAGGTCCCTGAAACCAGCAGATGGAGAAGACAGAGTATAAATCAACTACAGATTAAAGTTCTAACTGGAACCAGACTAAGATGAAAGTAAGTAAATTAAGGAATTTGCCCAAGATTTTATTAAGGGACAAGAAAGAAGAAACTAACAAGGTATGGCTAGAGGCAATGACTGAAAGAAATAAAAACAATTTCTTGTTAATATCTCCACTGAGTTTGACAGGTTACAATTTGTTGTTTTTTTTTTTAACCACAAAACCATGATAGCATAGGAAAACAACAAAGGCCATCAAAAGGCTATAATTTCTTTTGAATCCCAGGAAGATAGCAGATGGCATTGGATTTGTAGAAAAATCAGAACAGAGAACATCCCACCCCAAGAGCCCTGAGTCAAGTGAGGCTCATCCCAAGAGCCCTAAAGAATTCTGAAATGGCAAAAGAGCAAAGCTAAGTGCAGGAGTTGGCCAGGAGCCACGATTGGGGAAATTTATTAAAGACCTGCATTCAGAATCACAGTGACAGAAGGCTAATCAATGCTCGCCTAAAGCTGTTGAGACAGAGTAGGTTTGATTTCAAAGAGGCACAGGCAAATGTTTGGGAGTGATGGAAATGTTCTGTATCTTGATTGGTGTGGTGGTTACACAGCTCAACAGTCTGTGCACTTAAAATGGGGGCTTTTGTTATTGTTTAACTTACTGGATTGTCACTAGAGCTAGCAGCCTAGCTTCCTAGCTTCCTGCAAATCTGATAGCCGTCTGGCTTACTGAGCTGGTTATTATAAATAAAGATTTGGTTTCCTGGCCAGGTTGCCATAGGTTGTGGGTTAAAGTTTTATATGTGGTTAAGCCATTGTCTATTTAGATATTCAGTCTCACACCTAGAAAAGTTCATTTTTTCAAAAAAGAGATTTAAGACATATTAACTTGAAAGGCATGGATCTTCTACGGATTCTGATTCAAACAATTTAAGGGGAAAAAAAGAATTTATAGGACAAGTTGGAAAATATTAACATTATCTGGGTATTTTGTGATTTTTAGGCATTATTACTGGTTTGGGATATAGGCATGATGGTATTGTGGTACAGTTAAAAGGGGGAATCCTGGGGCACCTGGGTGGTTCAGTCAGTTGAGCATCTGACTTCGGCTCAGGTCATGATCTTGTGGTACGTGAGTTCAAGCCCCACATCAGGCTCACTGCTGTCAGCCTATAAGTGCAGAGCCCGCTTGGATCATCTGTCCTCCTCTCTCTCTGCTCCCCAACTTGTGCTTTTCTCTCAAAAATAAACATTTAAAAAAAATTTTTTTTTTAATTTTTTTTTTCAACGTTTATTTATTTTTGGGACAGAGAGAGACAGAGCATGAATGGGGGAGGGGCAGAGAGAGAGGGAGACACAGAATCGGAAACAGGCTCCAGGCTCTGAGCCATCAGCCCAGAGCCTGATGCGGGGCTCGAACTCACGCACCGCAAGATCGTGACCTGGCTGAAGTCGGACGCTTAACCGACTGCGCCACCCAGGCGCCCCTAAAAAAATTTTTAAATAAAAAGGGGAATCCTTATCTCTAGAGATTCATACATGTATACAAGTGAAATTATATAGTGTCTCTGGCTTGCTTCTGAATAATTTAGGGGATAGGTGTAATGAAAGGGATGTAAGGGAAGTGAGACTGGCCACAATAATTGGGTGATAGATATAAGGTGCTCATCATGCTCTTCCCTTTATGTTTTTTACATTTGAGAATTATCATATTAAAAATTTTGTAACAATTAGACACACAGAAAGAAGACCAAAAGAAAATTCAACAACATATTAAGTTGCTGATGGTTTTTAAAATTGGAGTTATTGGTGGTGCGCCTGGGTGGCTCAGTCAGTAGAGCATCTGACTTGGTTTCAGCTCAGGTCATGATCTCACGGTTCATGAGATCAAGCCCCATGTTGGGCTCTGCACTGACAGCACAGAGCCTGCTTGGGAATCTCTCTCTCCCTCTCTCTGCCCCTGCCCCACATACATGCATGCTCTCTTTCTCTCTCTCTCTGTCTCTCAAAATAATAAACTTTTAAAAAAAAGAATTAGAGTTATTGGTGATTTCCATTATATTCTCCATGCTCTTCTATATTATTAAGACATTTTTAGGAAAATAAATGCTCTGGGGGTTTTAATAAATGTTAAAACATAAATGTTTTCATGTCACTTCTCCTTCAAGGGTTAACTCTAGCCCTCTGTCCTCCAGGGCCCTCCCCTGACCTTTCCACCAAAGGTTTGCTTCCTCCATCAAACACCTGTGAAACCTACCACTTCCTCTTATAGCATTTGGTTATTTATTTTCCATACATTAATACTGCAGTTTGGGAGGTCCCCAAGACCACCCACAGGTTAATTTTCATTAGCAGGATTCACAGAAGTCAGAAAAGTCATTACATTTACAATTAGAATGTATTACAGTGAAAGAATTCATATCAAAATCAGCCAATAAATAGATTCATAGGAGAGAGTCCAGGAGAGACCAGACATGGGTTTCCGGGTGTCCTCTGCCAGTGAACTCATGTGGGCAGCACTTGCCTCTCCCAGCAGCAGTGTGTGGCAACACATACAGTGTTGGTGACCAGGGAAGCTCACCTTGGCCTTAGTGTTGAGGTGGGGGAGTGGGGTTTAGTCATGCAGGCACAGCTAATCATCTGTGTGGCTGACCTTAGTCTCCAGCTCTTCCAAAAGCCAAGCTAATACCATGTGGCTCAAGCCTTACCTTCCCCCAATAAATCACAGTGTTAGTATAGACTATCTGGTATGACCCAAGGTCCTCAAGTCAACAGATACCTTCTTACTAGGCGAGATATTTCAAGGGCTAAGAGGTTACCTCCCAGGTACCATGCAAGAACCAAACCTTTCTTCGGGCAAGGTTAATCCTTTACTGAACAATTGTATTACTGAATATTTAGATTTTTAGGCCTCTGTGCCTAGCACAGAGAAGAAAAACGCTTATCATTGAGAGCTTGCTTAGAGACAATGGAGTAAGAGTCTGTTGGAGGTTAAAAGCCAGTGGAGTTAGAGCTTCCTCCAATGGAAATGGGTTTGATGATGATTAACCCTGTGAAATGGGAAGGAAACATCTCAGAGAATGGAGTGAGAAGGAATCTGGAATAAGAATTCAAAAGGCAGGTAGAATACAGTACTATTTAATGTGAGGTCTGCAGACCAGCAGCATCAGCATCCCCTGGGAGCTCATTAGAAATACAAATTGTCCGGACTTCAAGCTGTATTACAAAGCTGCAATCATCAAGACAGTATGGTACTGGCACAAGAACAGACACTCGGATCAATGGAACAGAGTAGAGAACCCAGAAATGGACCCACAAATGCATGGCCAACTAATCTTTGACAAAGCAGGAAAGAATATCCAATGGAATAAAGACAGTCTCTTCAGCAAGTGGTGCTGGGAAAACTGGACAGCAACATGCAGAAGGATGAACCTGGACCACTTTTTGTGTAAACCAGACACAAAAATAAACTGAAAATGGATGGAAGACCTCAGCATAAGACAGGGAGCCATCAAAATCCTCGAGGAGAAAGCAGGCAAAAACCTTTTTGACCTTGGTCACAGCAACTTCTTACTCAAGTCTCCAGAGGCAAGGGAAACAAAAGCAAAAAGGAACTATTAGGACCTCACCGAGATAAAAAGCTTCTGCACAGCAAAGGAAACAATCAGCAAAATTAAAAGGCAGCCAAGGAAATGGGAGAAGATATTTGCAAATAACATATCAAATAAAAGGTTAGTATCCAAAATCTATAAAGAACTTAGCAAACTCAACACCCAAAAAACAAATAATCCAGTGAAGAAATGAAGCAAAAGACATGAACAGACAGTTTTCCAAAGAAGACATCCAGATGACTAACAGACACATGAAAAAATGCTCAACATCACTCATCATCAGGGAAATACAAATCAAAACCACACTGAGATACCACCTTACACCTATCAGAATGGCTAACATTAACAACGCAGGCAACAACAGATGTTGGTGAGGATGTAGAGAAAGAGGATCTCTTTTGCACTGCTGGTGGGAATGCAAACTGGTGCAGCCACTCTGGAAAACAGTATGGAGGTTCCTCAAAAAATTAAAAAGAGAACTACCCTACAACCCAGCAATAGCACTACTAGGTATTTATCCAAGGGATAGGTATGCTGTTTCAAAGGGCACATGCACCCCAATGTTTATAGCAGCACTATCAACAATAGCCAAAGTATGGAAAGAGTCCAAATGTCCATCGATGGATGAATGGATAAAGAAGATGTGGTATATATATACAATGGAGTATTATTCAGCAATCAAAAAGAATGAAATCTTGCCATTTGCAACTACGTCGATGGAACTAGAGGGTATTACGCAAAGCGAAATTAGTCAGAGAAGGAAAAATCATATGACTTCACTCCTATGAGGACTTTAGATATAAAACAGATGAACATAAGGGAAGGGAAGCAAAAAGAATATAAAAACAAGGAGGGGGACAAAACATAAGAGATTCTTAAATATGGAGAACAAACATTCTTAAATATGGAGGGTTACTGGAGGGGTTATGGGAGGCAGGGGTGGGCAAATTGGGTAAGGGGCATTAAGGAATCTACTCCCGAAATCATTGTTGCACTATATGCTAACTAACTTGAATGTAAATTAAAAAATAAAATAAAATGTAAGTAAATAAATAAAATTTTAAAAAGGACTAAAAAAGAAATACGAATTGTCAGGACCCACTCCTGACCACCTGAATCAAAATATGTGGGGTAAAGCCAGGAACTTGTGATTGAACAAGCTCTCTAGGTGATTTTTATCCGCACTGAAATTTGAAAAGTACCCATATAAAGAATAGTCATGTTTTCCTGACATCCTCCATGGGAGGGAGCAGAGGATAGCTTTATGAAATAGGATTAAAAAAGGTCCAAGAAGAATCCACAAAGGCAGTGACTGTATGGTTGGACACTTGGACATGGCAATCACTAAGGTAAAGAGAAGTCGTGAGCTTCCCAGTCGTGAGCAATTTTTGGGGCGCCCGGGTGGTTCAGTCGGTTAAGCGTCCGACTTTGGCTCAGGTCATGATCTCACGGTTCATGGGTTCGAGCCCCACATTGGGCTCGTGCTGACAGCTCAGAGCCTGGAGCCTGTTTCAGGTTCTGTGTCTCCCTCTCTCTCTGACCCTCCCCCACTCGTGCTCTGTCTCCCTCTGTCTCAAAAATAAATAAACATTAAAAAAATAAAAATAAAAATAAGGTGCAATTTTTTATAAGTGCCAAACCACTACTTGGCCTGAACCGCTATTTGGTTGAACAGCCCACTTTTCTCTCTCCTCAAACTGAGGTTTTCATTTGTACCCAGTTTATTAGGAAAAATAGACAGGAGCAGGGAAATTTCCATAACAATGATCTTCTCTCACGCTGAAGACACTCTTAATCAATGAGCTGACAACATAATGGATTGTTCATCAGGCCCTTCAAGAATAATAAGTTTCAGCCAAGTGAAGAGGCTCAGCCTGAGCCTGAATATCAAGGAAACCAAAGGAAGATGTGAAAAAAGCCCAAGGTTGCAGCAGATCCTCTCATGAAGGAACTATCTGGGTGATGCATGGGGCATTTTGTAGAAAATGATCACAAACTTTACAAGCATAATAAGTTGCCTTTAGGATTCTTTTATACCAAGAAAAATGAAAAATGAATTTAGTGTTTTGATCAGGTAGCCTAAAACACATGCATTCTAATCCCATACACACTTTAAGGAGGAGTTATCAGTAAATCATCGATGAGTAAACAAACCATCTCAAAACTCAGTGGCTTAAATAAAAATTAGTTATTGTGTGCTCATGCGTCTGGGAGGGTGACTATTCCAGCCTGCACTCAGCTGGGAGGGCTCTCTGCTTCACCTGTCTCTCTTGCTCCTTGGACTAGTGTGCCACGGTCTTCTCACAGTGATGGCCAAGACACGAGGTCAAGTGGAAAACCACAAGACCAACCGGCCTAGGCTCAGACCGGGCATTGTCACTTCTGCCTCATTCTAATGGCCAAACCAAAGCACATAGCTAAACTCAAAGTCAAGGGACAGGGAAATGGGTTCTATCTTTATGGAAGAAATCCAAGGGCACATGACAGAGGGTGTGGGCAAGACTGGGGGTCAATAATGCAATCTACCCCAGGGAAGAACAAGTCTTTCCCATAATGCCTATTCACGAAATTTCCCCTTATGATTGCACAAGGTATCTTGATTGAAACAAGTGACGGGAATACTTGTGGCTCTAAACCACCTTTCAGCCTCATCTCCATGAACGCCCTGGCTTGAACAAAACTTCCTACTGGAACCCAACTGGCCAAATTACAGATTTCCAAATGTACTCCATAATTCTATACCTTGCCTTTGCTTAGAGCAGTGGTTCTCAAAGTGTGGTCCCTGGCCAAGCAGCATCAGCATCACCTGAGAACTGGTTTGAAATGCAAATTCTAGGTCCTTCTCTAAGACTTACTAGATCAGAATCTCTGGAGGTGGATTCCAGCAAGCTGTTTTGAGAAGGCAGGTGGTTCTGATGCATGTTTAAATATGAAAACCACTGGCTTAGAGTATCTCTCTCCCACCTCCTGCCCTTGAAGAGGACACTTGACTCTGCTCCTTTTATTAAGTCTAGTGCAGGTACCCCCCTACAGAATGCTCTCTGCCACCACCAACTCCGGCCAAAACTAGCTCTCCATTTCTGAAGCATTTATCACATATTCTGTAAATTATTAATTCCTTTTTCATGTTACTGTGCCTTAACTTCCCAGCCCAACTGCAGATACTGGTCAGCAGGCCCTTTACCAGGGGATTTCGTGTCGGAGGGACCTACGTTGCAATCCCAGCAATGCCCTTCCTCAGTGCATGGCCTTGAACAGTGGCTTAATCTCTCTGAGCCTCAGTTTCCTCATATGCACATGGGATTGATAATACTCACCCACTCCACAGTTATGACGCAAAAATGGAAAAAAGCTGCTAGATATAAAGTACTTGGCACAGTGCCTGGTCCACGGTCAACATGGCATGAAAAATGCAAGGGCCAGTACTTGGGCTTCTTCATCTTAAGCATTTGACCCAGTGCGGCTGAACACATTAAACCAGTCATTAAACATTTGTTCTGTTTTAAATATAAACAGGATTTCATTCTTGGGCCTCTCTCTCCTGAGTTCCAAGCTTCCATATGTCATGCATTATTCATTCTCACTTCCTTTTTTAGTCACAAGAGTAGAGGTCTGAAGGAGAGTCAAGGCCTTGGGCCATTATGGCCAGTGAGCTCAGCTGTCTTATCAGTACCACATGAGGACACAGTGATTCCCAGCATGGATGTGAATGAAATGCTAAATTATCCCAGCTAAAATCATCCCCATCAAAGAGAGGTGGACTAGAGCTTTCTGAGCTGACTCCCAAGGCCTTGATGTGTTAGTCATTGTCATCCTGTACCTCTGCTAATTTGACTTCTTTGTGAATGCCCCAGAGGTTCAAGCTGAGTAGATGGTGACTCATCTAAGGAGACAAGGAGAATTAAAATGCCCTTAATTAGAAAGGCATTTGGATTTGTCCCACCTAAGAATTTGGAGATGTAGACTCTAGTCAAAAACATTATAGAGAAAAGATTTGTGAATTTGGCCATAATTACTTTCATTCCCTTCTCAAGAAATGCTAATTATGAAGGTAGTTTTTGTAAAGAAATCATTATATGTGGGGGAAAGGTTTAATCACTACGCATTTGGAGACAAAGGATTCATTTGTGGGCAGATAATGCAGGTGCCAGAACTGTTTCTAGGGAACAACCTAATTCGACTTTTTAAAAAATATATTACGGCAGTGCTGTGGAAATGTTTACACCACTCTGAAGGATGTCCAGACACTTGGAACTGGAAGTGGCAGGAAAGGAGACAGTAATCAGTTTTTCATTTCAAAGACTGTACATCGGAAGTGACAACGTCAAACCTTACCTGAACCCTGGGCTCCGGGGAAGCAGCAATGGTTGAGAAATCCCCCGCCTTTTGTCCTTTGTGTGCCGAGAAAGGGCTAAGGGAGAAAGGACCACTCATCTCTAGGATGTGCCAAGCTACGACCCACCTCCACCCTTCCTCAATGACTCTTTTATTTTATTTTATTTTATTTTATTTTTTAAAGTTCATTTATTGTGAGAGAGAGAGAGAGAGAGAGAGAATCCCCAAGCAGGCTCTGCACTAACAGTGCAGGCTAACAGCGCAGAGCCTGATGGGGGGCTCGAACTCATGAAACCGTGAGATCACAACCTGAGCCAAAACCAAGAGTTGGACACCTAACCAACTAAACCACCCAGGTGCCCTGATGACTCTTTTATTTCATAAAACCCCAATTTTTCTCTCTCTTCTTTGAGACATTCCCTCATTATTGGACATTCTCCCTATTGCAATAGCCTGAATAAAATCATCTCAATTGTCTGGGGAACTCCGTCCTTGATAGAAGAAAAATATATGTTTTGTTCCAACTAAAGAGCAGTTAGTAAATTATTAAATCTGTCTCTACTTGGCACCAGGTACAAAGCTGAAAGTTATATTCAATGAGTCATGCCCATGGTGTGTCTACACCTATCAAACCAACCTGTTTGTAATCACTTTCTAGCCAGATGCTTATTAAACACACCCGTGGGCACTGCCCATTAGAAAGCTCAGCTCTGGGTTTTTCTAAGACTGGAGCAGGGCATGGTCTCATAAGGCAAACATCCTACCAGTTAACATCCTTCTCTGGTCTCGATGCCCACCATCTCCTAGCCAGCTTCTTCAATTGCACATGGCCTGCTCACTGATGTTCCAGATGATATGCTGCCTGCGTGAGGCTCCTTGCTGGCCATGTGACCTCCCCATCAGGCCCTGCTAGTGTCTATCTAGTGGGAAAGACAGAATTCCCAGAGCAATCAAGACAATGATTTCATTCAAGCTATTGTTATAAGGAAGATATCCATTAATGAGGAATGTCTCAGAGAAAAGAAAGGAGGCCTAGCATTTTCTAGAGGCAAGTAGGCAAGGGAATCACCCTCCATTCTTATGGGAGTCATGAGGAAGGGTGGAGTTGGTTCTTATTTTGGAATATGCCGGAACATGGGAGAGCAGTTAGCCCTTTCTCAGAACACAAAAGACTGGGAGATTTCTCAGTCAGCACTGCTTTTCGGAAGCAGAGGGCTCGGATAAAATTCGGCCTTGTCGCTAGTGTTGGAGTACCCCATCTCACCAAAAACTAAGCCCCAATTCTGGCAAGCCGTTGGCAGGCCACCATGCGCCAAAGCAAAAACAGTTACTTTTAAAACAATATCTGCCAACTTTCATACAACAGTTTGTTTTTCTTGAGGCAACTGGACTGAGGCTGACTGGCCACCCGACCAGCTTTTTCAGCAAACTGGCTTTCAGAAAGTTGGCCCCCTTCCTCACGGCAGACCTAAGATCAGACCGACTGGGTGTTTTTGTCCCTTTTCCTGAAGCAAACACTCAGGTCCCGGAAGGTCCTGACCTCCCTTGCCCGCTCCACACCCACCACTCTTACCTCAGAGCCCGGGAGGCTTCAGTAAACGCCAGCTGAATTCAAGCATTCTTTGATGTAAACTTACCACTTATTCATCAAGCAGAATCATTCGTTAAGAATTTCCAGCTCTGAAAATCTCAAATCCATCAGCCATATTCACATCTTATATCCCAAGATGAGACAACAACACAAGGGCCTGTTTATGCGCCTGGGTCTCCCGCTCCCACACCTGGTCCTGTGCCTTGTCCAACACACTGGGTGCCAGCGCAATGCTGGAGACTCACTTACATCCCAGCGAGGGCCAAAAGCAGAAGAAAAACAAAAATCTCCAACGAAAGTGGAGATTCTACCACAGTAAGCATGAGAGGATTTCACAGCAAAGCCCCTGCATAAAACCTAGAGTTTAGGCATCTGTGAATGTCTTTGGAACAACATGAGAACATCCCACGGGGCTCAAAAGCTGCCCTCCCTGTACAACATCTAGGAGAACGTTGCCCTGCGTGGAAAAACAGAGGCTGTCAGAGGTCCCGGCAGGTTTGATGGGAGAGGCAGAGAACTCCAGAGTCACACAGCCATGGAGAAGATTCTCTTACAGAGAGGACTGGAAGGGAGACCCACGTGCCACAGAAAGCAAGTGATCTGAGCTCATCCTTCAACCACTCCACAGTTCAGGGCCCGGAGGCAAAGCAAATGCCCTACCGAGAGAACCACATGCGGTGAGAAAAGACTCTGAATTAGACTCAACTTATTTCTTTGACCACACAGGCTAAGAGTACTTGCCTTAACTCTGCAGCAAGGAGAACTCCCAGTATAGCATCAGACCCCACTCCTGATAGCATTGGAGAAACAGAGTATACAATTGGGATCTAGAAGGACCAGGCCATGTCCAATGGGGGAATGCTGACAGCCCCCGCGGCAGCCTGCCCAGATCGGTGAGGGCTTGGCCAACGGCCACCAGCTTCCAAGTCAGGACCAGTCAGCGGAGTCGTGTGAGCACAGAACCTGCTACCCCGAGATATGCCGCTTTGGCATAAGGATTCTTTTGAGCTGGGGACTCAACAGATGCAGAAAGAAGCATTCCCAGGGCTTCCCTTAGCTGACCAAGGCAGACACTTGTGAGAAATATGACACTTGTCGTAAATCCCCCTCTCTCAGGGAAGTTTTATGGCCATGAAAAGGAAAGTTGGTAAAAAGATCTGCACAAGTACCCTTGTGTTGCCCTTGGATGCCCAAAAGGCGCTTTCCTTTGTCTTGTTACTCCTCTAGATATTTATTGTTCTTTGCTAGGATGTTCTTTGCTAAGCCCAAGTTCTAAGCACCCCTTTTGAGTTGCTCATCATTGAGCTTTCTCCTGTGTGATGTGGGCCACATGCGTAAATGAACTGTTTTTCTCTTATCAGACTGTCTTTTGTTAGTCTGATTTACAAGGACCCAGTGGAACCAAAGATGGAGAGAGGAAAAAGATTTTTGTCCCTTCCCAGCATGCTTGCCTCTTGAAGTCATTAATAGAACCTATTTTGTAGGTGTATTGTGAGGATTAAGTGAGTTTCTACCTAGGGCAATGCCTGGCACATAATAGCGCTTTGTTAAGATTGCGATTTCGATTTGGTGTAAGGGCTCGTTAGTCTCAGCTCACACTTCAGTCAGGGTCATGAAGACCTCAGCCAAAGCATCACTCTGAGTTGTGCAAGTTTGCACACCTAGACCAGATGGGATCCTACTGGGCAGACGAAATCCTCTCAGGGGATTCCTTACCTGGTTTTGCCCCATCTGAACACAGGTCTCCTGAAGTCATCTCAGTTTGACTTAATTCTTTCTAGGCATGCCACCTGTCACTGTAGCATCGAGAAAGTGAAAGCACAGGAGGTCTGTCTCTGGGTGGCCAACTCAAAAGCAGGACCTGCCGTTAGACGCGGGGAGTGCAACAGGTCTGTTGGCCAGAGGGAGCAAACAAAATATTCTGTCGCATGTCAGAGAGTGACATGTTCTCGTTTGTGACAGGTGCTGTTGTGGGTGGAACTGTGTCCCCACTCCAAATATTGGTTATGTCGAAGCCCTAGCAGCCAGGACCTCAGAATGTGACCTTATTTGGAAATAGGGCCTTTGCAGATGTAGTTAGTTAAGATGAGGTCACACTGGAATCAGATGGGCCCCTACTCCAACATGACTTGTGTCCCTACTCAAAGGGGAAATCCGGACATAGACACCCACGGGGAGGAAGCCACTTGAGCATGGCAGTTCTGCCACACGCCAAGGAACTACCAGAAGTTAGGAGAGAAGCCTGGACCTTCCTGAGAGCCTTCAGAGGGAGCTGGCCCCGCCGCCATCTTGATTTCAGACTTCCGGTCTCCAGAACTGCCACACAATATATTTCTATTGTTCTAAGCTACCAGTTCATAGCAGTGGGTTATGGCAGCCGGAGGACACGAATGCATTTGTAGAAAAGCTAGGCTACTGCAAAAAGAATCTATACTGAGACCCTGCTCTACTCCAAAAGAGAAAATTAATTAAAATGGAAAAGAAAGCTTGCCACCAGCCTTTAATTCACTCCATAAAGCGGGGCTTCCCACTCAGGAACCGTTGATGGGAATGCGCCCTGATATAGCCTTTGTAGAGTGCAGTCTGACGGTAATTATCCATAAAATACACATCCTTTGGCACGGAATGTTCATTCATAGACTTGATTCTACACACATACTTGCATTTAAATGCACAAAGATACTTACTTCAACATTTGTTGATAACAGCCAAACGTGGGAGGAAAAAAAAAGAAACTTAGGGTCCTTCAGTAGGTAAGAGCTACCCACACAGAACAATATGCAAAGGTTAGGCATTCCCAGGTCAATCTCTAGGCCAAGGTGGAAAGCTTTCCAGGCCTCACTGTTAAGAGAGGGGGGAAAGCAAATTTTACTTCAGTAAGTATAGTGTGTAACAAGTCATGTTTTTAAAAAGCAGTAAGGATGGGTGGGGCAGGAGAAAGAGGGAGGCATGACTATAAAAGTGTAACACAAGGGACATCCTTGTGGTAAAGGAGTAGTTCTGTATCTTGACTGTGGTGGTGGTTACACAAATCCACACATGTGATCAAATGGCATAGAACTACACTGTATCAATGTCAGTTGCCTGGTCTTGACATTGGGGGTGTAGGAGCAGAAAACATTTTCCTTCTAGGAAAATTCCCTTCTAGGAATTTTAGGTTCTAGGTCCCTTCTAGGTCTTTGGGTGGTCTAATAATTAAATGATAGAAGACAGATTAACAGGAGAATATTTAATTGTATACATAGGAGAGCCCTATAAAAAATATAAGACTCGGGGTGCCTGGGTGGCTCAGTCGGTTAAGCATCCGACTTCAGCTGAGATCATGATCTCGCAGTTTGTGAGTTTGAGCCCCATGTCAGGTTCTGTGCTGACAGCTCGGAGCTTGGAGCCTCCTTCATATTCTATGTCTCCATCTCTCTCTGCCCCTCCCCTGCTTGCACTCTCTCTTCCAAAAATAAATAAACATTAAAAAATTAAATATATATATATATATATATATATATGACTCAAGTGACTAAAGCAGGAAGCTTTTACACCTTTTAGACAACGAAATGATAAATTTGTGAAGAATTGACAAGACAAAGGGGTTTAGGCTTGGGACAATAAATTAGTGAAGAAGTACAGTTTGTTTATACAAACTTCTCAGCCCCCTGTCTCTGGTGATAAGGATGCCTTCTACTCTCCTGGTACAGGGAAGGTACCTTTCACATGGCAGATTTATTTCCTGCTCTCCGGGGAACAAAGGAGGATCAGACTGACCTTGTGCTGTTTCTCAAGTAACTTTAATTCACAATAACCAATACAGTCAATATTTGGGCTGGCATATTCTATTCCCTTTCAGGGGAAACTGGGTTAATAGCCTAGGAGATCAATCTCTCGGCACCTTCTCTGAAGGTGATGAATCTGTGGGATTCCTATGAATCTGTGATTATTTCAAAATAAAAACTTTTTTATAAATAAAAGCACAGAACAATAAACGTTATGGAGAACACTGGAAATACAATTATATATGCATGTATATATCCACATACGGACATGAGTGTCTATAAATGCAGAGGAAACTGAGGGCACATCCATGGATGGTTGGCATTCCTTAGTCCTGGGAGAGGAATTGAAATTTGGGGAGAAAGGAAGACAATTTACTCAATAACTGTATCCACTTTAGTACTGATAGACTATTTTACAACAAAGCATGAACTATTTATGTAATATTTAAAGTTACTTTAAAAAAAAATAGGTCTTTCAAAGAGCATCCTTTGTCCATCTGTGAGGGACAACACAAAAACAATTTGCTTTCCATTCTAGAACCAATTGCATACAAAGAAGAGTAGGGGGTCCTTGCAAGAGAAAAATATTACAATCACTGCCTTCCTTTTGCAAGTCAGGGTTGGGAGTGAGGGTTTGGGGATGAGGGGGTGGGAGGGGGGCCTACCCAGAAAAACTTGCATTGGAAGGACTGAGTCTACTCTATATAGATGTTACAGACAGTCGCTCTCCTCCTTGCCTCTTCCTTTCGCCTTGAAGGATAGCAGAATATGCCACTCCAAAATACTCCTCTTTAGCATAAGGATTATTTCTGAGCTGATCATTCTGAGAAACTGCAGACACAGGAGAAACTCTGAAAACCGTAGAGAAGTTGCCCTTTGGTGGGAAATTTACATTAGAAAGGGAGCCTGTACCGGAGAGCTATTCCCAGACTTCCTCTCTCACCAGAGAGACTCAGTTGCAACCTTTGTTTACCAAACATCTCCTCTCTCACTTTCCTGTGAGTTGCCTTCCCTGCCTTGAAGCCTCACACTCCTTTCCTCAGCTCAGTCTCAACTGTCTGGCAGCCTTTGGAGTCTTACAACTTTGTGGAGCTCCCGTAAGGTCCCACATATCCAAGTTAAATGTGGGTTTTTCTCTTATTCGCCTGTCTTTTATCACAAGGGGGTGTCAGCCAAGAACTCAGAAGGGTAGAGGGGAAATGACCTTTCCTCCCCCACAGCATGTCCTGGCATCACCAGCATGTACAGTTGGGGGCAAGGGGAAAGGGAGAGATTTGGGAGCAGCCCGCCTCCTCTCCCCAAGGGAATTAACCAGGGTTTCAGACAACTCCCCACCATCTGAGTGAATGTGTCTTGGCCAACCTTGTGCTCCTGGCACATACTTCTCTTGGGAAGTTTGCTCGAGGAAAGGGTTACAGTCACTCAGTCGGAGGCGCTAGCAGTGTGATCACCATCTTCACTCCGCCCCCCCCCCCCCCCGCCACACCCTATCACGGCCTAGAACGGTCCTCAGCACTTCCATGTGTAAGTCAAAAGGTGGGACACAAACCCCCTTTAAAATAGTCTATGATGCCAGCTTTGGGTTATTACAACTTGATGCTCTGTCAGTTACTTTCTCACGACCTCAACAATCCAGGATTGGCAAGAATTTCCCTTTAACAAAGTAGGGCTTTTCCAGTAGGATAATACAAGGGTGGGTCCTGTCCCCTCCTACCCTTTTTCTGTTTTTTCACTTTTTTTTTTTTTCCCAATGACTCAATACCTCTTGTGGAAGACAGAACTCTCAGAACAACTCCAATTACTAAACCGAAAGACAGCATTCCCTGGGCATACAGGACATCCTCACAAACAGAGAGGAATTGAGATAGACAGTTGGCTAAGCTAGGTAAGGACCACCAGAAAAAACTGGATAGCAACTCTTATAAAGCCAGAATTACTGTTTTTTTAAATAGACTTCCTCCAACCTTTTCTTTATAAACATCAAAATAATTTATCAAGCACCAGCTGGATATAC
The DNA here is from genome assembly GCF_007474595.2 of Lynx canadensis. NCBI lineage: Eukaryota > Metazoa > Chordata > Mammalia > Carnivora > Felidae > Lynx > Lynx canadensis. The sequence goes on from NC_044313.2 coordinate 11,416,814, forward strand.
GCCACATTGGTCACAAAGAGGTGGCCCTTGCCCTTACAATTTCTTTTCATTACGATACAATTCACATGCCATAAAATTCACTCTGCTGCCTCTACCTTTTAACTCCCACTGTCATGTTAACCAACTTGGACAGTGAATTCAGTCACTGAGCTCCCTAAAGGCATACTTTGCAACAAAGACATTTTAAAGGAGAAGAAAAACAAGATACAGTGTTTCAAGTTGGTGACAACTAAGACTGTCCTGTGGCCCTCCAGCTGGCCTCTCTGCCTCCCAGCCTCATCTCAAGGCTTCTCCCATTGCCGGCTGAGCCCCCCACCTCCACAGATCTTATCCTCAGTTCCCTGCCCACCAAGGCTTTGCTGCCTCGGGCTTGCACTTATCATTGCCCATTCCTGAAGGCTCTTCTCCTGGACCTTTGCAAGGCCAGTGTCGTATCCAGGCCACAGCCTAAATGTCCCCTCCTCGCCCCATTTAATGTAAAGACCTCCCTCTCCTCTCATCCTATCTCCCTCCTAGCCCTTAGCACAACTTGCAATGTCTTTTTATTTATTCATTCACATGGCTCCTCGCTGTCTCCTGCCCTCTGGAAAACTAGCTCCAGGAAGGCAAGAAGTTTGTCTTGATCATGAACCCTTAGCACAATGAGGGACTCCCATAATGCACACAATGAATGAAACTGCTTTGATGTTTTCCTAGCTAAGAGTGACATAGAACTTTGGAGCTTTAATTACTCATTATCTGGGTTGTCAGAACAGACCCAGAATCGCTTTCTGAGGAACACTTTGGCCCTTCTCACATACCCTACTATGACCCACCTCCAGGGGCAGGCAGGCCAGCCCTCAGGTCAGGCACAAGCCCTTCTCAGACTCCCCAGTTTGTTTAAAAGGATGCCTACCCTTTGGGGCACCTGGGTGATTCAGTCGGTTGAGTGTCCCACTTCAACTCACATCATGATCTCACGGTTCATGAGTTCAAGCCCCGCATTGGGCTCTCTGCTGTCAGCACAGAGCCCACTTCAGATCCTCTGTCCCCCGCATCTCTCTCTGCCCCTTTCCTGCTTGCACTCTCTCAAAAATAAATAAAATGTTAAAAAAAAAAGAAAAGGATGCCTACCCTACCCCCACCCTGCTCTTTGTCAGAGGACAGAACATCAAACTCGCTGCTAGTCTATACTTAGCGGCACTCACTAGGCAAGAAATCATCTTAATGGAGGACGGCCTGGAGAACACGCTGTCCATTCTTGTCTTTCATGTTAAATGTAATCTTTTGAGTCCGCCAGACCCTTGGAAAGAATAATTGAACCATTTTTGTTTCCCCTACAAAAGTTTTTACTAAACCATACTTTCTCACCACACCGTTGACCTACATTGAAAGATGCTATGAGAAACAACCTAGGAAGCTCATTATTATGTATTGTTATATATTCTATATGAATGGTTTTGAGGATATTATTTGCTACACCGCCCTGGGCCTCCTACTGAAGACCCACAGGAGAAATTTCTCAGCTCTCGGTAGCAGGAATAGCTGTGCCTCTCTGAACCGCTGGTTAAGTCTTGATCTTTTTCATGCTGTGAATCTTGTTTCTTCCTGTGCTTTGGAGGCCAAGAAGCTCATAGCTGCACATGTGGGACCTTACCCTGGGCACTTTACGTGCTAACCTTCCTTGGGGCTTTATAGAATTTTCCATACACTTATTTCCTTTTGACCCCAATCTCTTTGCTCATCTTTTTTTGTATCTTGTTAAGCCAAATATATTATTATATTATTATAGAGCGTTTAATATCTTTTCTGGAACAAGGTAGGGAATCTGCACAAATAAAGTTAATAATTTGGCAGTTTGCTACCACATTACAGAAAAACAGTGATGTGGGGGCCCATGTGTTTGCCCTGACTTAAAATACAGACTTTGCCTCTTCTTATGGTTTTCGCCTCCAGTCCTGGCCACTCCCGCCCATGCACTGATGACTTTTGGCCTCTGTCTTACTCCCTCTCCCCTCCTGCCACTGTTATAATTATTCCCAGTGATTTCAGCATCCACCTGGATGACCCACCCCACACTCTGACCATCCCTTGGTTTCATCATCTTGGTGTCAGTCATCTTTTCCTTTACCACACCACAGCGTCACAACTGGAATCATCACCAGTAATGCAGCCGTGTCAAAAACCTCAGGGGCTCCTGGGTGGCTCAGTAGGTGAAGTGTCTGACTTCAGCTCAGGTCACGATCCCACAGTTCATGAGTTCGAACCCCGTGTCGGGCTCTGGGCTGACCGCTCAGAGCCTGGAGCCTATTCCAGATTCTGTGTCTCCCTCTCTCTCTGTCCCTCCCCCACTTGCACTCTGTGTCTTTCTCAAAAAGAAATACCCATTTAACGTTTTTTTGTGTGTTTTTTTTGTTTTTTTTTTTATTTTTTTTTTATTTTTTTATTTTTGAGACAGAGAGAGACAGAGCATGAACGGGGGAGGGGCAGAGAGAGAGGGAGACACAGAATTAGAAGCAGGCTCCAGGCCCTGAGCCATCAGCCCAGAGCCCAAAGCAGGGCTCGAACTCACGGACCGCGAGATCGTGACCTGAGCCGAAGTCGGACGCCTAACCGACTGAGCCACCCAGGTGCCCCAAGAAATACACATTTAAAAAAATTTTTAATAAAAAAAATCTCATGTCAGGGGTGTCTGGGTGGCTCAGTTGGTTGGGGGGTCTGACTCTTGATTCTGGCTCAGGTCGTGATCTCAGTTGTAAGATCAAGTCCCTCATCAGGCTCCACATGCAGCGTGGAGCCTGCTTGAGATTCTCTTTCTCTCCCTCTACCACTCATGATCTCTCTATATATACATAAAAAAATTAAAATAAATTTTAAAAAATCTCAATGCCAAACATCCAGCTCTTTGACCATCCCCTCTTATCCTTCCATTCACCTTTTCTAGTATTCTCTCTCTCTCTAGCAAAGACCTCTTCCAGTCCATTGAGCTGCCTATGTTTTCACTATCCAGAACCCTCATCTCCTATCCTCACTTCCTTGCCCATCTATACTCCACAGTCCAACACTAGACACACCCTCTTTTCCTCCCACTGTGCTCACCTAGCAAAACCCACACCCTGTTTAGCCCAAGCATATAATGCAACGTTTCTGGAGAGACTCCATGGCTGGGATGACTGGACTTACTTCAAATTTTTATGACAACAAATATCAAATGTGCACTCAACACTGACAGGCACTCATTTACGCTTCCTGAATAAATGTGCTATCCCACTCTCTGGAATTACATCAACTAAGACAACTCAGGCCATAAATGAGCATCATTTCCCAGACTATGGCTGGCCCCCAACAATCATTTCAACTTTGCAGGCTAGTGTGGAATCTTGGCCCCTTCTGCATTTTGTGGGCTCCCTGGGGCATCTCAAATATGCTCTTCTGGTCCTCTCAACATTAGCCTCGTCACCCTCCTTTCGTTGATGTCTGCTTTCTAAAAAGCTGTTTGAGGTGGCGCCTCCCTGTGGCTGGCCACTGATAGGACACCTGTCAGGACAATGCTATAGTGGAAATGTGACTGTCTGCTCAGGGTCCCTCCCCCGTCCCCGGTAACACTGGGAGGTCCGCATTCAAAGCATCCACAGCCATGACGCTGGGCACTCAACCTGGACCCAGCCCACCAGGGAATCCCATTCCCCAGCAACAACAACTGGGCCAGGAGTGGGCACTGCCCCCAGCCCAGTCACCCAGAGTTCTTCTCCATAAATGATAAGAGAGAAAAGTTATCTTTGCACTGAGTTTGTTATCCTGAAATGATGTGAATCTGGAAAACTGGCAGCATGTTTCCTTAAAAGTAGAGGAAACCTTTCTTCAGGAGGCCTACACCCAGAGACATGGAGAGCCCGAGTACCAATGTTGAAACTCCTTGTCCATCTAGACCTGAAGATCTGTCCCTGGACTGGACAGGTACAGATACCAGTTAGTCACCCTTGGTGCTCAAGCTAGTTTGATGTAGGTTTCTTCTGTTTGTAACTAAAACCGACTCAGAGAGTTAGGTGTCAACTGAGTGCCATCACCTGGGGCTCTCAGCAATGCTCCCCTCCAAGAGCCAAGTATGGGGTCGTCACTATGCCCAAGACGCACTGTTCCATGCAGGAGAAGGAAGAGTGCCCCCCTCAATGTAGCACATGTTGAAGGGCGACCCACGCCCCAAATCCTCACTAGTTCCTCCAGCCTCTGTCAGCAGCCACACTCTGTGCAAGGCTGACACCAAGTTCCGGAACCCGAAATGGAGGCAAAGATGCAAGGCATGAACCTTTCCTTTCTCCTCAATCCAGGCCGTCTCCAAGCTCCAAGGAAAACTCTCTCCTCCCTCCCCTTCCGGTCAATAGCCTCTTGCCACCCTTTGTCACACATGCGCAGACATGCTGAACAACACCAGGTTCGGTTCAGTCTGCAAACACCACACACACACACTGACCCACACACACACACACAAATGCACACACTTCTAAGTTCAAAGTAATCAAGAGCCAACCACCAAGGGAAAGGATTGTAGAATGTTTTCATTGGAAGGGTCAAGAGGAAGGAGATCCATGCAAAGAAAATGAAGAGAAGAATAAATATAATAACTTGAGTGACTTTTACAAGACTTAGAAAGGGCAATAAGGTCTTCTCCTCAAATGCCAGCCAAAAAAAATAAGTTTCTAACCTCTACTGAAAAACATAGCATAGAAAGAATTACATAGAAAGAGTAATTTCAGATCATCGGATTCAACATCTAAGTGGTTTCTGCCTAGCACCATGTTTGAGGAATTGCCCCTTCCTCTCTATCCATAAACCTGTGGTAGGAACAGCCATGATCATACAGAGTGACCTCCCTCCCATCCCCTGAACACAGACCAAAAGCCACTATCCCAGGAATTTGGAATGAACACCAAGAGAGGCAGCGCACCCTTACCAGGGCAGGTGTGGGAGGAGTTATAAATTCCAGACGCTACTGGTATCAATTTCTAGAGACTGGGTTCCTGGCTCTTGTCTGTGCTGAGGCCCAGTCGTGTCCCTGTTTGCGGGTTCTGTCACAGACCCCAACACCCTCCCAAAGAATTCTGCTTGCTGAAACCAGCCCAAATGTGTTTTTGTTACTTGCAGCCAAAGGCGTATTAATTTAAAACATCTATGGGGCGCCTGGGTGGTTCAGTGGGTTAAGCGCCCAGCTTCAGCTCAGGTCATGATCTCTCCATCCGTGGGTTCGGTGCCCGTGCCCGGCTCTGTGCTGACAGCTTAGAGCCTGGAGCCTGCTTCAGGTTCTGTGTCTCCCTCTCTCTCTTCCCCTCCCCCATTCATGCTCTGTCTCTCTGTTTCTCTGTCTCTCTCTCTCTCTCTCGAAAATAAATAAAAACATTTTTAAAAATTTAAAAACACCATCTAATGAGCCAAAGAGGATTGTTAAAGGAACGTGAAATGAGAAGAGCAAAGGATCATTAATTAATTAATCAATTACTCAAGCAGGATCTGTATTTGCAAGGAGGAGTGGCTGGGCGACAGACGAAGGACCATGGGCGCAGAATTCTCCCCAAAAGCTAGTAGTGTTAAAGTGACAGAAAGGAGCAGTTACTTTGAGAATAGAAACCAGCACTGACGAATGTCTTGGGGACATGCAGAAAGGGGCCAATTTTAAAAATTGAGGCTGGGGAAAGAATTGATAGACTTATAGAGAGTGACCCGCTTCCAGAAAAGCAAAGAGTCCAATCAATGCCAATTGACCTTGTGCCTACACATCCGCCAGGGGTCACATAAATCCAGTCAACAGCACTGTCGCAGAGGTGGTCTCCCACACTTACTGCTCAGAAGCCTGTTCCCAAATGTCTCACAGCTGAGAACACAATTCCTGAGAGAAGCCCACCAAGCGGCAGATGGAAAGACATTGTGCAATGCTGCATCCCTCCTCCATTGCAGGGGAGAGAAACCACCACCGAATTCTCATCACCCAATTACCTTATTGAACATGTAGAAGACAAAACGAGAGAGAAGGAAACCAATGAAAGAGAAGTAATTTTCTAAAATTAAAACAAGGGGCACCCAGGTGGCTCAGTCAGTTGAGTGTCTGACTCTGGGTTTTCAGCTCAGGTCATGATCTCACAGTTCATGGGTTCCAGCACCGCATGAGGCTCTACGCTGACAGTACAGAGCCTGCTTAGGATTCTCCCCACCCCCCCCGTCTCTGCCCCTCCCCTGCTTGTGCTGTCTCTCTCTCTCAAAATAAATAAACTTAAAAAATAAACAAACAAACAAACAAAGTTAAAATAAAAAACTAGCACTGCCCAGAAATCTGACCCCTTAGTTCTTATGTCTAAATGTCTTCCATGACTTCCTGTCACCTATGGATAGGGTCCAAGGACTGTGTGGCCCTTGCCACAGAGCCCACTTCTTCTGTCACCACCCTAACCTTCCCATCTGGGCACCAGCAACACCGAATGCTCCAGGCTCTCCAGCTCACCATGAGGTACCCGGTCCCCCACCTCTGTTCCCTGGGGTCAGCCTCCAGCCCATCCCCCTCCTTGGTGGTGCGGATTTGGTTTTCTTGCTGTTTGGGGAGAGGCAGTCACTGTTCTTTTCACTTCAAATTCCTCTAACAATCAACTTTGCCTCCTTAGATGTCTCTTCTAATTAACACTCTTCTGCCTGCAACTAACAAAAATTGCCCGAGCTCCTTCAGCAGACGGAGAATTCACTGTTCGCTATTCAGAAGGATACTGCCCTCTCCAACCCCAGCTGGCTCATTCACCTGCTTCATTCCTTCATGGGTGTGATCATGGGTCCCCCACCCCAGGAACACCTTGGGGCCCCGCTGGGTGAGGTGCTCCACCTCTGTGCTCCCCGTGTGTTCTGCACAGACTGTGAGCTCCCTGAGGACATGACAGGGACTTTGTCTCCCAGGGTGGTCTCTGCATGGCTGGTCCTGGGATTGGATAAATGTCTGTTGGACACATATATGAATTATCAAGAACATAAATTCTTGCTGGTGATCTATGTAATGGCCATTAATCGTCGCCCACCACATTTTTAAAAAAATTCCTGAATGGTTGTTCTTGGCCCAGGGAATCCTACTCAATGACAATTTCATACACATCCATCCTGCCTTAGAGTCTCTGGGACCCTTTCCTCCAGCAAAGGAGATTTTCCATTTGAATTTAGGGTTGTCCCATTGATCAACAGCACACTACTTTGGAATGTAAGGGCACACTCGTTATTGTGGACTGGATGTTATCTGATAACACGAATGCTTGATTAAAAACTACCTCATATGCTTCAGATCTCAGGATGTTTTTCTCAGAAGACTGAAGTCAATTGTCATGCTTGGCAATTATCTAAAACAAAAATAAGCACCTTTTACAGAACCTCACTTAATGAGCTGAGACCGGGCTAAGCATTTTACATGTATGATCTCACTTTTTTCTTTTTTTTTAATGTTTATTTATTTCTGAGACAGAGAGAGACAGAGCATGAGTGGGGGAGGGGCAGAGAGAGAGGGAGACACAGAATCCGAAGCAGGCTCCAGGCTCTGAGCTGTCAGCACAGAGCCCAACGCGGGGCTCGAACCCACAGACCGTGAGACCATGACCTGAGCCGAAGTCGGACGCTCAACCGACTGAGCCACCCAGGCACCCCTGTATGATCTCTATCCTCACAGTGACCCTGAGGAATTATGGCCACTTTATAAGGAGGGGACTGGTGTTCAGAGAGGTTAAGTGACTTGTTCAACAGGACGCAGATGGTATGGGGTAGAGCCCAGAACCAAGGATAGCAGATTCTAAATCACCCACAGGACACATCAATGTGTGCCTAAGAAATGGTGGACCGGGCCCAGTTGTGACAAGGACCCAAAAGGGTGGTGAGCACGTTGGCTAAAAACGAATGACTGTGTTTCACTAAGTTCCCACACAACTTTTTTATTGCCCTAAGAATATTTGTTTCTTTCATTATTCTCTTGTTATCTGCCATAAAGCTGGAAACTGGAACCTGAGGCTAGGAATGGTTGGGAGAGCATTACTCCTCACTTCTCCACTGGAATTTGACATAAGGCCATATATCTAAGGCCACATTAGGAATCTCTTGAAAGCAATAAGTTTGCAAACTACATTACCAGCAGCAAAGCATACCACCTTGGGGTTCATGAGGTCTGCGTTCTCCGAGACTAGAATGCAAACTATAAAATCCTTGAGACCTAGGAGGATAAGGAAGAGTCCTCGAAGGCTCCCTCTGGATGCAGTAGACAGAGGCTCTGTTCTAGGCAACCCACCTGGGCCTCCTATGGACACTTCCCTACAAATTACAGTGATGCTCTGATCAATGTCCAGTGAAACTTCCATTCAGGTTAAATGACATAAAATGGTCAAAAAACAACCATGTTTGGGTCTGAGCATGCACTCTGCTTGACCTGTTCTCATCAGGGTAGATTTCTCCATTGGGCCAGGAAAAAAAGAAGTTCTAAAAGTGCTGAATCCAGGTATTTTTAAATGGATAAAAAAGAACATATCAAAATTTAATGGAGGAAAATAGGTCAGCTCCTATTTTTCTTCAAGAAACAAGTCTCGGTGGTAAGGCCTTGAATGTGCCACACACTGAAAAATATTGCCATTAGAGGAACTGACACTGAGGCCTAAGAGTTCCCTCCATCTTAGACTTTCTGTCTCCATAAGTGACAGGAAATGTGATTTATTTGTAGAATTTCACTGTGGGTTGCTTGAGGAAAGTTGACTTGAAAAAAAAATCTATCAAAAAAAGACAGGGGCGCCTGGTGTCTTAGTCGGTTAAGCCCCCGACTTCGGCTGAGGTCATGATCTCCCAGTTCGTGGGTTTGAGCCCCACAGCCCCACAGCAGGCTGTCAGCTCAGAGCCTGGAGCGTGGTTTGGATTCTGTGCCCCCTTCTCTCTCTGCCCCTCCCCTGCTCACATTCTGCCTCTCTCTCTCAAAAATAAATAAATGAATAAAATTTTTTAAAGAAGACAAATGTTCTGTGGAAAGCAGATACGCAAATGAAAGGCAATGTTTATGTTCCACTGAACTACCGATGATTTTTAAAAATAGTAGCTGTGAAGCAAGGCAGGGTTGGAACTATTACTGGATATTATGCCTTATCTAGTTAATCTTGAGAACCAAAGTGAGTTAAAGGTGAGAAAGCAGAGCTATTCCAGGCTTTACCACTGATTCGCCAATTAATGGGAACTTTCTTTTCTATTTCCTGTGGAAATGTCATTATTGCCTTACTACATGTCCGTGGAGTGATGCTTCCAACAAAGAATGCCACATTAACGTCCTTTGCTCTTGTGTCTAATTCCAAAACAAGGCATTCAATAAAAGCCCAAATGTCCATCAACAGATGAGCGGATAAACAGTGGCATATCCACCCAATGGAATATTATTTGACCATAAAAAGGAGTCGAATTCTGAGACTTGTCACAGTGTGCACGAACCTTGAAAACATAATGCTAAGAGAAAGATGCCAGACATAAAAGGCCACGTGTCATATTATCCTATTTACATGAAATGTCAGAATAGATAAATCCATAGAAGCCAAATGAATGCTAGTTGCCAGGGGCTGCAGGGAGGAGAGAACTGAAAGCAACGATTTATTGGGTACAGGGTCCCTTTGTGGAGTGATGAAAATGTTTTAAAACTCGATAGAGGTGGTGATGGCACAACATTGTGAATGTACCAAACGTCACTGAAATTTTTCACCCTAACATGGCTAATTTTATGTCCTGTGAATTTCACTTCAATTAAAAAAAATGTTTGCAATAAGACAAGGCATTTACTTTATGTGTTTTTTAAAAAATGCCATATGGAAATTTTAATACAAGAGGAAGAGTTAGGACTGTGTGATAAATGCTTCTAATAAAACAAAATTATGAACGCAGGCATCCTGTCCTCCACAGCACTCAACAGAGAAACATAAAATCCTTCAGATGGGCCAAAATCTTCTGAGGAGAAGTGGATTCAATCAAAGAGCTATGGGTTTAGTTGAGGGGCAGCTGGGTGGCTCAGCTGGTTGAGTGTCTGACTTTGTCTGGGGTCATGATCTCCCGGTTCAAGAGTTCGAGCCCCACATCAGGCTGCCGTTGGCACCATGGAGCCCACTTTGGACCCTCTGTCCCCCTCTCTCTCTGCTTCTCCCCCATCCGTGCTCTGTATTGCTCTCTCTCTCACAAATAAATGTTAAAAGGGGAGCCTGGGTGGCTCAGTAGGTTGAGCGTCTGACTTCGGCTCAGGTCATGATCTCGTGGTCTGTGAGTTTGAGCCCCGCGTCGGGCTCTGTGCTAATGGCTCAGAGCCTGGAGCCTGCTTCAGACTCTGTGTCTCCCTCTCTCTCTGCCCCTCCCCCACTCACATTCTGTCTCCCTCTCAAAAATAAATAAACATTTAAAAAAACTAATAACATAAATAAACATTTTAAAAGATTTTAATAAAATAAATAAAAATAACCTTAAAATTGGGGCGCCTGGGTGGCTCAGTCGGTTAAGTGTCCGACTTCGGCTCAGGTCATGATCTCGCGGTCCGTGAGTTCGAGCCCCGCGTCGGGCTCTGTGCTGACAGCTCAGAGCCTGGAGCCTGTTTCAGATTCTGTGTCTCCCTCTCTCTCTGACCCTCCCCCATTCATGCTCTGTCTCTCTCTGTCTCAAAAATAAATAAACGTTAAAAAAAATTTTTTTTAAATAACCTTAAAATTAAAAAAAAAAGACCTATGGGTTTAGTTGAGTGGGGAAAACTACCAGCCACACTGTTCTACCCTCCACCCCCTATGCAAAACTGCTGCAAATGACAACCTCTCCCAAGGTTCTCACTTTATTCATTTATTTATTTATTTATTTATTTATTTATTTATTTATTTATTTTTAACATTTATTTATTTTTGAGACAGAGAGAGACAGAGCATAAACGGGGGTGGGGCAGAGAGAGAGGGAGACACAGAATGGGAAGCAAGCTCCAGGCTCTGAGCCATCAGCCCAGAGCCCGATGCAGGGCTCGAACTCACGGACCACGAGATCGTGACTTGAGCTGAAGTCGGACGCTTAACCGACTGAGCCACCCAGGCGCCCCCCAAGGTTCTCACTTTAAATGTGCAGTTTGTTATGTCTGCCTCATGCTGGGCACCTGAGGGTGGGGTAGTGAAGCTGTCCACCCCACCCCCGCCACAGATGACCCCTTGGGCTCATGGAAGTGCTGGATTCTACCGCAGTCAGTGACCTGCCTCCATAATCAGAGACCAACCTCCCAACAGAGAGAAACAGACCTGACTTTTAACCAATCAGGGAAGGTGAGAACGTTAGGAAGTTCACCTTTTGCTGTTTCCGGCTCTGCGAGATTTGCTTTATAGCTTGCCTGCACACAACCCTAACCTAAGAAAGGTGTTCAAAAGAAACAGGCGGCCCAAAATGGAGTCACTTCGGTTAAGGCCCACCAAGACTTAATACCTAGCTTCACTGCAGTTTCTGCCTTTTCCAGGAGTAGAATTTTATTTATCTATTTATTTATTCATTCATTCATTCATTCATTCATTTTTAATGTTTATTTTTGAGAGAGAGACAGAGAGAGAGACAGAACATGAGTGGGGGAGGGGCAGAGAAAGAGGGAGACACAGAAGCCAAAGAGGGCTCCAAGCTGTCAGCACAGAGCCCAACACCGGGCTCGAATGCATGAACCACAAACCACAAGATCATGACTTGAGCTGAAGTCAGAAGCTTAACCAACTGAGCCACCCAGGCCCCCCTAGGAGTGGAATTTTAACCAATCAGTTGTTCAGTACTCCTGAGGCTGTCTGCCTAAGACCCCTGCCCTCCCCACTAAGGGAAGGTGACTTTGCCTGAAACAATCCTTACCTTTTGCTAATAACTTCCTTGGGCCACCCCATTCCTGCCTATAAAAGCCTTCTCTGTTGTACAGCTCCTCAGAGCACACTATTTGTTACACGGGATGCTTCCTGATTCATGAATAGTTGACTAAAGCCGATTAGATCTTTAAATTTAGCTGAATTTTTGTTCTTTAACAAAAGGTACTGTACACGAGAGATCTATCAATTTTGAATCCCAGGCCATTACTCCTACCCGTGCTCTTACCAGAAATTAATGCCCTAGAATTCAAAACTGCCACTGCCTTGACCCCAGGACCTGACCTTTACTGCTCACACTGCTTGTACCCACCAACTCTGGTCCACCTTTTTCCTTAAGCTCTTCTTTCCAGCTTATCTTTTAACTCAGGCAAAAGACCCAAAGGGTGTAACGTTCTATGATGGAAACCGAAAATACCCCTCAAGCAATAAGGACTTCCCAGACCAAGAGTTCTGGCGGGCCCAGAACCACCCAGACCAGTTTGAACTCAACTCCAGATTGACACCTGTGCAGATGGACCACAGAGCAACCCATGGAGTGACTGACAGTTACCTGTACCTCATTATAATACTACAATCTCCACCCAAGGAGGACCAGCAGCCTCACTGACATCACATACCATGTAGATATAAGCAGGTTTCCTTAAGGTGCATGTGCAACCTTATGCCAACTCCCACATACAATGACAAGGCTTCCCTATCTAAATATTCATTCTAACCCTAAATAAAAGAAATCCATTCTCCCTTGCTCAGGGAGTCATGGCTTTGGAAGTTACTGGTGATCTCCTTATTTGCTGCAAATAAGTTACCTTTGCGCAACAACTCACCTGGTGCAGTTTCTGTCTGTGACTCACCAAGGGAGCAACTCATGCTGGTTCAGTTACAGAACTGCTTGGCTCGTAAAATACTTTGCCAAAACTTGAACATGACTCTACTGGCCATGGTCAGGATGGCATCGGACTGGCGTCAGCAGGTTCAAAGCTGAATCGGTGGAAGAAGCAGTGAGGGCGTTTCCTAGTGCAGGTCTTTCCACATGGGATGATCTAGGAGCATCATCTGAACAGACCACCAACCTCTGCACACACTCTTTGCAGGTCGACTGTTTGCACAGGACAGTGGCTGGAAAATCACTTATCTGAGTGCACACAGAAGGTAATCCGTAAGCAATTATGCAGAGTTGGAAGCCGAAGCTGGATGCAGCCCTGAACGCTACATTTGTGTATGGCACCTTCATTTAGAAAGTCTTCCATACTGCAGGGGAAGAAATCTAATTTGTCAGCATTGACAAGAAAACAGACGTGATTATTCTAAAAATGACTATACCTTGGGGCTCATTTTCAGCAGATGCAGGCACAGAAAACACGGGAATACGTACACCCTGAACCGTATGGGGTTTCCAACCAAATCTCCTACTGTTATCTCCCTTGAGAAGAAGGAAGGAAATAAACCAAGAAAATAAATATTTGTACATCGAACTGATAACTAGAAAATCAGTAAACGAGACAAACCCCAAAGATTGGATAGCATTATACTTGTCTTCCTCTCCTTGCTCTAGAGTTTTCTGCACATCTTTGCAGAGGGAGCAAGGATGGAACTCATCAAAATAAGAAGTTACAGTCCATCTCTACACGCCTCAGGCCATGAACACAACATTCCTCTGATTAAGTATCTCCATTCATATCAAGGAACTTGAGAAAGACAGGTTTGCATTGGCATTCTTAACCAGAGAGGTACCACCTGAGTTTGTGAACTCTCTGGAATTTACAAAATGTTGCAGTTTACCTGTAACATGTAAAGTGGAGGTTGCAAATTTCATTAGGCTTTCAGAGAGAGCCCTGCCCCCCAGAAGCTCTCAACTCTTTATTTTAAAGGGCTCCCATGAGACAGATATTGAAACTGAGCAGAACCTAATTTTGATCCAGCCCTAGAGGTGCCCCCAAGAGTCAGAGTTTCACTCCCCCGTTTGTTCAACCAATTTTTGTTGTGCCTACCATGTGCCAGAATGGAGGGTAGGGCAGAAAACTATTGCAACATTTGAAGCCAGAAAGCAGGCAAACATTACACAAGAGAACTCACAGTGGGAAACCAAATCAGATACATTTTAGGAGACAATGTTTGCTCCGGGTCAGTGATGAAGGAGGTTGACCTGTCCCACTTGAGATTTGAGTCCAGAACAATTACAGTGGGAAGAAACCTCATAAACCCTTCAGCCTTCCCTGAGTTTAATCTACACAGGAAGATACTGCATTGTGAAGGTTGCACTTTACATTGACATCACATATCTACAGATATTCACAAAACTGAATTAAGTCATTAACATATTGTGGTTTCCCCAGATTCTACTCCTACATAGAAGTTTTTGACAGGCTAATGTTGCTTTGTCTCACATGAGTCCATGTGAAACTGATTTTGCCCTCTACAGTCTGCTCTGGTTAGATTCCATCTCATCCACAGAAAAAGCACGAGTCAGATCCCTAAGCACACCATTTAAAAAACCAAGTTCCAGCCCAGAGAACGCAGGTCGTGATCCTTAGTGGGTAGGTCCCACGGAAAGCCCCACCCCCCATCCCAATGTATCTCTCTGATTGGCTGCTGAGAGACTGTCTAGGGCTTAGAGATGTACAGTTCACACCGCAGGCAGCAGACCTGGATGGGAACCAGACAGCGCTGCAATCGCAAACCCCACACTTCTAGTCTCAGGCCATTCTAGAAATGTGCCATCCCATTTTACAGATTAGAAAACAGAGGTACACATATGCCCATAAAGTGACTCAGTCACTCACAAGCCAGTGTTCTTCCCATTCCTCCATAATTATTAACCACAGCAATGAGTCAACCTTAAGGCAAAAGTTCCAGATCAGCCCCAGGCAAGACAGCTGGGCTGGCCACATTTGGCTTTTCTTCCCCTCACCCCATCCAGCCTCTCCCCTTTCTATTTCTTCTCCAGCCCCAGTGAATCATTCACCCATTCTTAAGGCCAGCCTGCTGGCCCTGACACCTGCTCCCTGGGGGCGTGTTCTCTCTCACCTCCAAGGGCAGTGGAAATGTCCTCCACAACCAGCCCTCTCTCCCCCCACATAAAATGTGTGCATCTTCGCAGTGACCTTGGCGACCCAGGCTTCATATCTGCTTCCCAGTGGAAAGGGGGGAGGGCGCGGGGAATCCCCTCCGTGCCTATAAGCCATCAGGTCCAATCTCGCTCCCGCCAGCCTCTCTCCACCAAACTCAACACTCAATTAGCTCCTTTTCGTTCTCTGCCTCAAACCTTGGGGGAGCTGCTAATGAAGGGAGAACTGCGCGGAGAGCATGGGCGGTGGGGTCAGCGAAGCTGGAAGCCGTCCAAAGGGGACAGGCTCCGCAGGGCCCATGGAGAGGTGACACTTCCAGGGCAAACCCACAGCTGCCTGAGTCCTGCCGCCCTGCTCTGTCCCAAGGGGAGAAACACCGTTAGCAGGCACCTGACCTCAAGCCTGCTCCTCCGCCAGAAATGCAGGTGGCAAAAATAAAAAATGAAGGACAGCCCTGAGAGAGAGAGAGAGGGAGGGAGAGACAGAGAGAGAGAGAGAGAGAGAGAGGGAGGGAGGGAGGGAGGGAGGGAGGGAGGGAGGGAGGGAGGGAGGGAGAGGCAAACCAAGAAACAGACTCTTAACTACAGAAAACAAACTGATGCTTGGGGAGGGGAGGCGGGGTGGGAATGGGTGAAACAGGTGATGGGGATTAAGGAGTGCACTTGCGATGAGCAGCAGGTGATGTATGGAAAGGTGGAATCACTATCTTGTACACCTGAAACTAATATTACATCGTATGTTACCTGGAATTTAAATAAAAACTTAAAAAAAAAAAAAATGAACGGAGAACCCAAGTAGGTCTCGGGCAGAAGTCTCCGCCCCAGCACCATGCGATTCAAAGCCCCCCTCCCAAGGCAGTCTTGCTCGTGGGGGGGGGGGGGGGGGCTCTGTATTCCCCGAGGGGATGTAGGCAGCCGTGAGACTGGAGTCTGGCGTCAATCGCCTCGCATCTCCGCAGGTCTGGACCACTCCCGGCTCGGAACCCTCCCAAAGGGATTCGCACCCCTCTCGGGCGCCACCTGCTGGCCGCTGCCTGCGCGTCAGCTCCGTGTCTGTCAACGCATGATTGTCACAGCCGCCTACTGGCGAGTTGAGGACAGTTGGATGAGTACAAGGCTTAGAGCGGTGCCTGGTGGAGTAAGCACTAGAGAAAAGGTTTCTTCTAACAAACCTTGTGTGGGCCGTGTCCCTCCAGTCACAAGACAGCACTACATTTCACTTAACAAGGGCACAAGGCTAAAAATGAGGCATTCTTACGCAACCAACTTGTAGATTACAAAGAGAAAAAATGGTTTATTCACATGATACACAAGGTGCAATAGTCTTATTTATTCAGCCACTAAGAGTCTCAGCCTCAGTTGTCATTTTCAGACAAAACCCAAAATTCTTCAAGCTATGTTAACATGAAGAACATTTCCTCGTTCCTCCTCAGCTGTACTCATACTTTACAGGAATCAATCTAACTTTCAACCTTTTCTAACATAAATGGAGAATTGAGAACAGGGGAGAGAAACTGTACTGCTTGGTAACTCCTTGTTATGGGCTGAATTGTGTCTCCCTCCCCCCCCCCCCCCCCCCCGCAAAATTGATATGGTCACGTCCTAAGCCCCAGTACTTCAGAATTTGATGTTAATTGGAAATAGGGTCAGGGTGCTCAGTCAGTCAAGCATCCGACTTCGGCTCGGGTCATGATCACACGGTTTGTGGGTCCGAGCCCCACATTGGGCTCTGTGCTGATAGCTCAAAGCCTGGAGCCTGCTTCAGAGTCTGTGTCTTCCTCTCTCTCTGCCCCTCCCCTGCTTGCGCTGTCTCTCTCAGGACTAAATAAACATTAAAATAAATTTTTTTAAAAAAAGGAAACGGTCATTGAAGTTGTAGTTAGTTAAGATGAAGTCATGCTGGAGTAGGGTGGACACATAATTCAATATGACTGGTGTCCTTATCAGAAGCAGACATTTGAGGGGTGCCTGGGTGGCTCAATCGGTTAAGCCTCCAACTTCAGCTCAGGTCATGATCTCGCAGTTTGTGAGTTCGAGCCCCATGTCGGGCTCTGTGCTGACAGTTCGGAGCTTGGAGCCTCCTTCATATTCTGTGTCTCCGTCTCTCTCTGCCCCTCCCCTGCTTGTGCTCTCTCTTCCAAAAATAAACATTAAAGAATTTTTTCGGTTTTTTTTAAATAAAAATTAAAAAAGGGGAGGGGGGCATTTGGACACCAACAAACACCCTGGGAGAAGGCTATGTGAATGTGAGGGCAGAGTTTGGGGTGATACATCTACAAGCCAGAGAATGCTAAGATCAACAGCAAACCACTAGAAGCTAGGTCAGAGTCTTGGAACAGATTCTCCCTCCCAGCCCTCAGAAGGAACCGACCCTACTGACCCCTTGATATTGGACCTCTGGCCTCCAGAACTGTGAGACAATATCTGTTGTTTAAGCTACCGAGTGTGTGCTACTTTGTTATAGCAGCCCAGCCAACTAATACACACTTCCACAGCAAGAAAGCATAGAAGGTTTAGACATACAACTCGGTGGTCCATGAATACACAAGGATTTGTTCCACAAAGACTTTTGGGTACCTGCCCTGGGTAGGCACTGTGCTCCATCCTGGGGCTACAATGGTCCCACCACACGGCCCTCGAACCACGGTACTGAATTCCCTATCACCGGGGTGAGTATTTGGGAAGGGAAGGGGAGCCGTGAAAAGCTTGGACATGGCCCAACAGGGGCCTTCATGTGACCAGCAGCAGCTGCACATTAACTGCGGAGAGCCAGAGGTGGCCAAGGTGACAGAGGCCACATCATCAGGAGTCTGACATTGACAGAAGAGGCGCTTGCCGTCTTTATATGCCCACGATTGTGTTGCTGATGCAAAGATATCAAGGGATGGGGCGCCTGGGTGGCGCAGTCGGTTAAGCGTCCGACTTCAGCCAGGTCACGATCTCGCGGTCCGTGAGTTCGAGCCCCGCGTCAGGCTCTGGGCTGATGGCTCAGAGACTGGAGCCCGTTTCGATTCTGTGTCTCCCTCTCTCTCTGCCCCTCCCCCGTTCATGCTCTGTCTCTCTCTGTCCCAAAAATAAATAAACGTTGAAAAAAAAAAATTTAAAAAAAAAAAAATATCAAGGGAAAACATCATCTCGTAACAAGTGGCATGGCAACGTTTCTTGTTAAAAAGACACCTTGCTAAGAATTTAGCTTGAAACCCCAAAGGTTATACTCCAGTAAAACCATAGGGTCATTAAACTGCTCACAGGTAACAGCTGGGTCTATTGACCAAGGTTTTTCATCTGGTTGAGCTCTGCAGAGGGAAGGAGAGACCTCTAGTGGGAGGGCAAGAGAGAGGAGACAGAGGACAAGATAGAACAGTCTAACTGGGATTTTTTTCCGGTGTTTATGGGGGGTGCTTAAAGTCCCCTCCCTCCAGCTTACCCTAGGAATTTTTCAGTGACTGCCCCATGCTCCTTGGTCCTTTGAGGGCTTAGTGGGGGCAAACCAGTGAAAAGGAAAAATGAACAGCTGACAGATGGCTTAGCCCAGAAATTACTTTATACTTGCTTATCATCTCTCTGATTGCAAGGCATGTGCACAAGGAAGAGCACAGTCTGACCCCATGTAAAAACTACTCCCTGAAATAACAAACTCCCAAGATGGCAAGACATTCTTAAACTGGTCCTTCTGGGGGCAGGGAAGTTTATCTGACTCAGGTCTCACAAATACCTTATAAGATTTAGAACATCCTGCCCATTTGAAAGATGAGGAAAGAACCCTCAGGAGAGCCTAAGTCACCAGCCAAAGAGTGCAGTGATGTGCTGTGGGAGCTGGAGTCTCACCCCATCTGCCCAACACCCTTTGCTCCAGACGGTGCCTGCCCAGCCCCTTCATGCACCACAGGGAGTCCCCCAAACAGGGAATCGCAGACCGTGTTCTTTGAAATAAACATCTCAGGGGCACCTGGGTGGCTCAGTCAGTTAAGCGTCTAACTCTTGGTTTCAGCTCAGGTCATGATCTCACAGTTCATGGGATCGAGCCTCACATCAGGCTCCAAGATGGCAGTGCAGAGCCTGCTTGGGATTCTGTCTCTTCCTCTCTCTCTCTCCCTCTGTCTCTCTCTCAGCCCCTCCCCCTTCTCTCTTTCTCTCTCAAAAATAAATAAACATTAAAAAAAAATTTAAAAAGAAAATGAAATAAACATCCCAACAAATTTCCTAGGGGAAAGAGGATAGTTGGAGCGGTTATAAGATTTTTTCTAGAATGAAAGCCCTTGGTGTTCATGGACTCTGCAGTCTAGTTCTCTCCATTGGATCACATCCCCAGAAGCACCGCTGACCTTGGCCTGTCTCACTTTTAGACTCATATACAGAAAGATGACCATTAAAAGTTGTTTTGTCACATCTGCCCAAATCTCAGTTCACAGAGAGATGATTTGTACAGCCCAGAGGAGCCCAAATTTTTCCTTAAGGGGCAGAAATCCATTGAGTTCCCCGTTTTTTTATGTTATATGGTATTAATTCCACCCAACTGATTAAGATTCTAAACATATTAGGAGTTGCATTCAGTCTGCAGGCTGCTAAATTATATTTTCTTAAAGTTCATGAATTATGCTTTATATACAATGAAATTCAAAATAGCTATTAGTGCAGCAGATCTATATATCCTGAAAAGAAAATACTTCTACAGCATGTCAAATGAAATTAAGTAAGGAGAACAGTATATATAACATGTGCCTATTTTTATTAAAAAAAAAATAAATAAAAGATTACATGTAAAGAGGTACAAGACTTACAACCATACAACAGTGAAAATTGGGAAAGGGGCCCCAAAGGACAAGAGAGTTCTGTAGTCAGCTTTCCACTGAACATCAAGGGAACAGCCCGAGAAATTTCTACTTTGCCAATGGGCCGTCCAAACTGGCATAGTCAGTCTTTGACTCAATAAGAGTTGTTACCATGAACAGGTATTGGATTTCATCAACAGCTTTTTTGGCATGTGTTGAGATTATCCTAAGACTTTTCTTCTTTAATATGTTAATATGATCATTTATATTAGTTGATTTTATAATGTTAAGTCAAATCCAACTCATTCATGATTTACACATTTAATTGATGCAGGATTTTGCTTGCTAATATTTTCTTTAGGATTTAAAAAAAAATTAATGTTTATTTTTGAGAGAGAGACAGAGTGCAAACAGAGGAGGGGCAGACAGAGAGAGAGAGACACAGAATCCGAAGCAGGCTCCAGGCTCCGAGCTGGCAGCACAGAGCCCGACGCAGGGCTCGAACCCACAAACTGCGAGATCATGACCTGAGCTGAAGTCGGACACTTAGCCAACTGAGTCACCCAGGCACCCCTTTAGGATTTTTGTAACTATGTTTATGAGTGATTTTCCCTTCCCATTCAGTCTTTATCAGATTGTGGGATCAAAGCTATCCATCTCTCAAAAAATGAGCTGTGTGGAAGGAAAAATAAGATAAAAACAGAGAGGGAGGCAAGCCATAAGATACTCTTAAAGACAGAGAACAAACTGAGGGTTACCGGAGGGGAGGTGGGTGTGATGATGAGCTACATGGGTGATGGACATTAAGGAGAGCACTTGCTGGGATGAGCACTGGTGTCATATGTAAGTGATGAATCACTGGGTTCTACTCCTGAAACCAATACTACACTGTATGCTAAGTTGAATTTAAACAAATAAATTTTTAAAACTAAAAAAAATTTTTAAAAGAGGGAAAAAATGAGCTGAGTATTGTTGTTTTTATATGTTCTGGAATAATTTGTATAAGACAAATTATTGGGCACCTACGTGGTTCAGTCAGTTAAGTGTCTGATTCTTGATCTCAGCCCAGGTCATGACCTCATGGTTCATGAGATCAATCCCCATGTTGGGCTCTGCACTGACAACATGGAGCCTGCTTAGGATTCTCTCTCTCCTTCTCTCTCTCTGCCCCTCCCTCACTCTTGTTCTCCCTCAAAGTAAGTGAATAAACTTAAAAAAATAAATAATTAAATTAAATGAATCATTTATTTCTTAAATATCTGACAGAGCTTGTCAGTAAAAACCATCTGGATATCCTTTGTGGAAAAGTTTTTACCAAATGGCTCAAACTCCTTAGATGATGAAACTATTCAGTACATATCGCTTCTTGAATCAGTGTTGGTAGGCTGTATTTTTCTAATTTCCATTTCTAATTTTTCCATTTCATCTAAACTTTAATTTTTATAGGCTTAAGTGGTTTACACTATCCTATTATATTTTAATGTCCACATTCCTAACATTTTTAATTTCTAATATTGTTTCTTTTTTTCTAGATCATTCTTACCAGAAGTTGGAAAAATTTTTTAGTCTTTTCAAAGAACCAAATTGACTTTGATGATCCTCCCCATTAAAAATGTTTTTCTAGGGGCGCCTGGGTGGCGCAGTCGGTTAAGCATCCGACTTCAGCCAGGTCACGATCTCGCGGTCCGGGAGTTCGAGCCCCGCGTCAGGCTCTGGGCTGATGGCTCAGAGCCTGGAGCCTGTTTCCGATTCTGTGTCTCCCTCTCTCTCTGCCCCTCCCCCATTCATGCTCTGTCTCTCTCTGTCCCAAAAATAAATAAACGTTGAAAAAAAAAATGTTTTTCTATTGTTACTATTACTGTCTGTTCTTGTGATGTTACTTCCATCATTCTGATTCTTCCTGTGAGTCATTCTACTTTTCTTCTACTAACTTAAGGTCAATGATTAGTTCATTAATGTTGAGCCCTCTTTTTGTTGTATATTAAATATCAATATATGAAAATATAACATATTAGTTTGCTATATATGATATAGAAATATATAAAATATTTTAATGTGTCAAATTCTGTTATATGTGGTATATTAAATATTTAACACTATCAATTTCCTTCTAAGAAATGCCTCTTACGTTTTTATATTTTACCAGTTCCTCGTGCACCACTTAACTCAAGGAGTGGTGGGGCAGCCTTCTGCTGAAACCTGATATCAGGGCCTCTGGATTTTCCATCAATGGTCCCCAAGTGCTATGCCAGACCCTGATGTTTGCCCTCCCCCTTCCTTGCTAATTGACCCCCCTCCCCGCCCCCGCCAAGTTTTGTTCCATATGGCTGTTCTTGGCTTAACAGGCTGTCTCTAGCCCCAAGAGGAATGCTAATTGACGAGCCATAGCCAGAATCCAATTTCCTCTGCAGCGATTGGTACAAAGGTGAACATGTGACCTAATCCTAGCGTTAGGATTGGGGAAAAGTCAGATGGGGTGGATGTGATGGAAATCAGAGAAAGGTTTTCCTTCCCAGTGAAAGCAGGTGCAGGGGAGAAAACGGTGCTCCCCTTTTCTGAATGTTGTTACATGCAGAAGTGGGACCCCTCACCCAAGGCTACTTTGCAACTCTGAGAGGAAATGTTACCCATGAGTTGAGAATGGTAGAGCTGAAAGGAAGAAAGCAACAGGACACAATCATGTCATTGAATCCCCATGTCTGCACTTCTTATCCTGTAAAATAAGAAACTCCTTATTGTTGAAGCTCCTTCTGGCCAAGTCTTGTTATTTGTGACTGAAAGTGGCCTGCAGGAGCCCCACGAGGCCAGCCTCCTGCCTGCTGCATGTCACTTGATGGCAGAGGGTTTGTCAGTGATATTGCCATGTGATCTTTCAACACTTGCGATGAATCAGGCAACTGGAAAAGATACTCATTACAGTACAGCTTATGTCATCTCAGGAAAAGTACACTATTCTACCTTGTTCCTTTGTTCTTTGAAAAGCAAAGTTTTCCTTTGTAAGTTCGTAGTCAAATGATAGATGGTCAGAATAAGCCTATGCACAGAGGAGAAAAATCAAGGAAGTGAGGTCACAGCTTGTGCCTGCCATTGTGGCCATCCAAAACAGTCTTGGGAAAGTCATGCTGCAAGCCACGTGGTCTGGAAGATGGGGGCTGTCATTGTATACACACGCCCCTCTCTGTCAAGCAAATGCGGGCACATTGGCGAGAACATGGCCAAGCACTTGCTTTTGTGTGAGATAGCACTTCCATTTGAGGATGCTTTTGCATAACATTTTTAAACAATACCTTTAAATTACATTATTTAGGGTCCTTTGGATGCAAATGACTAAAAAATTATCTCAAACCATGTTAAGAAGGGAAAGGGGAGCCTGCGTTTATTGGTTCACATGAGCAAACTAAAAGAATGTGTGCCTGGATGTCAGGATTTGAGCACCATCAGGACTTTCTCATCCTCTCTCTAGTTTTCTCCATGCATCTCCAGTGTCTCAGGCAAGCGTCTCCACAAGGTGGAATCATGGTGGCCAGTGGCCCCATCATTACTCTCTCAAGAAGAAAAGTGAGGATGTCCCCCAAAAGCTCCAATTAGAAATTCCAAGTGGGGACTCTGGCCCAGGTTAGGCAACATGATTATCATTGGACCAATCATCATGAAAAAGAAGGTAATGTGGATTGAATTGTGTACTCCAAAAAGACCTGTTCGAATCCTAACTCCTGGTATCTGTGAATGTGACCTTATTTAGAAATAAGGTCTTTGCAGATGTAATCAAGTCAAGATGATGTCATACAGGATTACGGTGGGCCTTAATCCAATACTGGTGCCCCTATAAGATGAGGGAAATTTGGACACAGAGATACACACACAGGGAAAACACCATGTGACAACGGAGGCAGAGAATGGAGTGATGTTTGTAAACCAAGAAACACCAAAGATTGTCAACTACCAGAAGCTAGGAAAGAGACACGGGATGGATTCTCCTTTGGAACTTCCAGAAGGAGCCAACCTTGCCAACATCTCGATTGGACTTCTGGTCTCCAGAACTGTGAGAGAGTAAGTTTCTGTTGTGGTAAACCACCTGTTTGTGGTATTTTGTTTTGGCAGCCCTAGGAAATTCATATGGGGAGATAGTGGTCTGGGAGGCTAGGTACTATGAAGGTAAGCCCCCAATACATGGATGGAGGGGAGGAAAGGGCTGTATCCCAAAGAAAGGAGAGGGGCTCCATTAACAGGGGAAGAGGGTAAAGGGAGCTGGGCAGGTAAAAATAACAGCCACGACATTAACACACACTGTCATCACCTTTGGCTGGATTTCTTACAGGTAAAGAGAAAGCAATATGGTTTTGCATTGCAGAAAATGTTTATTTCTTCTTCCAAAGACATTACAGACTCCTTCATCCAAACTCAGGAATATATAAGCCACTGCAATTTGAATAGTTTTATTCTTTCAATAAGGACTTAAATAGCTTGATTTTCTTTGACACTCAGGAAGGTCTTGGATTCATTCAGTTGTGCAATTCTGCTGTAAGAAATGTTTTATTAATTATACCAAGGTACATAAAAAATTAAAAGTTAAGTTCCTGTGAAGCACATATTCTATTTCAGTTACCTATCAGATTTAACCTTTTATCTTGGCCATAAAATTCAAATTATGCATCAAATATAATAAAGATCTGTTTCAATGAATCGAAATTAGTTGTCATTTTAACGTGCCTTTAAACTATTCTTAATTGATAACATGCTTTTATTAAATGGTCAGTTCAAAGATGTAAAAGTGTTACTTATAGAGAGTGATCTTTGAGCAGACACTATCAGATAGATGGCCTTGTGCTTAAAGATTCTATTTCTTTTTTTTTAAAATTTTTTTTTTTTTTTCAACGTTTATTTATTTTTGGGACAGAGAGAGACAGAGCATGAACGGGGGAGGGGCAGAGAGAGAGGGAGACACAGAATCGGAAACAGGCTCCAGGCTCCGAGCCATCAGCCCAGAGCCTGACGCGGGGCTCGAACACACGGACCGCGAGATCGTGACCTGGCTGAAGTCGGACGCTTAACCGACTGCGCCACCCAGGCGCCCCAATTAAAGATTCTATTTCAAGGCAAGTCCCCTGCAGTTAGAATTCTAATGAACCACACATACAGAATCCTTTAACAGCTTGGGTAGACAGGAATGTTCTCCAAGACCATACTCACTTTGAAAGTGCTGAGCCTGTGAACGAACTTTAAAGGTTAGGGAATTAGCTGTGTGAATATGCGTTCAAATAAGTCAGCAAACATCGAATCTACCGAGACCTTACAATAGCTAATGTGTCAGGTGCTGCTGTATGCACTCTGTGGGTATCAACTAAGGTAATACCCCCCATCCCTCACCATGGGATGGGTACGATTATCCCCTATTTTACAGAAGTAAACTAAGAAACAGGTTATGAGATTTTCCCAGATCATGTAACTAACAATGTGCCGAGCTCCAAGATTCTAACCTAGACCAGAGTCCATAATCTTCACCTGCTGGAGACACAGAGCCCTGACCTCCTGCCTTCAAGGGTCTTTGAGGAGATAAAACCTTTCCACATGAAATCATAGCCAACAGTGCTTGATGGCAAAGGTGAAATAATTCATACGGAAGACAGTCCTACCGATCAGCAGGGTGTTTGACGACCACCAGAATGGGCAGGTAGGCTGGGAAAGGTCAGGACTGGCCTGAAAGGACCTGGAGGACAGACAGGATTGGGTTAAGGTGAGCAGGATTTGGATGCTCACCATCCACGGAAGAGTCAGTTTGTCTCTTCTTTGCCATAAGACAGAGTCATCAGTTTCCTTTCACATTGCTAAGGCCACAAGCCACAGGTCACCAAGAAACATGGCAAAAACCATCCAGGTAAATGGCTACAAAGCCCTGTAAGTAGGGTCAACAACTCATCTTGGTTGTTCTGGACTTTCCTAGTTTTAGCGCTGAAGTCCCAAGTCCCAGGGACCCTGTGAATCTCAGGCAAACATGGTTAATCACTCTGCTTGTTAAATTTTAATAGGAGAAAGACAGTTTTTTTTTAAGAAACGGTTTAAAACAAAGCTGATGCCATGCACATATTACAGTAGGTAAGGTGACCTATCAAAAGACTAAAACCTTTGAACTTGAGGTCCTCTGGACACTGCAACATAGAGGCTGTGGGATCTTAGGACAGTCACCACCATTCTGGGCCCAGTCTCCCTCCCTATAAAATTAAAGGTCTGAAGTCAGATAAGCTTTAAGATCAATTTCAGGGCTAATAACCAGTCTATTACTCTTGAGTTAACATCAGTATTGGGAAAGCCCTGTGGCCATAAACATACACACACACACACACACACACACACACACACACACACACACCTATACAAGTAGACACTTATGCACACCTATACAAAGCTTTCTAATTGGGGGGGGGGGGGGGGAAGTCTCGTGGTACGTATTATCTTGCATTTGAGATGTGAATTAATTGGAAATATACTCAGATAAATTTAGTACTTGGAGGGGTTTTTTACCATGATTCTTTTAGATTTTTACTGTTTCCTAATTTTACTGTCTTAATGAGTTTTACAAACAATAGAGGAAATGCCTTCAGAATAAAATAATTGATAAAAATCAGAAGACAGTTTTCATGAATACTAACCTTTGGCTCCCAGACGTGTGCCTTGGGAAGGCCAGATGAGCTAGGACGGGACATAAGAAACAGGAATGCTCTGGCTCCAAATAGGAGCCTGTGAACAGAGCTACTACAGGGCCACTGGAAGGCAAGGGTAGAATTTGTCTAATGGAGTGTTTGGTGAGAAAATGCCACGTGGAACAATACAAGTCAACAAAAATCTATCAGAATGTCAGCCAAAAAGAGATGTGGCTCAGCAAATCTAAGTATAAGCAACTGAAAGTTAAGAAGTATAACAAAATGGTTGTAAACTCCCCATTTTCCATACTGATGCCAGGGAAGGGGAAAACCTAGGTTCAGATCACTGGCCAAGTAGTATATCATGTGACCCACTCACCTTTCCTCTGTGCCTTAGTATGATTAGACTCTTGCTCAGTGTTCTCCAAAGGACCCCAGGGCCACCTTGGTTAATCATGTCCTTGAAATAGACCATAGGCTCTGGGAAATAGATTCAGACTATGAACACTGATACCCTTCTGACCTGACTCAGCTTTGTACTCAGCTCCCGGGTCCAACCTGCTTCTATGGAAGGCAGGTGGCAAATAAACACACAATTATGTTGTCCTATCCACTGAGAGTGGGGTGCATCACAGGGAGGGCCACAGTGCCCATCAAAGACAGCAGAATTGGATTTTAGGCATCTGGTAAACCAAGCAATAAATATTTTTACTTTCCAAATCAGCAAGAGGGATACCTCATCTTTCTTTCTTTGGTAAGAACTTGCTCTGTGGGGAGATTGCAATTTAACCCCTAAAGTGCCATCGCTGATGGTTAGCAAGCACTAACTCCCTGCCATTTCATATCTCCAAGTTCAGTGCAAGTGTCCCCTGAACACAGAGGTACTCCTGAGTGGGGGTGCCACAGAGCATCCTGACAGAAAAACAATGAGAGTTTAATCCCAGCCTAGAATTCCTCTTCACTGCAAATGGAATCATCAGTGTGATGCAGGATGCCCCCCAAATACACACCTGCCGCCAGCCATTCTTTCATTAGAGTTTTGTTTCTGAGGCACCTGCGGCTTCATTCTCCTATTACAGTTATCTTCCCAGACGTCAGTCATTTAAGATAACGTGGCATTTACGAAAGGATAGACATAGATATCAGTGAAACAGAATACTGTCCAGAATTAGATGCACGCTTATGAGATCAGTTGGGTTTTAACAAAGGTGCCAAGGCAGTTCAAAGGGTCAAAAAACTGTCTTTTCAACAAATGGTCCTGGAACAACTGGTTATCCATTTGCAAGAAAAAAATTTTTCAACTTCAAACTTTACCTCAGACAACACAGAATAAAATGACTCAAAATTGATCATAGTCCTAAATATGAGAGCTAATACTGATAAAACTTCTAAAAGAAAACACGGGAGGGAGGGAGCCAAGATGACGGAACAGCATGGAAGTTTTTTGTGTGTCTCGCATCCATGAAATACAGCCAGACCAACACTAAACCATCCTGCGCACCTAGAAAACGGATCTGAGGATTAACACAACAACCTGAACCACAGCATTCTCAGGTACGCAGCGGGGAGAGGTGAACTTGGGGAGAGAGAAACTGCGGAGGGAGCCACTCTTGCGGACAGAGAGAGGACAGAGATGCTGGGGGAGAGGAGTACGGGAAAAGCACCCCTCCCCAAAAGCAGCTGGAGAGAATGTGGAACATTGGAAACAGCCGCAGGGACTAAACTAAAAAGGGAGAAAGGAGAAAGGAGAGGGTTTAAATTCCATTAAGACTGTAAACAAGGGGAGCGCAAAGGCTGCAACTCCGCAGCTCCCTACCTGGCGGTGCTCTGGTGGGAAGGGCGAATCCCCAGGAGCAGAGTGGGGTCCGGGAGATTCTTGGGCCACGCGGGGAAAAACGGCTCCACTGCTGGAAGGACGTTTGGTAGAGGCTATGAGGCCACCTGGTCCCAGCAGACCCCAGAGAACAGCCACATTCGCTGGTGCTGGAACAAGGTCGTTAAGGGTGAAGCCTGGTGCCAGATGTGTGTGGTGATTTTCCATAATCCCTGAAACGCTGCTGCTACCCTATCTCGCGAACTTTTTCTGGGGCGAGATGGCACCTGGCCGCAGTCTCCGGCCGGCAGCAGCAGGGTCCAGCAAGCGTTCCTGGGTGCAGCCGGCATTCAGCCATTGCTCATTCGGCCATTGCTGGTGAGACCCTCCCGCAGGGGGCTGAGCGGGTCAAAGTCGCTGTCCTGCGGAAGTAAGGGGCCGGGGAAAACAGCCGCCTCTGAGACAAACTCGGGAGAGGGGTACTACCTGGGGCTTGGTTACGGACAGTGTAAAAGCGGGGAGAGGATGAAAGCTGAAGACAAAGGAGGGGTGCACGATGGCTGGTCGGAGAGAACAGAGTTCTGGCACTAGTGACTGGGTGGCTGGGGGACACCATTTTCACTGCTCCTGAGCATGCGCAATACACCTCCAAGCGCCACAACAACCCACCCCGGTAGGCTAGCAGCGCCATCTAGTGGAGACTGGAGCCATTACACTAAGCCCCGCCCAACTGGGCCAACCTCCCTCTTCAAGAACACAAGTCTCACCCCCTGCTTAGTTTATGGACTATACAGCGCTTCATAGTCTGACTTCTAGGGGAAAACGAAGTAATTTCAGTCGTATTTCAGTCTGTTAGTAGGTCCATCTATTTTCAATTTTCTTTCTTTTTTTCTTTTTTCTCTTTTTCACTTCCTTTTTACTTGAATACAGAAAGAGAAAAAAATCATTTTTATTTTCAATTTTTCTTAAGAATATTTTCTTTAATTTTTTAACTATATTTTTTACTTTTGTGTAAATTTTTTCAAATTCTATTTTACTTCCATCATTTTATTTTAGTCTACTTCAGTGTATTCACTTTTCCAAATTTTCAAACAATTTCCCTTTTTTCTTTTTTTCTTTTGTTCCCCCTTTTTTTCTCTAACCTATCAAGCCACTTTCAACACCCAGACCAAAACACACCTAGGATCTAGCATCACTTATTCAATTTTGTGTGTGTGTGTTTAATTTTTTATTTTAATATTTTTGTAATTTTAAGTTTTCTACCTCATTAATTCCTTTTCTCCCTTCAAAATACAAAACAAAGGAATTCATCCCAAAAGAAAGAGCACGAAGAAAAGACAGCCAGGGATTAACTAACACAGATACAAGCAAGATGTCTGAACCAGAATTTAGAATCACGATAATAAGAATACTAGCTGGAGTTGAAAATAGACTAGAATCCCTTTCTGCAGAGATAAAAGAAGTAAAAAATAGCCAGAATGAAATTAAAAATGCTATAACTGAGCTGCAATCACGGATGGATGCAGCGGTGGCAAAGATGGATGAGGCAGAACAGAGAATCAGCGATATAGAGGACAAGCTTATGGAGAATAATGAAGCAGAAAAAAAGAGGGAGATTAAGGCAAAAGAGCACAATTTAAGAATTAGAGAAATCAGTGACTCATTAAAAAGGAACAAAAGCAGAATCATAGGGGTCCCAGAATAGGAAGAGAAAGAAATAGGGATAGAAGGGTTATGTGAGCAAATCATAGTGGAAAACGTTCCTAACCTGGGGAAAGACACAGACATAAAATCCAGGAAGCACAGAGGACTTCCATTAGATTCAACAAAAACCGACCATCAACAAGGCATATCATAGTCAAATTCACAAAATGCTCAGGCAAGGAGAGAATCATGAAAGCAGCAAGGGGAAAAAAGTCCTTAACCTACAAGGGAAGACTGATCAGGTTTGCAGCAGACCTATCCACAGAAACTTGGCAGGCCAGAAAGGAGTGGAAGGATATATTCAATGTGTTGAATCAGAAAAATATGCAGCCAAGAATTCTTTATCCAGCAAGGCTGTCATTCAAAATAGAAGGAGAGATAAAAAGTTCCCCAGACAAACAAAAGTTAAAGGAGTTTGTGACCACTAAACTAGCCCTGCAAGAAATTTTAAGGGGGACTCTCTGAGGCGAGAAAAGATGAAAATATAAATAAATAAATAAATAAATAAATAAATACCAAAAGCAACAAAGATTAGAAAGGACCAGAGAACACCACCAGGAACTCCACTCTACAAGCAACATAATGGCAATAAATTCATATCTTTCAGTGCTCACTCTAAACATCAATGGACTCAATGCTCCAATCAAAATACATAGGGTATCAGAATGGATAAGAAAACAAGATCCATCTATATGCTGTTTACAAGAGACCCACTTTAGACATAAAGACACCTTCAGATTGAAAATAACAGGATGGAGAACCATCTATCATGCTAATGGTCAACAAAAGCAAGCTGGAGTAGCCATACTTACATCAGACAATCTAGACTTTAAAATAAAGACTGTATCAAGAGATGCAGAAGGGCATTATATCATAATCAAGGGGTCTATCCACCAAGAAGACCTAACAATTGTAAACATTTGTGCGCCAAATGTGAAAGCACCCAAATATATAAATCAATTAATCACAAACATAAAGAAACTCATCAATAGTAATACCATAATAGTAGGAGACTTCAGCACCCCACTCACAGCAATGGACAGATCATCTAATCAAAAAATCAACAAGGAAACGATGGCTTTGAATGACACACTGGACCAGATGGACTTAAAAGATATATTCAGAACATTTCATCCTAAAGCAGCAGAATATACATTCTTCTCCAGTGCACATGGAACATTCTCCAGAATAGACCACATACTGGGACACTAATTAGCCCTCAGCAAGTACAAAAAGATCGAGATCATACCATACATATTTTCAGACCACAACACTATGAAACTCGAAATCAACCACAAGAAAAAATTTGGAAAGGTAGCAAATACTTGGAGACTGAAGAACATCATACTAAAGAATGAATGGGATAACCAAGCAGTTAAAGAGGAAATCAAAAAGTATATGGGAGCCAATGAAAATGATAACACCACAACCCAAAACCTCTGGGACACAGCAAAGGTGGTCATAAAAGGAACGTATATAGCAATCCAGGCCTTCCAAAGAAGGAAGAAAGATCTCATATACACAACCTCACCTTACACCTTAAAGAGCTGCAAAAAGAACAGCAAATAAAACCCAAAACCAGCAGAACACAGGAATTAATAAAGATTAGAGCAGAAATTGATGCTATCGAAACCAAAAAAAGCAGTAGAACAGATCAATGAAACCAGAAGCTGGTTCTTTGAAAGAATTAACAAAATTGATAAACCCCTTGTCAATTTGATCAAAAAGAAAAAGGAAAGGGCCCAAATAAATAAAATCAAGAATGAAAAAGGAGAGATCACAACCAACACAGCAGAAATAAAAACAATAATAAGAGAATATTATGAGCAATTTTATATGCCAATAAAATGGGCAATCTGGAAGAAATGGACAAATTCCTAGAAACATATACACTACCAAATCTGAAACAGGAAGAAATAGAAAATCTGAACAGACCCATAATCAGTAAGGAAATCGAATTAGTAATCAAAAATCCCCAAAAAAACAAGAGTCCGGGGCCAGATGGCTTTCCAGGGGAATTCTACCAAACATTTAAGGAAGAGTTAACACCTATTCTCTTGAAGCTGTTCCAAAAACTAGAAATGGAAGGAAAACTTCCAAACTCTTTCTATGAAGCCGGCATTACCTTGATTCCAAAACCAGACAGAGACCCTACTAAAAAGGAGAACTATAGACCAATTTCCCTGATGAACATGGATGCAAAAATCCTCAACAACATATTAGCCAACTGGATCCAATAACACATTTAAAAAATTATTCACCATGACCAAGTGGGATTTATACCTGGGATGCAGGGCTGGTTTAATATCCACAAAACAATTAATGTGATTAATCACATCAATAAAAGAAAGGACAAGAACTATATGATCCTCTCAATAGATGCAGACAAAGTATTTGACAAAATACAGCATCCTTTCTTCATAAAAACACTCAAGAAAGTAGGGATAGAAGGATCATACCTCAAGATCATAAAAGCCATATATGAACGACCCAACGCTAATATCATCCTCAATGGGGAATAACTGAGAGCTTTCCCCCTAAGGTCAGGAACAAGATAGGGATGTCCACTCTCGCCACTGTTATTCAACATAGTATTGGAAGTCTTAACCTCTGCAATCAGACAACACAAAGAAATAAAAGGCATCCAAATTAACCAGGAGTAGGTCAAACTTTCACTCTTTGCAGATGACATGATACTCTTTATGGAAAACCCAAAAGATTCCACCAAAAAACTGCTAGAACTGATTCATGAATTCAGCAAAGTTGCAGGATATAAAATCAATGCACAGAAATCGGTTGCATTCCTATACACCAACAATGAAGTAATAGAGAAATCAAGGAATTGATCCCATTTACAATTGCACCAAAAACCATAAAATACCTAGGAATAAATCTAACCAAAGAGGTGAAAAATCTATACACTGAAAACTATAGAAAGCTTATGAAAGAAATTGAAGAAGACACCAAAAAATGGAAAAATATTCCATGCTCCTGGATAGGAAGAACAAACATTGTTAAAATGCCGATATTACCCAAAGCAATCTACTATCATTGACTATAGCATTGACTACATTGACTATAGTCAATGCAATCCCTATCAGAATAACACCAACATTCTTCACAGAGCTAGAACAAATACTCCTAAAATTTTTATGGAACCAGAAAAGATCCCAAATAGCCAAAGAAATCTTGAAAAAGAAAACCAAAGCAGGAGGTATCACAATCCCAGACTTCAAGCTACGCTACAAAGCTGTAATCATTAACACAGTATGGTACTGGCATAAGAACAGACACTCAGATCAATGGAACAGAATAGAGAACCCAGAAATGGATCCACAAATGTATGGCCAACTAATCTTTGACAAAGCAGGAAAGAATATACAGTGGAATACAGTCTTTTCAGCAAATGGTACTGGGAAAACAGGACTGCAACATGCAGAAGAATGAACTTGGACCACTTTCTTACACCATACACAAAAATAAACTCAAAATGGATGAAAGACCTATATGTAAGACAGGAAGCCATCAAAATCCTCGAGGAGAAAGCAGGCAAAACTTCTTTGATCTTGGCCGCAGCAACTTCTTACTCAACATGTCTCCGGAGGCAAAGGAAACAAAAGCAAAAATGAACTATTGGGACCTCATCAAAATAAAAAGCTGCACAGCAAAGGAAACAATCAGCAAAACTAAAAGGCAACCAAGGAAATGGGAGAAGATATTTGCAAATGACATATCAGATAAAGGGTTAGTATCCAAAATCTATAAAGAACTTAGCAAACTCAACACCCAAAAACAAATAATCCAGTGAAGAAATGGGAAAAAGACATGAATAGACACTTCTCCAAAGAAGACATCCAGATGGCCAACTGACACATGAAAACATGCTCAACATCACTCATCATCAGGGGAATACAAATCAAAACCACAATGAGATATCACCTTACACCTGTCAGAATGGCTAATATTAACAACTCAGGTAACAACAGATGTTGGCAAGGATGCAGAGAAAGAGGATCTCTTTTGCATTGTTGGTGGGAATACAAGCTGGTGAAGCCACTCTGGAAAACAGTATGGAGGTCCTCAAATAACTAAAAATAGAACTACCCTATAACCCAGCAATTGCACTACTAGGTATTTATCCAAGGGATACAGGTGTGCTGTTTCGAAGGGACACATGCACCCCCATGTTTATAGCAGCACTATCGACAATAGCCAAAGTATGGAAAGAGCCCAAATGTCCATCGATGGATGAATGGATAAAGAAGATGTGGTGTATATATATATATACAATGGAGTATTACTCGGCGATCAAAAAGAATGAAATCTTGCCATTTGCAACTATGTGGATGGAACTAGAGGATATTATGCAAAGCAAAATTAGTCAGAGAAAGACAAAAATCATATGACTTCACTCATATGAGGACTTTAAGAGACAAAACAGGGGTGCCTGGGTCCCTCAGTCAGTTAAGCGTCTGACTTCGGCTCAGGTCATGATCTCACAGTTAGTGAGTTCGAGCCCCACATCAGGCTCCGTGCTGACAGCTCAGAGCCTGGAGCCAGCTTCAAAATCTGTGTGTCCCTCTCTCTCTCTCTCTCTCTCTCTGCTACTCCCCCACTTGTTCTCTCTCTCTCTCTCTCTCTCTCTTTCTCTCTCAAAAATAAACATTAAAAAAAATTAAATAGGTAAATAGATCAACAAAGTTTGGTATATCCATACAAAGGACTACCAGTCAACAATAAAATTGAACAAAGTACTAATGCACACAACAGCATAGTTGACTCTCAAAAATATTATGCAGAGTGAAAGAAGCCAGGAACAAAATACATATATCTTGCATGATTCTGTATACTTGAAATTCTGGAAAATCCACCTATAGTGCTAGAAACAGATCTGTGGTTGCCTGGGGCCAGAGGTAGAGAGGCCAAAGGAACTTAGGCATGATGGGAACATTCCATCTTGATTGTGGTCGTCATGATTTGTATACATTCATCAAATTCACCATCACTTAAAAATGGTGCAGTTTATAAGATGTAAATTTACCTCAGTAAAGTTGTTTTTTTGTTTGTTTTTGTTTTTAGGAAGAGAGAGGAGCACGAGCAGGGGAGAGGGGTAGAGGGAGAGAGAGAGAATGTTAAGCAGGATCCATGCTCAGCACAGAGCCCAACACAGAGCTTGATCCCAGAACCCTGGGTTCATGACTGAGCCAAAACCAAGAGTCGGACACTCAACCAACTGAGCCACCCAGGCGCCCCACAAGTTGATTTTTAAATAAAAAGGTCAGGGGTGGGAATTTCCAAGAAAGAGACATTAAACTACATTCTGGCCACAAAATGAAACTTTTTTCCTGAGCTCAACAGAGAACTGAAAAGAAATAAAAGAGAGGGCATTTTCATCATTTGAATCAATGTCTAAAATCAACTGTGAGAAACACTGTCCTCTATAATCTCAACTATCCTGGGAAAGACCTCCCCTTAAACCCATATTTTGGTTCAGATTTCAATTATCAGCTAACAATTTAGCAAGAAGTGGTCAGCAATCATCTAAGAGGGCAGGCTTTGTAGAAGCGGAACAGAAGGGAAGAAAAGGCTGTGATTTCACCAAAAGCTTCAGGAGAATATCCCCATGAGCTATGGCGTGGAGGGAATTAAATAATCTAGGGGGGGGGAAGAGAAAGAAGGCAGAACAGGCCATCCTCATGTGCTAAGCCTCTTGGTCCTGCTCAGGGAGTTGACCACTTTGGTTTCCCATGGAACAATCTGGACACGTTGAAGTGGAAGAAGGAACACAGCAAATGAATAGTCAAGAATAAGCAGCCCCAGGGGCACCTGGGTGGCTCAGTCTATTAGGCATCCGACTTCGGCTCAGGTCACCATCTCCTGGTTCATGGGTTCAAGCCCGCATGGGCTCTGTGCTGACAGCTTGGAGCCTGGAGCCTGCTTCGGATTCGGTGTCTCCCTCTCTCTCTGCCCCTCCCCTGCTCACGCTCTGTCTCTCGCTATCACAAAAACAAACATAAAAAAAAAAAAAAAAAGAATTTAAGAAACAAAAAATTGTCAGTTAAAAGAAAACTTAAAACTTGCAATTTAACAACTTTAACAATTAAAATGATTTTTATGCTTTCAAATAGGCTATTTTCCTTCTAATACATTCCAGTGTGTGTGTGGAGGAGAGAGTATGTATGGGCAAAACAAAATGTTGAATGCATGAATATAAAATTTTTAAAACAAAAGTTCTTAAAACTGAAGTTTTAATTTTTTGAAAAAGGTAACCATACCTTATGGCGTATATTTTATAGAAGTAAAACGTTTCACAGTTCTAGCCTTCAATTATCATCTCGTTGCCCATGTGCAGAATGGACACCACACGTCGTGCACGCTGTATTTAGACCTACGAATATGCAACTTTAAGGATAATATGCATTGTTTTAATATTGCAAAATATTGCTCAGCTGCCGCTGAAACTCCTGCAAACACTGTGCTAATTTATGAGTTCCTCTGGAACGAAGAATTGGAACACAAAGAGAAGCCGGAGAAGGAACGCTTGGCACAGCTGGGAAGCAATAACTCTTTCTACAAGAATCTGTTGGAAGTTAATTAAAGATAAATTAATTAAATTGTCTTTGCTTTACCTCGGTGCTCTGCTGCTCACATCATTCTTACACCCCAAAGGCACCCCAACACAGACAGCCACACGACAGTGACCCCTCGTGACATCCGAGGCAGCTGCCTGTGTGTCAAGGACACGGGACCAGAGGCACAAAGCAGTTCCCTGAGGCCTGAATCCGGCTACTTACAAAAGCAGGTGTTTAGGTTTTAAATTAGCATTTAAATTAGTGGTAAATCAAACTATGCCCATGTTGAGTTCCTCAGTGACAAAGTTGCCCCTTTCTCTGACGTGTGTGTGCGTGTGTGTGTGTGTGTGTGTGTGTGATAATGGACTCTGCAAAGCATAGGGTTCAGGGCAGGATCCCCTCTGTCCAGGTCCAAGGGCAGCACTGCTTGAGATTTCTCTCTTAAATTTTTTAATTTTTTTTAACGTTTTATTTATTCTTGACAGAGAGACAGCATGAACGGGGGAGGAGCAGAGCAAGAGACGGAGACACAGAATCCGAAGCAGCTCCAGGCTCCGAGCTGTCAGCACAGAGCCTCACGCTGGGCTGGAACTCACAAACCGCGAGATCGTGACCTGAGCCGAAGTCAGACGCCCAACCGACTGAGCCACCCAGGCACCCCTCTCTTAAATTTTTTTTTTAAATGTTTATTTTGAGAGAGAGCCTGAGCAGGGGAGGGGCAGAGAGAGAGAGGGAGAGAGAGAATCTTAAGCAGGATCATGATCTAAGCCAAAACCAAGACTCAGACACTCAACTGACTGAGCCACCCAGGTGCGCCTCTCTTAAATTTTTAGTCTGAAGATATCCACCAGGTTTTTTAGGATCTGTTAAATTAATTTTTTTTATTTTTTTTCTAAGTTTTTTATTTTAATCCCAGTTAGTTAACATACAGTGCTGTATTAGTTTCGGGTGTACCAATTAATTTTTAATTATATAAGTAATATGTGAATTGTTTCTTTATTGCAAAAGTATTTAAACGTTAAAGGTAAGGCTAAAATCCAATTCTTTCATCCTCCCATCCCACTGTTATGAGTTTGGCTACAAGTTCAATACAAATCGTTCCAAATGCGTTACCTCATGGTAATAACTAACACTTGTGACATATTTACACTGTGCTAGACATTGTTCTAAGCATTTTACACGCATCATCTTTTTTTAATCCTCATAACAACCTGATGACACAGCTACCTACATATATTCATATATTTATGTAGCTCTGTGTGTGCCTGTAACATAAGATGAATCATACTTAGGGCTTGGTGTTGAAACTTATTCATTCTTTTAATATATCTAGGAGACCTATTCATGTAGGGACACTTGGGGTATACTTTCCTTCCCAACAGCAAGAGGCACATGGAAGCAAAATTTGCTTTGGGAGGGAAACAAGTTTTCCAAAGGCCTCCAGAATGTTCCATTTACTGAGACTTCTAATTTCTTGATTTCTAATTCGTTTCAGCTTCTGAGATCCGCAGGCAATTAGCCGTCAGGTGAAAGGTTAGCTGCACAGCTGGCCAAGGCTAAACTCCAATCTGGGCAAAAATTCCTATCTGCTGTGCCTCGTTTTCTCCCACTGGACAGCTCTGTGAACGAAAGAGGACAAAAGTCCCACCAGGCTAATTCAGGATGACTTCCTGATAAATAATGTGAAGGAGCAGAAAGTGTAATGTCCATACAATTATTCTTTAAGCAAAGGGACTCCTCCTACTCTAGACTAAGTTACTAGAGAGCCCAAGCGAATCTCAGCTTCCCCTTCGCCTCTCCCAGCATCAGGGCCCCAGCACCACATGCAATTCTCTCTGACATCCTGGACTGAAAAAATCTCCCCCCAACCCCATCCCTACTTTCTTCTCCACCTCATAAACAGATAAATCTCTTTCTAAATGGAGCTTTCAGCTTGGTATGGGAAGGGAAAAAATCTAAGTATTTCACACTAATAAGTGAGTGGCTGGATACCTCTCCTTCAGAACTGTCCAAAAGATGTTTTGTTTTAATCTGGTCTCTACTTGGGGAATTGAGGCTCTTTGGGGCAGACATTTAGGCACAGAGAGAACAGTCAGATGCTTACTCCTCTTTATTGTTGTCAGTAGGAAAGACAGATTAGCTGATTAGTATTTACGATGCATCAAACGAGCCAGGATCACAGAGTAATGCAGAGCAGGGCTGAACATGAATAAACAAATAAAGTGAGCATCATGAACTACCCAAGGCTGTTGGGACCATAAACCTGCAAGCCAGAGATGAGGGAACAAAAGAGGCAGAGATTTCATTAAAGCGGATATTTTTAGCTTTTCTGCTTTGCGATAGCAAAGTAGAGTTCACCTCCTTTATAAATCAAGGGCTTGGGTTTTAGCATGCTAGAACCTCTCTGTTTCTTCATAAAAGAAAGTACCAGGATCATTTTTCTAACACTTATTTGTCCCCAGATTCTCAGTGGGAGAGTTTTCCACCATCACCCAGAGTCAAGAAAAAAAGATTCTTGCACACCTGGGCCATCGAGGTCCTGTCTCTAGGTAATTCTCCATGATTTTAAGGCTCTGTAAGAGCTTTGTGCACAAATCAGCTCTGTAACATTCACCCCATCACCTCTAAAACATAGGGCCAGTACACGTCATGCCACTGTGCTAATCAGCAGAAACGTGGTGTGCACAGACTTCGTGGGGACAATTCTGCCAGGGGCACCCACGCTCCTTCCACAATTGCTCTGGCCACCCCTCTTGCCAGAGATCACACGCCCCAGTTCTCTGCCTGGTCCTCACTGCTCGAATGAATCCACTGGTTTTGGTCCCCCATGGCCCAGGCAAGAAGAACATGATCCGTGTTGGCCTGCTCACAGACTCCAGACTTGGAAGTGGAAGGGACTACACCCTCACTCCAGATGGCTGGATTCGGTGAAACCTTTAGCACTCCATGAACATTTGCCGCTCATTATCCAATCAGCAGACAGTCTGGGCAAGTAGCCCCACAAAACATCAAGGAGTGAGTGTACAGGAGGTCCTGTGTCCCACGCCCGGGGCAGGAAGCAAATCTGGGCCATGGCCACGGAGTCTGTGCTGCAGGTAGAAAATGTCACAGAGGGTGGGGGAGGCATATTCCTGAAGTCCTGGGATCCGATGACAACTGGTATAATGACAAGAGGAAGAACAGCCTATGGGAGAGGTCATGACCCACAGCACTTCCAGAAGGAGTGGCCAGTTTATACAAATCAAACCTATTTTAAAGATGAGGACCACTCCTGTCCCAGGTGCCTCGGTCTGTCTTAGAGGCGCTTACCGAGGTTGAGCCTAGCTCCAGGTAAGTTGGCTCAAAGCATCCCCTGCTTGGAATGCAAAAGGGAAACCTTCTGCCCAATTCCCCCATTCCTACTGGAAATTTTCTATTTTGTACTTAAAATGTTAAAGAACTCCTCCTGAAATCTGTGCTTGGGATGCAGGAATCTAAATTACTTGAAAGACGGTGCTATATAAACGCTCTTTGTAAAAGTTCCTAGAGGAGTGGTCCTCAGACTTCAGCAAACATCGAAACTGCCTGGGGATCCCAAATGCTGATTCTGAGACACCTCCAGGAGTCTAAGGTTGGATCCGTATTTTTAACAAGGACTCTAGAAGATTCTGAGAATTTTTAAAAATTGTTTTAATGTTTATTTGTACTGGGGAGAGGGAGAGAAAGAGAGTAAGTGTGCAAGCAGGGGAGGGGCAGAGTGAGAGAGACAGAGACAGAATCTGAAGCAGGCTCCAGGCTCTGAGCTGTCAGCACAGAGCCCAACACGGGGCTCAGATTAATGAGCCATGAGATCACGACCTGAGCTGAAGTTGGATGCTTAACCTACTGAGCCACCCAGGCTCCCCGATTCTGAGCATTTTTAACAAGGACTCTAGAAGATTCTAAGGTGACTAGTCCATGGGTCATAATTGTGAAAGCACGTTGCCATGATTCATTAGAAACATCTGGAAAAAGCACTTTAGAGATAAAATGTCTGTGGCTTTAGTGAAAAAGAATCTTTCAAAGTGTAAATCATAGAACTGTTACCTAATTATCATGAGAATTTCAATGGTTTCTGGGTGGGGAGAAGGTGATCTCTCCTGAGTCACCAAACTCCCAGTGAAGACCGCCGTGTGCCAGAAGTTGGGCTGAAGGCAAGGGACATGGAGATGAGTAAGATGTACTTCTAGTCCTCGAGAAGCTTATCGTCCAGGGAAGGAATTCAGTTGGTGATCGCTGCTGTGTAATTCACACTCGCTGCCTAGCTAAGCCTGACCACAACTAGTTGGACAATCGTGGATAAGTTGATGAGCTTCTCCAGGGCTCCATGGGGAAGAGAAAACAGGAGGCAGAGGCTAACTCAACAATACTTCCGGTTTCTTCCCGCTCTAAAAAAGTCTATGATTCTACCTACACCCCTACTTAAGTAGCCATGCCCAAAATCTCTTCCAAGTAAGTACATAGAACAGACTTAATTGTGAAAGATTTCATCTTATGATCCTTTTTAAGAATGAAATTGCATCCTATTCAGGAAGCACTAACCAGAATGGAAAACAAAACCTCATGTCCAGGGGTCTTGATCTAGAATCTCTCCGAAAGGTGCCCAAGAGAAATGTAGATCTTTTCCTGAATATACAGACCGTCATCCTCAAATATTCTACATAGGGCCTGGAATGTTTGCCTTCAAGAATACTGAGCTAATTTACATTTCCTTTCAAAATAACTTTCTTTGTGCCGACTCATAGTGAGGACCAGTGAAAAGAAACCCCTTTCAAACCTTATGGGAATTAGATATTTCCAAGAACAACCTCACCTTAAAACCATTCTCTCCCACAATACAGGCTTTAAAGCAGCACATTCCACAGTAGCTATTTGCTTCACGGTGGGACTCACCAAGTATTTCTCTTACATAAACTTTTGTCGCATCATAAACGAAATGTTACATATAAGCCATTATCTTTACATATTTTTTCAGAAACACAAAATAATAATAGCTAATATATATTCAATGCTTTGTGAGGTGATGGCCAAAATCCTGGATGTGTTTTGGTTTATTAATGCTAGAAGAAAACTCCCAAGTTGGTACTATTTTTCCCCATTTTACGGGTGGGAAAAAATAGGTTCCATGCGATAGAATAACTCGTCTGAGTTCACACGACAATACAGCCAGAGAGTCTGGAGGCCAGAATGTACACTGTTACTTACAACACGATACCTTGCAAGAACAGAACCTGAGACACAGCAGGTGCTAGAACGGGAAACTAAGGTCAACAGCCAGCTTGACCTTCTCTTCAGGCTCCCCAAGGTGATGACTCCTTGGCATGATCTGTTTTGACCTTTGAGGTCCATCTAATCCTAACCCGATTGAAATTTGAAAGTTAAAACATAGTATCACCCTCGAGATACAGTCAGGCTCCATTAATTCACAGCTCCGAACCTTCCATCATTTCTGTACCCTCTGTATGATTTTCCCCATGTTCATGTATCACCTAAACTACTTCATGCTTAATTTACTTAATATTTCCTTCGAAATCATCTACTTTATTTCAAAAGGATCATTTAATATCTTTGAATTCACTGGGTGCTGTGCTAGTTATATTTTTTCCAACTAACTTTAAAATAAATATATAGCCACTGAAATTCAAAACCCATTCTGAGATCATTTCTTAGGATACTCGTGGCAGGGACACACTGCCATTGAAGTCTGTGCCTTCCAGAATGATGTCAGTTAAAAGGTATCAACAACAAGGTCTTTACTGGAAGCCGGTAGGAACCTTGTATTCGTGGAATGTCTTTACTGATAGACACACATGCAAGGACAGGTTCCCCCAACCATCTGTGCCTTATAAACCCCAACCAACTGTCTTGAAGAAAAACGAAGAAATACATATGTTCCCAGGGAACAGTGTTTGCAACCCTGTCATGTACAATTTGTCTTCACGTTAAATGTAATATGGTATCTCATTTGGCATTAGATCTTTTAAGCTCTATTTCCCCCCCCAAACTAGTGCTTTTTCTAACTTCCGTATATTTGGGTTGACTTTGGAAGGGAAACTTCCACTGTTGGATGGAGGGCAGGGTTTTAAGGTCTCCACTGGTCTGGGAACTAAGTTACTGACACTTGGATCTCTCCCGATTCCTGTGAAAAGAAATTCCATCAAAGAAATGGTTTTTATCATAGTGTGTCATCCCAGCAAAAAGAATATAAAGGACTGAAGGCAGAAACTATGGCCAAATTCCGTTCACTCACTTTCTTATCATCCTTATAGAATCAGACTTATTCATAGTTCTTGGTGTCCTGAGAGCTGGTTAATCCCTCGAAAGAAAAAGGTGACGAGCCAGAAAATAGATGAATCACTAGTTAGTGTGGACAACTGTGAGGTCACACTTCCTGCTGAACTTGTAGGCATTTTTTTTAATGTTTATTTGTTTAGAGAGAGAGAGAGTATGAGTGCACAGGGGAGGGGCAGAGAGAGAGGGAGAGAGAGAATCCCAAGCAGGCTCCGTACTGTCAGTACAGAGCCCAATGTGGGGCTTAATCCCACATAGTGAGATCATGACCTGAGCTGAAATCGAGAGTCAGATGCTTAACTGACTGAGCCACCCAGGTGCCCCTGACCTTGTAGGAAATTTTAGAATGTACCGAAGAAGCAGGAGAAAGATATGAACCCAGGGGGCGGGGGGGAGATAAGGAGAGCATCTGATATATTTCTCTATAATTGTCATCTTTATTTCACATAAAAAGGAGTCTTAGACTCTAACAATGGAAAAGAGAACTGCACCGCCTTTTAGTTTTATAATTCATGCTACCATTTTACTCTGTTTCGAAGAGACAAATGATATTATAACATTCTTAAATCACTTTAGGCTTAAATTTATGTTAGGAAGGTAAACCGTGGTCACTGATGGTTTCATAATAAGTTTAATTTCCACTCAGCCTCTCTTTACAAGACCACAGAACTCATTCCTTAAATTGAAATCCCATAAGAATCTGTTAAAATTACATCCAAAAGAACAGTCACCTTTTGCTTTAAGTGTTTAAAGTCAGCCTGTCAGTACTGTTGGAGGGGACACTCTAGGGAGTTGAATAGAACTCCTCAGCAGATTGTCAATAAATCACATGATGCAGGCAAACAATGACTTCAGGATTTCAGAGATAAATTGTAAAAACCATGAAAACACAACGTGACCTGATGGATAGACAGAATTTTGCCCTCAACTACAGTGCCATAGACACCAAAGTAACCCACAGAGTGGTGTTTTCCCACCTGCATGGAGTTTTAGAAAATTGAGTTAATTGCTTGCATTTAAAAATTGGGAGAGGGGAGCCCGGGTGGCTCAGCCGGTTAAGCATCCGACTTCGGCTCAGGTCATGATCTCACGGTTCATGAGTTCAAGCCCCACATTGGGCTCTGTGGAGCCTGGAGCTTGCTTCAGATTCTATGTCCCCCACTCTCTCTACCCCTCTCCAGCTCATGCTCTGTCTCTATCTTTCTCAAAAATAAATAAATGTTAAAAAATTATTTTAATAAAATAAAGATAAAAATTGGGAGAGTTCACAGAAAATGTGGATTTCCATCTACACTTTAAAAACTCATTTCTGGCTGAGAATGTAAGCTGGTGCAGCCACTCTGGAAAACAGCATGGAGGTTCCTCAAAAAACTAAAAATAGAACTACCCTACGACCCAGCAATTGCACTACTAGGCATTTATCCACGGGATACAGGTGTGCTGTTTCGAAGGGACACATGTACCCCCATGTTTATAGCAGCACTATCGACAATAGCCAAAGTATGGGAAGAGCCCAAATGTACACTGATGGATGAATGGATAAAGAAGATGTGATATATATATATACAATG
The DNA here is from genome assembly GCF_007474595.2 of Lynx canadensis. Taxonomy (NCBI): domain Eukaryota; kingdom Metazoa; phylum Chordata; class Mammalia; order Carnivora; family Felidae; genus Lynx; species Lynx canadensis. Next base: position 11,461,118 of record NC_044313.2, read on the forward strand.
GGGTATTACTCGGCGATCAAAAAGAATGAAATCTTGCCATTTGCAACTACGTGGATGGAACTAGAGGGTATTATGCAAAGCAAAATTAGTCAGAGAAAGACAAAAATCATATGACTTCACTCCTATGAGGATTTTAAGAGACAAAACACATGAACATAAGGGAAGGGAAACAAAAAGAATATAAAAACAGGGAGGAGTACAAAACAGAAGAGACTCATAAATATGGAGAACAAACTGAGAGTTACTAGAGGGGTTGTGGGAGGGAGGATGGCTAAATGGGTCAGGGGCATTAAGGAATCTACTCCTGAAATCATTGTTGCACTATATGCTAACTAATTTGGATGTAAATTTTAAAAAATAAAAAATTAAATTAAAAAAAAACTGCTAGGAGAAATCTAAAAGAAAAATAAAATCATGTAGGGGCACCTGGGCGGCTCAGTCAGTTAAGTGTCCGACTTTGGCTCAGGTCATGATCTCATGGTTCATGAGTTCAAGCCCTGCATCAGGTTCTCTGTTGTCAGCACAGAACCCGCTTCAGATCCTCTGTCCCCATCTCTCTGCTCTTCCCCTGCTGGCATGCTCTATTTACAGATTGAAAATCGGTATTTACAGGGGCGCCTGGGTGGCGCAGTTGGTTAAGCGTCCGACTTCAGCCAGGTCACGATCTCGCGGTCCGTGAGTTCGAGCCCCGCGTCAGGCTCTGGGCTGATGGCTCGGAGCCTGGAGCCTGTTTCCGATTCTGTGTCTCCCTCTCTCTCTGCCCCTCCCCCGTTCATGCTCTGTCTCTCTCTGTCCCAAAAATAAATAAACGTTGAAAAAAAATTTTTAAAAATAAAAAAAAAAAAGAAAATCGGTATTTACAAATACAGAAGTGTAGATCTATTAGAGTAGTGAATTTACATATAATGCCTGAATTTGATTTTAATAGAATAAACTGAGGTATAAAGGAAAACTAAAAAAAAGAAAGAAAGAAAGAAAGAAAGAACAAAACCTCATTTCTGGCAACACTGCATCCACCTTCCAGCAAGGTCAGAGAGAGAGGGAGACAGGGAGACAGGATAAGTCCAACTGGTGACAGAATAAAGAGAGTCCCTGGGAAGTCACCCATTCTGTCCGTGGCCAAGCAGGTGCTAATACTGGCCTCTATCCTTCTTAGGAGGTGGGTAATTTTGCATACAGTGTGTTTCTGGGAGCGATTAGATTGTCAAACTCTGCCATGAGTTACAGACACCATCAAAACTTTTCAGACAAGTTAGAAGCGAACTCAGAAGCTATCTTTCCAGAGTTCCCGAGAGGCCATTCAAGTGCAAGTTGGGAACACATACAAATGTGCAACTACAAACAATGATGTGCAAGACACCACATTTTTCACTTCTTTAATGTTTGTTTCTTTTTGAGAGAGAGAGAGAGAGAGACAGAGTGCACACGAGGGAGCGGCAGAGAGAGAGGGAGACACAGAATCCAAAGCAGGCTCCAGGCTCTGAGCTGTCAGCACAGGGCCCGATGCAGGGCAGAACGCACAAACCGTGAGATCATGACCTGAGCCGAAGTCAGATGCTTAACCAACTGAGCCACCCAGATGTCCCTCATTTCTTTAAATCAACTCAAATGCAGGTAGCACCTGCTAAGTAAGCACCATCACCACACAGAATATGGCTGTGACAGGGTCGGGATTATCGAGCATGATGGCAGTGCACAGGGGACAACCTCGCTCCCAGGGGCGCCCTACAGACTCACCATGAGAAGTCCTCTCTCCCAGGAGGGAAGGTAGACTTTTGCTCTCATCTCGTGTCCGGGAATCCATCTCACCCGTGTTCAGTGGCCGTCCCAGGGGAGTGCCATCATGGACCGTGATTCAAAAGGGCACTAGGTGGGTATTGGACCAGTGCCTCTGGCCTGTTTCTCAGAGTGAACTCATCAATTGAGCTGATCAGACGCCAGCACAGGGAACAGGAAGGAGATATTGGAAATCTATGGCCAAGTGGCTGTGGGAAAGAGTAGCTAAGTGAAAAAAGCAATTTGCAGAGAGTACATGTGTGAAGAAAATAGCTGGAAGGGCGCACATCAAATGTCAACACTGACCCTCAGGGAACGCATGGGAGTAAAGACAGTGACTATGGCTAACTACATTGTAGCTCACACAGTCTGCTCGCCTCAGGTTTCCTACATGCATTGCTTTCATAATTATAAAAGCTTTTTGAATCAAACATTTATAAAATATCAAGTATAAGATATTCTTATATAAGGGGTGCCTGGGTGTGTCGGTCAGTTAAGCGTCAGACTCTTGATTTCAGCTCAGGTCCTGGTTTCATGGTTCGTGAGTCTGAGCCCCATGTTGGGCTCTGCACTGACAGGGGGGAGCCTGCTTGGGATTTTCTCTCTCTCCCTCACTCTCTGCCCCTTCCCTACTCTCTCTCTCTCTTCCTCTCTCTCTCTCAAAATAGATTTAAAATTTTTTTTAAGATATTCTTACATAATACATGCTATATGTAGGAATATATGCACTAAAAAAGCTTGTCTCTGGGTGGTGGAATGGTGAGTAATTGTTTCCTCCTTTATAATCATCTGTATCCTCCAAATGTTCTACTTTGAAGGAAATAAGTAAATTTAACAGTACATTTTAAGATAAATTTTGTATCTTAAATCATCTCTCACCTTCACCTTCTCACCCCTAAAAATTTTAATTAAAACAGAAACCTCTCCTTGCCTCCCTGCCCCACCCTGCTGATTTCCCACATATTGTGTCCCTACATTTCGTCACTCACAGCTGTCCATCCCATGACAACTTCTCTTGACGTGGTCAGTCAGTGACAACATTTCAAACAGAATCTCAGCATTAAAACCGGCTCAGAAGGAAACCTGGAGAGGCAGCAAGCTCTTAAAGGCCACGTTCATTGTGTTCCCTCGATGTCCCAAATGTGCACATCCACTGTGTTGAGAAGATCTTCCACTCAAAATTCATGTTCTTTGATTCAAAGCATATTGACCATAAGCATATGGAGGTGAATACAGATCATCAGGTAAAGAGAACCCTCCCCTCAAAAAAGTTCTATTTTTTTATATTCCCAGACAGGGGCTGTTGGAGCTTCAAATGGGTTTATCTAGAGTAATTTCTTGGTAAAGAATGGGCAAATCTTCACTAGATAATGAGGCTGAAGGATGTGTCACCCCCACTCATGAAAGCTATTCCTGGAGCTCGTCCTAAATCCTATAAACCTCTGATGAATGTTCTTGATATGAATGATGGCCTACAGGTGCTTGGGGAAACTTCTCAAAAACTCTTAAGTACAGAAAAATTCACACGTGCTAAGTCCGAATGGTTATCAAGTAACAGAAACATACAGTCACGATGCAGTTTCTGTACGAAGTTGTACAACTTGGTGGAATCTGTCTCATCACTTTAAGGATACATGAAGCAAAGGGAGGATGGAAACACACACACACACACACCCACACACACACACACATTCATACACAAACACATATGAAACAGGTCCCAAGCAAGGACATACAGCAGGATGATGACCTTGTGAGTTAGAAATCTCTACTCACAGTCCCTTTGGATCATGAAAAGTAGGTCATGCTCATGTCCCAAGGTCTGTGACCAGGTCAAGTCCAGAGGACAGAGTCAACAAATTATTCATTTCTAAGTTCAAAAGGCACCGTTCAAATAAAAGACAGAAAACATCTGAAAAGAGGTGCCATCTGGCAGAAGTGGCTCCCCATCCTGTGCCCTCCCCACCCCTCACCTACCTCTTCCCTTACCCCGGAGCTACGCAGGAAGGAGGCAGAGAGCGGAAAGGGAAGGGAGGGGGCCGAGGCAGTCTGTCTTTGGGCCCTGCTCCCAGAAGAGAAGGTGTGAAGGCTGGTGGCAGAGACCCAGAAGGATTAGAAATCCCAGAGTGGAAAGCATCAAGCCTCATCTGCCCCATGTGGAACCCTGGACACTCCATGTCTTGTCTCCCATGTCATGAAGGCCAGGAAGTAACAGCACAGGGAGAGCAGCGAGGATGGTTTGGAACTGAGAGGGTCCTCACAGTCAGTCACAATCTTCCCAGAGTCCCAGAAAGGCAGGAGAAAGAGAACCATGCTTTTGAGGAGCTCCTGAAATGTATGGTCAACTCAGAGCCCTCTTCCCTACAAATTCAATGTCCCCGATGACACCGCAAGACTGGGTGTGCCCTGCCCCGGAAGACACTGAAGTAAGAACTCTCCAACGCTCGCCAGGGAAGGAAAGGGGGTGTTTGTCCCCTAAGGTGTTGAGAAACGACCAGAACCTGGAAGATCCAGGGGGAAGAGCCTCTGAGGGCTCACTGCAGGGTCTGGGGTCTTTTGCTCGGGGAACTTCCATGATGGTTCAGATCCTGTTGGAGGGGCAGAGGGCTTGCTTACACCGACAGGCGGGAAGGATCTCCAGGGAGGACACGCCAAGCTCACCATCCACCACCTGCTTGGCTCCTTGGACTTGCTGCTGGCCCTTAAGCCAGAATGGGATTTCCAGGAGGTACGGACAGTAAGCTCTGGATCTTCCATGGACTGGCTACGCGACAGTGGTCCGTCAGATAAATTACCCTCCCTGAATCTCACTTTCCTGACAGTGAGAAAGGACACAGCCACCTCCCAAGGCTTTGGTAAAGCACACAGAATGCCTCAGGAAGTGGTAGGTAGTCCTACCTCCCTCTCCCTGACCTCAGCTGGAATTCTCCTTGTCTGCAGCATCCTTACAGAGACAGCTTAAGGCCCAACACTTACTATTTGACTTATGCCCATGGCTTCTTCCCTCCTCAGGTCTGCATTTAACAAAACTGCACGTAACTCTTTATTTGCCTTCAAAGTACACAGGGAGAGAGGGTGGGTGATGGGTATTGAGGAGGGCACCTTTTGGGATGAGCACTGGGTGTTGTGTGGAAACCAATTTAACAATAAACTTCATATATTGGGGGGAAAAAAGTACACAGGAGAGGCATAAGGAAATACTTTTTAGAGACTTACATCAAAAAGCACCTAATTATTTATTGACCCTACTATTCGCCAAGCATTTTGCAAGGGGTTTTATAAATATAACCTTATGGGGGCGCCTGGGTGGCGCAGTCGGTTAAGCGTCCGACTTCAGCCAGGTCACGATCTCGCGGTCCGTGAGTTCGAGCCCCGCGTCGGGCTCTGGGCTGATGGCTCAGAGCCTGGAGCCTGTTTCCGATTCTGTGTCTCCCTCTCTCTCTGCCCCTCCCCCGTTCATGCTCTGTCTCTCTCTGTCCCAAAAATAAATAAACGTTGAAAAAAAAATTAAAAAAAAATAAATATAACCTTATGACCCAAAGGGGTCCTCATTTTATAAATTTTACGCACAAGTAAACCGAGGCCATTAGGTTACATTAGGTTATGCAACAACAGTAATGCATCATGTTTATTAAATATTTATTATATACCAGCTACTATTCTCTTTATAGATATTAAATAAAAAAATAAATATGTTTGTGTACCGGGCACATACTTCGCATTAAGTGTGTGTTGATCATGTATTATCAGAAGTTCACACTTCATTTCTCCCACAACCCTAACAAGGGGGTAATGTCCCCATGAGAAATCAGATCACAGAGAGGTTAAACAAATTGCCCGGGTCACAGGGTTCCTACATGGTAAAATGAAGCATTGAACCCAAAGAGCCGGATCTCAGCGACTACAGTCTTCTGTTCAGTCCCACAGCTGGAAGTGACAGAGGCAGAATCCATACCCCAGGTTCGTCTGACTCGAAAGCTCTTGACCACCTGGTAATTTGCAAGGGGCCAAACTCCACTGACATAGAGAAAGCTCAGGCAGCCTCTTTGTCGTGGTGGAGGATGAGCGCACGTGACACCACCCCCCACCCAGGCCCTCTGCAATGGCTGTCTATTCCAAGTCTGCAGGTGGCCACTGTGTGTCAGACAGACAGACGATGTAAGCCAGGCAGTTGGGATATAATAATATCCATGGCCATCAGGCTGCAGGGGAATGCTGCTCTCAAAATGCAGACGTCCTCGTTTCTAAAGCAAAGCTAATTTGCTCTCCTAATGGATATGATTGCTCCCTCCTCCAAACCCTCAGAGCATTTACTGCACTGTCTCCTGGAACTTCTCATATCCTGACGTGCATGATGGTTATTTCTAGAGTCTAGTGCCTTAAGAGCTATATGGTTAAAGATGGATTGGCTGCTATGGAAGAGACATCTCCAAATAAGAGTGGCTTAAAGGATGGCAGTTAGTCTCTTGCTCACATAGTGGAACAGGTGCAGAGTGCAAGGCTGGAGGACAGCTCTGCTCCGCTAGGCGCTACGCAGGGATCCAGGCACCTTCCGTCTGCGACTCTGCCGTCCTCAGAGGGTTGCCTTTAACTGGCTACAATGTGTCAACACCGTGTCCAAATTCCAACCAGTAAGAAGGGGAGAGGGGGCCAGAGAGCAAAGAGAGGGCAAGTCCCTGCCTTCGAAAGGCAGAACCAAGTTAAAAGTTCTTATACTAGCAAAAAAAAAAAAAAAAAAAAAAATGGAGAGCATATAGTGAAAGAAAGTTGGCCATCTCAAATGACCATTTCTTAGGAAACGCATTCAAAACGGTATTATATGAATGCAAACAACATTTCTCCATCCAACAAACATGTATAACAACATGTCACCCATATGTCACACACTGCTAATTATTGGGAATCCAGTGCAAGGTGTTTACAAACAATGGATGAATAAATGAATGAGCCCTTTTATGGAACAGCATCTGGAGGTGAGGGCATGAAAATTTCATGAAGGTAAATAATTTAAAATACGGACAGAAGTAATTTCTTCCCATAGAAGGTCATAGATAAAAACAGACACATTTAAAGCTGAATTTTTTGTGGCTTGCTGAAAAATATGGAAAATCAATTATAAAGAAAATAAACAAACAGACCTGATTTATTGGGCTATACTGCCACTAGCAAAATATATTATAGAGTCCCAATGCCGAATTTTTACTTTAATGACTTTTTTTTTGTATTTTACTTTAAGACACATTTTTACTTTTTCCCTATACAAAACAAAACAAAAAAAATTGTCATTTACAGGGTAGATAAATATACAGGTCTAAAATTGAATTCTTTCTGTGTCTCCTATAAGATAAACATTCAAGGGATTTAATCTGGGAGAGGAGCCAAAAATCCAACTCCAATTTATTATTATTTCTAAATTATATATAAAGCACCACATAAAACCTTTAATAATAATGTCAGTGGCTGCCACTGGAATGCATTATTGTTTTCAGACATCCACATCCCCAGCTAGGCTTTTCTCATTTCCCAAATTCCATTAAGATGGGATTCCCCCCCTCCCCACCTCTCACCACCATAAAAAAAGTCCAGCGACTGATTTGCCCTACACACTTTAACTAAAGTGCCAGCAGCACTGTGAATAGTAATGTTAACGAGCGAGTTTTTAAAATTCAAATTGAGAGATGCACGGAATTTTTGTGCTGAATTAAAATGACCTTGGGTTTAATTAGACTAGTTCTCTGAACTTAGGTTTTAGGTTTCAAAGAAGCAGAAGTATTTGTATTCCCCCCCCCCCCCCGTGTTGTTAACTTGTGATGTTTTTCTCTGCACGCATGGCCCCTGAGAACCTGACAATTTCCCCTTTCTCTCCAAGGAACCCAAACATCCTACATCCCCAGCATGCCGTTTCTAGGAGAGCTGCCCCTGGACACATTCTGATAGCTTCCCGCCCTCAAACTGCTTTGGGCTCGACCTAAAGGAATCATTTCTAGGCTCTCAATAAGTTTCTCCTTGACAGGAGGCAGAGCATTGTCTCTTAGAACTTTGTACGTCTCCTTTTATGTAACTTAATTGTGCGCGCATTTATTCGGCTAGTGTAGGTAAAGTATTTGGCAGTGTGTTTGGCAAATAGTTACCATTTGTTTAGGGCTTAACTCAAACAAGGTACCATTCCAAGCCCTCTGAGGAACACTAAGATTCATTCATTCATTAAAAATACTTATGGATCATTAAGTACGTATGTGTGCCCATACGTATGAATGAATATATTCATTCAACGTCTATCTATGGAGCGATGTGCCAGACTTCAGTCTAGGTTTGCAAAAACATAGTCCCCACCTTCATGGAGTTCACAGGCTAGTGGGGAAGGCAGACAGCCAAAAATTTGCACAAGTAAATGTGCAACTAATTATCCAGTGGGATAAATGTTGTTGCCCTCATATTATAAAGCGTGGGTTCCTGTGGTTCAATTTCCTGGTGGTGTCACAGTCAGAGAAACACAACCCAACAAGCAGAAGTCATTTCAACCTAGCTCAGATCTCTGTCGAGGTAATGAAACCAAGGAAAGATGAAGAAGTGGTCACACCAGGAGGCTGCAGACGTATAATAATTCAAGGCAAGGTGGTGCCCTGCGTGGGATCCTGGAACAGAAAGAAGACATTGGTGGAAACACTGGCAAATCCAAATACAGTCTGCATGTTGATGAATGGCAATGTGCCAAGGTCAGTTTCTTAGTTTTGGCAAATGGAATATGGTGATGTTAGGGGTTAACACCAGTAGAAACTGGGTGAGGTATAGGGAAACTCTTTTCTGCTGTCTTTGCGATGTTTCTGTAAATCTAAAATTACCCCAAAATAAAAGGCTTGTTTAAAAAAAAATAACACACATCTTTATTTGAATTCTCAAAAATTCATGATGGCGTCTAAATACGCCTTAACACACAAAAATCTCCATTTGTGATTTACCTCTTATTTTGCTATCTGTTGCTGCGTAACAGATCAACCCAAAACTTAGCAACTTAAAACAGCAAATAGTTATTATCTCACACAGGTTCTGAGGATCAGGGATCCTGAGAGTGGCTGAGCCGAGTGAATCTGTCTCGGGGTCTCTGATGGGGCTGCGGTCCAGCTGCCGGCTGAGGCTCCCGACATCTCAGGGCTGGGCTGGGACTGGAAAATCAAATTTCAGGCTCACTCATGTGGTTGCTCGTATGCTTCAGTTTCTTGCCTGGTTGTTGGCTGGAGCTGTCAGTTCTTCACCACATCAGCCCGTAAATCTAACTGCTCCAAAACAAGGCGTGCCTGGGCGGCTCAGTCGGTTAAACGTCCCACTTCAGCTCAGGTCATGATATCACGGTTTGTGGGTTCAAGCCCCGCATCGGGCTCTGTGCTGACAGCTCGGAGCCTGAAGCCTGCTTTCGATTCTGTGTCTCCCTGTCTCTCTGCCCCTCCCCTACTTGTGCTCTTTCTCTCTCTCTCAAAATAATAAGTAAACATTTAAAAAAATGTTTTAATAACTCTTCCAAAATGAAAGCATATTTAAAAAGTAGAAGTGGTAGTTAGATCCCCTAGATGCTCTCCCCAACTTCATGGTCAACCATGCAGGCCATTTTTAGGTATGTGATTTATCCCCTAAATAGGGAAACTCTGAAGGGTCTCCCACAGGGATGCTGGGTCTTATTATTATTATTATTTAAATTTGTGTTTTTCTGATGGAGGTTGAGTACTTCTTCATATACTTATTATTCATTCAGTTTTCCCCTCTGTAATTTGCCTAGACATATAATTTCCCTTTTAATTTTTTTCTTAATTTATTTTCTATATTTTTCCATGCTGATTGTTAGATATTTTTCTCTGCATCTCAGAAACTATTTTTAGTCATAGATGTTGCACATAGCTTACCAGCTGTCACCTATTCGTTCATTTTGATGATGGCCTCTTAACAGCAGCCCCCCAAAATTTAAATTTTTTTAAGTTTTAATTTTTTTGAGAGAGAGAATGCAGGCACACGTGCACACTTGCATGAGTGGGGGAGGAGCAGAGAGAGAGAAAGAGAGAGAGAGAATCTTAAGCAGGCTCCATGCCCAGCATATATAGCCCTATGCAGGGCTTGATCTCACGACCATGAGATCATGACCTGAGCCAAAATCAAGAGTCAGACGTTTAACTGACTGAGTCACCCAGGCGCTCCCCACCAAAAGTCCATTTTTAATGCATTCAAATCTATCTCTTCCTTTATTGTATAAGTTTGAGGAGCCTGTTAAGAAATCCTCTCCACCCAAGATCATGAAGAATAATTTACATTTTTTTCTTTTTTTTTTTTTAATTTTTTTTTTCAACGTTTATTTATTTTTGGGACAGAGAGAGACAGAGCATGAACGGGGGAGGGGCAGAGAGAGAGGGAGACACAGAATCGGAAACAGGCTCCAGGCTCCGAGCCATCAGCCCAGAGCCCGACGCGGGGCTCGAACTCACGGACCTCGAGATAGTGACCTGGCTGGAGTCGGACGCTTAACCGACGGCGCCACCCAGGCGCCCCTACATTTTTTTCTATATGGGACAATTCTATCTTTAAATTTATGTCTTAAAGCCACCAGGATATGGTTTGAGATGAGGATCCAACTTTTTTCCTCCAGATAACAACCCGATTTTCCCATCTACAATATCAATTTTTCCATATACAATTTGATAAAATACCAAATTCCCATATACACAGGGTCTGTTTCTGGATGCTCCTCTGTTCCGTCGGACCTGTTTTTCTGCCTGGTTCTATAATACATGTTAACATCTGGTATCGTAAGTCTCCTTTTTTTGCTCCTTTTCCCCCCCAAAATGTCTTAGCCATTCATGAAGCATTATTCATTTATCAAATTTGTAGAATCAGTTTATTAAGCCCCCTAAAAATGCTCTTGGAATTTTAATTGGAGTTGCATTGCATTTACAGAATAAATACGTGAAAATCAACTGTTTTATAATGTTGTCATCTCACTCGTAGCTCTTCCTTTATTTACATCTTATTTTATATCCCTTAATAGAGTTTCAAATTTTTCTTTGTCAAGGTCTTGAGACTTTTTATTATGGTAATTCCTAGAAACTGGATAGGTTTGTGGGGCTTGGAGGGGTTTTTTTTCTATTTTAATTGGTATCATTTTTAATATTTTATAATAAGCTATTTATAGAGTATGTGTTAAAAAATCTCCAACTATAATTCCTGATTCGTGTCTTTTATCAACATGCAACACCTTGAGATATATATAATTTTTTTCCATACACTTGTTTTGTTTGATACTGAAATTGCTTATTGAGCTTTTATTTGCCTGGGCACACATCTCTTTTTTTTTTTTTTTTTTTTTTTTTTTTTTTTTTCAGTTTGCCAGTGTCCTTTGGGTCCAAGTGCAACTCGGTAGATGGTGAATGAGTCACTGGATCTCAGGATTCTCTCACTAGCCCATCCTGGAGTCCTTGACTTTGAGCAGTCATCTTTCTTCCCAGAGCTTCTGCTCCTCGGCTGTCTCCTAATTGTTCTGAGTTCACCTTACTCCCTGAAGAATGACTGTTTCTTGGCTGGTGATAGCTGTCCAGTAGAAAGAGAAGACCCTACCTGCATTTCTCTGGGTGAGTTGGGGGTACAGAGACAACTAGGGGGTACCTAGGATTTCCAGGCACAAGCGATTCCTGCCTGGGCATCCTCTAGGGGTGGGAGTGATAGACGCTCTGGTCTCATGGAAGTGGGCACTCAGATCAATCAGTGTATCTATTTGTCTACTTGTATATGGACTGCCACAGATTGTGAGCTTTGGAGCAACATGAGTTCTGGTCCAGCCATGCAACGTAAGCCTTGCTATTGCACTGGGGAGTGCCTCCCAGCCACCCACCTGGTCCACCCAGGGCAATGTGAGGGAGGAAGAAACCCCCAAGTAAAACCCAGTCTTAGTTCATCCTGGCTTGGGTTTCTGACCCTGCACAACTGCAGCCCCCATGCCCTGCACCCAACCTTCCACTTCCTCCAAAGAGTTTAGGGTCAGTTGCAGAGTGAGTCCTCCCCATCTCCTCTCGGGTGCCTCCAGGGCTGGGATCAGAAGCCACTGGCTTCCTTGACCAGAAGATGAATTCTGAATAGCCTGTAACGGAGATTTTTCTCTTGCAAGAAATTTTGTGACTGTTTGTTGCCTATAAATCAACTTAATTTACATTTTGAGCCTATGGTCAGGCTAGTGGGAAATCACAAGCCCTTTCTCTCTTTATTTTCAATAGGTGATATATTTATATGGCTCAGAAATAAAATATATGTAAAGTGATGCTGTGAAAATCTCCTTCTCACCCTCATACATAACCATGGATATTGGTTTCTTATGAATCTTTCTAGGCTTTCATTATATTTATATACAAGTGAGCATAAGAATGTAATTGAATGCAAGTGTGTGTGTGTGTGTGTGTGTGTGTGTGCGTGCACACACACACACACACACACATTCTGATTTGCTCCCTTTTCCCACAAAATATGGCCTACCACACAATCTACCCAGCATTTTACCTTCGTTCTCTCCCTTGAAATGTCTGGTAGATCTTTCTCTACAGAGAGGTTGGTCATTCTTTTCTGCAGCTGCCTGGTATCCCATGGCAAGGAGGACTGTGGTTTGACCAACCATCTCCCACTAACAGACATCGAGATTGTTCACGAACTTCCACCATTTCAACAACGCTACACTGAATAATACAGAGAGTTTAAACAATGGGGGGAAATGGAGAAACTAGCATTTTATTATGTTTTTCCCAGTGATTTCTTTCTCCTGCTGCTGTTTCTTCCTGCTGCATTTTTATCTTGCTGGAAGCCAAATGCTGATGCTTTATTACAGTTTGCGCATGGTTCAGGGCCATTTTCACAGTTGGAATTACACAATAAAACAGAAAAATGCATATTTGTGGAAGTCCTAAAAGTAGTGACAACAGCAGCAAATCTCACATTTTTCCAGGATCTTCTGCAGCCCTCAGTGCTGACAGGGCAGGCTGGTGGGGACTGGGCAGGTTCGGCGCACGGTGACACAATCAGATGCAGACCCCTCCTTAGTGTCCCAGGACACTAAGAAGCCTAGGTTGTGCCAGGGCTGCGGACGACCCGGAAGTCACCCAGGAATTTTTTCCTCCACTCACTGGTGGAGAGGATGGAAAGCCAGGACTCCAAGTGATATCTGCCTGCCAGCGTTCGAGGCAGCATTATTCACAATAAGGAAGGGGTAGTAGCAAGCCTAGTGTCCCCTGAGCAATGAATAAATAAGAAAACATAGTATATGCATATAATCGCATGTCATTCAGCCTTTTTAGGAAGGAAATTCTGGCAAATGCTACAGTATGGATGAGCCTTGAGGACATTACAGTAAATGAAATAAGCCAGTACAAAAGGACACATACTATGTGATTCCACTGCTGTGAGGTCCCGAGAGGGGTCACACTCCTAGAGACAGAAGGTACAATGGCGGTTGCCAGCGGCTGGTGGAAGGGAGTGGGGAGTTACTGTTTGATGGGTACGGAGTTTCCGTTTTGCATGTAAAGAGTTCTGAATATGCATGGTGGTGACGGTCGTATAGTAATATGAATGTGCTTAATGAGACTGAATTGTACACTTAAAAATGGCTAGGATGATGAGTTTTATGTATATTTTACCACCATTTAAATTTGGTTTTAAGAGGAAAGAAAGAAAGCAAGCAAGAAATGAAAGAAAGAAAGAAAGAAAGAAAGAAAGAAAGAAAGAAAACATATGCAACCCCTTGAGGTCTCTGTGGAAGCAGCTGTAAGGGAGGCTTTTCCAGTGAAATCCTTGTTCTCCATGACCCCTTCGCCTGCAATCAGTGGAGGGAGTCACAGAGAAAGTCTCCACCATGAGGCTGGTAGCAGTGGGAAGGCTGGCTATCACTTATCAGCCAGCCTCTAAGCTAGGCTTCTTACTTTATCTCATGTGACCCTGTTAAAGCTCCACAGAGTCAACACTATCTGCATTTTGCAGATGAGAAAACTGGTGACCAGCAAATCCAAGAAAAATAACTAAAAACCATTAATGCTAAAAAATACCACAAAATAAAAACAAACAAACAAAACAACCAAACCAAAAAACCCTGCAAGGAGTAAGGTGGACAGGACACAAAGTAGATGACAATCGTGCCTTCCCCGGTACTAAGGCATCCAGCTGAGACCGTAAAAGTCATTTCACCCACAGCAACAATCTAACTACTAAGGACTGGGGAAGCACTATGAAAATCTGCTGAAGAAACTAAATACAAGAGGGATTGGGGCGAGGGGATAGTGTCAGAAAATTCACTCCTACCTGGTGTAATGGACTGAACATGTATGTTCTCCCAAACCCAAATGCTAAATCCTAAAGCCCAGAGTGACAGTATCTGGAGGCGGGGCCTTTGGGAGATGAGTCAGTCCTGAGGGTGGGGCCCTTGAAAAATGGGATTAGTGCCCTTATGAAAGAGACCCCCAGAGGCTCCCTGGCTCCTTCCACCACGGGAGGCCACAGTGATAAGATGGTCTTTTACGAACCACAGAGCAGGCTCTCACCAGACACTGGATCTTCCAGTGCCTTGATCTGGACTTTTGGCCTCCAGGAAATGATTTTCTGTTATAAAATACCCAGTCTATGGTAGTTTTGTTATAACAGCTCAGACAGACTAAGACACCTAGTATTAGCTCTGTACAATTTGAATTTTTATGACAAGTATTTTTATAACAATGAAAAGCTGCTAAAATACAAGTAAGGTTAAGAAAATTGTCCAGGTCAGAATTTGAAAGCAAATCAATCCAAATCCAAAAGGATTCCTTTATCCTCCACCACCCCAGAGTCCACCCACGATGACCCCTGTTGGTTTGCATTAGGATCATCAACAGAATGAAAACACGAATATCTAAAACTCCTGTGGAGGGCTAAGCGGGCCCTGACTCTACACAGTGCTCTGACTCCAGCATAAACACTGTTGCTATAAAAAGGTTCCCTGATTTAAGAACTTTCCAAGCCAGGCCACAGTATGGGACAGGGGGTGTGACACGTGGGGCAGAGTCGGCAGGAGGGCACGTTACATTGTATTCAGAGAATGGTGCCCCCTGGACCATAATTCAAAGCGGAGCCTTTGCTCTGGGCCCCGAATTTCCTATCCCATTTTCCCAGCGACTTGTTGTATGTCACTGCCCCCAAGTCTCACCCCTTGGCTTGGACCTAGTTTCTCCCTACCCAGGCCCTTTGGATGGGACCCTTCACTTATACTGTCTGCTTCCCCTTGGCACTGAGCCTTGAAGCTTTGGACCTACCCTATGACAGACCAGACTCCACTTCATGAGAGCAGATTCCGGGCAATTTCCTGAAGGTGCTGCAGGAAAAACCTTTATCCCTTGGCTCCCTGGATGACCACATTCCCTGCAAGAATCCATCTCATTGTACTCTTAGTACCTTCCCAAATCCTCAGCTCTTTACAAGACCCACAGCAATGCACAGCCCAGAACTCCCAGAAAAGGACACCCAATCACTCTTTTGTGCTTTCCTTCCTATTACCCATGCCCAGATTTCCAGTCTACTAGGCACACGTATCTCTTATATATTCATTTTATGTACAGCAAATTCCTCCCATACAGTTGAGTTACTCTAGAAATGTAATAACATTTGCAAAGCACTCTTGCATACCTGTTTCACTTGGTAGTTACAGAAACCCTGTTAGGTAGCCAGGTGACCCGCTAGGACGGGCCATCTGCACAATAACAATCATAATAATATCTGACATTACGGAGACCTGGCTGTGTTCCAGGCAATGTGCTAATAAGCACCTCATATGCATTATCTCATTAAAGTTTAAAACCACCCTCTGAGGTTGCTATTATTATCCCCACTTTACAAATAAGGACACCGATGCTCAAAGATGTTAAGTAAGTTTCCCAAGGTCACACAGCTAGTAAGAGGTGGTGCTGGGATTCAAACCCGGGTCTTCAAAGTTCTTTCTGTTGTACTATGATCCAGAAAGATATGGTGATAGTAATTAGAAATGCCAAAGTGCATGAAGGGTGAAAGAGAAAAACCATAAAAATCAAAAAAGAATTCAAAAAGCACATATATCTAGACCAATGACCCTACACTCCTCCTGGAACCCAGGAAGTTCTGTATCATGATTGATGTCATTTACACAGCACTACTCTGTGCTAGGCCAGGGGGCTTCCGCGTGACTTTCTCTTACTAGTTGTGTGACTTAGGCATGGTCAAGTCTCCCAACATCCTGAACATCGTTTTCTCTCTTATAAAATGAGCTGAAGATGCCTAGTCACACAGCTGTTATTACAGGTGAACGGATGGCACTCAACATTACCGTCACAATGGTTGTGATCAGAGTAGGGGGACACTCAAGGCCCCCTTAGGTATGAGGGGCCCCCTTCCCAGAGCACCCTACCCCGACCCTAGCCTGCTGTCTCCCCCCACAGCATTGGCCAAGACTGAGTACATGACCATCCCTAAATCAGTCACTGGTGGGGCGCCTGGGTGGCGCAGTCGGTTAAGCGTCCGACTTCAGCCAGGTCACGATCTCGCGGTCCGTGAGTTCGAGCCCCGCGTCGGGCTCTGTGCTGACTGCTCAGAGCCTGGAGCCTGTTTCCGATTCTGTGTCTCCCTCTCTCTGCCCCTCCCCCGTTCATGCTCTGTCTCTCTCTGTCCCAAAAATAAATAAACGTTGAAAATAAAAAAAATAAAAAAAAAAAAATAAATCAGTCACTGGCAATGGGATAAATGCCATCTAGGTTAGACTAGTCACTGGCGGGGCGGTCGGAGTAGGGGGTGGGGGGGTGGAGGGGGGACACAGTCTAAACAGGCAAAAATAATTTACAAGAAATTCCTTTTTACTTTGTTTAACTTGAGCCTTTCTAAACATCTTCACAATTCTCGGGAGCCACTCAGGAGGCCCCTTCTCCCAAAGCTCCCCCCTCTACTTCCAGCCCTCGGATCTCCCTCCTTCGTATGATGCATTCGCCCATCCCTTCTGATGCCAGCTTCCCCTTCTCTCCAGTCTGGTCCTTCTCCACCTCGCCTTGGCGTCATCCTTACTCCTCTTTGTCTCCCACCCAAACCCAATCTAACAGAAAATCCTTGGCCTCTACCTTCAAACCAGGTAGAGGGGCTGGTGGCTTCTCAGCCCTTCCCTGCCCCAGCTGTGGTCCAGGCCACCACACTCTCTCTCCTGAATTCGTGTAAGATCACCCACGATCTCCCTGCTCCCACCCTTGTCCCGCGGTGAACGCCATGAAGTGCCACCCGGATCCGCCCTTGGGACCACAGCACTCATTTCCCTAGCGGTCAGGAGTGTCACCTGCTGATGGCTCTCAGCCGAGTCCCTCCCCAGGAAGGCCCTCTGAGGAAGTAAGAGCAGCCCACGTCCTATGACTGGTCAGTGTAGGGATATAAAGCCCCGGCCACTTCCCTCAATCCAGGACATCTCCCATTGAGCCAATGTCACCGTTGCAAAACACTGACATGCAAAACACCACGTGCCCTGCCTCCCTCACTCCCCGACGGACGCTGCTGTCGAGGGCACACCCTGCACACCCTCCTCCCTCTCGGAGTCCGTTTCTGGGGAAATCCAACTATGACACCCTCTGCTGTCTCCTTTCCCACCGAAGCAGCCAGAAGGATACTGATAGTATCATAACACAAATCCCATCATGTCACACGCTCTGCTCACATCTCCCTCGTGGCTCCTTATCTCTCTCAGGCTAAAAGCCAAGATCCCAGTAATGGCTCCAAGGCCCCCAAGAGTCTGCGCATGAAACTCTCTCTCCTTTGCTCCCTCTCCACAGCCTCCCCAGCCTCTCTGCCATGCTGGGCGTGCCCCACTTCGGTGCCGTCGTTCACACTCATGTGCGCCCTGCCCGCCGCCGTTGTTGTCCAGCTCCCTGCAAGCCTCAGGTCTCACCTCCCTCTAGCCTCCGCCCAGATGTCGCCTGTGTGTGAAGCCAAGCCTGACCACCCTTCCAGGTTCTAACACCCCTCCCAGACCGTTCATCTCTCCTAGCCCACTTCATGTTTTCCGTTGCACTTACTGTATTCTCGAATACCAGCACTTACCGTGTTTAATGCTTATTACCTACCACTCCTCCCACTAGAATGTAAGTTCTCGAAACAAATGATCCCTGTTTTGTTCAGTGCTGCATCTCGAGGGCCTAGAATGAAGCCTG
Organism: Lynx canadensis; assembly: GCF_007474595.2. Classification (NCBI taxonomy): domain Eukaryota; kingdom Metazoa; phylum Chordata; class Mammalia; order Carnivora; family Felidae; genus Lynx; species Lynx canadensis. The sequence goes on from NC_044313.2 coordinate 11,479,087, forward strand.
GCTCATAGAAGGCTCTCAGCGAATCCGTGTGGAATGGACAAGTGAATGAATCCAAGAATGAATCCAAACGTGCTTTACAAGAGCCTAAATTCTCCCCAAAACGCAACAACAGTTCATTTATGTCATCCTGGGAAAGAGGAATAAATCTCTGTCAATAATTTTTATCCCAGCACATAAATACACTCTGGGCCCTCTACCTTACAGCAGAAGCCTTCCTTATAAGTGAAGATTATACCTTGTGAGTGAAGAAGTCCCACCAATTTCAGTACCCAAGTTCATATCTGTATTAAAATCAGATTTCTGGGGCGCTGGGTGGCTCAGTCAGGTAAGCGTCTGTCATGATCTCAAGTCATTCAGCTCAAGTCACGATCTCACAGTTCACGAGTTTGAGCCCCTCATTGGGCTCTGTGCTGACAGCTCAGAGCCGGGAGCCTGCTTCGGATTCTGTGTCTCCCTCTCTCTCTGCCCCTCCCCTGCTCACACGTTGTCTCTCTCTTTCAAAAACAAACATTAAAAAAATTAATCATATTTCTGCCTAGTGAAAAAAAGAATAAACGATATGGTTGGCCCGTAAAGGCTTCCCCACGTTGTTACGAGGACAACATGAGATCTTGCATGGCGACGGCTTCTTCTGATGCTTGACAGATACTTAGCACTGTCTGGAAGGCAGATTCGGTTATTTCTTTCATTTCCTCAGTGCTAACCCAGGGAGAGCCAAAATATCAGACAGGTTGCTGCTAATGGTGGCGGGCATTAGTCTTTGACATTAAGAAAAATTTATTTTCCAATTTTCTACAATGTAGCTAAAATTACAATATAAATTGCACAAGTATGTATTTACCTAAGGAGCAGGAGGAATAGATTGTGAGTAAAACACATTGGAGTAATACACCCAGTGTGTGCCTAGATAAATAATATGAATACATTTTTTAAAAAAATTTTTTAATGTTTATTTATTCTTGAGAGAGAGACACACACACACACACACAGAGTGCGAGTGGGGGAGGGGCAGCGAGTGGGGAGACACAGAATCCGAAGCAGGTTCCAGGCCCTGAGCTGTCAGCACAGAGCCCGACATGGGGCTCGAACTCACAAACGGTGAGATCAGACCTGAGCCAAAGTTGGACGCTTAACCAACTGAGTCACCCAGGCACCCCTGAATACATTTTTTTAAATGCCTTAACAAAGAAGTTAACAGTAGTCAGGTTAACAGACAGTTGAATCAGGAATACAAGATTCAATTGATGGAAATTGCTATTAAAGAATTTTCCAGTGGAGAAAGTGGTGCATCCAATGCATCAACCTTTCTTAAAAGGCAGAACTAGGAAGCAGATGAAAATGGGCCAGGGTAGTAAGAGCAGTACCCTTTACTATACACAGAGACAAATCCTTCAACCAGCCCAGGTGGTTTATTTGATCCTATCAGGGTCTGATCTTTCTGGCTTTTTTGGAAACTTTTCAAACTTTAACGTTCACTTCCTCCTTTGAAGGGTGAAGTTCACCAACTCTTGTACATACTTAAAGAGATTAATTTTTAAGCTCTCTCCTCTGATATAAAATGTACACCTCCTCCTCTCCTTTCATGTTCGGTTCCCACTGGGGCAAAGCAGGCACAAAAGGTCTGAAGAAGCCTCAGCTACTCTTAAGGAAGAAATGCATGGTTGTGATCAGGCTGAAGAAATCGATCGGGAAGACTTAAAAACGAGCCCATCCACTAATTGTCTTCTATACGTCAGACACTTTACAAACATGAGCTCATTTAAATCTCATAACAGCCCTTAAAAGTGTAACGGCTATCATCCTTATGGGGCACATGGGGACACGAAAGCTCCAAAAGGTAAGATTATACAATGACTAAGTGGTGGAAGGAGGAGGTGAGCAGGCATAGTGATCTGTTTCCAGAGCCCGTGCTCTCAGCCATGACCCTATGTACCTTCCGACCTCTCAGTAAAAGGCCTGCCCAGGCGGATGAGGCACTAGGCATTTCTCCCCTGGGACCACAGACCAGGGTGCAGTGACAGAAGCGCAACAGCCCTGGGGGCACAGGGACCTCGCTCAGGGCAAATGCTGGTCCTTGGAAAATGCTCCAAAGAGAGATGTGCCTGTGAAGAATTTGAAGGCAAAGCTATGGAAGCAGTTGTGGGATACAGAGCAGTAGTGTTTGCCCAAGGCGGTGAAGACATTCTGGTCAAGTAGTGACTTAAGGAGTGATTTAACTCAGCATTTTACCATGATGCACTTTTAAGGTGTGGTTTTCTTTGTATTTACTCAGCTTATGGTTTACGGAGCTTCTTGAAACCATTGTCAGTTTTGGAAGGTCCTCGTCAACTTGCTCTTCAAATACTGCTCCTGCCCTAGTCTCTGACCTGCTTGCCTTCCAGGACTCCAAATACACGTTAGATCGTTCATACTCCATATGTCTCTTACACTCTTTCCTGTGTTTTCTATCCTTTTCCTCTGTGTGGTTCAGGCTATTTCTTCCTGACCTGCCTTCTAATTTACTATTCCTCTCTTCAACTACTACATCGTATCTGTGTTGAAACCCACTGCTGAGTTCTTATCTTCTATTACTATATTTTTCAGTTCTAGAATTTCCATTTGGTTCTTTTCACATCTCCAGTTCTCTACTCCAAATTGTCCGCTAATTTCTTGATGATATTAATCACCATCATTTTTAAGTCTGTATTGAATAACTCCAATGTCTGGAGCTGTTGTAGCTGTGTTTTTTCTTCAGGTTTTCAGTCATGTAGATTTGACATGATGTATGAAAAATTACACAGAAAATTCGAAGCTCTGGGTGATAGTATCTTCCTTCCAAAACAATTTGTTTTTGCTTCTTTCAGGCAGTTCACGTGGGAGCAAATCACCGTAATGCATTCAGGGATTCAGCTGATTTAAATCTGAGCTTCAGTCTTGGTGAGAGGTTCTCTACTTCTGGTTCGTCCCCATCTGAAAGAATGGACTTTCAGAAGTCCCAGCTGAAATCCTGTGATTTGTATCAGAACCTCTCCTCGGTGTGCTGTAAACTATCATTTCTGTCCCCTCAGTCCCATAAAAATGCCAGAAGCTCTGCTGTCACCTCCATGGTATCTCAGTCACCACCTCTGCTTTGGCAATTGCCTCAAGGGGATAAGTGGCACCCACTGTCATACTTACGTTGTTGAATCTCCTCTCTGGAACCTTGGTCCCTTGGGTCCTCGCTTCTTTGGTAGGTCTCTGCTACTCCCAGACATTGTTTTCTAGATATCATAGCTCCTAGTTGTTTATAGCAAGATGGTTGGTGTGCAATAAGCTAGTCCATCATTACTGAAAGTGGAAATCCCTCTCGTGGCTTTGTAATTGAATAAAGTGATGAGTTGGGTAGTGAAAATTGGTGTCACGGCAGTGGGGGCTGCTGGGCAGGAAGCCAAAAAGGGAACAAGTGTATTCTGGAAGACAAGATTGCTCAGCAAGAGGAAACACTGGATGGGCTACTTTGCTCTCCCTCTTCCCCTCTCATGCACGTAATTTGGATTTAAGAGTCTCTGGAAGGTGGATTTGAGAATCTGAATAGGTTTGTAAGGAAACAATACCTACAACCAATAACTGTATTTTCTGAAATTAGAGCTTTATGGTCAAGGGCAAATTTCATTTTTAAATAAGAGTAAATAAATGAAACATGCAGGGGCGCCTGGGTGGCTCAGTCGATTGAGGGTCTGACTCTTGGTTTTGGGTCAGGTCATGATCCCAGGCTGTGAGATCGAGTCCTGCATCAGGCTCCACACTCAGCATGGAGCCTGCTTAGGATTCTCTCTCTCTCTCTCTCTCTCTCTCTCTCTCTCTCTCTCTCTGTCTCTCTCCCCTGCCCACACGTGCATATGCACTCTCTCTAAGATAAAAATAAATAAGTAAATAAAGTGCCACAGATACCATAAAAGGAATTTAAAATATTGCTAACACTGGCTACAATGAATTAGACCAAGGACTAAATTTCCATTTGCTTGAATGAAAGCAAATTAATTGAATGCAATATGAATCATATGCACCCCATACAGTGGATAACTAAAACCTTTCTGGAATATAAAGCCTTTCCAGAAGATTTGGAAAGGTTCAGAAGTCATATCATTAGGCTTCCATGACCTTATGTGCAAGCCACATTTAAATGACATCTGCTGGTCAAAACAGCTTGTGGATTTAACCTTTTGGGGTGTCTGGGTGGCTCCGTTGGTTAAGCGTCTGACTTCAGCTCAGGTCATGACTTCACCATTCGTGAGTTTAAGCACCATTCGTGCTGACAGCTCAGAGCCTGGAACCTATTTTGGCTTCTATGCCTCCCTCTATCTGCCCATCCCTCACTCACACTCTGTCTCTGTCTCTGTCTCTCTCTCTCTCTCTGCCAAAAATAGACATTAAAAAAAAAAGTTTTTAAATGCCACCTTTTGGTAAACACACCCCTTCTAAGTGAATCAGACTTGAAAGCCACTGTGGGTGTGTGAAATGGTCACTGTGTTCTGACAGAGGCGTGCCTTATAGAATTCTCCTTTCCAACAACTGTCCACTTTTGCTTTAATTTCATTCTTCAGTAGAATTAACTTTTGGTTTGAAAATAGAAAACCGCTTTACCACCCAGCTAAGTAACTGAGGTTGAAATCTACATGTAAGATGGGGTTTTGGTGGATACCAGCACTGCCATTCAGGGAACAGAATCTTGAGGGTGATTTTGAGCCTTTTGAGAGTGTACAAAGACTGAAATAAAGCCACCTCAGGAAAGTCTTATTTCCTTAGCAACTTCCTGTTTCATTGGACCTCAGAGAAATCATACCTGTTCAGTGACTGAATTTAAAACTCATTTTGAGTTTATTTTTGTGTATGGTGTAAGAAAGTGGTCTAGTTTCATTCTTCTACATGTTGCTGTCCAGTTCTCTCTCCCAGCACCATTTGCTAAAGAGACTAAGACAGTCAAAGAAAGACAGATATCATAAGTTTTCACCCACATGTGGATCTTGAGAAACTTAACAGAAAACCATGGGGGAAAGGAAGGGGAAAAAAAAGTAGTTACAGAGAGGGAGGGAAGCAAACCATGAGAGACTTTTAAATACAGAGAACAAACTGAGGGTTGATAGGGAGTGGGGGAGAGGAGAAAGTGGGTGATGGGCATTGAGGAGGGCACTTGTTGGGATGAACACTGGCTGTTGTATGTAAGCCAATTTGACAATAAACTATATTAAAAGAGAGAGAGAGAGAAATGTAAAATACATACATACATACATACATACATCTTTTTATTTTTTTAATTTTTTTAATGTTTATTTATTTTTGAGAGAGAGAGAGACAGAGCATGAGCAGGGGAGGGGCAGAGAGAGAGGGAGACACAGAATCCGAAGCAGGCTCCAGGCTCCGAGCTGTCAGCACAGAGCCCGACACGGGGCTCGAACTCACGGACTGCGAGATCATTACCTGAGCCAAAGTCGGACGCCCAACCGACTGAGCCACCCAGGCGCCCCAATAAATACATCTTAACTCAAATGTTCACAAAGCTTTCTCTGAAAGGAGCTTCATCAAAAGGTTGATCTAATGTGTCTATCTTCCTATACACACACATACATGTGCATATATATTTGGAAAATTGGAAACAATTCAAAAACCAAATGATGGTGATTGGATAAGTCAAAAGTGATTTAATTTTATAGAAGATTTTTCAATGACAGAAACTTCAAGCAATAACACACATAAAAAGTAAGTTCCAAACATTATAGTGTGATTCCATTTTTTTAATGTTTATTTATTTTTAAGAGAAAGAGACACACACACAGAATGCAAGCAGGGGAGGGGCAGAGAGAGAGGAAGACACAGAATGCGAAGCAGGCTCCAGGCTGTGAACTGTCAGCACAGAGACTGACGTGGGACTTGAACCCACGAACGGTGAGATCATGACCTGAGCCAAAGATGGACCCTCAACCGACGGAGCCACTCAGGTGCCCCAAATGTGATTCCATTTTTATGAAGAAAGAAATGGTGTAATTTTATTTTCTCATTTATGCCTCTCCGTATTTTCCAAATTTTCTAATACAACACGATGTCAAGAGCTATTTCATATTTACACACTTTGGGGTCTGGCAGAGTTCCCAATTATATACTGATACGAAATGTATTCCCAAGGAGCAGCAAGCAGTCTAGGCTGCAGTGTAGGGCAGGTCTAGGATGGAAAGACGTGAGCTCCGGTCCCAGCTTCCTCATCCACTCCCGAGTCTCTGTGGACAAGTCACGTCGCCCCTGGGAACCTCGGTTCCCTCATCTATAAAGATGGAGATGATCATCCCTGTCCTGCCTTCTTCCCTTAATGAGCACAAAGATCAAACGCAGTGAAGTTCATGAAAGCGTTCTGCCAAGGGGCAAGTGCAAACCAGTAAGAGAAATAATTGCCACTGCTAAAGATGCTCTTAATGTTCGTATGGGTCTGACTCAAGCTCATAAAGTTAAGGCTCTGTATTTTACATCAATTAAGATATTCATCCCTACCGTGCGCCTGTTCCATCCAATACAAACATGGGACCCTATGCAGAGCACTAAAGCGGGGGTACCAGACAGGTGGGTAGCACCAGCCAATCCAGAGAGAAAAAAAAAAAACCAAGATATTTACAAAACCCACTAAAGTAAGGAACAGCTGTCCAGACCCCAGGGGCACATTATCAACAGTTATACGATGCCAGAAAAGGTAAGAATGCTGTGGGAGATATGTCCACATATGAAGGACAGGATAATTTTTTAGATGATTAACATACTCCTCTCCCTTCCAAATCCATGAAAAAAAAGAATTTTTGATCAACACACTGAGATATTTTGTCCAAACATGGGAGGAACATAAGAAAAGCAATAAGTAAAATCTTGACCTTTCATCTCAGTTTTCCATTCTTGCTTTCTCTACTCTGACAATTCCACCACTGAATCATTGTGTCATCTTAGACAAGTCACTCCATTTTCCTTTTATTTTTAAATATTTTTAAATGTTTATTTGTTTTTGAGAGAGAGAGAGATACAGAGTGTGAGCAGGGGAGGGGCAGAGAGAGAGGGAGATACAGAATCCAAAGCAGGCTCCAGGCTCTGAGCTGTCAGCACAGGGCCTGATGCAGGGCTTGAACTCACAGACCACGATTTCATGATCAGAGCCGAAGCCAGATGCTTAACCGATTGAGCCACCCAGGTGCCCCATCTGCTTTTCTGATCTCAGTTTCTTTACCTGTAAAATGGGCCTGTGCCATTCCAAAGCCACAAACATTGAAGTGATACATGAAGCTGTCGCTAAGTTTTGGGCTCCAGATGGACACAAATGGGCTTTGGACTCAGGAGACGGGACTCCACGCTGGCTTTGTTGTTGTCTGCAACCCAAGCCCACCGCCCCCCACAGTGCTCAGATTGCTCAGGACTGGTTAGGAGGGTCTTGAGCCCCCAAGTCCAGCCACCCTTAAAGCTACACACATCCATCGTCCGCCCAGACTGGCTTCCCTCCACTTCAGGTGGCACTCTGTGTGAGGACACTGCCTCTGACATGCTGACCCTGTACAGACAGGGAATGCACGTGGGTTGTTTTTATACTTACAAAAATAAACAGATCTGCACTGAACAGTCCACATGCTTTCACTGCCCAGTAAGATTCCTGGTGGCCAAGACTAGAAATGTGTGAAATCTCATGTCTCCCTTCCTCTTCCCTGACTTCTTCCCAAACTGACCACCTTATTTTGCTTCCAGATCTTCACTCTAAAAAGCTCCCCTGATGAATAATCCAGGGTATATAAATCTGTGTCCATTTTTAAGACTATTTCTGAAAGTGAAACTATGGGGTTATAAGGCCATTTTAAGGCTCTTAACACACAGTATACCACATTGTTTTCTGGAAAGAAGTATCAATTGATATTCCTACCAGCAATGTAAGTTCTGTGCACGTCTTTTTTTTTTATTTGCCATCATGAGCAGTTTTTTAAAAATGTTCTTCTTCTTCCCTCTTAGTTTGTATTTCTGAGATAAGTTACAAGCATGAACGTTTCATTTCAAGTGTACTAGTCTTTTTTAGTGAATTATCTGTTCGTGTCCTCTTCCTATTTAAGTGGCTATAAGTTCACCCTAAAAAATTTTGTGAAGCAATTTCTTCCTTAGGGGGGAAGACTCAATTCTAGCCAGAAAAATAAAAAGTGGCCACTTTCTTTTCAGTTGGTTGGGATTGGCACCATGCAAAATGAAACAACATCTATAAAATAAAAACAACTTTAAATATTCATTTCCCTTTGAGGCTTGGCGACTGGGAACGTACTTCTAGTTTATTGCACACGCTCACTCTTGCTATTCAAGAAAGCTTTCCAGAACTTTAAGATATGACAAGGAGAAGACTTTATGTTCTTCTCTCAGTACCGAAGAAAGCAGACGTGGCTCTAAATTCCGGCCAGCAGGTGGATTTCATTCTCTGCACAGAAGCAGCACATGTTTTGACTAGTGATGCCCAAGGATCAGAAACCTTAATCTTCATGTCTCTTCTGGAGGAGACTTATTGAGACTCCAAATCGCCAATTCAGAACTCATTATATTTGACAACAGTTGAGGTAAACTATCATTTTCAGGTAACAAAACATTGTCATTTCGTAGACAACGAAACTCCACAGGGCCCCATCGACAGAAAGTGATGACAGAGGAAGGTAATAATACACTGTCATCCAGAGACCAGAGCCGTGCGAGATTCAGGTGTTGACAAAGCTAATTTGGGAAAAGGAAAAACCATGTAGGGCCATCTAAGGCATTGGGAAATGAATTTTGAAGGGAGTTAGGTGAAAGGCGTTTGAGCTAAAAAAAAAAAAAAAATTGAAGCAAAGTCTCAAGGGGTAAAAAGCAACTGTACCTCACAACTATTGTTTCTTTTTTTTTTTAATTTAATTAATTATTTTTTTTTTTTTAATTCACATCCAAGTTAGTTAGCATATAGTGCAACGGTGATTTCAGGAGTAGATTCCTTAATGCCCCTGACCCGTTTAGCCCATCCCCCCTCCCACAACCCCTCCAGCAACCCTCAGTTTGTTCCCCATATTTAAGAGCCTCTTATGTTTTGTCCCCCTCCCTGTTTTTTTTAATATATGAAATTTATTGTCAAATTGGTTTCCATACAACACCCAGTGCTCATCCCAAAAGATGCCCTCTTCAATACCCATCACCCACCGTCCCCTCCCCTTCCCTGTTTTTATATTCTTTTTGCTTCCCTTCCCTTATGTTCATCTGTTTTGTCTCTTAAAGTCCTCATATGAGTGAAGTCATATGATATTTGTCTTTCTCTGGGTGACTAATTTCGCTTAGCATAACACCTTCTAGTTCCATCCACATCGTTGCAAATGGCAAGATTTCATTCTTTTTGATTGCCAAACAACCCGTGTTTCAAACACAAGACTCAAGAGCTTCCTGCCCAAATGCTGAACAAAGTAACAAAATCTGTCCTGTTGCCACACATGACCAAGACATGACCTAAAGCAAGTTGTAATGAATGATAGAAAAGCGACACTCCAAAAGAGGCAAATTAAGGAATTTCTAGATGGCCTCCGGAAAGATTTACCTAGTAAAAGCAATCATGGATCCCATTTAGAGAAACTTTTTGACACAAGATGATACTTCAGCGGGGGGAATTTTGTATCTTTTCACGGGGGAGGCTTTGTAATTGAAGCTTTTTTGTTCAGACCAACAAAATGCATTCAGTCCGGATCCTTGAAGTGAAGGTGAGCTCTCCAGCCTAACAGACACGTCACAGGACCTCTTTGTGTTTTAGAAGCGGCACCTGCGGCCTGGTCGGTGGCTCAAGGACCTCCCCTCACCAGGTGACCCGCCACACAGGGGTGCTGGAGAGCAGAGGGTGAAGACGTTTACCCTCCCTTCTCCTGGCTTTCGGATATTCAGGAGGGAACCTGTCACTCTGATGTGGCTACTCTGCCTAGGGTGCGGCACCAGGTTGAGGACAGCGTGGCAGAGGCCGTGGGGGCCAGGGAAGAGGGGCAAAAAGGGTCTGCATGTCTGTTCGCCTCCCTTCAACGTCCTTTGAAGGCAAAGGCTGGAATCCCAGTAGTCATTCCCCCTGTTCAACTGTGCTTTTTGAATAAACCCCTGAGACCAAACTGAGGCACAGGGGCTGGGGGAGGCAGAGGCCACATGGGGCTCTGGTCCCACAGAGAGGCCGGACTCGCAGCTGGGGGCAGCACAGCCAAGAAAAGAAAAGCCACTGGGGAGAGTGTAGAGTCGGCTTGATTCATGGAGGGAGCAGAAGGCAAAGCCAGAGAGAGGCTGGGGAAGAGGGCAAGGGGGACAGGAGATTGGGAACAAAGGAAAACCTCTCACTGGGATGGGGAAGCCAGGGGCAGCATCTGAGGACAAGCTGGGAGGGCTGAGGTTCAGGCTGGACTGACGAGCCAGGGCGGTGTTGTGGCTACCTGGGACTGAGGCAAATGGGTCATGGAAGGGCGAATGGAGAACCGGCCCACGGGACAGCCTCCCACACATCCTGAATGCACTTCCCCACTTCCCACCTGGCCACTACTTACCTGTCCTTTTAGGTCACCTCAAGAGGCTGTCCCTGCCAGTACCTCCGAAGGGAGGGGAAGGGTACCAGGGGATTCATTATACCATCCTCCATACTTCTGAGTGCGTGAAAATTTCCATAGTAGAGTCTCTTAGAAGTCACTCTTTAACATAAGGAATGAAAGAAAAATATGGTGGGTCATCCCAAGGATGCCATTTGCACCTGTTCATGAACCTGAACCTGCAGCTCACCCTCTAACGAATCTACTAGCTCCAGAATGGGTCCTTGATAATCCCCGGTCCGTTTGAGGTGTCATCGTGCGGTTTCATATGCTGAACTGTATTTTGTGGTAGTTTCCGGGGATATTACGTGTGTATACCACCCACGTAAAATCGGTCCCCTGGACCTGAGACTGAGGTATGAAGAGGCTGCGCTGTCTCACGAGCTCCCCCTGGTGGTCACAACGTGAAGTCATCTTCCAAGTGTTCTGCGGGGCCAGTGAGTTTAGAGGAAATCTAGAAGGGTTGATGTTTTAAAGCAGGAAAACAAAATATCAGGGAGAAAAGAGAATTTAAGAAGGAAAAACATGTTTTCTTGATCGTTATCCCAAAAAGAGCTTAGGGAATCAGGGCATGCAGAAGTAACACACAGGTGCTTTCTTTTTTTTTAAGTATATTTTTATTTATTTTGAGAGTGTGTGCGAAGGGCAGAGAGAGAGAGAGAGAGAGAGAGACAGAGAGAGAGGGAGAGAATCCCAAGCAGGCTCCACACCATCAGTGCAGAGCCCGACATGGGGCTCAAACCCACGAACCATGAGATCGTGACCTGAGTCGAAATCAAGAGTCGGACGCTTAACTGAGCCACCCTGGTGGCCCACAGGTGCTTTCTAACGGTCCTGCTGACCTGCGCGAAGCAGCAAAGAAGCATTAGCATCCCCACCCCCGCCATCCCACCCCACTGGCTCCGCTGTCCCTCATCCTCCTTTCTAATGACCGCCGCCTCCTCCAGGCCGCCATGCTTCACACACCTGCACAGCCGCTAGCTGCTCTCGGCTACAGGAAACCTGGCAAAAGTACAACCCAGGGAGGAGAGAAGTGGCCGTGAGCCAGCCGCGAAGGCCTGGGTCTTCCCTGACGTGAGTGCTCCTGGCGGCAGAACCGGGCGTTCTGAGTGCTGCTATGTGCCTGGTGCTGTCACACGCACTTTCCCCACATTTCCATTGCGTGTCACACAACTGCGGGGTGGAGGAATCGCACGGCAGAGGAAACGGACCAAAACCAAAACACGCCGTGCCTGCCGACAAGTTGGGGACAAAGTCTTGCCCCAGGAGCCACAGCGGAGGGCTTGGACACCAGGGCGCGTGGGTGCCAGAGCTCTTTACGAGGCTGTCAAGGTCTGGGAAGCTCATTCGGAGGTGAAATGGCAGGACAAGACTGATAACCTGCCGGAAGTATGACATCTCGAGGAGAGGGCCCAACAGCAGGAACGCAGGGTCAGGGTCACTGCTCACAGACCGCGTGTCGTGACTATTGCACACATACGGTCTTCCCACCGCGATGGCGGTTATCTACTATGATATAATCTGTGTAGTTATGATTACACTCGCGTTTTGAGAAAACACCCTTACTTGAGAGACCCAGGAAACACACAGGTGTATCAGAGCTACAGAGCTCTCTCCCCTTGTTACACGTTACACATCAACGTAACCAGCCAGGTTACCATCATCGGTTTTATGAGGACTCGGGACCTCCAACTTCAGACACTCCTGCTTTTTTTGGTCCCACACTCTGGGTCTGAAACCCTTTCAGAAGGACGAGTGATGACCTTCCTCACCTGGGGAAAGTGAGGACATTAACCTGGATCAGGGGCTGGGGTGGGAGGTTCCAGGCGGGGGGTGGGGGGGTTGTTCCTGGGGGAAGTGGGGAGATCAAGCTGGACTCGGAAGCTATGCTCACGTCTAGGTTATGTTCTGGAATTTGGTGAAAGTTCTCAGTTTTGCAGACCACTGATCTGGATGGCCTTCCAAGGCCTCTTCCATGCGTTAAACCATGTTTTTGATTCTTAAAATTCTTTTATTCAAGAAATATTTGGAAAGCGCCTTAGTATGAGACAAGACTGTGCCAGGCCTGATACGCTATCAATAGTGAACAACATGCTAATAGATGCCGATTCCACCCTCATGGGAACTACCAACTATGCGCTTTTTTTTTAACGTAAATTGAAGAGTAATACAAATACACGTCCACAGGCAGAGTCACCAAAAAATTCGAATACGTGTTTCAAGTGTTAAAATCTCAAAATTCCTGAAACTCAGCTGGTACACAATTTATTCTTTGCACACTGGTTCAGGTGTTTCTTCTTTGCACAAGACTCAAAAGACATAGGCAGACGAAACCACTTGTCAATTGAAAATTCAAACTGGATTTTGTTTAGTATCCATAAACAACCCTCAGTTTTCTTTATGTCGTCAATTTGGGGAAGATAAGTGGCTATTAAGTGAAAAACAATAGTACTAGGTGTAGAGAAATGAAGGCCAAAACGGAGTCAGGGAAACTGTGTTCCGGCCCCGGTCTGCAGTCAGAGAAAGGCACTTAGCGTTGTGTCCTCAGCCGGAGAATGAGGTTGGTTGGAATGAACACGTGTTGCCCGAGATCACTTCAGCTCTAAAGTTGTTCTGTCCTAATTCTATTATTAGGAGTAAATGCTAGGAACAAACCACATACAGCACGTACTCACAATGAAAAAGTAAATGAATGCAGGAATATTCACAGGAACATTTTTAAGAAAGACGAGAAATACAGACGTATGCTGCTTTTTAAAAATGCCATTACTGTTTTATTCACACTAGTTAGAATATATACACAAAAAAATGTGTATCATATGTTGCTTTCAAAAAATTCTATGTTCCATGAGAACTATGTAAACAGTGTAAAATGTTTCTATCGCATAACAAAAGAAGAAAAATCGGCATTCCCATGTAGTATTAGGAAAATATTTAAGATAATTTGATTTTAAAGTCATAGTAAAACAAAGTGAAATATTACAGAACAGTCTTTCCAGGAAGTAGATCTACAGTCTAGAAGCAATACATTTCATACTCTGAAATACTTTGGTATACGTGAAATTAATACAAAGCAAAAAAACGAACAAAAAAAACCCACCCCAAAACCTAAAAAGTCTACTTTGGTTCTCATATTAACTGAAAGTTTAGCAATGAGGCGACTGCACAGCTCCTCAGATGACAAAACGGAAAACCTCTCATTTGCTCCCCACACCCCTGCGAGTGGACGCGGATGTGCCCGGAGGACACTTCACAGGACCTCTGGAGCATCTCACTTCTTTCCACAAGTACGCTCTCAGCGAGAGCCTGAAAGGCTTCATAAAACCTCAGATTCAACTCGGAATATAAGTGCTCTTGGTTACTTCCTCTTAGACACCAATGACCCCTCATTAAAGCAGCTCGAAACTACAAGTCACATTGAAGGTAGAATATAAATTTTTGGAAAGTCGTATTACTATAGTTTCTCAAGAAGTCCATACTTGAATAAAAGAACATACTACATTAATTTAAAAAATGCAAGTTTAATGGCCCATTGACAATAGGTTTTTAAGAAACAGAAATAACCATCTGCATGCTACAAATATTTCTTCATTGATATCACGCATTACTCTGACAGCTGTACAACTAAACTGATCTGAGGAATTTTTAATTGCATCATTTTTCAAATTACGTTTTCTTATCTATACTGTCCACATGTGGTACTGATTTTCTCCATTGTCTTTTTGTTCTGTACGTTTTCTTTGAAACGACTTCCTACATGTGAGAAATTCTGAGCAAATGCTGATGAACCACTTTTCTGTCATCCATCACGAGAGCAAACTGGGAATGTCTTCTGAGGGTTTTCTCAGCAATGCAATTTCTTGCCCGACTTTCTGGAAAGACAAGAAAGCCTTTAGAAGAAAAAGAAAATACCTGGTGAACTTCACAAAGTTACAGTAACAACACACTAATGCACTGTTATTCCTTCCTGAAGTAAAAGAAATACTGTCAAGTGCCTCCGAAGAACACAGCCCGTGAGCACAAGGCCTCGGGCCTTCCACGGGGGTGGACGTGAGGCGAGGAGCGTTCACTGAGAGTCGCCAGCATGGTAGCTCTCCAGAACAAAACACGTATGGAAAATAAGAGAGAAAGTTTCTGTCAGATTCATGAGAGGCTTTTTAAAGAACAATTCTTTTTCTATTTTTATTTTTTTAATTTGAGAGAGCGTTCATGAGCAGGGGAGGAGCAGAGAGAGAGAGAGAGAGACACGGAGGGAGAGAGAATCCCAAGCAGGCTCCACACTGTCAGCGAGAGCCCAATGCGGGGCTCAAACTCACGAACCGGGAGAGCATGACCTGAGCCAAAATCAAGAGCCGGACACTCAGCCAACTGAGCCATCCAGGAGCCCCTTAAAGAATACTTCTAAAAAGGACTAAAGGAGAAAAACATAAAATTATTCAATAAAACTGGCCTAAGCTTACACGAACCAAGTAGAGAAGGACTGTTCATATTCTCAATTATCGTATACTATTACAACAGTCTCAGGAACCAAAGTTCTGGCCCAAATTTTACAACCAAGTATAAGGAGAAGTAAAACAATGAGCAGTGAAAAATTCTGTATGAAATGAGAAAGGTTCTTAGTTTTTCATGCTAGCTTTTGCTTTCTTTTGTGGAAAGACACTGTCAGGCGAACTTGGGTCATTTCAAAAGTCATTTGCGACAACAGCCAAGACCGTCGTATGCTCAGAACTTGCACCGCCAGACAGCAAAATCTTTGTTACGGTCACTAAAACACCGTATTTCACAAAGTGTGAGACACCATCGATTGTGAGATGTACCATCATTTCAGGCACCCATCTTAGGCAAAGAAAAAAAGATGTTCAGGATACAGACTCTAAAAGGAGACAGAGACCATCACAAAAAGTGGGGACACGGAATGGCCACAGCCTCAATGAGGGGTAAAAAGAATAACCCTTCCTCTACAAAGGACAGCCAAGAAGTCTGCACGCCTCTTCCTTGATGATGGGAAGAAGGGAAAAGATATTCCTTGGTATGTGAACTGGTCCCCCAGCCCTGCCAGCCCACAAATTTTATGTCTGAATTCATACTAGCAGCATCGTCCAAAAACCTGAAGCAGAGAAATTAGCTTAAGCAGGCTCAGGTTGGTAGTGCCCCACCCAGTAACTGGGAGAAAATAACGCAACCCCTTTTGGCAAGAAGTCAACACCATCCAGGCAACAGCTGATTAGAAGATGCAGTCCAGGGGCACTTGGGTGGCTCAGCCAGTCGAGCGCTGACTCCAGCTCAAGTCATAATCTCACGGTTGGTGAGTTCGAGTCCCCGCATCGGGCTCTGTGCTGACCGCTCAGAGCCTGGAGCCTGCTTCCGATCCTGTGTCTTCCTCTCCCCCTACCCCTCCCCTGCTCGTGCTCTCTCTCTCTGCCCCTCTCAAAAATAAAATAAACATTAAAATAAAAAGAAGATGCAGTCCAAACGTAAAGATAAAATGTGGAAAATATACGACTTGCAATCAGTAAAATATGGTAGACAGATGAGTAAGTCAATAGGAGAAATGTCAAAAAACCTAGAAAACAAAGACTGGGTACAATTATCCTGATGAGCACTAAGCTATGTATGGAAGTGGTGAGTCACTATATTGTACACCTGAAGCTAATATAACACTGTATGTTAACTACACTGAATTAAAAAAAAATTTAAATCAATTTTCTTGGGGTGCCTGGGTAGCTCAATCGGTTAAGTGTCCGACTCTTGGTTTCAGCTCAGGTCATGATCTCACAGTTTCATGGGTTCGAGCCCCGTGTCGTGCTCTGTGCTGGCAACCCAGAGCCTGCTTGGGATTCTCTCTCTCCCTGTCTCTCTGCCCCTTCCTCACTTGCACTCTCTCTCAAAGTAAATGAATAAACTTAAATAAATAAATTTTTTAAAAGCAATTTTCTCATCAAAAAAAGAAAACAATACTGGGCATATAATAAAAATGTCAAACAAGAACTTACCATAGAAACATCAAATCAATGACCAAAGGATGCATTTCAATATATGGCATGGGCAAAACAACTAAGACAAAAGTTAAATCCCTCTATTCTTCTAAAATATATCTTTCTAACCTATAAAGTTAAATTAAAACACTATATAAAAACAAAAAATTAAATGTAATTATTGAAATGGTAAGTAATCTCAAAAGACTGGCTTATGTATTTTTAAAACATATTCTCTACCCATCCAAACCCCCAAAATCCAAAGCATAAGCAAAAATAAAAGGCCAATGTCAAACTGGAAAAAAACTCTGCAGTGACAAAACGTTATTATCCTTAAATATTATAATATAAATCATTAAGAAACAAAAATATCCAGAGAAACACGTTAAGACTAGACAACTGACAAAAAATACAAATGGGCACTTAAATATACCAAAAATGTTCCATTTCACTAATAATGGAAATATAAACTAAAACAATTATAACAATTTATGCTATCAAATAGGCAAAATTTTTAAAAATAGTAATACCCAGTGTTGGCAAGGGTACAGGAAAACCAGCACTTTTATACTGATGGTAAACATGAAAACCAAGAAACCTTTCTGAAATGCAATTTAGCAATGGGTAGTATAGATCAAAATCCTTTTATTTTGGTTGTTTTTATTTGAGAGAGAGAGAGAGGGAGGGAGAGGGAGAGAATCCAAAGCAGGCCCCACAGTCAGCACAGAGCCCAACAAAGGGCTTGATCCCACAATCCTGGGATCGTGACCCGAGCTTAAATTAAGAGTCGGACGCTCCAATGAGTCACCCAAGCACACCAAATTCCTTTAAAATGTGCAATACTCTTAAATCCAACGATGCTACATGTAGGAATTTATCCCAGATATGTGCAAAAAGCATATGCAACTACATGTCAGAATTATTTATAATAAAGTTGGAAAACATCTAAACACTCGACAATAGTATATAAATTAAGTATTTTAATAAATAACAGAACTATAAAATGGAATACAATGCAACTCTTAAATACTATGAACAGTAAAGCCTTCTTTATACTAGTAAAAGATCAGAATGACCTAAATGCCTATTAACAAGGAGCTGGTTTAAAAAACTATAGTGTAGGGGTGCCTGGGTGGCTCAGTTGGTCAAGCATCTGACTTAGGCTCAGGTGGTGATCTCACAGTTCGTGAGTTCAAGCCCTGTGTCAGGCTCTACGCTGACAGCTCAGAACCTGGAGCCTGCTTCAGATTGTGTCTCCCTCTCTCTTTGCCCCTCCCCCACTCACACTCTGTCTCTCTCTCTCTCTCCCAAAAATAAACATTAAAAAAAATTTTTTAATTAAAAAAAAAAACCACAGGGGCACCTGGGTGGCTTGGTAGGTTAAGCGTCCGACTTCGGCTCAGGTCATGATCTCACGGTCTGTGGGTTCAAGCCCCGCATCGGGCTCTGTGCTGACAGCTCAGAGCCTGGAGCCTGTTTCAGATTCTGTGTCTCCCTCTCTCTCTGCCCCTCCCCTGTTCATGCTCTGTCTCTCTCTCTCTCTCTCTCTCTCTCTCTCAAAAATAAACATTAAAAAAATTTTTTTGATTAAAAAAAAAAAAACACATAGTGTAGCAGTCAATGGAATAGCACACAATCATTACAAAGAATGAGGCAGCTCTTATGTTCTGATATATATACTTCTCTCTGCCTGAAATGAGCTTTCCCCAGATACCCGCCTTGCTCACTTGCTCCAAAGACATTGTATCAGTGAGACTGTCCCTCACCATCTGATACAGAATAGCAACGAGTCCCATGCCAAACGCACTCCCTCTCCCCCTGACGCTGCTGCTCTACTTTTTACCATCTGGCACACTTCAATTGTTTATTTACTGTCCGTCCTCCCCCCAGACGAAAGAAGATCCCTGAAGGCACCACCAATGTCACCACCTATCTGCATCAGTGTCCACACTCCTCTCCTTCATCTGGCACCGGGAAAGATACATCCCTGTTCTTTTCCTAAGGCTAAACGCTTCACTTGACCTAGGCCCCTTCCTGCACTGCCTTGGCAAGTATTTCCTCCACAATTATCCCCTTTTGCTCCTGTCTTATCATTTTCTCCCCCCAGCACTGGGTCGTTCTCAGTAGCAAACATACCTTAATATCATAAAATGTCCCCCCATCTTATTTCTATTCCTTCACAGCAGAACTCTTTCCTATCTGATCCCTCACTTCTCCTCAACCCACTTTACCTCTGCCATGGTGTTAACAAGGTTACCAGTGAAGTTCTATGCCCTCCTCGAGCCTCAAGCACACGGCCAAGTCTTGGCCCTCCTCCTTCTTGACCTCTGTGTCAGCAGCCCTGGACACCACTGACCACTCTCTCTTGAAGCAATCTTCTCTCAGCTTCTCTGAGATCGCAAGCCCCCAAATTTTCTTTCACTTCTATGGCTCCTCCTCCACCAGACCTCTTCTCTTCTCTTCTCCACCTACTCACTCCAAGGTGATCCCATCCAGTTTCCGGCTTCAAACGGCCAAGTATATGCTGATGAATGATTTCAAGGTTATTACCTTAAGCTCAAACTTTCTTCTGGGCTTCAGGCCATCAGCTTCACAACATCATCAACTACTGACTTAACACAACAGAACTACGGATTCCTCGTCCCCACTCCCCACCCCCACCCCCACCCAAGAGCCTGCTCTGTCCATAAGCCCTCCCAGGAAAGGTACACCATCCACCCAGCTGCTCACCTCAAAATCCTAAGAGTCATCCTCAACTTCATTCCTTCCCCGCTTACGATGAAGTCCTCTGGAAGTCCTGGACTTCCCTCCCTCCACAACAGATCTGCCCTCAGCCATCTGTCACCATCCCTATCACTAGAGCCCTCCTCAGTCACCACTAGCCTCTTCACAACTCCCCCTTCCACCATTCTTGCCCGGCAGTCTGCCCTCCACCCAGCACCGAGAGCATTCCTTCTACAGCCTAAGCCAAGTCATGTCACTCCGCCCATTAAAGCCTTCCATGTTTCCATTATACTCAGAGTAAAATGCAAAGGCCTTACCAGCGACCTCATAACCAGGCCCGCCCACCTCTCTGACTCCTCTCCTCTTTTATTACCACCAGCCACAATGATCTGCTTGCTGTCCCTCAAACGTGACACGCCTGTTCCCATCTCATGACCTTAGAAGGAAGCTGCCCTTCCTTCTGTTTCTTCTCCCCAAATCCTCAGATGTCCACCTCCTTCTCATCTTTCAAATTTCAAACCCAATGTCATCATCGCCCAGCAAGGCCTTTCCCAGTAGCTACCCATCACTTGCAACGTCTTCCTATTTTCTCTCTCCACAAAACCTACCAATATCTGGAATGTACTTGTGGGGAAAGCACAGGTTTACTACTGCTCTCCTCCCAGGAGAAGGGAAGTTCTTTAAAGGAGAGAAGGCTATCTTATTATCCATTTATCCACAGCATGAAAACTGGTGCCTGGCACACAATAAGTACTGAATAAATATTTGTCAACCAAAGGACAGACCATTTTATAACTGAAAATCTGAACTGGGGTAGCTTTTGACATCACCTCCAGTTTATTTTAGTACTATAGTATCAGAAATGGTGAGAACTGGTAAAACTATATCAAGAGCCTGATTGCAAAATGGCTTTTTTAAACCTCTTACCTACTCTGTTGACTAAGACTCCCTAATATATATTAGGGAATGATCTAAATGTGCATTAATGGGAAACTGGCTAAATAAGACGGAGTACAGCCACACAAGAGGTTACTATGCGTCCACTAAAGAGAACGAAAAAGATACCAGCCAACATAAAATACAAGCTGCACAAGTGAGAAGGTTGATGGAAACCATCAAGTAGCACAACACGTTCAATGAGATCCCTTTGTTTCCACGTGCACACATACCAGCCTGGATATGCACAGGGCGATCCCTCGAGGGCAATCCTGAAAGTGGTTACCGCTCCAGAATAAGGTGGAGGCTGAACTTTACATTTATTGTTAGAAAGATAAAAAGTGCCAGGAACTACTTTTGACTTCACAGTTTAGAGCTCACCACTTGTATTTCATGCTTTGAAGGGCTTCAAAATTTCGAGCTCTTTAAAAAACACACCTCTTTTTTGTAAATGATGCATCATCTAGTGAGGAAGAGGAGGTGTCGGGGTCTCAGAAGAACCGTCAGGAACGCAGGCTGGCTCGTTCTTCATAGGTTTAACCCCCTTCTCTACCCCTTCCCTCTATAAGGACTGGGGCGCATAAAGCATTGCTTTTATAACCCTCCATGCAGTTTGGGGTTGGAGGAGACATGGGACATGTGGTACAGGCTTAGTCAATAGCAAATTCATTAGTGAATTTGCTTTCCTAATTAAAAGGAATAGATATAACGGACAATCCTTTCCCCCGTATTCATGTCTCAAAGGTACACATGATGCCTGGAACCACAGGACCCGTCTTGTAATTGTGGAGTAAGAGCCGAGGTGCAGATGAAAAGATGCCAACAGTGTGGATGTCCAGTGACTTTACCCAACAAATGACACAAGAAAAACAAACCTCTCTTCATTTAAGGTACAGTGAGCTGGGTTCTGCTACCTACAACCAAAACAACTCCTAACTGATATTCTTGGGAATGTCTCATTGAAAGAAATTGAAAACAAAAGAACTCAAATTTGATGTGGAATTAGAAAACTGTTAACACATCAGAAATGTAGACTGCAAACCAATTCCCCTCTTTAAGGTCTCTATTCTGAATTTTTAAAAAAAAAAAAAGGAAAAAAAAAAACTACTAGGAAGAAACAGAAAAAAGAGAAAATTATAGTCAACATCAACTCCATAAAAAAGGCTTCAGAGAGGTGCCCGGCTGGCTCAGTCCAAGTGGAACATGTGACTCTTGATCGTGGGGTCATGGGTTCTAGTCCCACACTAGGCACAGAGATTACATTAAACAAACAAACAAAAAACAAAAACTAAAAAAAAAAAAACAAAAAAAAAAAACAAAAACTAAAAAAGACTTCAGAATGAAACATTCACAATGTATACACATAATAAAGATAAACTCACAGAGTGAGACTGAAGTCCAATCAATGCTGGGGCTGTTCTGGACTAATGTTCATTGTTCGATAAATTTCTTTAAGTAACAGCAGGGCAGTATCTTCAGATTCCCTATCACAAAGAAAAGAACATTTTTACTTAACAGATCATGAGTAGAAATTTACCTCTATGCCTAAAGGTGAAAAATGCAACTTTGGTTCTAGTCAACCTACCTAAGAAAGGCAAATGAAAATAAAGTAGTGTAGCCTTAAAGCTGCCCTTAAAAACTGGATGGATACCGATCAGCTACAAAACAGCTGTGCCGCAATATGAAAGGGTGGCTTTTCAAAGTCCCCACCCGCTCTCATTCTGTGAAAGGTATCCCTACAGAAACAGTGTGCAAGTACCAAAGGCCTGTGGTCAAAGTCAGATGACACACTGCCATCTTGTGGACAACAAACTAAAGGGGGAAAATACTGATTCTGAATACACGGCCGCCGAAATTAATATTCCATCCCAAGTGATAAATCCGCAAAAGAGTCTCCCTAAAACTACTGTATGTGCTAGCACCTAAAGGCCACGGGAATGTTATCAAAGAAGAAGACACTTACCAATAGCATAAATGACTCTGAAGAGCGAAAAGATATTCATTAAAACTCTCTATTGGCTTTTCTTGAAGAACGTAGTCAATTCGACGGCCTCCGTTTAGCATTCCCACCTTTCCTAAGTAGTCCTCATCCTTGGAAAAATCTGGACTTTCAACAATCTTTTCTGCTAGAATTTAAACCATTTCAATATCAAAGTCAATCACTTAATCATTATCCTTTGACTTTAGCTGACTTTCTGGGCTCAAGAGAATATCGCTTGCCACACGTAGCGACCTGGGGAGCTACCAGGCTCCCTTCCCATTCCTCCAAAGAGCCGGGGGAAGGAAGAGGGGCTGGTTACCCGACAGAGAGGAGAAAGAGCCAACGAGCTGACAGCAGTTTTGAAGAAAAGGGGTGAGAGAGTTGCAGAAAGGAAACAGAATTAGAATCTGAAAGAGTCAAAAAACATCACGGCACAATGACCTGACTATGCAGGTAAAGTCTACAACATAATGACACAGTTCAACAACAGCAAGATAACTTCTCACAGCGAGCGGGCCTTTAACATGCCTGAATGCGAGCTTAGCTCTCAACTCTGACATGCCATTCTGGCCTTAGGAGTTTCGACAAAAATTTAAGATTGCAGAGTAAAAAAGTCCAGCACCTATCAGGCGAAACTCCAGGAAAAGGCCGACACGCATTCTGAAGCAGTTTATCAGAACAGATTTTCCTTTGTAGGAAGAACATTTTAACAAAAGAGACTAGAATGGAAACGCCTCATTGAACAATTCGTGAGTATTATGTTTACAAACGACATTTGTACTAGAAAATGCCTCAAAGGTTAAATTTACCTTCAACGACTTGTTTTTCTTCTTCTTCTTTGATCTGATTGGCCACCTTTTCCAGTTCTTCCTGAAGCTGAGCTGAAGAGGTGTGAGCGCGGGCAAACTCGTTCAGCGTCTGCCAAGCGCTTTTCAGGGAGCTGATGAAGCCCTGCTTCAAATCAGATCCCATACGAGAGAGACTGTCTTTCAACTCTAAAGAGATTAAGACGACATATCAAGTGAATTAGGCACTGGGTAAAATTCTGTACCACGAAAATTAAAACAAAAGTTAACACCGTCCTCAGACAGGTTAAGACCCCCTCAAGGCCTTAAACGCCAACCACACGGGAGTTTCTCAGCCAAGAACTTTCAACATATAAAAATGTTTTGAGGAGTCTTACTCTGTCATTTTTTTAACAACTAAAGCTAATCCAGCCAAAATGTATACATTTCCTCTCTCCAAAAAAGAAAAGAAAAGAAGAGAAAAGAGTTCAAATACCATAAAAATTCACGTGCTTTTTTTTTTTTTTACCATAAGTTAGAAGAAAAAAAAATAGACCCATAAGATTTAAAAGATGACTGCTTTTCTAATCTGTAATGGTAAAATGGTTTTGAGATTTTGAGATTCTGACATAACCACAATTTAACTTCTTTAAAAATGAAAAAACTCCTGCCCCTTCAACCTTTTCTACTTCAGTCTAATAAATCCTATTTGAACTCAAGGTATTTGAGTATCAAATTTCTCATTTTAAGTCCAAAAGAGTTAAATACATTTTTATTTATTTTTTACTGTTTATTTATTTTGAGAGAGAGAGAGCAAGTGAGTGCAAGTGGAGGAGGGGCAGAGAGAGAGAAAGAGAGAGAATCCCAAGCAGGCTCCACACTGTCAGCACAGAGGTAGATGCGGGGCTCGAACTCACAAGCCTCAAGATCATGACCTGAGCCAAAATCAAGAGTCAGACAGACACTTACCCAACAGAGCCACCCAAGTGCCACAAAAAAGAGGTAAATGTTTTTTAAAAGCATGATGTAAGCAAAAAAAAAAAAAAAAAAAAGGAAAGGAAACCCCCACTTTCAAATAAAAAGGCATGATCACTTTCCTCGCTCTTCTGTGCTACACTCCCATCCTTTCCACCCAGATCTTTAAACCTATGAGTAATATACACCCTTAACTGGCATAAGAGAAACCTAAACCCCACTTGGAATTATTATCGATCCACTACATTTAATGAACATTTTTAAAGGGAAAAGTTTATCCTGTTAGCAAGGACATGACAGCTCACTTAACTTAGCATAGGGTTTATTTCCTGATTGTTGGTCCTTAGTTCGTGTTACTCGGCTTCCCAACTCCAAAAATTATGACCAAATTCTATCAAAATCTATGCGTCTCATCATTTTATTACCAACTTCCCCCATTCCTAAGTATCTCAACCATTAGAACGCCATTTCAAGGAAAAAGTCAACAAGGAGAAGCAACGCATTCAAAACCTTTCTTCACAGTTCCTCTGAATGTTCTAATAAATGGGTTCTAAACACAGCAGGCATTTCAATAACACTAATTCCATCAAGAAAGAACTTAGTGTTAAAATTTTCATAATTCAATTACAAATGACAGGAAACACCTAATTCATTAGGACTGACAGATTCCAAAATGACAAGAAGGAAACAAGTTTTTACAGTATTTGCTTTTTACCTAAATGAAGTCTTTTTCTGCCTTTGTGATGGGGAATGAGAACTGCTTTCAGGTCCAAATCTGGAACAATCATAGGCTCTAATCTATACGCCACTGGATCAAGCTGTAAAGGGAAGAATTGGAAATTCAGGAAAAGCTGTTTTATCTTGAGTTACGTATCTCAGTTGGGCGACCAAACGGATAACCAGCAAACCAGAGGTTTTGATTTTTTCCCCCAGGTTATTCTGGTATATTACCAGTATAATTATACTGGTAATTATGAGGAGACTTCCACGTTTGTGGGTAAAATTACTTTGCAAGCAAAACAACAGAAATATTTCCTTGAACAAAGGCTCTCTGGTAGAGAAGTTTATTGGAAAGCATCAGACGGTTCTCTATTAGGACAGAGAGCTGAGCTGTATGTACCTCAAAATCAGAGTTAGTTCCTAAGAAATAAGGATCTGAGAAGCTATTAGGATGATCCAGATAGGTGTTTCTATGTTGGTGTTTCATCTTCTCCAAAATAAAAAGTAATTCAATTCACTCACTGGATGATAAATATTGAAGAATCCTTTACAGGTGGGAAGCCTGTAGTTCTCATCTATCCTATCCACTCCTCGAACAGTGAGAAACATACCAATTGGAGATCCCAAGGCAAAGAAAATCTCTGGTTCAAAGTCTAATGAGTTGTAAACAACAGAAACCTAGGAAGAATCAAAAATAATGAAAGATCATCATTCCAGTGGCATATAATAGAAAATTCACAAGTTCAAGCTGGAACTGCACTTAATTAAAATCACCTCAACGTAGATGATGCCATTCTAGGTGCGGCTTGTGAGGCTTATAATCACTGTCACGGCTATTTTAAAAGGGACTAAAAACTCTCTCTTTAAAATCTTCACAGGCTTCTCCATCTTCTGTCTATATTTCTCCTTGTTGTACAGCATAGTATGTACAGTACACAGCAAGCATTCTATTTACTTTGGTTATAAATTACCCTTAAAACTGCAGACTCTAGCTTCAAACCGCCTGGGTTTGAATCCTGGCTCCACGCCTCACTATGTGGCCTTGGGCAAGTTTCTTAACCTCTCTTGCCTTAGCCTGTTTCCTCACCTATAAAATGGGGATCATAACAATGCCAAACTCATAATGGGGTTAAAAAATCAAGAACCTAATCCACATGAAGGGCTAAGCACAGGGCCTGGCGTTTGCCAACTGCTACTTCTATTCCAGCGACCATCTTTGTTTGTTCAAGCAAGTTGCTTTCCATTAGGAAAACGATGTGCCCCCAAAGAGCTGTTTTGGGACAGCTTGCATGGAGTGTCGCAGCCCGCTGAGAACTGTCAAGATTAAGAAAAAGCACCTACATTGGTGCCACTCTACAGTTTACAAAGCTCTTCTGTTTGCTGCTCAGTGGCAGGATACAGGCCTTTGTCACCCGAGTACCCTGAGAACGAAGAACAATCCCCACGTGCACAACAGAGACCCAATGAAAGGGATGTAGGCAAGATGATCATGTCACCCCTTGGATGAAGATGTCACTTCTCGGATGAAGACGGTTAAGCTCAGACAGGTGGCACCACTCACCCGAGAGCACTCAGCCGGGGTGGCAGAACGAGGACTTCTCATTCCCACTCCAATGCACCCTCGACTACACTAGGCTGCCCCTTCCAACAAAGTGTGGACTGCACACGCCTTGGCTTGTCCTTATATGTGCAAATTCAATGGTTTCTGCTACTGATGAGGGCCACACAGGATGTGCTCCCAAGATTACCCACTTCCCCCAGCTCCAGACAAGAAAAAAAGAAGAAAATCCAAAGCTAAAAGGAAAAATACCAACCAGAAAAGGTTTTTACCACACAGATGACAAAGACCAAATACCCTTAATATACAGAAACTCTTCGATATCTGTGAAGGGAAAAAGAACTCAGCAGGAAAGTAGGTAAAATCAGCACTTCTACAAAGAAATCATGCCAAACAGACCTACGAGCCAACAGCTAACTTGTCTAGTGCTCAGAAACACAGCGAGGCGCCATTGTCCCCACAAGGTTATCAGATCAATGAAATACTAGAAAGAAAGTAAAAGTCCTCTGTTTTCACGAAACAGTTATTTCTTCAGAAGAGAGAGACCAAAGTGACAGCACTGACTATCCGTAAAGGACGCATGTGTAAAGAGTAGCACCAGTGTCAGTGAGGAGACCGGACGGGGGTCAATGCTATAAACTGCTAGCCAGAGTACAAACCAGCACAGCCTTTTCAGGGGCAAGTAGACAGAACTACCAGAATTTTGTGTGTACGTTCTTGGGCCCAGCTATCCCACTTGTACTTATTTAGCTAAAGGAAATAACGAAGAACGTGCACAGAAAATTGGTTTAAAAGTGTTTATCACTGGGTGGCTCAGTCAATTAAGCATCTGACTTCGACTCAGGTTATGATCTCAAGGTTGGTGAGTTTGAGCCCTGCATGGGGCTCGCTGCCATCAGCATGGAGCCCGCTTCGGATCCTCTGTCTCCCTCTCTCTGTCTCTCCCAGGCTCACTCTCCCTCTCTCAAAAATAAATATTAAAAAAAAAAAAAAAGTGTTAATCACCGGATTACTTAAAAAAGTGGAACACCAGAAACTGCCTACATGTCCGATGTTCTGGGTGAACTGTGTCCCCCACAAGATACATAGCACTTCCTCAGACCTTATTTGGAAATAGGGTCTTTACAGAGGTAATCAAGTTATAATAAGGTACTCAGGTGGGCCCTAATCCAACATGGTGTTACTATAAAAAGGGGAAATCTGGACAAAGAGACAGACACATAGAGGATGCAGACACAGGAGGAGCCATGTGAAAACAGACGCCTGGAGAGCTACATCTATAAGCCCAGGAGCCCCTGGAGGGCCGCCAGAAGCTGGATGAGGCAGGAAGGGTTCTTCCCCGTAGGTTTCAAAGGGAGCGTGTCCTGCTGACACCTCGCTAGACTTCCAGCCTCTAGAACTGAGACAATAAGTTTCCGTTGTTTAAAGCCACCCACCGTGCGATAGATACTTGTTACGGCGGCCCAAGCAAGCTAATACATCCGGTAACAAGTAAGTGACAAAATAAATCATTATCTTTCCAAACAGTAATACAAGGCAGTCATTAAAATTGACAGAAATATTTAGACATGGGAATATATCCATAATATAGTGTTTGAAAATAGCAGTAGAATGTTTTGGTAAAACACTATGTAGTATTTTCCCATTTTTATTAAAACATATATATATAAATATATGCTTAAATAAAACTCTAGAAGGGCTTGTTCAAACACTTCACAGTGGTTAGTTCTGGCTAAGGAGAATATGATGTTATTTCTTTTCTCTTGCTTAAGCAGAGTTTCTTGGCTTTCCGGCAACAAGCCTGCACACAGGCTATTGTCCACACTGCCCCATAGGCCTTTGGGTAACAGACCCTACTTGCCCACATTGGCCCACCCCCCACAGAGGTGGCATGTGACTTGGGCTGGGTGAATCAACTTGTGCCCCATTCCCCAGGCAATATGAATTGGCCAAAATGGACTTATAACCCAAACTAGGTCAAGTAAATTTTCCTAACTGGACCAACCAGGGGAGATTCCTTTTCCTCTGTGGTCATAAAGCTATAAGGAAAGGAACATACAGTCAATGACACCCATGAGCCCAGGTTCATGGAGAAGGCCAACTACCAGAGAAGGGCATGCAGTGAGAGCGTCCTGGTCACAGGGAGTCCCTGTTTCCACAAATCTTCTGTGCTCTGATCCTTCACAGTTAAATGAGGAAATACCTGCCCTTCATTTGCTAAAGTATGCTCAAGTCTGCTCATGTTTAAAAAGAAAGACATTTTAGAGGCGCGTGGGTGGCTCAGTAGGTTAAGCATCCGACTCTCGATTTCCTCAGGTCATGATATCACGGCTCATGGGTTCGAGCCCCACATCAGGCTCCACACTGACAGTGCAAAGCCTGCTTAGGATTCTCTCTCTCATTCTCTCTGACCCTCCCGCATTCTCACTCTCAAAATAAATAAATAAACTTAAAAAATAATGATAAAGGGTTCCTGGGTGGTTCAGTCAGTTAAGTGTCCAACTTTGGCTCAGGTCACGATCTCACAGTTTCTTGAGTTCAAGCCCCACGTTGGGCTCCACACTAATAGTGCGGAGCCTGCTTGAGGTTCTCTGTCTCCTCCTCTCTCTCTGCCCCTTCCCCATGTGAACTCTCTCTCTCAAAGTAAATGAATAAACATAGGGCACCTGGGTGGCTCAGTCGGTTAAGCATCCAACTTCGGCTCAGGTCATGGTCTCACAGCTTATGGGTTCGAGCCCCATGTCAGGCTCTGTGCTGATAGCTCAGAGCCTGGAGCCTGCTTGGGATTCTGTGTCTTTCTCTCTGCCCCTCCCTCGCTCACGTTCTGTCTCTCTCTGACTCTCAAAAATAAATAATAATAAATAAACTTAATAAAGGTAATAAATGAAAAGAAAGACATTTTAAAAAATGCAATCTTTATCAGTGAATTGGGTTAAAAGCTTGAATAAACTGTAATAAACACCTTGTTCCATTTTCTGCCTTCTTTAAATCAGTCGTGAATTCCTTTATGATAAGGAACCTTAGAGACCCAACTATAAATACATTCAAAAATACAATGTCTATAAAGATTTTAATACTCCCAAGCCACTGAGATACAAGTATAGTAAAGTATACTATTAAATGAAGCACCACTGACTCCTTGGTTTTTATAGAAATTTTCTGGGAAAAAAAAAAAAAAAAGAAATTTTTTCTCCAAGGGAAGAATTGTGAATACTAAAAACTGTAAGTCAAGTGAATGCAGCAAGTTTCTCTCACAGGAATCTAAGGATATATTAGTCTCCCCTCATCCAAGGGGATACACTCCAAGACCCCCCGTGGATGCCTGAAAACTCAGATAATCTGGTACACTATATACCACGTCTTTGCCTACACATACATACCTACGACAGTTTAATTTATAAATTAGGTACAGTAAGACATTAACCACAATGACAATAAAATGGAACAATTGCAACAATATACTATAATAAAAGTTATGTGAACGTAGTGTGTCTCTTCTGAAATATCTTCTTGCACTGCACTCAGCCTCTTCTTGTGATGATGTGAGATGATAAAAGGTCTACGTGATGAGATGAGGTGGGGGGAATGACGTAGGCATGTGACGTAATGTTAGGCTACTGCTGACCCTCTGACCATGTATGTCAGAAGGAGGATCATTTGCTTCCAGGTCACGGTCGACCTTGAGTCACTGAAAACTGCAGGTAACTGGCGTCTACTGTGTTCAGAACATAATTTTCTTTCTAAGTACTGCCACTCTGTTGCTGATGGCTATGAGAGACTAATACTATAAAATATAAAGTACTGCTACAAAATAATGGAAAAACTGAAATGAAAACAATTTCAAAAGTAGTAACGTTCAGTACACAATCCCTTATTTGGAACATTTCCATGAAAGCAGCATACAATCCTACTGAATGCAAATCAGTTTTCTCCATCGCCCCCCATAAATGTTGAATTTTTAAAGAATTTAAAGCCAACTCGGGGCGCCTGGGTGGCTAAGTCGGTTAAGCGGCCGACTTCGGCTCAGGTCATGATCTCGCGGTCCGTGAGTTCGAGCCCCGCATCGGGCTCTGTGCTGACAGCTCGGAGCCTGGAGCCTGTTTCAGATTCTGTGTCTCCCTCTCTCTGACCCTCCCCCGTTCATGCTCTGTCTCTCCCCGTCTCAAAAATAAATAAAACGTTAAAAAAAAAAAATTAAAAAAGAATTTAAAGCCAACTCAAATAAAAAAGATATACGATTCCAATATAAAATGTGCAGCCCTAATCAACATATAAACTTACCTGTCCAGTGCCAACTTCAAAAGACTCATAATCAACATGCACAGAAGATACATAAGCACCAACTGGAAGTTTCCTCTTGGACTCATTAGATTCTGAGGGGAGAGAAGCCGTCTCTTTAGCTTTCTGAGCACTTTCCTCTTGCCCTTTTGTCGAAGCAGCCATCACTGCCTTCTTTTCTGATGCTGCTTTTTTCTGTTCCTGTGAAACACCAACAATTCATAACATAACCTTGAGGAAAAGTTCAGTTAATCAGCTATCACTATGGAACACATTATGCTGATGGTAAGGAATCCTCAGTCATTTCTTAGGCAGTGTGGTGATTAGAGAAATGTCCTTTTTAGAGACACACACTAAATATTTAGGGAAGAAACACCAGGATTTCTACAATTAACTTTAAAATTCTTAAGAAAAAAGGGGCGCCTGGGTGGCTCAGTTGGTTGAGCATCCGACTTTGGCTCAGGTCATGATCTCACGGTTTGTGAGTTCGAGCCCCGCATCGGCTCTGTGCTGACAGCTCAGAGCCTGAAGCCTACTTCAGATTCTGTGTCTCCCTCTCTCTGCCCCTTTCCTACTTTCTCTCTCTCTCTCTCTCACTCTCCCAAAAATAAACATAAATAAATAAAATGCTTAAGAAAAAAATGACTAAGAGACTAAGAAAAACAGCAAAACAGCAACAGTTAAATCTAAATACTGGCTATCATTATACAATTCACTCTACTTTTCTCTTTTTTTTTTAATATATGAAATTTATTGTCAAATTGGTTTCCATACAACACCCAGTGCTCATCCCAAAAGATGCCCTCCTCAATGCCCATCACCCACCCTCCCCTCCCTCCCACCCCCCATCAACCCTCAGTTTGTTCTCAGTTTTTAAGAGTCTCTTATGCTTTGGCTCTCTCCCACGCTAACCTTTTTTTTTTTTTTCCTTCCCCTCCCCCATGGGTTTCTGTTAAGTTTCTCAGGATCCACACAATCACTCTACTTTTCCATAGAACTTAGATTTTTAATAAAAAATGCCAACTTCTTCCTTTATGGTCTCAACTTTAGACAAATTAAAGTACCATATAATTGTAAAATACATACTTCCCATAAAGATATGAATTTGGGGAGAAATTTCTTCATTCAACATGTTTACACCCATCATGTCTACATGGAGCCACTGACCAATTTTCCTCAAAACCATTTTGGGAAGAATGGACGAGCACCCTACAGCTAGAGTCGCACAATGGAAAAACTACTCAGAGATAAAAAGGAATGAACTGCAAATGTTGCAACAACTGGATGAATCTGAAAAACATGACTGTGAGTAAAAGAAGCCAGATACAAGAATATATGATGCTGATTCCATTTATGTGAACTTGAAGAGCCAGCAAAACTCCACAAAGATGGAAACCAAAGTAGTAATCGTATGGCAGGAGGAGTGGACTACAAAGAAGCGTGAGAGAATTATCTGATGGCAGAAATGTTCTAACTCCCATCTTAGGTGGTGATTACACAGGTGCAAAAACGCTCAAAACTTCCTGCGCTGAACAGAAGACCCACGTATTTCCATGAGTAAGGAAGTAACCAAAGCGTTAGGAGCCTCTGTGGAACAGGTGTGCCTCTGCAGTAATGAAATCAGGTCTGTTTGTGAGATCACTGGTTTGTGAGCGCAGCCTGACACAGCAGCCCGACAGAGTCAGAGGAACGTGAGCAGCTGCCACGGGTGGACTGGCCTGTTCACCACAAGCCCACATCTCAGCGGCCCTCGCTCGCCAGGCTGCACACGACTGCCTAAGTCTCTGCTTAAAAGGGCGCCTCAACAAAACAGCTGGCCAAGCGATCTTGTCTATTAAGGGCTTCCAAACACCAGGAAATCGGGAATCAAGTCTAACTGGTTAATTCTTAAGCAAAAAGAGAATACAGAACTCTCTGCCAGCCTTCTTTTCCACTTCCCAACACACCCCCATCATCTCTCACTGAGTCACTAAATAATCACAATGACTGCTCTGAGATGTGTAACAGCCCCTCACTGCCCCACTGCCCAACAGCAGGGGTTCAAGAACCGCGTCCCCTCAGAAACTGGAGCAAGAGGTTTACGGGGGCTATATGAAACTATGGCCCAATTCACACACACAAAAATTTTTTTAATGAAGTCAATCCAATTTAAAAATGGGCAGCGGATTTAAATAGACATTTTCCCCTAGAAGACACACATACACATGGCAAACAGGTACACGAAAACGTTCCACATCACTCATCATCAGGGGAATGCAAATCCAATGCACAATGAGGCATCACCTAACAACTGTTAGAATGGCTATCGTCAACAACGGCAAGAGATAACTAGTGTTGGAAATAACGTGGAGAAAAGGGAAAGCTTGTGCACTGTTCATGGCAATGTTACCTGGCGTAGCCACTACAGAAAACAGTATGGAAGTTCCCACTAAAATTAAAAGTAGATATACTATATGATATCTAGAGGGATAACCAAATCAAACAAAATCACGGTCTCGAAAAGACATCTTCTACCCCCATGTTCATTACAGCATTTTTTACACAACAGCCAATATATGAAAGCAACCTAAGTGTCCACTGATGGATGAATGATGTTTTGGTGGGTGTGTGTATAAATCTGTGTGTGTGTGTGTCTGTGTGTGTGTATATACACGTAGGAATATTATCTATCAACAAAAAAGAAAGGAATCTTACCACTTGCAACATGGATGGACCTTGAGGACATTATGACAGGTGAAATAAGAAAGAGAAACACAAATGCTATATAGGATCTCACTTAAGTGTGGAATCTAAAAATCAACAAACTTATAAAACTTGAGAACCATTTGGTGTAGCCAGAGATAAGGGCTGGAGGGTACGAGAAATGGGTAAAGGGGGTTAAAAAGTACAATCTTCCAGGTATAGCATTTAAAAAAACTTTTTTAACCAAGCTGATAATAGAATTGTTTCAATTTTAAGCTGACCTCCAATTTTTTTTCCTTTAGCCCTCCATATCAGCCAGTAGGCCCTAGCCAATAGCAAAAGAAAGCAAATGTTAATGGCAAAACCAGGAAGGAATCAAAATGTTAAAAACTCATTTATTACAGACACATTGCTCATGGCTGAAATTTTATAATGTGATTTATGGTACATATTTTTAAATTTTAACATGTCTAAAATAAAAATTAAACTTCAGACTAAACAGATGATTTGATACTAAGTCGTAATTTGTGACAGAACTAATAAGCAGGAGAGTATTTCATGGTATTTCCTTAAAAGCACCATGACTTTTGTGGCACTTAGGTGGCTCAGTTGGTTATACATCCAACTCTTGAT
The DNA here is from genome assembly GCF_007474595.2 of Lynx canadensis. NCBI lineage: Eukaryota > Metazoa > Chordata > Mammalia > Carnivora > Felidae > Lynx > Lynx canadensis. Next base: position 11,512,914 of record NC_044313.2, read on the forward strand.
TTTAGCTCAGGTCATGATCTCCTGGTTTTTGAGATCAAGCCCCGTGTTGGGCTCTGCACTGACAGCTTGGAGCCTGCTTAGGAGTCTCTCTCCCTCCCTCTCTGCCCCTCCCCCTGCTCACATACATATGCACTCTCCCTCTCTCTCAAAATCAATAAACTTAAAAAAAAAAAAAAGTACCATGACTTTCATGGCCATAAAAACATGCTTGAGAACCACTCCCTTATAAAAGGAAATCCAAACTCCAACACCTGCCATTCCCGCCTCCAGGAACCTTTGTCCTACAGTATTCCCAATTCACCTGTTTCAGCCCCAGGAAAACACAAGCCCACTCCTGGAAAGCCATCTCCCCTAATCCTCTCTCTCCTTCAAGCTCAAGCATCAGCATTTGGAGGAGTCTTCTCTCCCCATTCCCAGCCCCTTCTCCCCAGGCCAGAAATACCACCCCTCCCCTGGCTGACAGCACAGAAGACGCTCTGTTCCAGGACCGATGCCTCATTTGTGGTCAAATCTCTGCCCCTAACTAGACCACCTAACCTTGTTCGTCTCCAAATCCCAAATACTGAGCATGGTGCCTGACCCAAAAGATATTCATAAGATGCCGAATAACTCAACTACACAAGCTAATCGTAACAAATCAGTTCTATGACTTTATAGTCCTATTGCGTATAAAGTGACGTATGTGAAGTTCCAAACACGTGACACAAATAGAAGAACCACAGAAATTAAAAAGATGGAAGGATCAACATAGACCATGATAACAACAATAAAAATAAAGTAGCCACGCTAAGTGCTAATTTCTCTAAGTATTGAGAAAATCTGTCAAATTAATTTGATTAATAAATGAAAATTAAACAAGTGAGTTTTTTCCCAGTTGTTCTATTTCTTTCTGCATGCTTTTTAGTTGTGGCTTTGTTTTGTATTGTTAATAATTTTTGCTTTTTGGTTGTTACTAATTTAACGAGATTTTAGTGGTCTGTTCTTGTTTCTTTAGATGGTGAGGCCTGAGAAGGGAGAACATGAGCTAACATTTACTGGGGGCAGAGCCGACTCGTATGACTTCATCCTCACTGCAGCTCTATAAGGAAGGTAGCATCATTCACATTTTAGAAATGAGGGAAACAAAGGATCCGAAAAGTGAAGCAAATTGCTCACGAGTAAGTAGCTAATAAGTAGTTGAACTGGGAACTAGGGTGACCAATCCATCTTCCTGTCCAGGGCCTACCCAGTGTTTGCACCAGGAAATCCCCAAATACCAATTTTAAAACTGCAAGTCCTTTGGCCTGGGAATTGTCTCGGTTCCAGGAAAATCAGGATGGTCAGTTACCCTAACTAGGACTGAAATTCAGCTCTGGCTGCCTCCAAAGTCTGGGCCTCCGTCAACATGACTGTGCCCTCGGGCAGGGAGCACACCCGCTGGCCTAACCATACCAGTATCAACACAAACTTCCAAAATACAAAGGAGCTAGTCAAAGATGGGTTTGGGTTTCTATTTTTAGGGCAGAAATCAACTTTACCAGTTTAACCGCTTTCTGTTTTACAAAGTTAGCTATCTTCTTTCTGGGTCCAAGGGGTATGCCCATCTCCTTCAGGTCATCAACTGTGCACATCAGCTTTAAAAGGAAACAGATAAGCACATTAGTTAATTGGTCTAATGACAGATGAGCTGCAACTGAAATAAGGAAATGATAACAAGAACCCATATCACTGAAAGCAATCTAAGATCCAGTCGATTTTTTAAAAGTCCATTTGTTTTTAAATCACGGATTAATTTAGGTTGTAAAATCTGGGGCCTCCACATCTAAACCATTCTATTTATTTTTGGCTGAAAATACATGCGTGTTGTACAAAATTCAAAAGCTACAGTCGAGCAGACAATGAAGTCTCTCTCCTCCCCTCCTGTCCTCACCACCCCTCTCAGCAGCCACTGCTGACAATCTGCTCTCCTTCCAGAGACACCTTCTGTATATACAACACCTATGTGGTTTTCCTTGTATGTGTAGCCTGCTATACAAACAGGACTAAACTGTGCACTTTTCTCATAACATACCTTAGGAATCACTTCACACCAGTATTTCTGACACTACCTTATTTATTCCACAGCTGCAGGGTATTCCATTGTGTGCATGCACCATTAATTATTTCACTGGTGCCCTACTGGTGGACATGGAAGGTGTTTCTGAGGTTGTGCTATTATAAACAGTGCTGCAGTGAATACCCTTGTAGAAATTCTCGTGTAGGGGCGCCTGGGTGGCTCAGATGGTTACGTGTCCAACTTCGGCTCAGATCATGATCTCACCATTCGTCAGTTCGAGCCCCAAGCCCCACATTGGGCTCTGTGCTGACAGCCCAGAGCCTGGAGCCTGCTTCCGATTCTGTGTCTCCCACTCTCTCTCTGTCCCTCCCCTGCTTATGATCTTTCAAAAATAAACATTAAAAAAATATATATATATATATATATATATATAAAATAGTTTTTTTTTTTAATTCTTCTGTAAACACTTTTTTTTCTTTCCTTATTTTCCTACTGTGTTGATGGGCTTTGTGGAACTATTTTGTAGGAGCTTTAAATAATAAGGAAATAAACTCTTTGCCCAGAAAGGATGTTCCAAATATTCTTCTTAATCTATTGCTGGCCGTTAGATGTTGTTTAGGGCATCTCCTGCTATGCAATCTTTCTCTTATGGCTTCTGGGTTTTGTGTCCTACTTAGAAGCATTCCCAGATTATACTAAAAAACAAACAGGGGTGCCTGGGTGGCGCAGTCGGTTAAGCGTCCGACTTCAGCCAGGTCACGATCTCGCGGTCCGTGAGTTCGAGCCCCGCGTCAGGCTCTGGGCTGATGGCTCGGAGCCTGGAGCCTGTTTCCGATGCTGTGTCTCCCTCTCTCTCTGCCCCTCCCCCGTTCATGCTCTGTCTCTCTCTGTCCCAAAAATAAATAAAAAACGTTGAAAAAAAAAAATAAAAAAAAAAAAAAAAAAAAAAAAAAAAAAACTCCTGCCTTCCATTTTTTAAACATGTAAGTTTCTGCCTTATCTGAAATGTATTATGACGTAAGAATGTTCAAACCATTCTTAATGTTTGATCTTACAGGAAAAACAATTTCAAACAGAAATGAACGAAACTATCATCGGTACCAGAGATTCCATGTCAATCTTTTCCTTTTCAAAAGTGCTAACATATTCAGAGAGGCTAAGTGCTTCCAGAGTTTCTTGCAAACTTAGGACTTCTTCATTTTCAACATCAAGGTCACAAGACTCATCCAAAGTCAGCTTTGACTCTTCAGGCATCTTAAAAAAAAAAAAGTCAAGGGAACATTACAAAGCTCAGAAAAACTTCCACAAAATGTCTCCTGACCTACAGAAAATCTTAAACAATTTTGCTCCACAAAGAAATCCATTTTAGGTAGTTTATCATCCAAAGTTTGAATGTTCTGAAAAAGAATATAAATTTAATAAATCATTCTCACTCCCGTTTTCTACAGTAATTTGCTTAACATTTTTTAAAATCCTAAACTTTCTTCCACATTTAAATTTATAATCTAGAAGAAAGAAAAGTGAGAAACTCCAACAAGCTACATGATCCTATCATACTTATAAACCTCAGGATAATTTGATTTATAAAAACATTTCAGGAGCACCTGGCTGGCTCAGTCAGAAGACTCATATGACTCTTGATTTCAGGATTGCGAGTTCAAGCCCCACGTTGGGTGTAGAGATTGCTTAAATAAACTTTAAAAAAAATTTTTTCCGGGAAAGTTCAGACTTTAATAAACTTTTCAGCTTCACTTCTAAATCTGAATGTTAATCAGGCCATACCTGCTTTTCCTGAAAATGTGGCTGCTTCACAACTCCATTAGCAACAGCAAAAGGCCCAGGAGACTTTGACAAATTCAAATCTTTTTGATTAGATAGGATGTCAAATAATATTAAAGAACCTAGAAAAAAAATTGCATTTTGCTTTATAACGTACTAATAATTTTGTAACACTAATTATCATTTTTTTTACAAAGTCCCTAGACAGAAGTCATACAAAAGTTAAATGTCATTCAAGATCTGATCATCAATATCATTGTTTTACCAAATAGCAAAATAAACTAAAATACAAAGCATTCCTAGGTAATTGAAAAGCAAAAGCAGAGGGGCGCCTGGGTGGCGCAGTCGGTTAAGCGTCCGACTTCAGCCAGGTCACGATCTCGCGGTCCGTGAGTTCGAGCCCCGCGTCAGGCTCTGGGCTGATGGCTCAGAGCCTGGAGCCTGTTTCCGATTCTGTGTCTCCCTCTCTCTCTGCCCCTCCCCCGTTCATGCTCTGTCTCTCTCTGTCCCAAAAATAAATAAAAAACGTTGAAAAAAAAAATTAAAAAAAAAAGAAAAGCAAAAGCAGAATCTAACTAGACTCACCGCATTCATGTCTACCCTTTATAAAACTTAAAACCTGGGGCACCTGGGTGGCTCAATCGATTGAGCATCTGACTTTAGCTCAGGTCACAATCTAATGGTTCGTGGGTTTGAGCCTCGCGTTGGGCTCTGTGCGGACAGCTCAGGGCCTGTAGCCTGCTTCAGATTCTGTGTCTCCCACTGTCTCTGTTCCTCCCCCACTCACACTCTGTCTCTCTCTCAAAAATAAACATTAAAAAAAGAATTAAAAAAAAATTAAAACCTGTAATTCTAAATCTCACACTAACATTGTCACCCTCTCTAAAAGCAGTGAGGACTCAACAAAAATCATGTTTAAAATGTGGATATTTGACAGTTTTACCTAAACTGTGACCAGCAACAGAGACTCCTCCTTTAAAGTCTGGATTCCGACTCATAAAAAGTGCATGTAGACGGTTGATCTCCATGCTCACTTTTTCCACAATCGTCTGACAGTAGGTGGGGCTATTGTAAAATAAAATATCTAGCAAGGTTTCATTGGTAAAGTGACGAAACCGACCAATACTTGGTAAGGTGATTTTCTTAATATTCCTGTTTAAAGAGACGAAAAAGTATATTCAGTCAGTAGCCACCTTAAACCTATAGATTTTTTAAAGTTTAGATCCTGATTTCTAAATACACAATGAGTAAAGGAATCCCATAGGCTAATTATGAGCTGATTCTGTAGACAGTTATTACAAATGAATCAAGATAAAGCAAAAATTATGTGTGCCTATAGCTATACTATGACTTTGGGGCTTCATGAAGAGTTATTACATAAAAGAACGCCTACGTAAAAATTTAAATTTTATTTTTAAAGATGAAAGGCTACTCTTCCATTTTTCTTCCAATTAAGTGGAAATGAGGACACCTGACAAAAACTGCAGCGGAAAGGACAACAGGGAATATAACAAAGAATCAGAAAGCAGCTTCATGCACTGAAAAATCTTTCCTGATTTGAGAATGGAGGTAGCCAAGTTCATGAACATCCACATGGAGAGAAAACACCCTCATAATAGGGCCTGCCTGGAATAACATATGGAATAACACAGAATGCCGTTTGTAGAATTCGTTTTATTAAACTACATGCCTTGAAACATTATGATGTTCACTAAAACCTAGACATGTTATTAGCCCTGTGCCCCAGCAGAAATGTTTACCTCAATCTGTGTTTCTCAACTGAGAGCATTCAAAACTGAGTGGGACACTAACTTGTCGTAGCGCCTACAGAGTGCTGCTGGTCTTTAACAACGACTGGAGAGGTCTTTGGCTGTTATGGGTTCGAGGCCAGAGGAGGGGGTGCGTGCTGTTGTTGTCTAGTGGGTAGAGGCCAGGATGTTCCTAAATGTCCTACAACATACAGGACAGCACCCTGTCTCAACTACTACAGGTGAGAATAGTATTCTAAAACTGGCTTAAATTCCTTAGATTCTCAGGGCACCTGGGTGGCTCAGTCAGTCAGGTGTCTGACTTCGGCTCAGGTCATGATCTCACATCTCATGGGTTCGAGCCCCACGTCAGGCTCTGTGCTGACAGCTCGGAGCCTGGAGCCTGCTTCGGATTCTATGTCCCCTCACTCTCTGCCCCTCCCCCGCCTTGTGCTCGGTCTCTCTCTCTCTCTCTCTCTCATAAACATTAAAAAAAAAAATTCCTTAGAGTCTCTTATTTATAATAGGAACACATACGTATGCCTACACACATGTGCAAAAACACACATGTAAACACACACAGATAAGTAGCATATAAACATTAACGGCCAGTATTTAAATCATATGTCAGGGCAACTAGAACATTTAAATAAACAACTGTATTTGTTGAATATATCTATTGAAGCTACAACAAACTATTTTATATTATGATTTAAATCTTGAATCTAAGTGTGACTAATCCGAACGACAAGTTATCAAAGTCCACAAACCTGTCAACACCTGTGGCGTCCCCACCCAAGGAACTGTGCCAATGAACAGGAAGAAACTCCACTCTGCTTACTTTCCGATCGTCTAAAGATTTCTTGAAATGTGTCTGCAGCAATTTCAGAGAAACCACCCGAAAATCATCCACTTAAAAAAAAAAAAAATTCAGGAAGACAAATTAAATAGGTTAAATTTTCCCAGCTTGACAGGTAGTTAGCAATTCCCATTAACTATGCCAGTATGCTTTATAACAAACTCTTAAGAAAAAAAAATAAGAATGACAAAATCAGTCCAATAAAGAAAAAACCAACTTTTAGGAAGCTCTTTTCAACTTTTCAATAGTTTAGAGGAATATGTAAATGAATTAACTACCACTTCTGGAAGGCAGCATGGCACTATGGGTACAGACTCTGGAATCAAACTACCTGCCACTGGACCCCTGCCCAAGAACCCACAGACCACGAAAGCAGAGAAGCTAACTTGCGCTTACAGGCCTCAGTGCCGCACCTACCGGTGCAGAGGACAGACACCCCCAGGGTTTATTGGGAGAGGTAAGTAAAATGATACACACAAAATGCCTGGCACAAACCAAGTATTGAATAAATACCAACTATTATACAAATATAAAAACAAAACTTCAAAAATGTAAGTAAACAGGCAGATTCACTGTTCCATTAAACAACTTCTTTCAACTAATTCACTTTAAATTTAAAGCTCAAAGCATAGGTATTCCCAGTTGCTAGACGTGCTTAGGCAGAGGGTGTCTGTCAGGAAAGGCGAAATCATTTCAAAGATCTCCCTAATTCTAATTATTCTAATTCTTCACAGTCTAGGATTTTATGAGTTACACGTATCATATGAGCAAATGAAGTACAAATTATTTCCCAACGACCATTTAAAAATCTCCTGTCCTTACAGTTCCTCAGCCAGTAGTACACAGCTGGAAACTCTCTTTAAAATGAACATTTAGGGGCGCCTGGTGGCTCAGTCGGTTGGGCGACCGACTTTGGCTCAGGTCATGATCTCACGGCTTGTGAGTTCGAGCCCCATGTTGGGCTCTGGGCTGACAGCTCAGAGCCTGGAGCCTGCTTCCGATTCTGTCTCCCTCTCTCTCTGCCCCTCCCCCACTCATGCTCTGTCTCTCTCTGTCTCAGAAATAAATATTTAAAAAAAAAAATTTTTTTAATGAACATTTAGTTTTGAGGGAACAGGTCTATCTTAGAAAATATTTTGCCAGGTATTTTCTATTTGTTTTAACATAAGGTTGTCACCTTTTGAATGTCTCTGAATAATACCAGAAAATGATAGTTGTTCCAGGAAAAAAAAAAAAAAAAATGAACATTTCAATGTTCTTCTGTTAGTTCTCAAGTCATCACATGAAATAAAATGACTAACTTACCACATTCAATAATGCTTCTAAAGCGCAAGTCACACACAGGTCCAATGCCATGCACCATGAACACCAAATGATCAACCCGAGGCATTTCTCCTACAAAAGAAATGCATACATGGCTATATACATGCAATATTATAGATATCCCTTTAGTCACCACAAACTGGGCAAAGAACTGTAGGACCCTTCCATGCTAATAAGCTTTATTACTCTCTATGAGATGAGAAGAACAAAGCTCAAGGTCCATCTCGGTAAGTAACAGTGAACTAGACCAAGAAGTGGAGGAAGGTCACCCCTGATCCCAGAAGTTATGAGCATGTGATAATCATTAGTTTTGTGCCTCCTGCATCTCCATAACCTTTGTGATTTCTTCAGGTTTCCCCAGGAGACTACTAAGTCCCACATGGAAAAGCAATATGCCAATATAAAACTTTAAAATATTTCCCCCAGTGGGGCGCCTGGCTGGCTCAGCTGGAGGGGCATGCAACTCTTGATCTTAGGGTTGTGGTTTCAAGCCCCACACTGGGTATAGAGATTACTTAAATAAATAAATGTAATTAATTAAAATAAAGCATTTTCCCCAAATCCTTCCATTTCCCTATACAATATATATCCTGTATCAAGAGCATCTTCAAGATATATATAGGAAAATCAAGTTAAATCTATTATCTTACTCGGGCATATAGGAACATCTACAAGTTAAATTTACTATTTCACTCTGGTTATTTTGTTCAGATTCACAATGAGTACATTTATTTTATAATTTCATAAGACAATGAAACAAAAACGAAGTACATAACTGTCAAAATAAAATGTGTATATTTTTTAACGTTTATTTTATTTTTGAGAGAGAAAACGCGCGTGCCAGTACAAGCAGGGGAGGGGCAGGGAGAGGGGGACAGGATCTGAAGCGGGCTCTGTACTGACAGCAGAGAGACCGATGCGGGGCTCAAACTCACCAACCACAAGATCATGACCTGAGCAGAAGTCAGAGATTTAACCAACCGACCACCCAGGTGCCCCTGAAATGTGTCATTTTCAATGGTGCAACAGGAGAAAGCAAAGCATATACACTGGAGCAGGGGTTGACCAAACAGGCCAAATCTTGCTCACTGCCTATTCTTTACAAAGCTTTACTGGAACACAGCTATGCTCATTTGTTTATATACTATCTACGGATGCTTTCGCACTGCAATGGCAGAGTTGAGTAGATCCGACCAAGTCCATATGGCCTGAAATATTTACTATTTGCTCCTTAACAGAAAAAGTTTGCAAACTTGCACTGGAGTAATACAAGGTAGATAAGGCATAACCAAAAAAAGCCCAAATGTATTGCCAAAAGCCTGGTTTCAACCAGCAAAGTGTTTCTTCACAACAATACGTATTTTAGAATTTACATTACATGGTTTGTATATCTTCAACAGGATTCTCAACTTAAAAATTAAGAGAGAGAAAACAGGATAAAAATAAAGATATGTGCCAACCTGGCTGATTTCTGCATGTTACAGCAGGTATTCCTAATAATTGCTCCCTTTTTCATCATTCTAAAAATGATGCTACAATAGAGGAGTCGAAAAAAGACCTTGGCCCTAAGCAAACTATACACACCATCAGGAATTTCATCAAGGTTATCATCAATTCCACGCTTTACAACCCTGGGCCTTGTCTGTCCATCTTGTGTGGTTCCCCATTCATCTGGCACTGATGAAGGCTGGAACTGAACAATAACCTTCAAGACATGACAGAAGGATTATGACAGAGCTCACAACCAAGTGCATTTCCACTACAGGCTAAATAATTTATTTCAATACATACTAAACTACTTCATAGTATGAATAATTTATAAATCAAGTACTCGTATTGTTCTCCCAACACCAATTTTATAACAGTCCTCCTAGAGTTCATTAACCATTAAAACTAGGCAAATCAACACCATTACCTCCAATGCGTATACTGGAAAATACTACAACTAAATCAGAAGTAGTATACCTTGATTTTAAAAATGTAACGTAACAATCCAGGGTTATGCGTAAGAAATTAAGGAAAAGTTACCTAGAAGAGAAGAATCTTTGCCTAACAAAAATATTTAAGGCATAATCCTTTAAATAGCAAGATTCTCAATTAATTTACAAAGTTCAATTTCAATGCCAAAAACTGATATACCCACCACTTCTTAGGAAAACACATATTCTGTTAAACCAACTGTATTGAACTTAGTCCTATGTCACACAGAACATTTTCTTCAAAAAAAAAAAAGGATGCATGTAAGATGGTATGCAAAATGTTTGTGTTTGCATCAAAAACAAATGAAAAACAAAAGGTTAAGAGTACTTACTAACAGGAGGAGAAAAAGGAAATGCAGAGTAAGAGGCTTTTATTCTTGATTTGATACCTTTTTATATTGTTTCAATTTTGTTGGCAAATGAATGTTTTTATTTTTATTTATTTCAGTATCAATAAGAACTACAGAAGTGATGAGATTAAAATTACTTTTGTTTTCTTTTATGCTTTTCTAAAATAAATAAATAGCCTATGTTCTGAGAAACTATGGTATGCCAAGTACTATGCTGGATGTTTTTGTAGAAATTACTTCATTTTATTTAAAATATGATCCTGACCATGGAAAGATTGAAGTAAATCTTTTCACAGGTGAGGAACCTGGAACTCAGAGAGACTAAGTGTGGTAAATGAAAGACCACCACTAATCAAGACCTTAAAAAAAAATAAATTCATGGAGACAATACGAACAAAAATAGGAAGAACATATTTTTAAAAGGTGAAATGAAACATCATCAAGTGGAGGGTGGGTAAACTATGATGTACACTAAACTTTAGCGGACACACAGACATCAACAGCCTCATGAGAAAAATTCAAATTTCATTTTTGTTTCTATGATCAGTGTGAATAAGTAAGCTTTTAAAAGCCACGTGCTTGTTACAACTAGATCCCTACAGAAGTTAACAAAAATGAGCATTTATCTACAAATCAAAGCCACACTGAGATACCACCTCACACCGGTCAGAGTGGCTAAAATAAACAAATCAGGAAATTATAGATGCTGGAGAGGATGTGGAGAAACGGGAACCCTCTTGTCCTGTTGGTGGCTGGTGCAGCCACTCTGGAAAACAGTGTGGAGGTTCCTCAAAAAATGAAAAATAGACCTACCCTATGACCCAGCAATAGCACTGCTAGGAATTTACCCAAGGGATACAGGAGTGCTGATGCATAGGGCACTTGTACCCCAATGTTTATAGCAACACTTTCAACAATAGCCAAATTATGGAAAGAGCCTAAACGTCCATCAACTGATGAACGGATAAAGAAGATGCGGTTTATATGTACAATGGAATACTCCCTGGCAATAAGAATGAAATCTGGCCATCTGCAGCAATGTGGATGGAACTGGAGGGTATTCGCTAACTGAAATAAGTCAGGCAGAGGAAGACAGATACCATATGTTTTCACTTGTATGTGCATCCTGAGAAACTTAACAGAAGACCATGGGGGAGGGGAAGGGGAAAAAAAAAGTTACAGAGAGGGAGGGAGGCAAACCATAAGAGACTCTTAAATACTGAGAACAAACTGAGGGTTGATGGGAGGTGGGGGAGAGGGGAAAGTGGGTGATGGGCATTGAGGAGGTCACCTGTTGGGATGAGCACTGGGTGTTGTATGGAAGCCAATATGACAATAAATTATATTTAATATAAAAAAAGGAGCATTTATCAACCACATTCAATAAAATCTTTATTGAAAGGAACCTTACACTTTAATATCTTTTTTTTTTCCTTAACACTTTAATATCTTAAACATTACCTTTGGATTGTGCATAACGATGGTCTCTCCACTTGGGAACTCTAATCTACGGTGCCACTGATTGGTGGTTACTGCTTTTTTATATTCAGCCTAAAATAACAGAAACATATAAGCCAAGAAGACAAATCTATGCCACGGTGAGAAAAAGGGTGGAAGAAAAGTAGAACTATGATGATGATAAAAATAACGTAACAGCAGTTCTCATGTACTATTTATCATCCTTGTCTGTCATTTTACGTACATTATCTTATTTAATTAATTACTCTCAATCACTCCTAAATAAGATTATCCTCATTACATACAGGAGAGAACAAAGGTTTACCCAGTCTATTAGTTTCCTAGAGCTGCTATAACAAAGTACCACAAAATGAATGGCTTAAAACAATAGAAATGTACTGTCTTGGAGTGCCTGGGTGGCTCAGTCAGTTAATCCTCCGAGTTCAGCTCAGGTCATGATCTCACGGTTCGTGGATTCGAGCCCCGCATCAGGCTCTGTGCTGATAGCTCAAAGCCTGGAGCCTGCTTCGGATTCTGTGTCTCCCTTGCTCGCTGCCCCTCCTCCACTTGCACTCTGTCTCTTTCCCTCTCAAAAATAAATAAACATTTAAAAAATTTAAAAAAACAAAAACATAAAAAAAAAAAAATGTACTGTTTCACAGTTCCAGAGGCTAGAAGTCTGAAGTCAAGTGTCAGCCAGGGCCGTATCCCTCTGAAACCTATAGAAGACTCCTTATTCCTTCCTTGCCTCTTCCTAGCTTCTTCTGGTGCTTTGCCAGCAATCTTTAGTGTTTTTGCTTTAAAGATGCAACACCCCAATTCTCTATTTTTACTTGGTATGATGTCAAGTCATACTGGATTAGGGGCCCAACCTTTTCCAGAATGATCTCGTCTTCACTAACTATACCTGCAAGCACCCTATTTCCAGGCAAGATCACATTCTGAGGTGCTACAGGTTAGGGCTTCAACATATCTTTTGTGGGGTGCAAAGGAGGACACAATTCAACCCCTCAGTAGACATTTTAAGTTCACAGCTGCACGAGATCGCAGGCGTAAAGTAGCACGGGCAGAACCGCAGTTCACTCCCACCCTCAAATTTCTGACTCCAAAGACTGGACTGTTGAACAATCTTCTTTCTAGGGAAGATTAACATTTTAGGGGCCCCTTTCAACGTTAACACAGTGTTGTTTTAATGTTTTCTGTTAGTGCCAATTGTCTCAGTTTTAATAACTACTACATTAAAAAATAGTAAGTAGGAGCGTCTGGGTGGCTCAGGCAGTTAAACGTCCAACTCTCGATTTCAGTTCAGGTCACGATCTCACGGTTGGTTGGATGGAGCCATGCGTCAGGTTCTACGCTGACAGCCCTGAGCACGCTTGGGATTCTCTCTCTCTCTCTCTCTCTCTCTCTCTCTCTCTCTGCTCATACCTTGCTCACACGTGCTCGCACATATCCGCTCTCTCTCAAAATAAATAAAAGTTAAAAAAAAATAGCAACTAAAGTGTTCTGTATCTCATTTCCAGTGTACATAAATTGAATTCATTTATTAATTCAACCATTAAGTAGAATTATCATAAGAAATGAATGCAATTATGTGAAACAACATTAACCACCAGTTTTAGAATGGCTAAGTCTTAAAACATTTGTTTCTATTCCGTTTTCTATCTATTTTCAAAAATCAGAAGTTAAGCTCAAGTCTTTTACTGAAGTGATCAGAAAAGAATCCATATGCTTGGCACGTGCTTTGAACAACAGATCCCAGCAGACTAAGTTGGTGTGAATGTTTGATACAAGTATCTAGTTTCCAGATCTGTGATACGCCCCTATAAAACAGTCTACCTTCAGCTACTGAGGCCATGATTAGCACCTCATCTGAACAAAGGCACCACTGAAAAAGCAATCTTCTCTGTGAACAGCATCAAAACAGGCTCTTAAAAAGCCTGCTTCGTTGTGAGCGGTGTCACGTGAGGCTCCAATGTATACAGGGCCTACGGTTTGGAAGGAAAGCATAAAAGAATAAAGCCCACGTACCTCTAGTTTTTCACTGAACTCCTCTGTATAGGGAATAAATCTGCTGTCTGTGTCCCCTTTGTAAAACCAAGTACAGCGTCTGACTTCCGCCGGCTCCTCTTCCCAGTACACAGCCTTCCTCAGTCGATCATAGAGATAAACGTCATAGCGCCCTCCATCTGTGCCTAGAACCACACTCTCAGGGTCCGGCTGGACTGGAGCACAAAGTTCACGTTTTAACCCGACAGTTACAAGGCAGGTTGAAAAATGGTAAGTAATGAAAAAAAATAAATGAACTTTAAAAAATAAAAGTAATAAATAATGAATATGGTGGCTAGTTGACCCCTAATGACACAGAACTAAGTTCATTCCTGTTTAAAAATTGAAGTTTGGGGCGCGTAGGTGGCTCAGTCAGTTAAGCGTCCGACTTCGGCTCAGGTCATGATCTCACGGCTCGTGAGTTCGAGCCCCGCGTCGGGCTCTGTGCTGACAGCTCAGAGCCTGGAGCCTGTTTCAGATTCTGTGTCTCCCTCTCTCTCTCTCTGACCCTCCCCCGTTCATCCTCTGTCTCTCTCTGTCTCAAAAGTAAATAAACGTTAAAAAAAAAAAAATTAAAAATAAATAAATAAAAATTGAAGTTTAACATTAATTTGTGCTACTCAAAATTATGACTCTTCCTGGAAACAAATTTGGCAATAAATTTCATATATTGAAAAAAAAAAAAATTATGACTCTTCCTAAGTGAAGAAAAAATAGCCGGAGCAGAGTTGTGAAGTAGGACCATAAAATAATTCAAATGAAAAATAAATAAATAAAATAATAATTCAAATAACTGGATTTTCTTTTTTTAATCCAAGCAGCAAGTCTCCATGAGGTATGCTTACAGAAGGTATTGAGGGATTAAGTCTCATGATGAAATATCATCAGGATGAACAAAAACACATAATTCTATACTCCAGGACTTCTCAGAGCCTTAACACACTGCATTGCACTATCTCAAGAGGTGAACGAAGTTAAGTCACTTTCAAAACTGCCTGACTACAGAACACTTGTCAAAGCATCTTCAGGAACAAGAGTTCTAAAGAAGATGTTTCATAAATGTCCGTTAACTACAAAAGAATGACAGAAATAGGAAAATTGACACCTACATTATATGAACTACTCTATGTCTCTAACTTAAAACATCTTTAAACAAAGAAGAAAATTACTAAAACATTTTAAAAACCTTGCTTAAATAATTCAGGCCTTCTATTACTATCACTATCTTAAGATACAGAGTCTGGTGAAGTCTACAAGGATTAAGGAATTTGACATTCACAAAATATGAGCCATGGATAAATACTATTTCTTCTCTTCCTAAAATGAGATAAAAATGATGCATGATCTGTCCTTACCTGAATTATAGATTTCTTCAAGATTCAAAGAGTCAAACACACTGAAAGGCATCCACAATTGTTTGTATTCTACCTCCTTGCAGTAAAACCAGTGGGGTTGAACAGGTTCATATTGGTTTTGAAGTAGAAAAGGAGGGGGCGTTTGCACAGAAGGACCTGTGGGTCTAGCAAGAGCCTGCTGTGGTGTTGGAGGGGTCAACCCCGATGGCACTGAAGGAGGAATCTGGAACACACCAGAAAGACAGGACTATGATGTTTGTCCAAAAAACAACAATTCCGTATATGCCTCAGACCCAAAGTAACATTCATAATGATTATCCTACATATATCTCTGGACAACCATTCAGTTTAATAATTGGGCCCTAAAACAATGTTTCTTAACAACAAAAATCAACAAAATCCAACATCAGTCTCAAAGTAGACTGGGCTTTCTCAAACTGATGGTGAAGTAAACTGGCACCTTTACAGAAATCAATCTAGCAGTATGTCTCCTGTGATTTATTTAATCTCTATAACTTGCATATTCCTTGACCTAACAATTCTATTTCTAAGAACTCATCTTAAAGACGTAATACAGAAACCAAAATTTACCTACAAAGACATATACTAAACGGTCACTTATAACAGAAAATCACTGGACACAATCTAAATGTCTAACAGAGACCTGATTAAGTACATTATCTGTGACTTAAAGGGTGGAATTCTCTAGAGCCATTAAAAATGTTTTAGGAAAGGGGCACCTGGGTGGCTCAGTCGGTTAAGCGTCCTACTTCAACTCAGGTCATCATCTCGCAGTTTGTGAGTTCAAGCCCCACGTCGGGTTCTGTGCTGACAGCTCAGAGCCTGGAGCCTGCTTTGGATTCTGTGTCTCCTCCTCTCTCTGCCCCTCCCCTGCTCATGCTCTGTCTCTCTCTCTCTCTCTCTCTCTCAATAATAAATAAATGTTAAAAAAAATTTTTTTTAACGTTTTAGAAAACAATCTTAACATCTAAAAAACGTTCACAGAAATCATATACAATGTTTGTCTACAAAAAAAGATAAAACATAAAAAAAATGAGAAGAAGGGTTATCCAGATGCAATTTTTAATCATTTGACTATTCTGCGTTTTTCAAATTTTCTGCACTGGAAATACTTTTAAAATCAGAATCAGGGATGCCTGGGTGGCTCAGTCAGTTAAGCATCTGACTCTGGATTTCGGCTCAGATCATGATCTCACGATTTGTGGGTTTGAGCCCTGCATCAGGCTCCACACCGGGATTCTCCCTCTCCCCCTCTCTCTCTGGCCATCCCCTGCTTATGCAAGTTCTCTCTCCCTCTTTGTCAAAAAATAAACTTAAAAAAAATTTAAACATGATGTGGCGCCTGGGTGGCTCAGTCGGTTAAATGTCTGACTTCAGCTCAGGTCATGATCTCACAGTTCATGAGTTTGAACCCCACATGGGGCTCTGTGCTGGCAGCTCAGAGCCTAGAGCCTGCTTTGGATTCTGCATCTCCCTCTCTCTCTGCCCCTCCCCCACTTGTCTCCCTCAAAAATAAACAGTAAAAAAATTAAAATAAAAAAACAATTTTTTTAATTAGAAAACAATTATTTTTACATGTTTTAATTAAAAATCATTTTGGAATGTTGTATCAATGTTAAAATTACGGAGGTGATAACTGTACTGTGGTTATGTAAAAGGACATCCTTATTCTTAGAAATTTGCACTAAAATAGTTAGGAGTAAAGAGTCATAATGCATTCAACTGACATTTCCCAAACAACTTGCACACACACATAGTGACAAGGGGAGAGAGAGGATGTCCAAATGTGTGAGTGTGTGCCTGTGCACAAGTAAAAGAACAAATGGGGTAAAATGTTAATGACAGGTAAACATGCATTAAGGGCACTGGGGTACTGTTTGTGCTATCTTTATTTTTGTAACTTTCAAGTCTGAAATTATCATTTTTAAATTTCTTAATTAGAAACCTTTTCAAAAATTTAATCAGCAAACTAATATGTTAACTATCCCACATGCTGTGATGCGCTTACCTTCCAATATGCTGAAATCCAACATTATCAAGTTTGTGTATTGATAGGATTTAAATTAAACAATAAAACTGAGCCCATTCTCTATTCCCAAGAGAGAAGTTAGGTTATTTTCTGATTATAATACCGCTATCCCTGCCACACTTGGGTTAATTCTTCCTTTGAATCATTTCCCTTTTTTTGATTCAGTTGATTTCCCTGTGGAAGTCAGTTCAACAATCAGCTGGGGAAAAAGCATAAGGGAATTTCATAGAATTTACCCAATGCAAATGTTGCCCCATCACCCTCCTGAGATAGAGTTTGACTGTCTAGACCCAAACTTCATAAAGTAAATAAAAGAAATTATAGAAGTAATAAATTTTAGTCCCTGTATTTGAATGTTTTGATTGAGTAGGATAATTAAAAACTGAGAAAATGGCAGTCTGTTAATAAATGCTTCAACTCTGACATATCCCCAGATAACATTTATTATTGGTATCTTGCTCTAAAATCTGGAAATATTGACATGTAGTTAACTCATTAAAATCAGGTACTACTTTCATAAATCAATAATATATGAACCATTTAATGAGCTTCCTTTAAATTTTTTTTTAATGTTTATGTATTTTTTTGAGAGAGAGTGGCAGTGGGGACCCACGGCAGAAAGAGAAGGGGGACAAAAGATCCAAAGTGGACTCTGCACTGACAGCGGGGAGCCCAATGTGGGGCTTGAACTCACGAACCGTGAAATCAAGACCTGAGCCAAAGTCTGACTCTCAACCAAATGAGCCACCCAGGTGCCCCTTTATGATTCCTTTAAAAGAATGTTTACTTCAAAACACATAGCTTACAGGGGCGCCTGGGTGGCGCAGTCGGTTAAGCGTCCGACTTCAGCCAGGTCACGATCTCGCGGTCCGTGAGTTCGAGCCCCGCGTCAGGCTCTGGGCTGATGGCTCAGAGCCTGGAGCCTGTTTCCGATTCTGTGTCTCCCTCTCTCTCTGCCCCTCCCCCATTCATGCTCTGTCTCTCTCTGTCCCCCCAAAAAATAAATAAACGTTGGGAAAAAAAATAAAAAAAAAAAAAAGTTTAAAAAAATAAATAAATAAATAAAAAAATAAATAAATAAATAAAAAAACACATAGCTTACAAAGAATCACCTCTGAGAACAGTTTATCATCACATTGACTATTAAACGCCCAGTGTTGGGACACCTGGGTGGCTCAGGGGGCTGAGCGTCCAATTCTTGATTTTGGCTCAAGTCATGATCTCGTGGTTGGTGGGATCGAGCCCCAGGTCGGGCTCTGCGCTAACAGTGTGGAGCCTGCTTAGGATTCTCTGTCACCCTCTCTCTCTGCTCCTCCCCGACTTGTATATGCAGGTGAGCATGCGCCCGCTCTCACATTCTGAAAATAAATAACTTAAAAAAAAAAAAAAAAAGGAATGAAAAAATAAAAATAGAAGCTCACTTTTTAAAAACACAGGCTAAGATGAGAGAGAGATAAAAAATCAGAGTGAGGGAGGGGCGCCTGGGTGGCTCAGTTGGTTGAGCATCCAACTTTGGCTTAGGTCATGATCTCACGGTTCCTGGGTTCGAGCTCCGCATCAGGCTCTGGGCTGATAGCTCAGAACCTGGAGCTTCCTTTGTATCCTGTATCTCCCTCTCTCTCTGCCCCTCCCCTGCTCGCATTCTGTCTCTGTTCTCTCAAAAAGGAATAAACGTTAAAAAAAAAATTGCTTTTAATAAAAGATAAAATAAAAAACAAAATAAAATAAATCAGAGTGAATAGCTAAGATATAAAAACACATCTCCGTACCGGTGGCAAAGATCCTACAGGCATCTGGTACATCTGAAACGGGGGTCCGGCGGGTGGAGGATGGGGGGGATGGCCTGGCGTTTGGCACTGTTGCAGCTGTGGGGGTGCAATATAAGGATTAGCCCTGCTGCTTACAGGGGTGTGACGATATGGATTGTGTCCTTGTTGGGGCGTTCCTTGCGGTGGGCTCCCAAAATTGGAAGGAGGGAGACTACTTGGCTGAGAAGGCAGGTAAGTATTCATTCCCATCTGTGCAGAAGGTGGAGCACCATACTGAGCCTTCGAAATGGCTGGTGAGCACGCATTCGACGCATCTTGGGATCCAGTTGTAAAAGGGAGAGCAGCTGGGGACTTGGAGTATGCTGAGTGTCCAGCCGATGCTGCCACAGTTGTTAACGGCGACTGTCCAATATTCCCAAAAGGATCACTACTGCTTGATACCTGAGAGAAGTAACTAAAGGTCTGTGGGGTAGACGTGTGAGCAGAAGTCTGACCGAGGAAGCTGTCCTCCTCCCCAACATCGGTGGAATCTTCTGAAAAGGAACAGGAGAGCCAAAGATTTAAAGGATATTCTATTTTTCTGTAGCTACGATCCTATAAGGCAGATCGAACAATTGCACGTGTTCTTTTTTCTATTTCTGCATTACAAAAAAGAAAGAAAGAAAGAAAGAAAACCTTGTTCTTTTTTTCTTTGAGATGAAAAACTAGAAAATAAGAATACGAAACAACAAAAGGAGGGAAAAATCAGAATTCATTCATAAGCCCACCTCCCGAAGACAATCACTGTTAACACGTTAATGTTTTGGTACATAACCTTTTATATTTTTTAAATGAATAGTCAAGTATTTATTGTAAATATATATAAATTACACATATCTGTATATAGGAGTGTTTGAAAACAGAAACAAAACCTATACCTACTATTTTTACATCTTATTTTGAATCTCCTCCTGGTAAAAAATAATTCAAATATTTTCTGCTACCAAATACACGCAGTTTTATTTCTACAGTAATAAGAAACTTAAGTACAGACATGAACTCTGTTGACAAGAAGGGGTGTGTCGGGACTCTTACCTACAAAGCATTCATTGTACAAATGAACACGTGGTATTTGTATTCCCAAGGCAAAGTAGGTCAACCATTAATTGCCATCCCTAAAATCACACTATTGCGACCAGAGAACTAGCCATTAGAGAATGCCAAATCACTAAAAAAGCCATTTTCTAACCAAAGTTCACTTCTCTTCACTTCCCTTTGCCCAAACTGATCTTCACCACAGGGATTATCAACCCCAAACTACCTTCTCTTCTGCAACCAAGTTGTAAAATAAAAGTATTCTCCCTCTACATGGCCTCAAAAGTCCAACCCACTCTTCTTACCAAACTTTTATAAGCCCTTAGCTTGTAGAAACTTTCTTCCTAGGGGCGCCTGGGTGGCTCAGTCAGTTGAGCGTCCGACTTCGGCTCAGGTCATGATGTCACCGTTCGTGGGTTCGAGCCCTGCATGGGGCTCTGTGCTGACAGCTCAGGGCCTGGAGCCTGCTTCCGATTCTGTGTCTCCCTCTCTCTCTGCTCCTCCCCTGCTCACACTCTGTCTCTCTCTCAAAAATAAATAAAGATTAAAAAAAAAATTTTTTTTAAAGAAACTTTCTTCCTAATCTTTTCCTTCCCCCGGCTCATTCCCTCTTATCTCCTACTGCTGGAGGCATGGAGCCCAACAGAAGACCCACACTCAGCACACAGGCACACTGTGATCCTTGCCCCCGAGAGGCCTTCTTTCACTGGCTCACAGAGATTCTGGCTTGAGCTTCTAGGCTGCTCCCACTGTATTTCTCACGCATCAATTTAACTGAGATACTCCACTACTCAAAATACTCCTCTCCATTGTTTCTTTGTAACCAAAAATAAATTCTCACCTCCTTCACAAAGCCCTTTGTCTGCTGGCTTTATTCTCCTTTGGAGATACATCTCCAGTTCCCTCTCTCTCTTTTCAGCTGCCTGGACCTCACTTGTCTTACATTTCTCAGTTCACCTCTCAACAACTAAAAACATGGAATGGAAACAAACAAACAAACAAACCCCTGTGGTATCTTTCTTCCTTTAAGACAACCTGGGAGCAACCTGACCCAAGAGACTTTTTTCTGATTAGCATCAACTGCAAATGAAATACTGATCTCCGCATGCTGCCAGCTCACCTCAGGGGCACTTTCTAATTACATGTGGACACATTCGGCATCGAAACCTACAACCTTAATGAGCACTTGTACACTTTTGACACTCCCAAATCTGTCTCAAACCAGGAGCGTTCTCCTGTGCTCCAGAACCTATCAACCAACTGCTTCCTCAACACTTTTGGCAGACTCAGCCACATACACCTCAAACCTACTAAGCCTGAAAAAGAACTTACCACCTTAACTGTCCTCCTTCATGCGCTCCTTTTAGCACACCGCACTATCTCAACAGGTGTTCACCAACATCCATCCAGACACTCAAACCAAAACATCATCTCAGACTCCTCCCCCGCTTCGTTTCTCAATCCCTTCATTTAACCATTCAGACACTCATTCAAGAAACATGTACACAGTATCCATTACACGCCAGTCAGGGAGCCAGGTCTTCTGGCTAAAACTGAAGGAAGAGAAGGAGCCTCTGGGCTGATAAAGCTGACAGTATGGCCCCCAGGGAGTCACTGAGGCCCAACAATTTATAGTCTAAAAAATCTCTCCCCTCTCTTCCCTGCTCTTCATACCCAATGTGGCTGGGTAGGGCTAGAGTGCCATCCACTCGTGCCTGACTCCCAGTGGCCCCCAGACTGACCGCTCTTGCTACAGTCAGCTTAACTCTGGTGCAATCTCAGAAAACTCCAGTCTTTCTGAAACACACCTCCAGTTTCACTGCCTTGTTACCTTAAGATCCTTCGAAGGCTCCCCCACACCCTACAGGATGAACTACAAACTCCTCAGTACGGCATATGAGGCGCTTCGTGATCTAGTCCCCACTGACTACTCACGCCACTCCTCTGCACACACTCTAGCAACAGCTGCAAACTTCAAGAAGCCCACAGTCCAACTAGAGAGGCAGATATGTTTATTTCACAAACATGTAGGTAATACTATGTGCCAGGCACTGCACTCGGCACCTTACAAAAATCAATCCACTTCTCCTTACAGTTTTATGAGGCTGTACGGACATGGAAAGTGAAGCACAGAGAGGTAAAGTAACATGCCTAAGGTCATACAGCAAGTTCCTGGCACAGCCAGGGCTGGAACGCAGTCTGTGCCCCTAGATACTGTGGTCTGGGTAATGCCACACAATCATTAAAAAGCAACACCCCTAGACAATAATAAGGAAATGAAAGAGCTAGGGTGCACGTAGGAGTGGGGGCCAAGGAGAACAGGAAACGGCTTCTTAGACAATGTGATGATGCACTGTCTTGAAAGATGAGAACTGCATCGTGTACCTCTACTTTGCAAGTATTACAGGTCTATCCTAGGAGATCTCCTACTGTATCCTAGTTAAGAAGCACTATGCTCTTTGCATTCCCTGCCAGCACCTGGCACACTAGCATGTGTTCGACAAAAATCTGTGTAATGCCAGTGCCAGCGTGGAGCGTCCAGCCCTCGGATCAGAGGATTCCTCGACGAAAAGCAAGTCTCATGATCTGGCCCCCTACTTCCAATATTTCAAAGTCCCCGGGCCACTCAAACCTGGCCACGGATGGCCCTGGCAAGCCACCCAGAGTCGCATCGAGGCGCAAGGAATACCTCCTTTCCGACCCTCGTCACCCCACGCCCTCCGCCCGCCTCCCTGCACACACTCTTCCCACCGGACACCTCCCCCCCGCCCCCACTACCTCCAGGCAGGAGCAAGGAGGCCGAGGCAGCGGTGGCTTGGGTGACTGGGATGAAGGGCACGTTGAAGCTGAATTCCGTGGCCGAGGAGGAGAAGAGTAAGTTAGTGCCCGAGGAGGAGGTAGAGGCGGCGCCGCCGCTACCGTTAAGTTTCCTCTCGGCCATGGCTGCGGCCCACCGTCCGTTACACGTCTCCTGGCAGCCGGTGCGGCACCACCGGCCGGAAACCGGTCACACTCGGGGCCAGCACACTTCCGCACTTGCGCACAAGGCCCGGAACTCGGGTCGGCTCGTCAGCAGCCTTGCCCTTCCCCTGGAAAGCGCCGCCAGCAACCAACATGGCGGCGCTGGCTTCACGCCCGTGTCCTGGCACGTGACACTCCCCGGCGCGGCCGCGGCGGAGGCTGGGACTGGAGCGTGGGAGTGGCAGTACTGCTGGTTCTGAATCGAGTTGACGCCGAGGGTCACGGATTGCGGGGGGCGCGCTGGGCTGCCTAAAAGTATCGACAGAAGAGTTTAACTGGCAAGATTTTGGAGGAACAGCGGGAACCTGCAGGAGCAGTCAGCAGAGCGCTGTCCCCATTGGGAGGGAAGAAGAGGTGTTGAGCCATTTGTAGCCAAAGCTGAGCCCAACTCACCCACGCTAGCACTCACATCCAACCCGCCCACATGTCTTTCTGGACTGAACTGAACTCTTTTTGTTGGCCCAGAAATAGAAACGGTAAAACTTTTGAAGTTTTTAAGCCATGTTTAAAAAAGGAGCCAGGGAATTGAAATTTGGAGATGCTACATTTTAAAATAGCTTTCTATATCTGTCTACAATAATCTGATTAGTTAAATCCCAAAATGCGCCGTGGGTGACTTGGATGTAATTGTCACCTTTCATGTAGGTAGAGATTATGAAATAAAAAATAACAGACAAGTAGCTTTTTTGGAGGGAGGGAGAGAAGGATAGACCCCAAAAGAAGCTTTGAAATAATGAAACTCCTCCCCTGCAGCCATTCACTCCTGTGCAGAACCTGTTTACTTAATTCAGTAACTATTTAGTGTGCTTACTGTCAGAGATAAACAAAGTGAGACACTAGTTAAAGCAGTAAGGATAGATTTTACTGGGTAATAACTACTACAACAGGAAAGAGGGTACATCGTGAACTGAACTGAACTTCCCCAAAAGACTGCAGACTTTCCAAAGATCAGAGTGCTAAGGGGAAAGCATTGAAAGATGCCAAGGGATGTTGGTCCACGTGACTAGGCCACCTAGGTTTGTTAACTGCCAATTATCTGGAGGAGAAACAAACTTCTCATATCTTTATGACAGGCAGTTGTACAAGTTAGAGCAATATACCACCAGGCTGGGAGGAGATGGGCCTTGAGAAGACAGTTCTGTATGACAGATTTACATCTCAAAATTATAAGGGATATAGAATTGCAAGTTTTCTAAAGTAACTGCTCTGAAATGAAGCTCAGGGGCCCAAATGCCTAGCACCAGGTTTTGGCTGGAACATACAGTAAGTTCTCCTGGCAGCGTTGAGCTTTCTCAGGGCAGGCATTTTAAGGAGGACTGGGGTCATTCTAGGGACATGACCTTACACTGTTAGAAACCTTGGTAGAATTGGGTCAAGGAGAGAGTCTTTGTCGTTCCTATGGGTGACCAAGGCACTACACGAAACACTGCGGGTTCGGTGGTGTTTAAGAAAGACACAGAAACTTTCCATCTTAGAGCTTATAGTTTGGCCAGGAAGACAGGAAAGTAAACAGTGGTGAAAGTTGTAATGTAGAATTTCCCAAGTGTGTTATGTCTAATATGGACACCATCAGGGGAGGGAGGTATAACCCTTCTGTGAGAAAAGATAGCAAATATTTAGACTAATCAGACCATCAACAAAGGACCTACATAGTGTTGAGTGACGTGAAAGGCTTCCTCGAAGAAGAAAATTTAAAGTCAAGCCCTGAAAGACAATGAGTAGAAGTTAAGTGGAAAATCTGGTGGTTGGGGGGGGGGGGTGGTTGGAGGAAGCAATGAGAGATCATTTCAAAAAAAGTCACAGTATGTAGGAATACCCTGAAATGCCACACTGAGCAACTGGAAGAATGTTGGGAGATGAGAATGAAAAGCAGAGCAAGGCCAGATGATGCAGGGGCTTACAAGTCAAGAGCAACAGGGAGCCAAAGAAGGGGTTAAAAGAGGGTAGAGAGGGGAGCCTGAGTGGCCCACCTGGTTGAGCATCCGACTTCAGCTCAGGTCATGATCTCACGGTTTGTGGGTTCAAGCCTGGCGTCAGGCTCTGTGCTGACAGCTCACGAGCCTGGAGCCTGCTTCACATCCCTCTCTCTCTCTGCCCCTCCCCCCGCTTGCTCTCTGTCTCTCTCTTAAAAAAATTAATTAACATTAAAAATGTTTTCAATAAAAGAGGGTGGTGGGGCGCCTGGGTGGCTCAGTCGGTTAAGCGTCCGAATTCGGCTCAGGTCACGATCTCGCGGTCTGTGAGTTCGAGCCCCGCGTCAGGCTCTGTGCTGACAGCTCAGAGCCTGGAGCCTGTTTCAGATTCTGTGTCTCCCTCTCTCTGACCCTCCCCCATTCATGCTCTGTCTCTCTCTGTCTCAAAAATAAATAAGCGTTAAAAAAAATTAATAAAAGAGGGTGGAGAAATAACATTTGCCCTGTAGAAAGTCCACTCTGACTTCAGTGTAATAAAGTAGATACGGAAAGAGCAACCCGGGCTGCTACAGTGGACCAGGGGAGCCGTGAGAGTGGCTCAAATTAGAGCAATTGCAGTAGGAATGAGCAGAGAATTCCTGGGGTAATTCCTGGGGAGAGACATCACATTGAACCAAAGTGTCTTCATTTCCTTCCTCCTGAAACTCTGTGGAAAACACAAATAGGTGTGTTTGATTTTTAAACCCAGAAGGATAAGGGGGATAGGAGAGGATTCTGCAGCAGCAAGATTCCGCACACACACACGAAAATGGACCTGTAGTGGGTGAGTTAGCAAACCAGTAATGGGGAGCCCAAGAGCAACTTGTTTGCACCACAGAATCTTCATAAGATTGAGGGTCTGATGACCCCAGGCACCTGAAGCTAAAGAGTTTGGAAGATTGGGTAAAACTGTGGGAGAAGCTGTTAGGTCTGTACCCCTACTCTGAGTAACTGGACCACTAACCATCCCCCTTCTGGAAAAAAAAAAAAAGACGAAATTTTCCCTTCCGGAGTGGGTAACAGAAGAAACACTTAGCAAACGTGTACATACTGAATAAAAAAATAATCTCTCCCACAACCCCAGCCAAGTTTCTCCACTCAGCTCTGAGAACACTGGCTGCCAGATCTTCAACCTTCAGGCAGAAGATTAGAAAATTCTTCTTTGGGGCATGGGAAAGAGAGATGTAGAGGTGCTGAAATCTGGAGTCCCTAGGAAGACAGCCCAGCCAGATCACCCCATATTAAGTTCACAATCAACAATCCCTATTTATATGCTCTGAGCTCCCAATCACCTTGTCAGTCCCCACACTTTTTTTTTTTTTCAGTCGCTTCTGTGGCCAATGTGGGG
This sequence comes from Lynx canadensis, assembly GCF_007474595.2. Lineage (NCBI taxonomy): Eukaryota > Metazoa > Chordata > Mammalia > Carnivora > Felidae > Lynx > Lynx canadensis. The sequence goes on from NC_044313.2 coordinate 11,539,063, forward strand.
CTCAAACTCACAACCCTGAGACCAAGAGTTGCATGATCTACGGATTAAGCCAGTCAGGTGCCCCTAGCCCCCACACTTTAAATATGATCACCACATAGTTGAGAAGATCCTTTAATGTGAAAGAGATCAAAACAAGACACACACCAAAGGAAGAAGAAATAGCAACTTAGAATAAACAACCCACACGGGAAGAAAAAGACTTAGAAAATCTGTCAATAATATCCTCAGAGGGATAAGAGGGTCAGTAACCAAGAAACAAGATCGGTGTGTTGTTTTTTAAAAAAATGTTTTTTAACATTTATTTATTTTTGAGAGACAGAGACAGAGCATGAGCAGGAGAGGGGCAGAGAGAGAGGAGACACAGAATCCAAAGCAGGCTCCAGGCTCTGAGCAAGCTGTCAGCACAGAGCTCGAACCCACAAACCGTGAGATCATGACCTGAGCCGAAGTCGGACGCTCAACCAACTGAGCCACCCAGGCGCCCCCAGGATGTCATTTTAAAAAGAAAATAAATGTTCAGGGAACACACAAGAAAATCAGTAGAAGGAAGATAAATAGGAAATTTCCCAAAAAGTAAAGCAACAAGACAAACAGATGGGAGCTAGGAGAGAGACATAAGAAAATTAGAGTGCTGGGCAAGGAAAGCCAATATCTGTACATTAAGAGTTCTGCTAAGAATAGAGACAGAGAAAACGCAGGGGAGGGAATAATCAAAGAAAAAACATTTTTATTCCCAGAAATGAAGGATACCAGTTTCCAGATTGCAAGGGTTGAGTACCCAGCACAATAGTTGAAAATAGACACACACACGAGAAAACGCTGGAGACAAATAGAAGATTCTTAAGGCTCCAGAAGGATAAAAACAGGTCAAATGCAAAGGAATTCAGCTCTCAAAATACTTACCCCTCCAGCACACCTTCTAAGAAAGCAAATGGAGGAGGTCCTCCACCAAAATAAAGGAATAAGCTAAGGAAGTCTTCCTATGTGGGATACAGGAAACGTGATGTGCAACCACAGGTGTACCGGAGAACGTAAGCTGTTTTAACAAAAAAAAAAAGACTGCAAAATGCAGTGGCTCAAAGTGAAGGTTCATTTCCCACATGAGAGTACATGCAGGTAACCAGTTTTTCATCTTCAACACAAGGCTTCCAAGGCCGCTCTAGTTTTTTGCCAGCCAAGGCAGCGGCCAGAGGTCAGAGCAGTTCAGGCACAGACGTCTCATCTTAAGAAGTAAGGCAGACCTTGTACAAATCACTTCTGTTCACATTCTGCTAGTGAGAACTTGGACAAAAGGCACTCCTGGTACAAGAGCTGGAAATACGATCCTCACCTGAGTATCCACATCCTACCTACAATTCTGTAACTGTTCTGTATGGAGAAAGAAGATTTTAGTGGGCAAATGATGATCGCCACCACAGTCTGCCCCTCTGGCCACCAAACGCCAACCCTTCTTCCCAAATGTAGAATATACTCACTCCTCAAAGGAAGCAACATGCTGCATCCTGTTCAACAGTCTAGGATCTGTGGGTGCAGCTCAGCCCTTTCCACTGGGCCTGGATGTGGCTTCTCACCTATGGCGATAGGGCACATTAGACAGTCATGGGCTGAGAACAGGGTAACTGTATGGAGACTCCCACCGTTGCACAGAAATGATTAAATCCTACGAGGCATAAATTGAAAATACTCCCTGAGAGTGGAGAATGTTTTTGATTGGTCCTGACTGCCCCTGGTTTGGGCCTCTAGAAATACTTCCTCAGTCTACAGTCCTCCCTGGCCTCAGCTTTGCCCTCAGGGAGGTTTCTTCTTGTCCCTGACCATCCATGGCTATATCCCAAGTGGCACGAGGAGGCACGTCCTCTTTGGGGGCTGTACAGCTTTGGTAGCCCACTGTCTCTCCTATGAGTCTGGGGCCTGAGACTTGCCTTAAAACTTGACAAGTTGCAGACTTTTTCAGGCCAAGCTCCTGGCATTTTATTTCCTGAAAGTTCCATGTTCTTTACTTCCTTGTCTGACTTGAGCCCTTTTTCTGTCAGCCTAATAGGTATAGGTGGGAAAGCTACATCCTTGATCTGACCTTTGCCATAAGGCAGGATTCTTTAGTTTACCAGAGAAATCTTAAAAGACCCTTGGAAATGCCTTTGAGCAAGATTCTTACCTCCTCTGATCTGAATACTGAGGCCCTGGTCTCTCCTGTGCTGCCTCACTTGATGGTCCTGGCTACCTGTGGCTATCGAGGTCTAGAAATGTGGCTGTCTGAATTGAGAAGTGCTGTAACTGTAAAATGCACACCAGATTTCAAAGAATTCATTCTAAAAAAAGAAGATAAAATATTCATTAATAACATTTATATTCATTATCCCAATTACAATATTTGGAATATGTCAAGTTAAATATAGTACTAAAATTTTTTAAGTTTATTTATTTATTTTTGAGAAAGACAAACCCAGTGTGGGGGCGGAGGGGCAGAAAGAGAGGGAGAGAGAGAACCCCAAGCAGGATCCACACTGTCAGCACAGAGCCCAATGTGGGGCTCAAACTCATGAAACCATGAGATCATGACCTGAGTTGAAACCAAGAGTCAGATGCTTAACTGACTGAGCCACCCAGGCACCCTACTATTAAAATTAATGTGATCTGGTTTTTTTTACTTTTTTTTTTAACATTTATTTAGTTTTGAGAGATGGAGACAGAGACAGCATGAGTGGGGAGAAAGCGGGAGACAAAGAATCTGAAGCAAGTTCCAGGCTCCAAGCTGTCAGCGCAGAGCCCAATGCGAGGCTTGAACTCATGGACCATGAGATATGACCTGAGCTGAAGTTATAGGCTTAACCGACTGAGCCACCCAGGTGCCCCTCTTTTTACTCTTTAAATCAACTTTATTGAGGTATAATTTACATGATAAGTGCATGAACTGTAAGTATACAATTTTATGAGTTTTGACAAAAATATCAGTATAGAATAAATCCATCACCCTACAGATGCCTGAGTGGCTCAGTTTGTCGAACGTCCAACTCTTGATTTCAGCTCAGCCCATGATCTCACAGTTTGTGGGATTGAGCCCCACATCTAGCTCTGCACTGACAGCACAGAGCCTGCTTGGGATTCCCTCTCTCCCTCCCTCTGTGCCCCTTCCCCACTCATGCATGCACACTATTTCTCTTGCTCCCTCTCTCAAAAATAAAACATTTAAACATTTTTAGAATGTTTTATTTATTTTTGAGACAGAGAGTACAAGCGGGAGCGGGGGAGAGACACACAGAGAGGGGAACAGAAGATCCGAAACAGGCTCCGCGCTGACAGGAGCAAGCCCCACGCGGGGTTCAAACTCACAAACTACAAGACCATGATCTAACCCAAAGTTGGACGCTCAACCAACTGAGCCACCTAGGCGCCCCATCAAAATAAGTATATTTTTTTAAAAATAAATCTATCACCTTAGACTATTCCTTTGTGTTCCTCTTTCCAGCCAATTAATAACGTCATAAATTCTATTCCCAGCCCTATTCCACCACTGATCTACTTTCTATTTTTTACATTTTTACATCTGTCTTTAGTAAGTTTTGTATAAATGGAACCATATAGTACATATTCTTTTGTGTCTGACTTATTTTGATTAATGTAATATTTTTGAGGTCCATCCATGTCATGTGAATCATAGGTCATTCTTTTTTCCTTGTTAAGTAGTGTTTTATATGACTATACCACAGTTTGCTTATCCATTCATTGGTTGGTAGAGATTTAGGTTGTTTCAAATTTGGGGCTATTATTATTAAAGTTGCAATGAAAATTTATGTAAAAATATTCATGGGAAATGTTTTCATTTCACCTAGGAGTAGAATTACTGAGTCTTCTAGTCATGTATATTCAACTTTGTAAGAAATTGCCACATGATTTTCCGTCATCTTTTTTTTTAATGTTTATTTATTTTTGAGAGAGAAAGAGACAGAGTGTGAGTGGGGGAGGGGCAGAGAGCAATGCAGAGACACAGAATGTGAAGCAGGCTCCAAGCTGTCAGCACAGAGCCCGATAACTGTGAGATCATGACCTAAGCCAAAGTCAGATGGTTGACTGACTGAGCCACCCAGGTGCCCCTTTTCCATCATCTTATTTTCCCACCAGTAATATCTATACTTGGTGTTGCCAGTATTTTAAATGTTGGCCATTCTAACCGGTGTGTAATATTATCTCACTATGGTTTCTTATTTGTTTTCTATTTAGAGAGAGAGAAAGAATGTGTGCACATTCAGGCACATTCAGGGTGGGAGGGGCAAAGGGTGGGTGGGTGAGAGAGAGAGAGAGAGAGAGAGACAGAATCTCAAGCAGTTTCCACACCCAGTGCAGAGCCTGATGCAGGGCTCCATTTCACAACATTGAGATCATGACCTTAACTGAAATCATGAGTCAGGGGCTTAACCAACTGAGCCATCCAGGTGCCTCAGTTTGTTTTCAATTTTTTTTTTAAATTTTTAATGTTTTTTAATTTATTTTTGAGACAGAGAGAGACAGAGCATGAGCAGGGGAGGGGCAGAGAGAGGGGGAGACACAATCTGAAGCAGGCTCCAGGCTCTGAGCTATCAGCACAGAGCCCGACGTGGGGCTCAAACTCATGGAGTGTGAGATCGTGACCTGAGCTGAAGTCAGATGCCTAACTGACTGAGACACCCAGGCACCCCAGTTTGTTTTCAATTTTTAATTGAAGTATAGCTGATATATCTTTCAGGTGTAAAATATATTGATTTGACAGTTATATACATTATGAAATGCTCACCACCACAAGTGTAGTTTCTACCTGTCACCAAAGTTATAACAATATTATTGATTATATTCCCTATGCTGTGTTTTTCATTCCCGTGATTTACTGATTTTATAATTAGAAGGTTGCACCTTTTGGGGCACCTGGGTGGCTCAGTTGGTTAAGTGTCCGACTTCAGCTCAGGTCATGATCTCACAATTTGTGAGTTTGAGCCCCACGTCAGACTCTGTGCTGACAGCTCAGCTGCTTCAGATTCTATGTCTCTCTCTCTCTCTCTCTCTCTCTCTCTCTCTCTACCCCTGCCCTGCTTGTGCTTTGTATATCTCTCAGAAATAAATAAACATTAAAAAGTAAATAAATAAAAAAGAAGTTTCTACCTTTTATCAACTCTTAATGTGACTACTAATAACTTTTAATTTACATATATGGCCTGCACGATATTTCTGGGAGGCTGAATATACAATGGCCAGACCATATTTAACAAAAGAACTGACAACCTCTGCAGCGATTGGCCTAGAAAAGTCAGAACTTGGTCAATGAGTCCAACTTCCCTAGTAGTTGCCCCCCACTCACTCCTCAGAAAACAGGGATAGTTAAGAAATCCCTTCTTGTTTCTGTGTTCCAAGAAAGGATTATAAATGCAAAAGACCAACTCATTCTTGAAAATTCCAACATAAGGGGGCGCCTGGGTGGCGCAGTCGGTTAAGTGTCCGACTTCAGCCAGGTCACGATCTCGCGGTCCGGGAGTTCGAGCCCCGCGTCAGGCTCTGGGCTGATGGCTCAGGGCCTGGAGCCTGTTTCTGATTCTGTGTCTCCCTCTCTCTCTGCCCCTCCCCCGTTCATGCTCTGTCTCTCTCTGTCCCAAAAATAAATAAACGTTGAAAAAAAAAATTTAAAAAAAAAAATAAAAAAAAAAGAAAATTCCAACATAAGGCTCACCTCCATCCTTCCTCAACGACTTCCTTGCTTTATGAAACTCAAAATTTACCACTCTCCTTTGAGATGTTTCTGAACGAACATTCTCCCTACTGCAACAGCATGAATGAAATCAATCTCCTTCGTTGTCTCAGGCATTTCATCTTTTACTGATTGCTACCTTCCTTCCAACCACTAAACTAGAGCCACCTTAGTTTGTGTTTGTTGTGATAACACCCCACTTACACCACTTGCTGAATTACTTAGAGTAATGCTAGCAGTTGTAATAAAGAGGCCTCAGAATGCAATGTTCATATAAAAATCCAGGCTGTCACACAGAGTCGTTCTAGTCATCACCATCCTGTCCATCACAAAGGAGGAAAGAACATATCCAGGCCAAAAGTTTTCTCCAAACAAATTGAGGGGGAAGTTCCAGACATAACATTTGCTCCCAGTTCATTGGTAAGAACCTAATCACAAAGCCCTACCTAGCTGCAAAGAAGGCTGGGAAATGTAGTCCCTCGTTGGGCAACCAGCCTCAGCTATACGTCTGTAGGTAGAAAATGCAGGTCTTCCCTAGGAAATCTATAGCTGTGGAAGATGGAGGAAACAGATTTTTCTGAAGGGTCAGTGAAACCATGAAAGGAAAGAGAATCTTAAGGATAATGGATAATGGTGGTAGGAGATCCTAGGAAGACAGTTTTGTACCAGAGGTAAAGGGCAGCAAGTCTAGATCAGAACAGGTCAAAAGGCTCTAGGAAAGATACCCAAGAAAAGGTGTCTAAACACCTAGAGAGGAAATTTAGGCAACGGATGGAAAATGTGTATTATCCATTCAGAAACCATTTATTGAGCACCTATGCTATGCCAGGCACTGTTCTAGGTGCTAGGGAATAAAATAACATGTAACTACCAAAATCATTGCTTCAAGGATCTTACAGTCTAGTGCAAATTCTAGTGCAGTTGAGGCTTAATTAATAACAAATGTGTAGAAAACTAGCAAATTTTTAAAAAAATTTACTCCACCCTGAAGGCAACTGCATTCAACTCTTTCTGCTGATTCTTTCAGGATTTCTGTTTCCAAATTAACATGATTACGTTGCCACTTCTGATGTTTTTCCTGTTTACATTATATTGTTGACTTTCCAGGTGAACAATGAGGATTTTGCCCCTTTTGATCTTTGTCCTCATCACATATATGAACCCTTTCCCCCTAGCCTCTTGCTGAAGTTAAATTATAACATTGGTTAGATTAACACTCAAGTTTTACCTTTATTATGATTACATAAAGATGATTCATAGCCAAATGATATAATAAGTTGTCACTATTTTAATTTTTGTTTGCAAGCTTTGTTTTCCTAGGCTTGGAACACTCTTCCCTCACTTTTTGCCTAGTTACCTCTTATTTATCTTTCAAGTCCTAGGGTAAATGTCACATTTCAGGAAAGTCCTCAAACATCCTTTGCCTTTACCCCACAGAGGTAGACAGGGTTATTTAATGCCGTCCTTAAAAATATAGGCTTGGTGTGGGGGCAGCGGTGCCATTCGTGGTGGCGGGAAGTCAAATCTTGCCACAGAGATGTGCTTTTATGGATCCTCCCTGGCCTCTTACATTTTCATAACTACTTAGTAGTAGTATCAACACATCTTGCCTCAGAAAAATTAGGTGTTATGATCATTCACATTTTAAAATAATGACATTTCGGGGTGCCTGGGTGGCTCAGTTGAGCATCAGACCTCGGCTCAGGTCATGATCTCACCATTTGTGAGTTCGAGCCCCAGGTCTGGCTCTGTGCTGACAGCTCAGAGCCTGGGGCCTGCTTCAGATTCTGTGACTCCCTCTCTGCCCCTCCCCTGCTCATTCTCTCTCTCTCTCTCTCAGGAATAAACAAATGTTAAATATATATACATACACACACACACACACACACACACACACAATGAAATAATGACATTTCAAAAGCACCGTGGGGTCTCTTTAAGTAAATCTGAGTGATAGTTTGTTTCTAAGTCACTAAATACAGAGGAAGAAACCTAAAGCTTCAGTGTTCCTCGCCACTGTTGACTTGGTATCCATCGGCAATTTCATATGAAGCAAATCAATCTGCAATTATTATAACTTAAAAGCAGACATTTTCATGTCCGCATACATTTAATTTGCCCGTTACTGGTCAAGACACTAACATATGGGATTTCTCCATTTAATACAAGGGTCTTGGCAACCCTCTCTGCTAAACACATGAATAAATGAACGACGTGGTGGTAGTGCCCTGGATTTGAAACTCCGTTTTCTCAGCTCACCCAAACTCACAAGAGCCAGATGTATAATCCAGTAGACCAATTAATTAGTTCACAATGAGAAATACAAACCACCCGCCTTTGCCCTAAGTAGGGCTTAAGCTTCGAGTTCAGTTCTTATTCTCAGGCTTTCCACTTTCCAGTCTCCATTCAGATCATCCTCCTGTTTAACACGCTCTTCAGCTGTGGATATTTCAGTTTTCTCAGGTGTGTTCCAGTCCTAGGAGAAACATGCTGTTTCATCCCTGAACTTGGATGTTTTTCTGAATTCCCTCACTAAAAGTTTACCCCTAGATTTGATCTTTTTGTATGTGTTAATGCCACCATCTTCAATCTTAGGGTATCCAGAGAGAGGCACACATTGTTTTACTCTGCTTAGCTTTACTGCCTTTCCCAAATACTGCGTTTTTTCACAAATTGAAAGTTGGTGACACCACCATTTGGCGCAAGTCCATTGACGCTATTTTTCCAAGACCATTTGCTCACTGGGTATCTCTACATCAGGTTGTGTTAGATCTTGGCAGTATTTCAAACATTTTCGTTATTACTACATTTGTTATGGTGGTGATCTGTGATCAGTGATCGTGACTTGCTGAAAGTTAAGATGACAGCATCTTTTAAGTTAAAAAATATTTTTAAATTGACATATATACTTTTTAAGACTTAAATATATTGCACGCTTGATAGACTACTGCATAGTGTACACATAATCTTCATGTGCCCTGGGAAACCAAAAACTTCATTTGATTTGCTTTATTATGATTTTCGCTTTATTGAGATGGTGTGGCACAAAGGGGCAGCATTTCGAAGGTATGTCTGTACACACCTTCTGCAGGAACCTGCCAAAGCTCCCTGGTTGTTTCCAGCTTCTAGGCAGAGGCAGACAGGTACGTTTCCACAGTGAGGAGCTTGCCTCTCAAATTATGAACTCGTCACTCTACCACAGTGCCAGAGATCCAGCAAAAGGCGCTTGTGAGTTTTCAAAGTACCCCTTATCCAAATGCATACCTCCCCCAGTGGAATCAGACTTTATGCAGCTGAGGGAGTCACTGTATGGGTGTTTCAGGCAGGGCGCCACAGAAAGGAGCAAAACAAAACAAAACAAAACTAGCACCAAGAGTGGATGGACCGACACCCAGGGCTGTTTTGCCCACTAATTTTGCCCAGAGAGGACCCGAAGGTCTCCTTGGGCTTGTGCTTTTGGGCTGCTGCGCCCTCCAGCCTGTGCAAGGGCTCGTATTACGAATTAATAAACCGGACCTCGGGAACTTCCCCCTTCACACTAGCACAGCGTGACAAAACGCGATACGCAGAGCTCAGCCTCGAAGCCCTTCCACCCACCAGCCCTGCGTGCCCTTCCTTTTGCCCATCTCCAAGATGGCGGCCGCCCCGCCGCCGCGTCGCCGCCGCGTCCTGGCTCCACCCCGCCCCACCCCCGCGCTCCCACCGCCCCTCCTCCCGCCCTCGGGGCCGCGCCGCGCGCTCCCGCCGCCCCTCCTCGCGCGAGCTCCACCCAGGTCGCAGGCAGCGCGGTCGGCGGCGCCTATTTCCCGCCATTGTGCGAAGTGGAGGCTGGGGGCCCGCACGCGCCGCCTGCCCGTGGCCAGCTGCTCCTTGGCTGCCGCCGCCACAGCCGCAGTTCCCTGAGGCGCGGACAGGCCGGGCGGCCCGCGCCCCGAGGCTCGCCGTGCGTGGGAGGGCGCGGGCGACGAGCGGCCGAGCCCCCGAGGAGGAGCCGCGGCGCGGGACGCCGGGCCGCGCCGGCCCCGGCCCGTCGGCGAGATGCCCTGTGGGGAGGATTGGCTCAGCCACCCGCTCGGGATCGTGCAAGGTTTCTTCGGTGAGTGGCGGCGCCGGGGGCGGGCTGGGCGGGCCGCTGAGTTTGCCGAGCCCGGGGCCCGGCCCCGCCGCGCGGCCCCACGCGGGGCTCCCCCGGAGGCTGGCGTGGCCGGCCAGGCCTGCGCGGAGACACCCCCGTGCCAGGGCCCGTGCCCGTGCCCGGGCCGCGGCTTCCCCGGCCGGCCGCAGGTGCCTCCCACCTGCCCGATTCGTGATTCGCGAGCGGCCAAGGTTACGCGGCGAGGAGCCGGCGACCGGCCGTGATTGCCGGCCTCGCTCCCCTCCGTGGCGCACCAGGGACCCGCGCCCCGCGTTTGACGCTTCGCGGAGGGGTCCTTGAACCTTCGGGGGGCCCGCCGAGACGGGGCGAGGAAAAGCACTTTGCCTATGGGAAGCCTGCAGGATATTTCAAAACTTCCGGTGTGTCGGGGGAGTGCTCGCTCGCAGCAGAAGTTGGCTCTAACTACTGTATTACACACATCCTCCCTTTTCGCGATAAGATTAGGGGTGACAGCTTAATTTTTTCTGTTATGACTTTAAAGCCTTTTTAGTACACGTCTGCTTTCGTGCCAGAGCTAGCAAGAAATGTTGAACTCAGCTGAGTTCCTACGTAGAAAAGGGCTTTGAATGCTGCAGACCAGCTTAGTAAATTTTAGTTGTAGTTCTTGTTAACGCTACTTTTCTGCTAAGCATCCATGGAGGAAAATTGAGGCTTGTTTGCGGTTAACTGGGCATTTTAACCCCCCTCTCCGTTCTTTTTGCACTTACGAGTGGTGGAGGCAAACCAGAAATCACTGTTAGATTGTGGCACCTGGAGGTAGCTTAGCAGTGAGTGGCCTTAGCTCATTTAAAACACCAGGCGGGTGTTAGTGAGAACGCCTTGATCTAGAAGCTAGTCTCCAGCAGCCAAAACCAGTGGCGTAAAATGCACGTATTTCTTGTAGGAGGGATTCAGCAACTCTTTATTCATTTTCCCTATAATTTGAACTAGTTTAGTTTTCTGGTTTCCCAGGTTGAAACTAGAAGCAGTAAATTAGAAGGCCTGTGTAGGCATCAGGACTGAGTCCGTGAACACTGACAACCTGATAAAGAAGTCTAAAACTATGTGTGTGTGTGTATGTATACATATATATATATATATATATATATATTTTTTTTTTTTTTTTTTTTTTTTTTTACTGTATCCATAAGGGTGCTTTGAGGAAGGGGCATATAGTCCTCCACTAAATCTTAGTAATTGATGTTCACATTACTGGAACCCATAACTGATGTCCAAAATAATGGCTCCAAAATGTGGAGTGAAGATTAAATTGCACAGTTGGTTTAGGTCGCTGTAAATGCATAGGTACTTCTTAGGGAAAATCCATCAAAAGTGAAACGTTTTGGGGCACCTGGGTCGCTCAGTCGGTTAAGCGTCCAACTCTTGGTTTCAGCTCAGGTCATGATGTAACGGTTCATGAGTTTAAGCCCCGCATCAGGCTCTGCGCTGATGGTGCAGAGACTGGGACTCTCTCTCTCTCTCTCTCTCTCTCTCTCTCTCTCTCTCTCTCTCTCTCTCTCTCTCTCTCTCTCTCTCTCTTTCTCCCCCCCTACCCCGATTGTCCTCTCTTTCTCTCTCAAAAATAAACAAACTTAGAAAAAAAAAGTTTTGGTGCTGAGGGGCAAAGTTCCAGTTATGGATATTTAGTAAATTTCCCACACCCTGGTCTTGCTGGATAAATAAGATGACTTTATATTTGATGTAGTTTTGAAAGTATTTGTCATGTTTTGTTTCCTATGTGTATGATCCTAAGGGACACATCTCATTATAGTACAGAAAGGGTATAATTCGGATAAAAATACTGGCTTTACAGTATTTTGTAAATTTTGTAAGTTGCTATGGGCACCTGGATCTTGTTGAAATGTTTCCCTACAGAATGTCTTATTTCCCCATATAGATTGTTTTATAGAGAAGAAAATAATACTGCTTTATAGCCATAATTTTTTTGTAGAAGCTGTTCTGAAGTATATGTTTTTACTGTATTTTCCTACTGCCATGAATATGTTGAGTACCTTTGTAATAACAGCATTACAGGTATGTTTCTGTGAGAAGTAGGTCAGGTGTTAAACTTGTAGACTCTTTTTGGCTTTGTAGTAAATTGTTTCAAATTGATTTTTCACCCAGTTAGAGAAATGACTGTTGTAGTTTATGAGGCCTTTCTTGGCTCCACCCCTACCTAGTTCTCAGACCTCACCTTATCACTACATTCCCTCTCCTGCTGAACCCTCTTTCAGTTCTTTAATTTTGGACCTTGCTTCTAGACCTTCTGCATCTCAGCTCTTTCCTTTGCCCGGCCCCCTCCTCATTCCACTTGTACTTTCCTGCCTAAGTCTTCTTTTGGAAACCTAAGTTAAGTACCCCTTGCTTCGGTTACTGCAGGATCCTTTGTGTCCTGGAAATTAGTATACGTTAACCCTAAAAATAAAACTGCCGGTTATCTTACCAGTAAGAATGGGTTTACTGGGAAATAACAGAGAATTACAGTGCGGGACATGCATGCAAGCTAAGGCAAACCATAGACAAGTCCCACAAACAAAGGAGAGGAACTTTATTTTATAAAGGAGGAGGAAGTTGGGACGGGTTATTTTGAAGGGAAGCCCATCGGAGAAAAAGGTTCAGGGTGATGCTGGTTTCTCACTGGCTGAGTTGCAGGGATAGTAGATATCTTGTAGGAGATGCAATGTACATCTCTCTCTGTTGGGGCCTGTAATTGATACTTACCTGTTAAAGATTTTTTTGTTAGGGATCTTTAATTGATAATTCTTCTTGTAATTAACATTGAGTGGTAGAGCTCCCCCTTTCAGCCTCCCAAGTCCACTTTAGTGAGGTTTCCCTTTATTAATTTTCACATATGTAAAGCAAGTTGTTGAAAGTACTTGTTTCTTGGGTTCCTTTGCTATATTTTTTCTCAGCACATTCAGGGCCTGTCTCTGACTTATTCACCAGTATATCTTCATTGCCTGGAATGCACCTTGCACAGTGAAAATGCTCAGTGAACATGTGTCAGAGGCAGTGGAAAGACTGATGAATCAATCAGAAATGGTGTGAATTGGGGTGGTTACTGTGAGCGCAGGTCTCAGACATAGGACAGTCCTGGCAGACCTCCTGTTGATTCAGAGAATTCATGATCGTACCAGGTATGAGCTACATTCACATGCAAGTCCTGATTCTTCTTCATTTAGATAGGAAACTTTGAAATTCTGTGAGTGGCCAATCATAACTACCTGGGTCATAATTCATCTTTGCGAATCAATCTGTACTTTAATTTGTATCTGCCATGTTATAATTGCACATTTTTTTTAAAAATGCACATTTTTTTCTGTAAGCCCTCATAAAGTGTCATTAATGTTTCACTTGGAGTTTCTTAAAGATTTTATGTACAGGACATTGAGATCCAAAGCTTTAAATTATGATTTAGGAATACTTCAGCATTATCTTTGTTGGCCTCTGTTATGTGTATAGTGCTAATGGCTGAGTCCCTACGATGATTATTTAGTGATCCATATCAAATTGCTTCCTTTAAACAAAGGCAGGAATAATAATTAAAAACAATTTTGGTATCCTTTTTTTTTTTCTCCTAATCAGTTTTTATTTAAAAGAAATTTTTTTTCTTCCTTCACTCAGGTCCTCTCCACTGTACCACATTAACCCTGAAAGACTAGCTATACTCATTCCTGTCCTCTGCTGCCTCAGTTTCTGTTGAATGGTGTTCTCCTCTGGTATGACTATACCCACACAGGTGGCTCCAGCAAGCACCAGGAAGAATGAACATTGGTGGAGCCATCCACGGGAAGCATGATGCACTCAGCTCTCAGACAACCATGAAATAAATGAGAGGACTTCTGTTGTAGCCTATCTCCATTTTCAACCACTCATTCTCATCCTTGAGTGGTAGCTGTTGAAGTGGAATTTGCTTTATTTAAACGAAGACTCGTAAGACAAGATTTCTAGATCTAACTGTTGGTTAGAAAAAATAGATAAAATAAATTTTCTTAGGGCAGCTGACTGGTTCAGTCAAAGGAGCGTTCTACTCTTGATCTTGGGGTCATAAGTTTGAGCCACATGTTGGGTATAGCTATTTAAATTAAAATACTTTAGGGGTGCGTGGGTGGCTCAGATAAGCGTCAGACCCTTGGTTTTGGCTCATGTCATGATCTCACAGTTGTGGGATCGAGCCCCACATTGGGCTCTGTGCTGAGCACGGAGCCTGCTTGGGATTCTCTCTTTCCTTCCTTCTCTGCTCCTCCCCCACTTGCACATACTCTTGCTCTCAAAAAAGAATAAGTAAAAAATTTAAAACACCATTAAAAATTTTTTTCCTTCCCTGAATTAATAACTCGTCAATTTTGGAAAACGTAGGAATGCTTATTGACCAGTTTCTTTAACTGTTTTTATTAAAAAAAGTTTTTTTAGTGTTTGTTTATTTTAGAGACAGAGCATAAATGGGGGAGGGGCAGAGAGAGCCAGAGACAGAATCTGAAGCAGGCTGCAGGCTCTGAGCTGTTAGCACAGAGCTGGACATGAACCATGAGAAGATGACCTGAGCTGAAGTCGGACGCTCAACCGACTGAGCCACCCAGGCGCCCCTCTTTCACTGTTTTTAGATTGTTGGTTGGGTCAAGATCATTATTATTGGTTATATTCAAAGTACTGTGGTTATATCCAACAACCAGAACTAGACTAAAAGAGCAGTGTTATGTGGAGAAGGGCAGGGAGAAGTATTTGGTCACTAGCATTTTAAAGAATTTAAAGCAATAATAAAATTGACTAAAAGTTTGCTTTTTTACTGTCACCACGATTCTGGACAGACAATTCATCCCCTTTTGTTTGTACCCATCTTGGATCTCTCCTATCATCCTGACCTTGGTAGGCCACTGAAAAAAGGCATTTGTTACAAGGCTGTGGAACCCAAAGATAGGGAGGATGTCTTGGCGTCCCAAGAGTGGAATCTGGAACTGGAAAGCTGGCAGGAATCTAAGCAGCTCTTCTCAGATTTTCTTCTTAGGCTATATTCATCTCTGCACACGAACTTTATCTGTCTCTACTCCACAGCTCCCAAATTCACTTGGTCTCAGTTCCACACTAGTTAGCATCTTTATCTTAATTTCAGATTCCAGGGTTAGAGAATCTGATTGGTCCAGCATGGCGTCAGGAGTCCACCCGTGCACTAACAAGCTGTGTCCAGGGCACAGAGTTATATAGGACAGTCCTGACTTTTGAGTCCCACACCTCAACAATGGGGCAAGTTCTCAGAGAAGAAGAATGGATTGGGCACCTGTGGCAAAAGGTGTAGATATGTATGTATGCATTTTTAAATAATAGATCACACATGATTTTAAGAAACATGGTAATAAGTAGAAGGATGCCCTTTTCCCACTGAAGTAACCACTTGTGATCCTACTTTTAGTGCCTTTATTTTTGTTTTGTTTTTATTGAGATCTAACTCACAGACATGAAATTAATCATTTAGGTATGTATACTTCAATGGTTTTTAGTATATTCACAGTAGTATGCAGCCATCACCACTATCATTTCCATCATTCCAAAAAGAAACGCTGTACCTATTAGCAATCACTCCCAATTGCCCCCTCCTCCATTCTCTGTCAACCAGTCTACTTCTGTTTATGATTTACCTATTCTGGACATTTGTATAAATGGAATAATACGTGTGGGCTACTGTGTCTGGCTTTTCACATAGCTTAATATTTTCAAGGTTCAACCATGCAGTGGCATGTATCAGCACTGTATTCCTTCTTATGACTGAAGATAATATTCCACTGCACGGATATACCACGTTTATTCGTTCATTCGTGGACGGACCCTTGGGTTGTTTCCACTTCTTGGCTATTGTGAAGCGTGCTGCTGTAAATATCAGTGTACAGATTTTTGTGTTTTCACTTCTTTTGGGATATACCTAGGAATAGGCTTGCCTACTCATAATGGTAATTTATCTTGATGTATATATACATATATGTGTGTGTGTGTGTGTGTGTGTGTGTGTGTGTGTGTGTGTTTTAGGTTTATTTTGAGAGAGAGAGAGAGAGAAAGTGCACACTCATGAGGACTGGAGGAGCAGAGAGAGAGAGGGAGAGAGAGAATCCCAAGCAGGCTTCGCATAATCAGTCGGGAGCCCGATATGTGGCTTGAACTCACAAACCGTGAGATCATGACCTGAGCCAAAATCAAGAGTTGGATGCTTAACTGACTGAGCCACCCAGGTGTCACTTTTATGTTTAATTGTTTGAGGAATTGCCAAACTATTGTCCAAAGTGGCTGTACCATTTTACATTTTCACCATCAATGTGTCAGGTTTCCAGTTTCTTACATCTAACATTTGTTATTTTCTGTTTTATTAGTTATAGCCATCCTAGTGGGTGTGAGGTGATAACTTCTTGTGGTTTTGATTTGCATTTCTCTAATGACTAATGATAATAGCATATTTTAATATGCATATTGGCCATTTGTGTATTTTCTCTGAAGAAATGTGTATTCAAATCCTTTGCAAATTTTTTAGCTGGGTTTTGTCTTTTTATTGTTGAGATTTGAGTTCTTTGTATATTCTGCGTACTAGACTTACCAGATATATGTGATTTGCAAATATTTCTGCCATTTTGTGGATTGTTTTCACTTTCTTGGTGTAATGCATTTCAATGTAAGCTTTTAATTTTTTGTGCATAATACACCATAGTTTATGTAGAGGAACAGAAAGCACAGAAAAACTTTCATAACATTCTATTTGTATACGTTCAAGTTTTTAATTTGATGAAGTCCAATTTATGTCTTCCCTTTGATTGCCATATTGTAGAACCCATTGTCTAATGCCAGATGTAAAAATTTATACCTATGTTCTTTCTAAGAGTTTCAGAGTTTTAGCTCTTAGATTTAGGTGTTTGATTCATTTTGAATTAAATTTTGTATAAGATATGAGGTAGGGATCGAAATTCATTCTTTTGCACATGGATATCCAGTTGTCCCGGTATCATTTGTTTTTGGCTTATTTTTTACATTTGCCAGTTTATTATAAAAGATATTATAAAGTATTCAGATGGACAGCCAGATGAAAAGGTGCATAGGGTGAGATCTGGAATAGTACCTCGTGCTTTTGTCTCCAGGGAACTGGAGTGTGATAGCTACCTCCCAGCAGTGGATGCATTTGCCAACCTGGAAACTCCCGCACTGGTTTTTGAATAGTCTGTTCTGCCCACTGAATGGTTGCCACTTAATGGTTGCCATTGAATGACACCTTTGTCAAAAAAATCACTGGACCATAGATGTGTAGCTTTATCTCTGAACTCCCAGTTCCGTTGGTCTATATGTTTATCCTCATGCCAGTACCACATTGCCGTGATTAACTTTGCAGTGTTTTTAAATCAGGAAGTGTGAATCCTTCAACTTTGTTCTTTTTTAATATAGTTTTGGCTCGTTAGAGTCCCTTGCATTTCCATATAAATTTAGAATCAGATCGCCCATTTTTGCAAAGATAGGCAGTGGGCATTTTGGTAGGGATTGCATTGACTCTTTTAGTTCTTTTGATAATAGAGTATAGTTAAGATTACAGACTCTAGAGCCACACTGCTTCTTAACTTCTGAACCATACTGGGTATTTGGCTCCCTGAGTCATTTTTTAAAATATTTACTTTTTTTTTTTTTTAACTGCTGAATGATTTTCAGTAATAATCATGAAATGAAGCTTAAAGTATTATGTATTTCAAAATAGTATAGTTCTGCTTATTGCTTCTGTCGCCTTCTTCTGTACGCAACGCCCCCCCCCCGCCACTGATTTTAGAATTTTTTTGTTGAGTTCCACTGTATTGATGTTGTTTCATGTTGGTATGGGTACCGCACATGAGATTGGAAGAATTTTGTTTTAATTGTGTAATTAATTCTTTGAATAACTTCCCAAGTTCCTACAGGACAAAAAAGAAACAATTGATAATTAATAAGTGAATTCCAACTACTTGGCAATGGCAAAGAATGAAATCTGGTCATTTGTAGCAACGTGGATGGAAACTGGAGAGTGTTATGCTAACTGAAATAAGTCAGGCAGAGAAAGACAGATACCATATGTTTTCACTCATATGTGGATTCTGAGAAACTCAACAGAAGACCAGGGGGGAGGGAGGGGGGGAGTAACAGAGAGGGAAGGAGGCAAACCATAAGAGACTCTTAAATACTGAGAACAAACTGAGGGTTGATGAGGGGTGGGGAAAGTGGGTGATGGGCATTGAGGAGGGCACCTGTTGGGATGAGCACTGGGTGTTGTGTGGAAACCAATTTGACAATAAATTTCATTAAATAAATAAGTGAATTCTGATAAAACAAGCAACTACAAAAGACACAAGTTAGGCAGTTCCCAAAATCGTGCCCCTGATGTTAATGTATTTTTTGTCATTGTTAACGTTTTTTCTTTTCCTTTCTTTTTCTTTCCCTTCCTCTTCCTTTCCTTTTCTTTTTCTTTTCCCTTTCCTAGAGAGAGCACACACACCAGGAGGAGAGAAGGGCAGAGGGAGAGAGAGAATCCTAAGTAGGCTCCATGGTCAGCGCTGAGGCCCACGCGGAGTTAGATGCAGGGGCTCAATCTACCATCATGAGATCGTGACCTGAGCCTAAATTAAGAGTCAGTCACTTACCCAATTGAGTCCTCCAGGCGCCCCTGTTAATATATTTTCTTGATTCATTCTTTAGTTACAAAGCGAATAACAGTTTGATAAGAATATATTTTAGTATTAAATACTAAATTCAGTGCAATATATACGTGTGAGCTAAAATGTGCGCTTCCTATGCCTCTCATTTTGCACTGTTTTAAATATTAAACACACTCCCAAGTTGTCTCATAGAAGATAGAGTTGAAATAACTCAAGTTCTGTCTCTTCATCTTTACAATCACTGTGGTGTTTATTTAAAATCTGTTGTATGCATGTAGGGCTCTAGAGTGCCACACAGGGATTGGGGGATACTCACTGCCCCTAAGAAACTTTGGACTGTTCTGGACCAGTTAGAGATTTACTGTCCAAACAAATGCACTTAGCTGAGTCTTGATTGGGAAGAATCTTGACAGTATTTAGTCTTCCTAGCCATGAATGTGGAATATTTCCCCATTTATGTAGTTCTTGAGTTTCTTTCATCAGGCTTTTATAGCTTTCCTCATACAGATCTGACACATATTTTGTTAGATTTATATACAAGAATTTCGTTTTGGGGATGCTAATGTGAATGGTTCTGTGTTTTTAATTTCAAATTCCACTTGTTCATTGATAATATGTAGGAATATGATTGACTTCTGTATACTAACCTTGCATTTTGCAATCTTGCTATACTTGCTTATCAGTTCCAGGCGGGTTTTTCTTTTTGTTGATTCCTTCGGATTTTCTATGTAGAAACATGTCTTCTGTGAACACTTTTATTTTTTTCCTTCTTGGCCAGTATACCTTTTCTTTTCTTTTCTTTTTTTTTTGTCTTAATGTATTAGTTATGGCTTCTAGTACAGTGTTGAAAATGGTGAGAGGGCCATCATTGCCTTGTTCCTATCTTAGTGTGAAGCTTCTGGTTTTTCACTTATTTTTAATTCTTCAGTTGCTTTCCTTTTGAATGTAGAGGCATATTCTAAAGTTGTTTTTTCTCTCCAGCAACTTTAGATACCATTTCAGAGTTTCCATTTCATAAGATGAGGAAATAGTGTCTACACAACCCTCCATTGCTTGTACCCAATTTTTGTCAGTCATCGTGCCACAAATGTGGCACCAAAGTTTACAGTGCTCTAGTGCTTTGTCTGACCGTATTATAAAGGTCAAAAACCAGTGAGTAACATTTATGTTGTTATGATTGTATAATAGCTTTCCCTACAGAATCTACTAGGGTGTTTGGACCAGTAGGGGAGGAAGTAAAATCCTGTCATTACATTATTTTGCTTTAAGGACAGTGTTTCAAGAATCAAGGTCAAAAGGTTTCTCTTATACTCCAAAGTTTACTATCAAGCCATAATTTATCATTTTTCATCATGAAATAGGTTTTGCACTTTATCAAGTGCCTAGTTTTCTATCCCCTGAGATGGTTATATTTTTTCTTTAATCTTTTAATGCCATAAATTATCCTCTTAGGTTTTCTGGTCATAAACTACTTTTGTATTATTGGGTAAGTACTGCGTGATCATGATTTCTTTTTGAATACTCCATTGGATTCAGTTAATAGTTTATATGGGAGTTTTGCATCTTTATCTTTTGTGAACAGCTTGGCTTGAAAGTGCATAATTTTCTGGACTTGGGACTTCATGGAATTGAGAGGAAAGATCAGTTTTTCTCTCGTGCAGTATTAGACATACAATGTTCTTTGACCAGATGGTGATAACCAGAAGAGCTCTGCCTGCCAATCTTGTGGCAGTTCGTATTCTTTCAGAAATTCATCTTTCACCTGGATTTTCAAATCTGTTTATAGTTCATAATATTTTGCATAGTTTTTAGCATTTCTGTCATCTATAGCATTTTCCCTTTTTTCATTTTGCTCTACCTATATTCTTTCCTTTTAGTATTGTCTTCTGTGTCTTGTTTTTATTTGTCTGATTTTGTTCTTTGGGTTTTCTTTGTTCTGAACTGGCTTGCCAAAAAATTTAGCTATCTTAACATTAATGATTTGTATTAGTATTTTTCTCCATTTTATTTACTATTTTTCTTATTCTTTGGATTTTCTCTTCTAAAAGCTTCTTAAGTTGAAAAGTAATAAGCTCATCTATTTCCATTCTTTCTTTGTACTCGATAAGCATATTCGAATCTATAACTTCATAAAAACCACCTTGGTAACCCACAGACATTAAGCTGCACAGCTTTCTTTGTTATCCGTCTGGGAGAATTTCATAATTACTCCCTATAAAGTCCTCTCTAAATTATGGATTATTTATTATCATGGGCTTCTCTGTTTTTAAAAATCATTATAGACATAAGGGTGCTCATGTATTAAGCTTCCCTTTTGTACTGAGTTCTTGGCACATTTTGGGCAGAGAACATACACCTGGCATCTGTTGAGGCTTCCTCTGTGACTAGTACGTAGAACTTTTTGTAAATGTCACATGCTAAAAATGTACTCTGGATATTTTTATTTATTAGAGAGCTTACTATCTTCATACCTGCTGTGTATTTAATTTTGTGTTTCATGCTTGATTTATGTTTCTGAGAGGGCTGTGTCAAGTCTTTGTGATTTCTGTTTAGTCTTTCCTCCTTAGTTCTGAAAGTTGTTGCTTTATGTATTTTGAGGCTATGCTGTCAGGTACATACACACTTCCTTGAGCAGTACTATGTTAAAACTTAATTTACTTATATTTGTATTCTTGCATTTCCTTATTGAACAGAAATTTGACATCATATTCAATAAGTTCTTCCAGCATCTCATTCATATTATTTACTAAGAAAGAACTATGATCTCTTTGTGGATGTTCTTCAACTTCTTCGTTTTTAAAATTTTATTTATTTTGAGAGAGGGGGAAAGAGAGAATCCCAAGCAGCCAGAGCCAGATGTGGGGCTTGAACTCACAAACTACGAGATCATCACCTGAGCCAAAATCAAGAGTTGGACGCTTACTCAACTGAGCCACCCAGGTGCCTCAACTTCCCTTTTGAATTATTCCTCTCATTTGTGCTAGTTGCTTTTTAGGTTTGTTGCTTAATTATGATGCTTGGACTTTTTTTCCCCCCCATTGCATTCATGAGTTAATTCTGTTGTTTCTTAGACCTTAGGTCTTCCTCTTTAGCGGATTCTTCATTTTAAATTTAAAAATATTTTTAAGAAATATTGTGTGAGAAGAGAACAAGAGATTCATCACATAATGATAAAACAGTTCACTAAGAGGCCCTACATGTAAATGCACCTAACAGCAGAGCTTCAGAATACAGGAAGTAAAAACTCCTGGAACTGGAAGGAGAAATAGAGACATTTGTAATTATATAATTATAAGTGGAGATTTTACCATTTCTCTTTTAGTACTCTACAGAACAAGCGAATAGAAGATAAGCAAGGATTGGGGCACCTGGGTGGCTCAGTTAAGCATCCAACTTTAGCTCAGGTTATGATCTCATGGTTTGTGAGTTTGAGCCCTACATTGGACTCGCTGCTGTCAGCATAGAGCCCATTTTGGATCCTCTGTCCCCCTCTCTGCCCCTCCCCTGCTTGTGGGTACACATGCACGTGCTCTCTCTTTCTCAAAAATAAATAAATGTTAAAAAAAAAAAGCAAGGATTTAGAAACACTGCAAAACACCATCAACCAAATAAATCTAATTGACATTTGTAGAATGCTCCACCAACATCAGAACATACATTTTTTCTGAGTGCGCATAGAACATTCACCAAGATAAGCCATATTCTGGATTATAAACAAATATTAACAAATCTTAAAGAGTTGAAATCATCAACTATGTTCTCCAGCCATAATGAAGTCAGATTAAAAATCAGTAACAGATGACAAGAAGATTCAAAGTTGTGGAAATAATATTTCTAAATAATCCATGGATCAAAAAGTCTCTAGGGGAATTTTAAAATATTTTGAACTAAATGAAAATGAAAACACAGCATATCAAAATTTGTGGGAAAGAGCCAAAGATGTGCTAAGAGGCATTAAGTGCATTTATCAGAAGAGTAGATCTCAAATCAATAATTTAAGCTTCTGTCTTAAAACTAGAAGAGCAAAATAAACCCAAGTCAAATAGAAGAAAGGAACTAATAAAGGTAAGCCAGAAATGAATGAAATTGAAAATAAGAAAAAAGAAAATCAATGAAACCCAAAGCTGTTTGTTTTATTTTTTTAAAAAGATCAGTAAAATACATAAGCCTATAGCCAGACTAGCAAAGGAGAAAAAAAAAAAAAAAAAAGACACAAATTACTAGTACCAGGAATGAAAGAAGAGCTACCACTACAGACTGTATGGACATGGAAAGGATACAAGATAACTCTAAGGACATAAATTCAACAACTTAATGGAGCAGTTCTTCAAAGAACTGTATTTCCTATTTTTACTGTGACAAATCACCACAAACTAAGGGCTTAAAACAGTATAAACTTATCTTACAGTTCTGGAGGCCAGAATGATGGGAGTCTTACTGGGTAAAATCAAGTTGTCAACAGGACAGCATTCCTTTCTGGAGGCTCTAGGGGAAAATCTATTTCCTTATTGTTTTCCAGCTTCTGGAGTCTGCCAACATTTCTTGGCTCATGGCTCCTTTCGAGTTCTTTTCTCCTCGCTCTGAAGACTTCTGTCTCCCTCTTCCATGTTAAGGACCCTTGTGATTATATTGGACGCACATGGATAATCTCTCTGCTTTAAGGTCAGCTGATGATCAACCTCAATTCTATCTTCTACCTAAATTCCCCTTTGTCGTGTAATATATTCAGTTTCTGGGGATTAGGATGTGGCCATCTTGGGGCGGGGGGAGGCATTATTCTGCCTACCACTCCACATACTCATACTCACCCCAAGGTAAAATAACCATCAGCTCCCCCTCTTTCATGTGTCTCCCCTACAAAAGCCTCTGTTCTAATTTTTGTCTCTGTGATTTTGCCTATTCTTGGTACCTCATGTGAGTGGAATCCTACAATATTTGTCCTTTTGTGTCTAGGTTATTTTACCTAGCATATTGTTTGTAAGGTTCATTCTTGCTGCTCTCATTGTTTGACAGAGTACAAAGATAATTCATGGAAAAGGATATTTTCAGCATAAATGTGGGAACACATTTAAAACCTTTAAATCTCATACCTTATACAAAAATTAACTCAAAATGTGTCACAGTTCTAAGTATAAAATTTAAGACTGTAAAAATATAAAACTTTTAGACGTAAGTAGAAGATCTTTGTGACCCAGGGTTTGGCAGTGAGATTTTAGACATACACCAAAGACACAATGCATGAAACAAAAATTTGATAACCATCAAAACTAAAAACTGCTGCAAAAAAATACTATTAGAATGGAAAGATAAGCCATTAATTAGAATATATGTGAAAACCATAGATGAGATTTGTATCCAGAATGTATAAAGAAAGCACAATGGTAATTAACCCAGTTTTAAAAAGGGCCAAAGATTAAATAGATGCCTCACCAATTCAGCATCATTAGCCACTAGGGAAATGCAAATCTGAACCATGATGAGATGTTACACACCTATTAGAACAGCTAAAATTGGAAAACATAGTGACAGTACCAGATGCTGGCAAGGATACAAAGAACTTGATCTTTTATACATTGCTGGTAAGAATGCAAAATGGTACAGCCATTCTGGAAAAGAGGTGGAATCTTAACTGTACATTTACCGTATACCCAACTGTCCCATTCCCAGGTTTTTACTTAGAGAAATGAAAGCCTACGTGTACACAAAAACCTCTACACAAATGTTTAGTTGTTTTGTTCATAGTTGTTAAACTTGGAGACAATCTAAATGTCCTTCAGTGGGTAAATGGAGAAACAAATTGTCATTCAGCTATACTGTGGAATACTATTCAGCAATCAATAGAAATGAGCTATTGATATACTCATGTGTTAGGGTTCCCAAGACCACTTCTATCTTGAGAGACTCACTAGAAGGACTTAATGTGACTCCATGTATAGTTTTATTCAAGGCCAAGATTTATTACAGCAGGATAGTAAAGATACACAGCTGGATCGTAAGGGAAAAAGACACAGATGAAGTCTGGAGGAATCCACGTGTAGGCTCCCTTATTCTGTCTCCCCTGGGAGAATTCATGGATTGGAAGACTCTGTTAAGATGTCAGTTCTCCTCAAATTATCTGTAAGTTCAACACAACCCTAATCAAAATTTCAGCAGACCTGACACAGAAGTCCATAAGCTGGTCCTCACAATTACATAGACATGTTAAGGATGACAATAATCAAGACAAATTTGAAGAACTTAACTATTTGATTTTTAAGACTTAAGACCGAGCCATAATGGTTAAGACAGTAACGAATATAGTATTAAGACAGCATAAAGATAAATAGATCAGTGTAACATAGCAGAGTGTGGAAATAAACTAAGTACAGTGAGTTGATTTTTTGATACAAGTGCCAAAGCAATTCAATGCTAAAAAGAAAGCCTTTTTTTTTTTTTCAACGTTTATTTTTATTTTTGGGACAGAGAGAGACAGAGCATGAACGGGCAAGGGGCAGAGAGAGGGAGACACAGAATCAGAAACAGGCTCCAGGCTCTGAGCCATCAGCCCAGAGCCTGACGCGGGGCTCGAACTCACGGACCGCGAGATCGTGACCTGGCTGAAGTCGGACGCTTAACCGGCTGCGCCACCCAGGCGCCCCAAGAAAGCCTTTTAATGTTGGAACAAGTGGATATCTTTTTGGGGAGAAAATGAGCCTCAACCCCTATGTCACAATATAAACAAAAACATTAATTTGATGTGGGTTTACAGGCCTAAGTATGGAAAATAAAAAATGTAGAATATCTTCATGACCTTGGGGGTCAGTTACTATGAAAGAAAAAAAACTTGGCAAATTGGACTTCTCCTTAAAAGACACCACTAAGAATGTCAGAGAGATAAGGGGAAAATAATGTGCCGTGCATATATATCTGACTTCATCATCAGTTAGGTGGCATGGTCTTGTTTGTATAACTTTCTTTTTTATTTATTTTTTTAAAAGTAAACTCCACACCCAATGTGGGGTTTGAACTCAACCACTGTAAGGTCATGAGTTGCATGCTCCACGGACGAGCTGCCCTCCTCCCCTCACCCCCCCAGCATGTCATGTTTCTTACTCAGATGCAGTCAGAATAGCAATGTTGCTGTGGCTGTCATGGCTGTGTATCAGCCTTTTCTTTAAACATCCATTTTCACTGAAAGCAAAAATGCCCATTCTTATTTACTTATTTATTGTCCATTTTGGTAATCCTTTATCGGCACTCCTCTAGTACAACAGCAGCTCTCTTTAGTATGCATCAGATTCACTTAGAGGGCATTTTATTTGTGTATTATTTTTTTTTTATCGCGATTTACCAACAGCACTTTATTTTTGTCTTCTCGACATCTTGTTCCACGGCCTCCTTGGCCCTTTCTGCCGGGGCATCAGAGTCCAGCGTTGGCACCAGCCGTGTAAACACTGGCTGCAGTTCTCCTCCTCCTCTGTTGTGACTCTGACTTCCTCCTTGCAGACATTCCGTATGGGCATGACTGGTCCTGTCAGCTGGGTTTGACCGATTTGAGGTCTTCCGGAGAGCGCTCCCAGAGAGGGGCAGAGAGAGAGAGGGAGACACGGAACCGGAAGCTGGCTCCAGGCCCCGAGCTGTCAGCACGGAGCCGGACACAGGGCTCGAACTCGCAAACTGGGAGATCATAACCTGAGCTGAAGTTGGGGGCCGAGGGCGTCCAGGAAGGAGGATGGGCTGGGAGCGGTGCCGCCACCACGGCACGCCGGCCTGCAGGACTCTGCAGACTGGTTCTGCCCTCTTGGATTCCACCGAGATCACTGGTTCATGCCGCCTCCTTGTGGACGCCAGCCTCTCGAGACTCTTCTGAGCTGAAGGCCCTGCCGGCTCGCACTTGGGTGTGACGCTGCAGCAGAGGGCACCTTGCTGTGGGCTGGAGGGGTCCAGGCGCAGGGTGCGGGTGAGGCACCAGGCCTTTGGTCTGTGGATCTTACAAGCCTGCTGGTTGAACCACAAGGCGCGAGCCACTGTGGTCCTCGTGGAAGTGGGACTTCGGGGTCCTGCCTTTGCGGCCGCTGGCGGTGGCTGCTCCAAGAGGGGATAGCCAGTGGGAAGGGACGGGCGTCGCAAAGCCATTTAGGCATTTTAAAACGCAGATTGCTAGGCCTCAGCTCCAGAATTTCTGATTCAGTAGGTCTGGAATGGGCTGGAAATTTTGGATTTTTAACAACTACTCAGGTGATTCTAATGATGGTGGTCAGGGCACGCGCTGAGGACCAGTTTCCCGGTGGATTTAACCCTCGTTGCACATCTGAATCACCTCAGGAGTTTATTCCTCCCTCCTTTTTTCAGAATTAGACTTGGCTCAATTAAATGAAAGTGTTTGGAAGCCCTGCTGAGCATGGTGTTAGTGGAATTTTATGAATATTTCTAACAGAATCAGCTCGTCACAAATAGTTCCTTCCTTTACTTCACGGCACCATAGCACCTGTGTGATGAATATAAATGGTGGAAGTATTGGCTAGCTATGTGGTTTGCTGGTTCTCCCCAAGCAGATAATTCCTAATTCTGTCAATAATTCACTTTGGTCTTGGCCAAATGCTGTAATTTTTTCAAAGCCTTGGTTTTCTTTTCTTTTTCTTTTTTTTTTTTAAGATTTTATTTTTATTTTTAATGTTTATTTATTTTGGAGAGAGTGAGAGAGTGCAAGCGGGGGAGGGGTTAGAGAGGTTAGGCACAGAATGTGAAGCAGGCTCCAGGGCTTGAGCTGTCAGTGGGGCTTGAACTCAGTGAACCGCGAGACCATGACCTGAGCCGAAGTCATACGCTTAACTGACTGAGCCTCCCAGACACCCCTAAGATTTTATTTTTAGGTAATCTCTATGTGCAACGTGGGGTTCAAATTTACAACCCCGAGATCAGGAGTTGCTCCACTAACTGAGCCAGCCAGGTACCCCGGTTTTCTTCCCTTTAAAAAACATTTTTTTTTAATGTTTATTTATTTTTGTGAGAGAGAGACAGAGAGTGAGTGGTGGAGGGGCAGAGAGAGAGGGGGGGAGATGCAGAATCAGAAGCTGGCTCCAGGCCCTGAGCTGTCAGCATGGAGCCTGACGCAGGGCTCGAACTCACAAACTGTGAGATCATAACCTGAGCTGAAGTCAGCCACTCAACCAACTGAACCACCCAGGCACCCCTCTTCTCTTTAACATGACATTAGAAACACCTTTCTCTTCATTTTACAGTCATCATTGTAAGAGTTGTCAATGGATGCTAAATCTGGGGGTGGGGCAAGATTTGTAATAATTATTTGCATGCTCTTGAAGTGCCTCCTGCAGATTACTTAACAGTTGCAAAGGGGAAAAAAGTAACTGTACTGTGGAGAGATTGGCTATCCTTTTGACTGGGTGGTTAAGGTGAACATCATCAGTGAGGGGAAGGTGGACATTTGTCTCTAGATGATACCATTACAAGGACACAGCATCGCTTAGGGAATAGTCTGATAGTGCACACCTGCAATCTAATCATAAGAGAACATTAGACAAACCCAAAGTGAGAAGCATTCTATATTTTTATCTAGGGTTTGTATTCTTCTTAAATATGAATGTCATAAAAAATAAAGATTGAGGAACTGTTCCAGTTTGAAGATTAAAGACACATGATAGCTAAAAGCAGTCAGTATGTGATCCTAGACTGGCTCATGTACCGAAGAGGAAAAAGTGCAATAAAGGATAGTATTGGAATATGGACGGTGGGTTAGGTAAAAAGCATTAGTTTTGAATTTCCTGAGATTGGTAACAGTACTGCTAGTTATGTAAAATAATCTCTCTGTTCTTAGGAAATGCATATTGAAATATCTAAAGGCAAAAGCATATGGATGTGGGTAATTTAAATCGGGTCAGAAAACTATGAGAGCAGATAAATGGAGCAAAGACAGAGGTATTCTTTGTACTGTTCACGTGATTTTTTGGAAAGTTTGAAATTACTCCCAAATTAATTTTTTTTTTTTAATTTTTTTTTTTTTCAACGTTCATTTATTTTTGGGACAGAGAGAGACAGAGCATGAACGGGGGAGGGGCAGAGAGAGAGGGAGACACAGAATCGGAAACAGGCTCCAGGCTCTGAGCCATCAGCCCAGAGCCCGACGCGGGGCTCGAACTCATGGACCGCGAGATCGTGACCTGGCTGAAGTCGGACGCTTAACCGACTGCGCCACCCAGGCGCCCCAATTTTTTTTTTTTTAAAAGAACATCCTCTTTTTATTTCAGGATAGCTGTAAGGGAAAAAAATCTGTATAAAAATGTTTTCAAAGAACATTGTGCTTTACAAATGATGGTTCATATGCTGCTTTGCGTAGCTTTAGGCCTTGTTCTGTGGTGGTCTCAGCTAGGGTGTTGGCTTCTGAGAGCCTGCACGAGGTCACCATGCCCTTCCTTGTGACACCCAACCCCCTGGAGGGCAGCCCCCCCCCCCCCGGGTGCCCACTGCAAGGCTGCACCTGAACGCGAAGTGCCACACCTGACCAGAGTCT
This sequence comes from Lynx canadensis, assembly GCF_007474595.2. Lineage (NCBI taxonomy): Eukaryota > Metazoa > Chordata > Mammalia > Carnivora > Felidae > Lynx > Lynx canadensis. Next base: position 11,568,060 of record NC_044313.2, read on the forward strand.
GTTGTTACGTATTGTAATATTGTACATGTAGCTGTGAAAAGTGCCTTTTTTTTTTTTTCAGCCCAAAATGGAGTTAATCCTGACTGGGAGAAGAAAGTAATTGAATATTTTAAGGAAAAGCTGAAGGAAAATAACGCTCCGAAATGGGTAAGTTTATTGCTGCTGGGTTGGGCTGACTTCCAGGTTCTCTCTGTAGAGTGGTAATCCACGTAAAATTTTAAACTATATATACACATTATATATATACTATATGTATACATTAATGTGCCCTGTCTTCTGCATTAAGTGTATATGTATTAAAAGATTTTGCCCTCTTTCAACTGAAACGTCGAGCAGTTCGGTGCTTCTATGTTGGTGCCTCTAGGTGGCAGTAACTGACCATATTACTCTCTAAGACCAAAAAAAAAAAAAAAAAAAAAAAAGGTGTGAGTCTCTATTATCTTTGTTTTATTGCTTTCATTTAAAAAGAATTGGCATGTACTAGGTTGTTTTTAATGTTTATTTATTTTCGAGAGAGATGAGAGACAGAGTACAAGCAGGGGAGGGGCAGAGAGAGAGGGAGACACAGAATCCGAAGCAGGCTCCAGGCTCTGAGCTGTCAGCACAGAACCTGATGTGGGCTCTAACTCACGAACTGCAAGATCATGACCTGAGTCGAAATCAGGTGCTTAACCAACTGAGCTACTCAGGTGTCCCTGGGATGTACTCGTTTTAAGAGAAGAGCTCAGTAAGGCAAATGCCTTTCTGCTACTTGCGAAGTTTACATTAGAGTCCAGTGTCATTATACAAACTAGGAAGAACTCAGTACTTTTATGCCCAGCACTTATGTTAACTGTTGAGATCATTGGCTTCCTAATGGGGTTTGGGGTGTGTGTGTGTGTGTGTGTGTGTGTGTGTTGCAGTTTGGGTCTGGATATATAGTTTCTGTATATGTGCTTAATGTTTTACAGATAGGAGTATTGACTTGTTTTCCTTTAAGGTGCCATCATTGAATGAAGTTCCCCTTCATTACTTGAAACCTAACAGTTTTGTGAAGTTTCGCTGCATGATTCAGGATATGTTTGACCCTGAGTTTTACATGGGAGTTTACGAAACGGTTAATCGAAACACAAAAGCACGTGTATGTATTGCTTTTTTTCATGAAACTTTCTGTTTGTAATTAGTGGTATTAATCTTATCCTTGTTGTTTCTGGTGGTTTTGATTCAGATATACTGATATGATACTGTTATTCTTTGTTTTGGATCATAGGTCCTTCATTTTGGAAAATACAGAGATGTAGCAGAGTGTGGGGTATGTATCCTTAAGATGTATAAAACATTTTTAGTAAGAATTTTTTTTCTTAAATGTTTATTTTTGAGAGAGAGAGAGAACACAAGGGGGTGTGGGGCAGAGAGAGGGGGGTGGACAGAGGATCCAAAGCAGGCTCTGTGCGACAGTGGAGAGCCCGATGTGGGACTCACAAACCATGAGATCGTAACCTGAGCCAAAATTAAGAGTCAAACGCTCAAACCGACTGAGCCACCCAGGTGGCCCAATATGAATTTTTTCTTAAGCAGCAAATTTATTTCCTTTGGTTGATCTTAAATGTATTTATCTTGTGTGTAAGTAAGTTCTAAGAAGTCACATGAATGTTTTATTTACCTTTTATTTGAGTTTCTCTGATGTGGATGTATTTTTGATCTTCTAAAAATCTCTTAGAAGGTGGAGTACTATAAGTAACAAAACTAATTCCTTTTCCTAATATCTCTATACTTGGTTAAAAAATTACAGGTTATGATAAGTTATTTTAAAATAAAAGTGGAAGATTAATTTAGGACTTAACACTGGCTTAATTAAATTTCATTAAATCCTGTCATCTTTTTGTAGGAGGAAAAATGTTTTTAATAAACTTAAGCTTTCTTTGATAAAAAGAGGTAATGGAAGCTCTCTTACATATCACGGGAAAGGCAAGAAGGCAGAGAACACCAGTCAGGATTATGTTTGGGAAAGGGATTGTCATGAGGTAGAAACTTACTAGGAAAGCAGTTATAGAGAGGACCTACAGTATATCTGCAGTTTTTTAAAAATTGCTTTTCTGATAAAAGCAAAAATATCTCCCATATTTTACTTTTTATGTGTTTTTCATGTGGTTCTATTGAAATTGATGGTAATTTTATTGTTGGGGAAAAAAACAGGTATCATAGGTGGGGATTGATCAGGTAGGTGCTTACGTAGAAAGGTGTCACCTCCATTCTAGGGTCTAGTTCTCTGGTTTGCTGATCCAGAATCTTAATTTAATCAGATTATGTAGGGCTTTTTATATTTTGGGAGTCTGACTCCTGCTTACCCGAACCTTAAGAGATTGATTTATAACCCTCATACCAGCCGTTAAGTCACAGTAGAAGCTGTGCCTGGCTGAATAAAGTGTTCTAGTTCAGGGGCCAGTCTGAACAGAACAGCCCTAATTTGGAAGGTTGCCGTGAAGATTACATTCAACAAAAATGTATCTTCCTACAGTTATTTAGGGGGACCCATGAAAGATGGATTTGTTCGTCTTAACACATGATGAACCAGGTCTCCCGACGTCTTTTTTTCTTTTACAGTGTTTCTACAAAGTAAAATGTGGGAGTAAAACGTGGTGCCAAATCGAATGAGTTAACTTTATAAATGCTTGCTGCCTCCCTTTTTTGAGGAATCCTAAGGCACATTAGCCGAATGTATTAATAAATACACAGTTTTGTCCAGTACACAAAATGCAATATCACCATAGATTACCAAATCTCAGCATCTGGAAATAGGAAAATATAAAAGATGATGTGTCTGTCCACGTGTGACACTTCCGAAGGCAAATAGTTTCTATTGTTTTGCTAAAGGTCATAAGTAAAAGCACCAAACTAGGAAAACTTGGGGCCTGGAAAGAAAGCAACACGCAGAAAGCCCAGGTTGTACATATTGGCTAAGGCTCACACTTGATGTCTCTTGGGTTTGTGGGTCCTTGGGCCCTTGTTTTTTTCCTTACAAAATGGAATATATATTTTATTTTCTAAGAATTTTTTTGTACTATAAAAGTAGTATGTACTTATTAAAGTAACATTTTAATATTACATCCTGGGTTCTTTCTTACCTCTTAGGATTTTCTAAGTGTATTTGATATAGAGAACATGCCTCTTTTAGGGAATAATATCTGACTCCAGTCTCATATCAGTTACCTCCTAATGAATGTTTCATTAAGTTCCTGTTTTGTAGGCTGATTCTGATCATTTTCTATGAAAGAGACAATGGAAGTACCATGTATCCTGTTTATTAAAAAGGATTTAATTTTGTAACAGGGTGCTGTGTATTATGGATTTGAGGGAAGCTAGTATATTCATCATTGCATGTGAAATGATTTTATGTCCATTTTCCTTTTTAAAAAATGACAGTTTGGATTTGGTATTTGTTTTTTAGTTCTTAATGTGTAATATTTACAATGATTTATAAATAACATGAAAAAAGTGACTTGCTAATTAAAATTTTTGTTTTTGTTTTTCTTAGTAAAATTTTAAATATACTTTTTGTGTACATCACAGCCTCAACAAGAAGTTGATTTAAACTCTCCACGGACTACCACATTGGAAAGACAAACTTTCTATTGTGTTCCAGTGCCTGGGGAATCTACGTGGGTAAAAGAAATATCCTTTATCTGAAGTTTCTTCCATATTGAATGGTTCCTGATTAATTGAAAAGACCACAATTAGGGAGGGGTACCTGGGCAGCTCAGTTGGTTAAGTGTCCACCTCTTGATTTCCACTCAGGTCATGATCCCATAGTGTGTGAGTTCAAGCCACGAATCCACCTCTGCACTGACAGTGTGGAGCTTGCTTGGGATATTCTCTCTCTCTCTCTCTCTCTTTCTCCCCCTCTCCTCCTTCCTCTCCCTCTCTCTTCTCCCCCTCTCCTCCCCACCCCTCCCCTCCCCTCCCCTCCCTCTCTCTCCCTTCCTCCCTCCCTCCCCCCCACCTTGTTCACACACACCCACTCTTTCTCTCAAAATAAATACATTTAAAAATAAAATAAAAAACAATTAAATTTTGAGTTTTTAGAAACTTCATCTTTTTATGCCAATGAAGTTAGCCGGGAAAAAATTGTTCTTCCTTTACAGAGGTTGGCTTTGTTTTAATGAGGTGTTTTTCATTTGTCCTAAATAAGAAAGCTTATAAAACAACCCAACTATTCATTGTGGAGAAATCATAAAATTATGGTATATTCCTATAGTGAAATACTGTTGGGGCACCTGAGTGGCTTAGTCAGTTAAGTGTCTGACTCTTGATTTCATTTAGTTCAGGGCTTGATCTCACAGTTCATGAGTTTGAACCCCAAGTCCAGGCTCTGGTGCTCGCAGTGCAGAGACTGCTTAGTATATTCTCGCTCGCTCTCTCTGCCCCGCCACTGCTCACACACACACTCAAAATAAATAGAAAAAACTTAAAAGAAATACTGTTAAAAAGATTGAGGTGGCTAAATTAAAGGTACTTGAAAAGTACCATAATTAAGTAAAAACATAGTTTCAAATTAGAGCTAATGCTGAATTTCTTAAGGGAAGGCAACATGTTGGCTATTTTGAGAGATGTGGAAACATCTTGGTGTCTTTTTTATTTTTTAAATTGTATAATTTTTTTAGTTAGTAACTTTTTTAGGCATAGTTCACATACCCTGAGATGCGTAGATTCTAAAGGTACACTGCAGTGATTTGGACAAATGCATACCCATTCCATTTACACCCGTCAAAGTAAAGAACTTGTGCCAGCAAGTTCCCTTGTGTCTTTTCCAGGCACCTGTCTCCTCTTGGAACCACTGTCCTGATTTCTTTCACTATAGCTTCATTTTACCTATTCTTGAGTGTCCTGAAATGGAAGCAAGAGAGAGTCTGTGTGTCTGATTTTTGTTCTGCATAACATATTTGAGATTCATCTCTGTATGTATGTTAGTAGCTCCTTCTTTTTTATCACTGATGGTATTTGTTTATATTTTTTTTCTGCTTGATGAGCTTTTAGGTTGTTTCCAGTTTGGAGCCTGGTGTTTTCTTTGTGAGAAGATTTTCAATTAAGTTTAACAGTTTTTTTCTGTGTCAGTTGTAATAAGTTGTATCTTTCAAAGAATTGTTTCAAAATCATTTAATCTAGTTGTACTTATGTCAGTATCAAAGCTTTTCATAATATTTCCTAGTTTTCCTTTTAATGTCTGGGGCATATCTAGCAATGATCTCTTTTCGTTTCTAGTAATACTAATTAATTTTTCTTTTATTCTTGGTCAGTGTTAGTGGTTTGTCAGAGAACCAACTTTAATTTTCTGTTTTCTATCTCATTGACTTCTGTTCTTGTTTCCTTTTATGATAGTTTGGTTTTAATTTTTCTCTCACTTCTCAAAGTGGATGCTCAGATCATTAATTTCAAATCTTTTATTTCTAATATTAACATTTAAGGCTATACATTTCTCTATAATCACTGCTTTAATTGCATTCCACAGATGTTGATTTGTTGTTTTCATTATCATTCAACTCAGACATTTTCTAATTTCCCTTGTGGTTTCTTCTTTGTTCCTTGATCTTTACAATAGTGTACTTGCATTCATCCACTTCATACTTAGTGCTGCTGCCATAACACTTGATTTGTACTTTAATTGTAGAGCCCCCAGTATATTATCATGTTTGCTTTAAACATTTGGCTTCTTTGTAAATTAAGAAATGAGGATGGGGTGCCTGGGTGGCTCTGTCGGTTGAGCATCTGACTTCAGCACAGGTCATGATCTCACAGTTCATGAATTCGAACTCGTGTCAAGCTCTACAGCTCAGAGCCTGGAGCCTGCTTTGGATCCTGTGTCTCCCCCTCTGTCTGCCCCTTCCCTGCTCACGCACTGTCTGTCAAAATTGGATAAATGTTAAAAAAAAATTTTTTAAGGAGAAAAATGTCTTTTATGTATTTTTGTGTGTATGTATCATTTCTAGCTCCCTTTGTTCTTTTTTAAGTTTATTTATTTTAAGAGAGCTTGAGCAAGGGAGGGACAGAGAGAATCCCAAACAGGCTTAACTGACTAAGCCACCCAGATACCCTTGTTCTTTTTGCTTTTATATAGAGTCATTTTCCTAAGCTTTTTTTTTTTTTTTTTAAAGTACACATCTGTTGGTGATGAATGAATTTTCTCAGCTTTGGTTCAACTGAAAATGTCTTTATTTCACCTATATTTTTGAAAGATGTTTTCGCTGGATATAGAATTCTTGATTGATAGCTGTTTTCCCTCCCCAGTGCTCTGGTGGTATTGTCCACTGTCTTCTGGCCTCCATTGCTTTTTTGATGCAAGGATAGCCATCATCTTACTGTATTCCTGTGTGTAATGTCTCTGATTTTCCTCTGGCTGCTTCTAATTTTCTCTCTTTGTCTGTGGTTTTCAGCAGTTTGACTGTGATGTGTGTGAGTATTTTTGTATTTATCTTGCTTGGGTATTTTTGAGATTTTGGATCTGTGGACTGGTACTTTTCAGGTTTCGGCCTTTATTTCTCCCAATGTTTGTCTGTCCAGTCTCTCATCATTGTGTCATTTTCTGAGGATCCACTCACATGATCATTAGATTCTTTGTTACTGTCCTCCTGGTGACTGGGCTTCTGGGAGACTTTTGTTTTTGTTTTTATTTTTATTTCAGGTATCTTATTTTTCTCTTCTTCATTTTTCTTTTTTTTTTTGTTTCCATTTCTCTGCTAACATTCCTCATCTTTAACTCATCTCATCTTTGCTTTTAAAATTGTGAATTTTATAATTGCCCTTTAGTGTCCTTGTCTGTGAATTCTAATATCTGAGTCATCTCTGTGTTATTAGTGATTTTTAAAAAAATTTTTTTTAACATTTATTTATTATTGAGAGAGACACACAGAGCATGAGCAGGGGAGGGGCCGAGAGATGGAGAGATACAGAATCCGAAGCAGGCTCCAGGCTCTGAGCTGTCAGCACAGCCCAGCGCGGGGCTCGAACTCACAAACCGCGAGATCATGACTTGAGCCGAAGTCAGACGCTTAACCTTAACCTTAAGACTGAGCCATCCAGGCACCCTGTTTTTAGTGATTTTTAAATTTTTTTTTTAATGTTTATTTTTGAGAGAGACAGAGCGTGAGGGGGGGAGGGGCAGAGAGAGAAGGAGACAGAATCCAAAGCAGGCTCTAGGCTCTAGGCTCTGAGCTGTCAGCACAGAGCCCAGTGCAGTGCTTGAACTCACGAACTGTGAGATCATGACCTGAGCCGAAGTCAGATGCTTAACCAACTGAGCTACCCAGGCGCCCCTGATTATTTTTAATCCTGATTGTAGGTCATATTTTCTTGTTTTTCATCTGTAGCTAATAATGTGTTACTATATGCTGATATACAATATTGTAGAAAGTTTGGTTTTGTCTTATCTCAGGAATGTTGCATTTTGTTCTGATAGGTAGGTGATTTAAGTTGATCCCTTGGACCTTGTTTGTCATGGCTTGGTTTTGGGATTGGTTAAGGTGGGTATGGAGTGGCCCTTGCTGTGTAGGACACAGTCCTTATTCATGAGATGCGCTATTTCTGGGTCACACTTAAGTGCCCGATATGTTCATCAGGGTCCAGTTCTAATATTGTACAGTTTCCCCCAGCTGCATTTAGCTTCCAACCAGCTAGCAGCTGTTCTCTGCTAGGCCTCAAGGAATCCTGACTTGAACATCACAGGTTTCAGTTCAGCCAAAGACCCAAATGGAACCTGCACAGATTTCTGGGTGTTTATCTGCAACCAGTAGCCTGAACTGGGTGTTCTGTTTTCTCTACCTAGCAAGGGCAGGGCCTTTACTTCTCTTTGTTGCAATTTGGGCAGTGTTCCAAGAGAAAGCTGGGAAGAATGTGGAGTTTATCCACTATGTTTTCTTATTCAAGGATTATAACCTTACGCTCCCTTACGGTGACTAGAAATCGTTGCCTTGTGTCTTTTGCCTAGTTTTACACTTCTTTATAGCAGGGGTTGGGGGCATGAGGCTAAGTTGCTACCTTCATAATCAAAACTGGAAGTCTAGTCTTCTTTTAAAAGAATGTTTTAATTTTAACCAAATTGCCAAACTAGTAATCTTTTATTGGTCCTGTAATTAGCATACCTTAGGATATTCATTTCATGGTGGACTTTTCTTAACTTATTTAACGCCTATGTTAATGCAAACCAAGCTCGAGTCAGTCCTTCAACGTCCTACACCCCCAGTCGTCACAAGAGGAGTTATGAAGATGATGAAGATATGGACCTACAGCCCAGCAAACAGAAAGACCAGCATGCGGGTGCCAGACAAGCAGGTATTGTGTGCCAGTGGGCTTTCTGTAGACTTCTCTCTCAGATTCGGTTTCAGAGTGAATTGTCGTGTGATGCAGCTCTAGATTTAGGAGCTGGCAGTGATGGGACAACCTCACTTTCAAGTTTATCGCAATTATAGACGGTTTTGAGAGATTCTGCAGTACTTTTGGTCAGACTGTTTCATAACCAAGCAGTTAAGCATCACTTAGTGAAAAGTGTCTGCTCACCTATTAGTTTGTAAGGGTCTTCAGGTGGTTAGTCAAGAAAGGCCTTTGGTCATTCTTCATACTGGTTTTTATCTCTGCTCATAAGTAATACGGAAGCATAGTACTTTATCCTGAAAATGTTTTTTTCATATCTGAAAACATCCTTTCTTATTTTCCTTTTGAGATAGTGGTATTTTAAGTTAGATTGAGAACACCAGCAGAAAACCTGAAATTGTGGCACATGAGATGACTTAGTCCTCAGCTTGAGAGCAGAAAGCCCTCAGGATAGGCAGAATTATATTTATACATGTTTGTAGTGGTTTATCTCGAAATGTGCTGAAAACCCAGTGAATTCTTGTTAACACAGGGAGAACAAAAGGGGCAGTGCCCTAAGAGATGAGACCATTTCAGGATTGGCATAGTTTATTCTCGATCTCACCGATCACGGTTTTTAGGAGTATTTATTGTGGCAGGTAGAGGTTTGTCTTTCCTCCTTTTCTGTCCAGTCATTGAGCTTGAGCACCTTCATCAGAGGGCAAGTTGAAGGGAGAGGAGGTCAAACAAGTCTGTCTTGTCAGTGAGCTTCTGTAAGATTGGGCTGAGGGTGGTAAACAAAGAATTAGTAATGAATTTCACTTACCCATGTTTTCCTACTTAGTAAGTTCATATTACTATATTTCCTTAAAGCCAAGGCAGATTTTAATGTTCTTAAAATTGGGATGTTTAATAGTAAATCTATACAAATGTGGTTATTCTTTTTCTCCACACCACCCCCCCAAACAGTATAAATTAATGGTGTAGCATAACAATAAGTAACCTTAGAATCCAGGACATAGTAATTCTCTTATTGTCTAAGCAGTTGATGCTCTCTTCTGTTTTTTGCCTTTTGTTTGAATGTCATACTGTAGGGGTTTTTTTAATACATTTGAGTGTATTATTTATGTAAAACTTGTTTGTTGGTTTCTGGGTAATCTGTCAAGCTACATATATTTTTAAACTTTCTTTGAGATAAGTGTAGACCACATGGCAGTTGTAAGAAATAATACAGAGAGAGCCTGTATATCCTTGACCCAGTTTCCCCTGATAACATCTTCTATAATTCTAGTAGAATATCATAACCAGGAAATGGTCATTAATACCACCCATTGACCTTATATTCACATTTCTTATATGCACTTATTTGTGTGTGTGTGTGTGTGTATTTAGTTCTGGGCAGTTTGGTCACGTGTAGATTTATGGGCCCACTACCACGGTCAAGATCCAGAGCAGTTCCTTGCCCGCCATCTCTCAAGTTGCCTTGTAGAGCATACTTACCCCTTTCCTGCCTCTCCCCTCCCCACAGATTCCTAACCCCTGGCAAACACTAATGCTTTATGCTTCCGTTACTGCATGACCATATGTAGTCAGGTATACTTCAATTAAAAAAAAAAAAAGATTCCAGCCTAGCATTAACCCTAAAAAAAAAAAAAAAAAAAGGTTACATAAATGCAATCAAATATTACGTAAACTTTGTGGATTGGCTTTTTTCATTCAGAATTTCCTTGAGATCCATCCAAGTTGTTGCAGGTATCAGTAATTTATTCCTTTTTATTTTTTTATTGCTGACCGATACTTTATGGTATGGCTGACTATCTGTTGATTCTAATTAGTTATAAACCCTAGGCTGGGACTGCTTCAGAGATAAGAGGGTACTTTTTAATCATCTTTGTATCCCCAACAACTGGTCTGATTCCTAGTACATAATGGATGCTAATAAATATGTGGTAAATGAATATATTGCTGTTACATGGTTTTATTCTGCTTAATAAGTAGAAAAAAGTTCTACCAAGGTGGGTTTGTTGTCTGTAAACCATGTATTTCTTAAAGATGTCAAAGTAACTATTAAATGTTAACTTTTAAAATACTTACACTTGAGATTTGATGGGAATTTTTTGCCATCTTATTGTAGGGAAGAAATGATTAAAATTTGCAGATCTTCATAATAATCTTTGTTCTTTTAGGTCAGATAGTAGGTTTTGTTAGCATATGTTATTTAAGAACCGTAACAACTTGAAGTTTGTGAGTTCAGCAGCACCATTTATATCAAACTTGAGAGGCTCTTTGGAATGTTCTTTATCTCTGGGAAGCCTTAAAAATGACTAAGTGCAGTGTTGTTCTTTGAATTTAGGCAGTGTTGGTGGTCTTCAGTGGTGTGGAGAGCCAAAACGTTTAGAAACTGAAGCTTCTACTGGGCAACAGCTGAACTTCTTGAACTTCTCTTCTCCTTTTGACCTGAATTTTCCACTGCCAGGGGAGAAGGGCCCTGCATGCCTTGTGAAGGTACTAAACCCTTTATAGACCCCATGTGGATACAGATGTGCTATGCGTCTCAAGTCGACATGGAGTGCTCTTAGCATTGTGTTTGTTTCCTGTGGCTGCTGCAGCAAATACAACTTCAGTAGCTTTTAATAACAACAAAAATGTATCATTTTATAGGCTTTAGGTCAGAAGTCCAACATGGATCTCACTGAGGATAATATGCAGTCCTTAGGGCTGCATTCCATTATAGATGCTCCGGGAAGACTGTTTTTCTAGCTTCTAGAAGTGCTCACGTTCCTTGGCTTGGGACCCCTTCTTCCATCTTCCAAGCCAGCAGCCATGCCTCTCTCTAACCATTTTTGCATAGTCACATCTCCCTCAGACTGTTGGTAGGAGAGATTCTCCAGTTTTAAGGGCTTTCATGATTATATTTGGGTCCAGTCAGATAATCCAGGATAATCTCCTCATTGCAGGGTCTTTAATTTACACACATTCCTTTTGCTTGCAAGGTAACACATTCACAAATTTCGGGGATTAGGATGTGGACCTCTTTAGGAGGCCATGTTCTGCCCACCACAGCATTCTGAAAGAATTGAAGAATATTCGAACACAGAAGTGGAACAGTTTTTTAATTCATGTCTACTGCCTTCCTTAGTCATTTCCATCTTCCTAATAACGACTTCATTTTCAACATTCTCGCCCCAAAATCCATTTCTCATTTGAATTTAAAATAAAATAGAAGGCAGCAAATCTATTGGTAGTTTGTTCTCCAGTGTTGCTTACCCTGGTTTTTTTGAAGTTTCAGAAATGATCTTGAGAATTTCCATTCTCATATTTTGTGGTTTTAACTTCAGTGGCACTTCAGTTATGTAACACAGGGACCAGAGTTAGGACAGCTTTCCTGCCATGCTTCAGTTAGGTCTCCCCAGTAGGAGGCTTTGCCAGTTACTAAAGTCCATTAAAGACAGACAACTTTGAAAGTTTGTTTTATTGTGAAAAACCTCATGGCCTGAGTTAGTGTTAATCCTCCTAATGGTACCTAGTGTGTGAGTAAGTCCAAAGGTAGTCATTCTGGTTTTTTCCCCCTTCCCTTGGTATACCTAATGGATTTTGAATTATATAATGTATGTTTCTTGTTTAGTTGGCCATCCTTCTTTGGGAAAGCCCTTTTCTTCACAGCAGTGTGGTATATTGAAAACAGACCATGGTCTGGGAGTCAGGAGTCCTGTGTTTTAATTGTTAATTGCTAACTAGGAGAATGACTTCAGGCGAGTACTTTACCTCTCTTGGTTTCAATTGATGAAATAAAGGAGTTGCCTTAAGGTCCATTTCCTGTATTTTATGATTTTTTGGTGTTGGTTAGTGCTAACAACATGATTTTGTGTGGTTTCGTCCTGTTAGGTCTACGAAGACTGGGATTGTTTCAAAGTAAACGATGTTCTTGAGTTATATGGCATTCTGTCTGTGGATCCTGTGCTAAGTACACTGAATAATGACGAAAGGTGAGTCTGTTTGCTCTTTTGGGGGGAACTTTATTTTGATATAATTTCAAACTTGCAGAAAAGTTGGAAGATCGTTATAAAGACCTTTCTCCCTATGCCCAGATTGACCAGTTGACACTTGTGCCTCATTTGCTCTGTCATTCATTTGTGCTCTTACATGTACACATTTTTGTGTGCATACATACATTTTTCTGAAACACTTGAGAGTAAGTTGCCTACATTATACCCTAAATACTTGAGTTCATACTTCCTAACAACAAAGACTTTCTCATACACATTCAGAATATAACTATCAGAATTAAGAACTTTGCCATGAATGCACAGTACACTGACCCACAGTCCACACTTAATTTCCCCAGCTATCTCAGTCATGTTCTTTCTGGTGTTTGTTTTTTGTTGTTTTGTTTTTCTTCTTTTCCCTGGTACGGTATCCATAGGGTCACATGTACCACTAACCTGGAATAGTTCTCAGCTTTTGTCTTTTCTGGTCTCGATGCCTTTTTTTTTTTAACAACAGAAATTCATTGCTCACAGTTCTGGAGGCTGGGAAGTCCAAGACTAAGGTGCTGCCAGATCCAGTGTCTAGCGAGGGCTCGTATCCTGGTTTGCAAATGGCTGTCTTTCGTGTCCTCACATGCACAGAGCCTTGACACTTTTGAAGAGTAAAAGCTAGTCATTTTGTAGAATATCTCAGTTTGCGTTTGTGTGATGTTTCCTCATGATTAGATTCAGGCCATCATCTCGGGAGACATGTGATGTCTGGTTGCCCTATTACTGGTGATACTAATTTTGATTACTTGGTTAAGGTGGCATTTGCCAGCCTTTTTGTCCTACAAAGTTACTGTTTTTCAATTTGTAATAAACAAGTAATTTGGAAGGTGATACATTGAGACTATAAATACCTGGTTTCTCATATAACATCCACTTATTTTAATATCCATTGATGATTCTTGAACCAGTTATTACTGTGATGGTGATTTTGTTATCAGTCATTCTTCCTACATTTATTTATTGGCATTCTGTTGGAAGAGCAATTTCCCTTCTCTCTCATTTGTTTATTCCGGTAATTTGTTTATATCAGCATGGACGTTAGCCTGGTATAATTTTGAGATTCAGATTTTCTCATTTTGCTAGTGGGAGTCATCGTAAGCAGGCTTTGGGTCCTTGCTGACATGACCTTTTCGATTTTGAACATCTCTTTTCTGGCACATTAACAGTGAGTGTTTCAGCTTCATCTTGTCCTTCCCATGCTCCAGCTGCAGTATCAGCCATATTTCCAAGGAGCACCAGTTTCTTTTAGGGAGGAATTGTATTTAAAAGTCTAGATCTGAGTGCTTGTGTGCTCCTTGGTACTAGGATTGGTATTGCTTCTATGCCCTTTGAGTGGACAGTGCTGGGAAATATATATACACATACTCGCACTGTATACATACAAATAAATGCACGTTTATATACACATACACATAGATCTGTGTATTTTCAAGTCTGTATATCAGAACCATGAGTTCACACTGTTTCTGGTTCCAGTTCGGCACGTAGATCGTCCTTCCCCCTTCCCATGTTTGTAACTCCTTTTCTAACAGAAAGAAGCTTGACTCTCATTATTCTCCATACATCCTGCAATACAGGGAAGGTCATTGCAGAATTGGTAGTCCATAGCACTGCAAACAACAAACCTCATAACTGGAGTTCAAGATTTGTTTCCATTTCTTCTTGTTTTAGAATGAGGTTTGTAGTCAGAGTGTTATGTCCAGAATTACTGGGGTGGGTACTTTCCTTCCCCTTGGTTCTTTTTTTTGCTCATCATTCATTTTATGTGGTCGCGTTCCTTTGCTTCCATTGTGCTTCATTTCAGAGTTTTTCTTCCATCCTTAACTGTTTTGATTTTTAAAGCCTAGAAAACATTGACATTATTGCCAAAGTTGCAGCTGTACACAAAGAAGGCAGGGCTGTCATCGCCCTGCCCTGTTCCCCTCACCCTCCACAGGGAACCAGCCTCCCTTTCCACTTTTATCTTCCATGTAGTTTTGGCCAAAATAAGTAGAAACGTGTGTATTTTATTCCCCCTTTATTCTTATGGAAAAGGTGGCACAGTATATGTATTCCTTTATACTCTTTCTGCTCATTTAACAATATATCCCGAAAATCCAGATCTTCCTCATTATCTTTTGAGTTTGCCAGAAGAGTGGAATCGCATCTCGCCCTTCCCCTCCCCCGCCCCGCACACACACACGATAGCTTTGTTGAGTATTGGGCATTGATCTTGGTTTCTCCACAGAAAGAACTTTTCACTGTTAAAAAAAAAAAAGGTACAGGGGCGCCTGGGTGGCGCAGTCGGTTAAGCGTCCGACTTCAGCCAGGTCACGATCTCGCGGTCCGGAAGTTCGAGCCCCGCGTCGGGCTCTGGGCTGATGGCTCAGAGCCTGGAGCCTGTTTCCGATTCTGTGTCTCCCTCTCTCTCTGCCCCTCCCCCGTTCATGCTCTGTCTCTCTCTGTCCCAAAAATAAATAAACGTTGAAAAAAAAATTTTTTTAATAAAAAAAAAATAAATTAAAAAAAAAGGTACAAAATAAAAATTTTAAAGAACTTTAAATAAATAACATTTCCATAATAACAGTATAGCAAATTACTTTTCTCAGCTGTTTCTGGTTATGATGATTTTTCCTGCGTCGGTTTCTTCATTTGCTGAGGCCACGCAGTGTACAGAGAGACCCGGATCGCTTGGGCTGGGTCGGCAGCCTGGTTTGGCCATTTACTGGCTGTGCAGCCTTGGGCTTAATTGCTGCGGTGGCTTGGTTTCCTCTCTGTAGCTGAGGGTGTTGGTGCACAGCGAAGAACACTGCCCAGCACATAGTACGCGTCACAACAAGGGTTGTCATTGTCCTTGTGTGTGAGGGAGATAGCAGTATGAAGTGGGGACTCTAGAGCAACCTGTAAAGTCTGAAGTTCTAAAAACATTTTAGTGTTTTGTTTCAATCATACCACAGCAAATCTATCGTCTGCTCATTTATTTGGCAAATTTGAAAAACTCACACTTTATTTTCACTGCTTGACTACTCTTCAAGGGAGGTGTCGTGTAGGAGTAACATTTAGGAAGAGCAATTAGGATAGAGGTGAGTGGATCTTCCACACACTGAGTAAGAGATACCTGATGGCTTTTGAGAAAAAGACCCCAGTTTGGGGGTAGCTGAGATGCTGCTGCGAAGTATTTCATGTTTCAGCTGATAGCTTAAGAGTATCTGTGTTTTGAAACAGCCTTATCAGTGACATACTCTGTTCCATTATTTGCAGCTACAGCACACTGAGTAAAAATGTTCTTGTTCTCAAAGAATAAATCCATATCCTCCTACGACCTTAACTAGCCTGAAATCGTGTGACCTGACAATTTAGAGGGGCCGTTTTTTGTTCTTTAAGGAGATACACAGGTGGAGCCGTTCTCGGCCTGAATTCTCATTTCATTTTCAGAGATGTGTCTGGGAATTGAAGCTTTATCCTGTCTCCGTAGGGATGCCTCTTCGCTCCTGGATCCAATGGAATGCACAGACACGGCTGAAGAGCAGCGAGTGCACAGCCCTCCTGCCTCGTTAGTGCCAAGAATCCATGTGGTTTTAGCCCAGAAGTTGCAGCACATCAATCCTTTACTGCCTGCTTGCCTTAACAAGGAGGAGAGCAAAACCTGTAAGTGTAAGTGCTGACGCCATGGGGCCCAGACCGTCAGCCCCTGTGTGTGTCGGGAGCTGCCTGTGACATGTGTTCACGGTGGCGCTGAGTTGGTCAGGTCCTCGCTCCTCAGGTTGAGCTTCTCTAGTAATCCCCCTTTCTCTGCCCCATTTTCCTCTGTGTTAATCCTCTTTATTAAAACGAAGCAAACGAAAGTTTACAGGCTGTCTTATTTTGAAGATTGGCATCGCTTAATGACCAATATTTTAAGTCTACGTTAGTTGTCTATGGACCATAGTGCTCTGTTCCACTCGGGTTTGTTTAGTTTTTTTAGCTGAGATGCTCGAGAGGAGCCGTGTGTGTGTTCTAAATGTGGTCTCCCCTCTCCAGTCATTTCAGGTTTCATGTCCGAACTGTCTCCTGTCCGGGCAGAGCTGCTTGGTTTCCTCACGCACGCCCTTCTGGGAGACAGCCTGGCCGCCGAGTACCTTATCTTACATCTCATCTCCACAGTGTAAGTGCGGTCGTCCCGGGGTGCTGAGGGCAGCTGGGGGTGGTGTGGAAAGTGGAAGAGAGCGGGAAGGTTTCTCCGCTAACTTGTGTGTCACAGTTTATTAGCTTCATCATCAGATGGTTTTTATTCGTTCAGTGTAACAAGTGTTACACCAGATGGCAGACAAATTCCTTTTCTCAGTTTCACATTGAACCTTTTGTTTATGTCTCCCGTAAATAGAAGAGCCACAGTCAGACAGAGCCTGGCTGATGAGTAAAATGAGCTGTTTTACTCTTTTTGGGTCCTGCATTCTCTGTTCATACAATCCAGGGCTCCACACAGTTCAGTGTGTGCACCTCTGACTGGTCTGTGGACGTGAGCGCCTCTCCCTTGCACAGCACTGTGCGTGTGTCTTCCCTGATTTCGGAAGTAACGTGTGTCTTCAAAGTTTCAGGAGCGTAAAGAAACGGGAAGTCATCTATAATCTCTCCAGTCAGAAATGATCTCTGTTAACACATCTTGGCTCATGTCCATTTCATCTTTTTTTTTTTTTTTTTTTAATGTTTGTTTATTTTTGAGAGAGCAGGGGAGGGGCAGAGAGAAAGGGAGACAGAGGATCTGAAGCAGGCTCTGCAGTGATAGCACAGAGCAGACACAGGATTCGAACCCACCAACCATGAGATTGTGACCTGAGCCAAAAGCAGCCACTTAACTGACCACCCAGGCGTCCCCATTTCGTCCTTTTTGTTTGCATATGGATTGGATATATCCCTACACAGATACTCCATTTCATTCTTAACACAGATCTACATCTTGGTTTTATCACTGAATATATCTTAAATATTTTCCCTTTGTGATTCTTCATAAAACTTTTCAATGGCTGCACAGTATGTATTTCCTTATAGACAGTTGTACTGTTTCCATACGTGTTAGATTTCCTAGTTTTTCATTGCAGTAAACATCTTTGTACTCCAATAAATCTTTCCTTGGATACGACTTCAGACAGCCATACGTGATGGTTGAGTGCACAGATTCTGGAGCCAGACTGTAGGTTTGAATCCAGTTCTCCCACTTCCTGACTGTATGAGCTCTGGGCATGTTACTTCAGATTTCTGTCTCAGATTTCTTACCTGTGCAGCGAAGATGACCTACCTTAGAGTGTGTGGGGACTAAATGAGGCATTTAAGCTCTCTGGACAGTCCCTAGCACCTGATCAGCACTTAGGTTCTGCCTGCTACTTTTATTGCTGTCATTCTGATAAATGAACCGATCAGAGTAGTCTGCTTTATTTATTTTTTCTAAGTTTATTTATCTTGAGAGAGAAGGGGAGAGAGGGGAGATCCCAAGCAGGTTCCGTGCAGTCAGGTCAATGCAGAAGTGGACACGAGGCTCAAACCCACAACCCTGACATCATGACCTGAGCCGAAATCAAGAGTTGGACACTTAACCAACTAAGCCACCCAGGCACCCCTAATCTGCTTTATTTTTAATGACAATACCGTGCTGATCTTTGTTTGCTCTTTGGTGGAAATCAGGAAATGACCTGAATATCTTATTCGTTGGTGTCTTTTTTTTCTAGATATACAAGAAGAGATGTTCTTCCACTGGGAAAATTCACAGTTAACTTGAGTGGTTGCCCGCGGAATAGTAGCTTCACAGAACACTTATACCGAATTATTCAACATCTTGTTCCAGCAGTAAGATCAATATAAATATTTATTATAAACCTAAGCAGACTTGAAAAATTTATCTAATTGTCTTTCATTCAACCCAAGTATTTAACTTTGAGATTATAATAGATCTTACTCAGGGGAAACAAAGCCTGCCAAGTTCCAGAATTTAAAACCTATTCACCCCTCAACATGTCACTTTTCTGTTATTGCCTTAGCATATATTTCTGCAAATCTAACAGCACGATTGCAGGGAACTTCCTTAAAATTGTACTCTCAGTCGATGCCTGTTTGTGCAGTTTGGTATCCTTTGTGTATGTTAAAAATCTTAAATCTTTAAGTGAACCTAAATTACAGGAGCATAATTCATTTAGCTGAGGTAATAAAGATCTTTATGTCCATTGCCCCAGTTGTAATTCTTGCTTGCAAAGTCGAGCTGCCTTTGTTTGCCAGGGCATCTAGAACGAGCGTCACCGTGGGGAACGAGGGAGTTGCTTCTGAGTAGTAGTGTGACCGGCAGTGCTGACCGCTTGTTTAACTGTGCTCGCTGAGGGCGAGTGTCAGCGCTCTTCTGGGCCCTCAGGAAGCAGTAGTAGACCAAATAGACCAGCATTTCTCACACTCCTTGACTCACTTTACACTCTTAAATTATTGAGGACTCAAAGAGGTGTAATTTATTTGGGTTGTTTTTGTCATCAGTTTACCATAGTAGAAATCAAAAGCTAAAATACTAATTCACAAAAATAAATCAGTTACATAGGAACATAAAATATTTTTGTAACTATAGCTATTTTCTCACACCAAAAACCGTTAACGATAAAAGTGACACAGTTTTTTGCCAGTCTCTTTAATATCTGGATTAGTAGATCGCTGGGTTGTCAAATCTGCTTCTGCATTCAGTCTATTGTAATAGGACACTTTGATTGAAGTATATGAAAGAAAGCTGGCTCCTTACAGAAAAGTAGTTGGCCAAGGAAGGACTGTTTTCATAGCCTTTTCGGATACCTGTGGATATTCTTTGATACTAGACCAAAACTGCCTACGGGACATTCTCTTGAAGGATGGTTGCAGGTGTGGGATCTGTAATCTCATCCGTGAACTTGCATTCTCCACTACAGTAAATTCATTGGTCTCTCTTGCACGTTGAATGGATCTTTCATCTATGTGTGATTTTGACCTCGTGGACTCCATAAAAGGGTGTCAGCAACTCCCAGGCAGTTCCCTAGACCACATTTTGGGAATTACTGAACCGGTCAGATTTTAGATTGTAGTAGAACACCAGTAGATACTAAGTAAGTATGTAGTATGTCATTGAAGTGCCTTGGAGAACAGTAATGGCCCAGGAGAAAGGGTCTTGGGGGCGCTGGGCCAGGGTGGAGTTGCTAATGTAATCCGAGTGGTCAGGGAAGGTCCCGCCTTCAGGGAATTCAGGGAGACACTTGGTCGAGTGTGGGAGCAAGTCAGATGCTCTGTCGGGGGTGGAGGGTGTCCATCCTGGGCAGAGAGAGGCAGCAGTGTGCCTGGCACGTTGGAGGCCCAGTACAGGCCGGTGTGGCTGGTGCAGAATGAGTTCTGGGGAGGAGGGGAGGAGGTGAAGTCTGAGCACATACTAAGCACGAATTGTATTTTGTAAGGTGTCTGTGCTGGGTACTCAAGGTGTGAGAGTGGTAAGGGATTTCCTTTTGGTTCCTTCTTATTTTGCATCACTTTGTAGTGGGTTTGCGGGTTTTACTCTTTTATCGCTACCATATCCCACTCCCTACTGTTCCTCTTATGTTTATGTCCAGCACCAAACTCTTTCTGAACTCTTGCCTTGTTCATCCCTTGTTTAGTTTCCACAGCGGGTTAGGTATGAGCGACCTCATGCCTGCGTGGAGCTAGACCTGCTCTGTGCCACCTTGTGAATGACAGACTCTGCTTCTTCAGGGCTTGTTTGCTTCCATCTTTGGTATTCCAGCCCCCTGCGCATTTTCTTTGAGTCACCGAGCCAGCATACCATAATCCTCTGAACTCTGAAAGTTTCTCTCTTCCTCAGCACCCTTTTCCCCAACCCCAGTCTCCACCCCATCCACGCCTACCTCTTCTGAGGCTGGAGCAGGAGGAGGGGTTGGAGTGGAAGCAGGGTGCAGAGGGTGTTGGTGGGCTCGGGGAGATGGAGGAGAGGCTGCATGTGGTCTAACGGATACTGAAGCGTGTTGAGACGGGACGAGGAGGCTGCGTGCAGCAGGTACACGACCCGCAGGGCCCAGTCCCCGCTCCGTGCGCTTTGCACCACAGTGTTTATTTATCGGGGCTGTTTGTTCACTGGTCTGCGGTAGCCTGATGAACGAATGTGATTTTAACTTGAGGCACCCAGAGGAAAATTAAACTTTTCTCTCCCCATCTTGAATAAGTATTTTCTGTTTTGTTAGCATGTGGTCGTGGTAGGCAAAAGAAGTCAAGCTCCTGAATATTTGATAAATGTATCTGAATTATCTGTCGTTTCTTGTTCACTGGTAAAATAGAAATTAGTCATTAAGAATAGCAAACAAAACGGTTGAGAATAGAGCAGCTCATACAATCAGTGAAATTCTTATTTAAGATGTAGATATTATTTTTGCTTCTAAGAGCTCAAGAAACCATGAAACTGCACCCTGAGGTTGCAGAGATAAGCTCTTTCTTACACACATGTGGCAAGTGTTTAACCCCGCGTGTGTATTTTCTTAAAACAGGGAAACTTCGTTCCGTGCTTAGTGAAACGTGTCTCTTTGTAGTCTTTTCGCCTGCAGATGACTATAGAGAACATGAACCATTTGAGATTCATCCCCCACAAGGACTATGCAGCCAACCGCCTCGTCAGCGGGCTCCTCCAGCTCCCCAGCAACACTTCCCTCGTGATCGATGAGACTCTCCTGGAGCAGGGGCAGCTGGACACACCAGGTATGGGCGGGGGATGCTCCCCTTCATGTCTGACCTCCCGGGAAAGCCGGATCTGGTAAGGACTTTTGAAAGAATCACTGAACAGAAGGCAGACTCCCGTTTCACAAATATTTAATTAAGGTCAAGGCTCGCCCTATGATCTGCATGCTGTGGGTACTGTAAACTTACAGATTGGGTACATCAGCTATGTTTTGTGTCGTAGTATGGAAATAGTACAAGGACAGAGCAAGGACGTAGCAAGGAGTTCTTTAAAAGCTGAGAAGGCAGGAGATTTTGCCTTCAGTAATCTGTTAGCTAAAAAGGAGAGGGTAGAAAAGATCTAATAAGGTGTTTTTTACCGCCCGATGTGAAACTTAAAATTATTTTTCCCAGAATCCCTGAAAAAAAATTACTATGTTGAATGGTTTGAACTAGCCTCAGTTACAAAACACGTTATAAAATCACAAGAAAGCAGATTGTGCTCAGCTGAGGTTGGAGGAGGCACCTTGCTGGTGGGGGTTCAGGAGGCAAAGGTAGAACAAGTAGTGTGGATGGGGGTGCTTAAGGCAAAGGTGAATCTAAGAGTCACTGCAATTCAGTAACCTCCTTTCTCTGCATAAAACAGTTTTAGTTCTGTCGTTGCAGACCTGTGACACCGCACACAGTGATCGTACTTACTGGGAACCTGTCTTAGGCCTGGTTGCACGCTGGGTGCTAGAGTGATGTGGGGGATCTTGGCCCCAAAATACGTTTGTCCAGCATTGTCTGTGGTGTCTGTTAACGTAGTGAACATTTAGTTGAACGGTGCCCCAAACGCTTTTTTTATAGAGGTAGAAACCTCACGTCTTAAAATCAATGTCCGTAAAACCAGTTTGTTTAGGTGATTAAAATCAGATGACCAAAAAATTACTTGTTTTATTTTCTAGGTGTTCATAATGTGACTGCCCTGAGCAACCTAATAACTTGGCAGAAAGTCGATTATGACTTCAGTTACCACCACATGGAGTTCCCCTGCAATATTAATGTTTTTATCACTTCGGAGGGGAGATCACTCCTTCCGGTAAGAGGAGTCATTCTGAGATGGAGGGAGGTTACATTGGAATGGGATCTGTATTTTTGTTTTCTTTCTCGGTACTGCTTGTTATTATTGGTAAGTTAAATTTGTTTCACAATTGTGGCTGCTGATTGTCAGTAAGAGAACTGGTTATTTTGTTCCTGCCTTGGGGATGAAAACCTCTCGGCAGATCACAACACAAGCAAGGGAAAGCTTTTGGTAGCCGAAACTCCCACATCCAGGCCTGGAGAGGAGAAGCTGTCTGTAAATTGCCTGATTAACATCTAGACCTTTGTTCTTGCTGCCTCGATCCCATTGTTTTCTTTTTTAAATTTTTTTTTTTTTTTCAACGTTTATTTATTTTTGGGACAGAGAGAGACAGAGCATGAACGGGGGAGGGGCAGAGAGAGAGGGAGACACAGAATCGGAAACAGGCTCCAGGCTCTGAGCCATCAGCCCAGAGCCCGACGCGGGGCTCGAACTCCCGGACCGTGAGATCGTGACCTGGCTGAAGTCGGACGCTTAACCGACTGCGCCACCCAGGCGCCCCATCGATCCCATTGTTTTCTGTCCGTCTTCTGTGAGAAGTATTTTAGAGTTGCTTTTAAAGTGTTCCCAATGACGTGGTAATTAGTTTTGTGCCTTATGGTGGAATGCTGTGGTAAATCATCAGCGTGATTTCTGAAGAGAGCTTTTAATTCTGAATCTTTTAATGATGAAAAGTATGCCCAGTTGCTTAAAAGGTATGTCGTTTCTCTGGAAACTAATGTTCACCTGTGATTTATGAGAAATTGCCTCTGGATGAGAATGAAATAGCCCAGGAGTAAGTTTTCTTTGGGAAAGTGTTATGTTATGTGGTTTTTAGAAATGCAGATCAGTAAGAAACAGTACCTATTCCAGGATGAGGAAACCTCTAAAACATTTTAATTGGCTGCTTTTTAGAGGTGGGCTCCCTTTTTATACTGATACCCTTTTTACTGATACTGTTAAGGAAATAAAAGTAACCAAACAAAGGCTAACTTTAGTGAGTATTGCTGAGGTAATCATCGTGCTTGTAAATCAGTGTTAGGAAGTGACATCCCCACCCCTCCCAGGGCGCCTTGGTGGCTCTGTCAGTGTAGCGTCCGCCTCTCGATTTTGGCTCAGGTCACAATCCCAGGGTTATAGGATCAAGCCCCGTGTCGAGCTCTGGGAGTGGAGCCTGCTTACGGGTCTCTCTCCCTCCCTTCCTGCCCCCCTCCGTCCGCTCTTCCCTCTGCCCCTCACCTCTGCTCGCATGTGTGTGTGCTCGCTGGCTCTCAAAACCCCCCAACCCCCCAAAAAACACAACGTGCCCTTCCCCCAGTAGTAAAGAGTATTTTCTGATACGTGCAGGGGCCGATAAGGTGACGCATCCCCCCGAACCGTCAGACCCTGTGGCAGCCTGGAAAGCACTGTGCCCTTTGTCCTTGCAGGCCGACTGCCACATCCGCCTGCAGCCGCAGCTCGCCCCGCCCAACATGGAGGAATACACCAACAGCCTCCTGGCCGCGGTGCTGCCGTCCGTGCTCAACAAATTCCGCATTTATCTGACCCTCTTGCGGTTCCTGGATTACAGCATTTCTGATGAAATCACCAAGGTGGGTTTGGGTCAAAACACGGGATTTCCCCGTGTGGAATCGGACCGTCACATCGACTCCTGTGTCCTGGGACCGCCCTGTGGTGCCTGCGGGTCCCCCGTGCCCTTGGTTCCCTCGTTCTCCGGCGTCGTGTCGTGTCGTGTCGTGTCGTGAGGAATCGTTCCTTGTATACAGTTGCGGTTTCCGGGTCTTTGTTTTTACGGTTTGTCTTCCTAGTAGCTGTCCTGGGTTCTGCGGCTCCCAGTGTGTGGGGTCCGTCGCGGCGTGTACGAAACGGCGACTGTAACCCCGGTCCCCCCGGTGCTTTATTGTCACGCACGTCACACCGTCGGGCCTGGCTCTCCGCCGGCGCTTTTACAGTTTGTGCTGTGTGCGCTCGTCTTTAAGTCGGAGGAGAGAAGTCCCAAGGCAAGAGACCTGCATCCTGCTTTTGTATTTAGCTGCGTGCTCACCTTCGCCGGTGACGTTTGCGTGGATGCGAGTCACCGTGCGGGGTCCCTTCCGTTCCGGCCTGAAGAGCCCACTCGGGCTCCCGTGGGGCAGGTCTGCTTCCCTGGGCCTGTCTTCGTTTCTGCTTCGCTTCCGGAGACTGCTTCTGCCGGATGTGGTGTTCTCGGTTTAGAGACTTCTTTCAGCTCTACCATTTCCTCCGGTTGCCTTCCGGGCCCGCGGTCTCTGACGACAAGCCCGCTAGGGCCTGAGGAGAAGCTTCTCGGTGCACGGTGAGTCCTTTTGCCCCCGCGCCTTCGGGACTCTCTCTGGCCCTTGACAGCTCAGCTGGGGCGCGTCTAGGCGAGGAGCCCCGGGAGCCTGCGCTGCCGGCCTTCGTGGGGCGTCTTGGGTGTGCGGACGGGGGCACATCTTGGGAAAGTCTTGAAGAGGCTTGGTGGGTTTTGGGGGCACCCGGCGTGGCTCGGTCGCTCAAGCGTACGACTTCTCGGGTCGCCATCTCGCGCTTCGGGAGCCCAGCCCCGCGTCGGGCACTGTGCTGTCAGCGCGGAGCCGCTTCGGAGCCCCTCTCCCCCCTCCCCCACTCGCGCTCTTTCCAAAACAAATACTAAAGAAAGATTTGGTGAGGTTTTGACCATTACTTCTTTACGTTTCTTTCTGCCCCCCGTCTCCTCTCCCCTCGACACGCCCGCGCGTATGCGAGTGTTCGCGCGTGGAATCGGGTCCCCCGGGTCGCTGAGGATTCGTTCGTTTTCCCCCCTCCCTTTTACCGTCTCCTCCGCAGACCGGACATTCGCATTCGACCTTCCCACGCGTTCGCAGAGACTTTCTTCTGCCTGCGGCGCAGAGCTGCTCTGGAGCCTAGCTTCTAGTGAATTTTCAATTTTGGTTCTGTTTTTGTGAAAGAATTTGTCTCTGTTGAGGTTCTTTATTTGGGGAGACGTTCTCGTCCTTTCTCTGAGTTCTTTATATGTGGTTTCCGCTGGTTGTTGGAATGTATTTAAGATAGCAGATTTAAAGTGTCTGGTGAGGCCGATGTTTCGGCTTCCTCAGAGACAGTTTGTTGCCTTCTTTGTTCCCAGTGAAGGGCACCGCACATTCTTGTTTCCCTCCCCGTCTCCTCAGTTTTGTTTGGGAAACCGGATGTTTTACGTCGTCGTCGGCTGGCCCTGCTCTGGGGGCTGCTCCCCCCTCCGGGGGTGGTGGCGTGTCGTTCGGCGACTTCTGAGTGAATTCTGTGAAGTGTGCTCTTGGTATGTGGCTTAGCGGTCAGTCAGTGATCAGACAGAAACTTAATTTCCTCAGATGCTATGTCTCAGTCTAAGCCGAGGGCTGTGGGTCTTGTGTGGACAGGCCTCCTGCTCTCAGCCATGCAGGTCACGACTGTGACCTACCCTTCTCCTTCTGCTCACACAGAAGAGGCTACTCAGAGGGGATGGCCTGGAGCCCGCTCCCTGTACACGCACGGGGCCTTCTGCGTTCCCGGGGAGAGGGGGCTAGATCTGTCCGCTGGGGGCTCTGGGAGGAAAAACCTCGCATTTCCTAGTTTTTTCTTTTAAGGGTTTTGGTTAACCGCGTATCTGCCCCGACTAGTACCCGACGCTTGAGGCGGCCGGGACGATCGGTAATCGCTTCGGGTGGTTTCTGGTCAGTCCCCTGGGAGAAGAGGCTGTTCACACTGGGCAGGCCGAGTCAGGCTGAATGAAGACCACCTCACAGGTGGGTTCTCCCGGGGAACCGCCAGTCAAATAACGACCGTTCTCCCGGGTGGTGCTTTGAGAGGACCCTCTCCAGCAGTGGCCGAGAGTTCCCTCTTCAGGGCTGCTGGGGCCAGGGGATAGATAGGGCAAGCTGAAATGACTCACAGCCTCGTGTTGTGTCTTTCTGGAACAAATGCTCCCTGCATTCTGGTTAATTTTCAGCTCTCGAAGAAGCAGATTTTCGTATTGTTTGCTCCCGTTCTTGTGCCCTTTAATGGGGGAGAGAGTTTTCAGAGGTCCTCGCTCTGCCACTGTGGTGACGTCACTCTTCCCCGTAGGCCACGCACACTGCCGACCGGGACATTTGCCTTGCCGGGCCCTGGTTCCGTCAGCAGCGACAGCCCCGCGTGTGACGTGTGCTCCTCTGTCCGCTACCTTCTGGTCTCCGCGGCCTTAGAATCGGGGCCCGTGGCCCATGTTACTCTCGCTTTCCCTGCGGAATGCATGTCGCTTTTCCAGAAGCAGTCGTCTTAAAGTCCGTTTCCTCTCTCGATACAGGCAGTCGAAGATGACTTTGTGGAAATGCGCAAGAATGACCCTCAGAGCATCACCGCGGACGACCTCCACCAGTTGCTCATTGTTGCTCGGTGAGGAACGATGTGTCCGTGAATTGCTTCTTTGTTTAGTAAGCCGTGTACGAACCTCGCGACTGGGGGGGAGTAACAGCAGAGGCAGATTTCTACAAATGGAAGATGTTCTTCCTTTAGAACACCTTGCGAAAGTGCTTAGCGAGGGGGATTGCTTGGCAAGTGACCACTACAGTGGGACGGGCTTGCTCTTTGGCTCCAAGCTTCAAAGATCCCTCTGTGGAAGTCTAACTGGGCTCTTGACTTCCGTGTAGCTAACAGATGGTCTTGACCTGTAACCCAGGATTCCTAGGTTCTTTAAAAAAAGAGAGAGAGAAGGAAAGAGAACTAGAGACTGCCCTAAGTCTAGACTTCAATCTATTTCTGTGTTTCATTCCAGGTTTCTGTCTCTCAGTGCCGGCCAGACAACGCTGTCTAGGGAACGATGGCTAAGAGCAAAGCAGCTAGAGTCTTTAAGAAGAACCAGGCTTCAACAGCAGAAATGTGTGAACGGAAATGAACTTTAAAGATCTGACACTTATGAGAGTAGTGGGCAAGTTGTAGCCACATTATTGTAAAATTCAAATGCCATTTATACCACATTGTTTTGTAGATAATTTGTATCAGAAACCAACGACTTTTCCTGAAATCAAGCCTGGTAACATCTGAAGTTTATATAATATTCAGTAAGGGCTTTTACCTTACTGATTTTATGGAGCTTTTGATTGTTTTATAATTATATAAATTAGTAACAATGTACAAAAATGTATTTGATATTAAAAGTTTAATATTGATAATGTTGCTGATTATACCATTTCCTTAGTTTCAGCTAAGTCATAGGCCAGACTCTGTTGAAATGCTCATGTCAACTTCATTTGAAGAAAATTGTTGGAATTCCAAAGTCAGAAGGGTTGTTCGCTTCAGATTTTTACATCTTTCCGATTAACGGTGGGTCTGAACGTGTTTAGTGGTCCAGGTTTGGGGAATGGGGTGTACTTGCCATTAATTCACACGACCGTGTGAGATTCTGCAGTATCATTTCCCAAACATTTGGCCACAGATTTTTTTTCCCCCGTTTAACAGTTGTTAATAACCTACAAAATTAGTCTTTTTACGTGGCAGTGGTTCCCAGACTTTTGGATTTCATGGACCAGTAAGGTTTCCAAAAATTTGGGGGACAGCGTTGCCAGTTTTGCCAAGTAATCTGAAAGAAACCCCTGTATTGCCATTTGTTTCTTCCTAAAAGGACAGTCTCCGAAGGAGAGTCCTTGAAATGGAATAAACACAGCTTTTTCAAAAACAAAACAAAACACTACATTGTCCTTATTTTTCTCATTTCACCCCGGTGCATCTGGGAACCACTGTTTCACGGGGTTTGTTTAGGGGAATGCTGCTGGCCTGGGATAGGATATCTTGCCCAGATCTGAAGAGAGCAAACAGTTAACTTTTTAAAAGATGCCTTCTGTAGAAAATAAAGTTTTAAATTGTTTTCCTAATGGTCATTTAGTTGCTTTGATGATTGTATTGGATTTTGAACTTTTATCTAAGCTTCTCCATTAGTTCCAGATGAGTTAGTTCAACTAACATTATCTGCTAATCCAGGAATAACTGATAAAGCCATGGTAAGTTTGTCCCAGACCAGTTACAGTTGTAACATGAAAGTTTTTAAACTAACAGAAAGCAGTTTAGTACAGTGTAGTAGGGAAACTGTGGTATCAGAAAGGTTTGGCAAGTTTAGACCATTACTTTTGTCAGAAGCCACCAGTGGTAACGTAGAAAGATGGTTTTCTTAGGCAGCAACTTACATAGTGGGAAATGCGAGAGCTCAGTTAAATAACTCCCGAAGTCTGCCCCCCACTCCAAATTGACACAGCTAAACAAGGAAACAGGGTCTGCCTTGAAAACCAAGGAATTCGTTATGCTTAACTGAAGTGAAAATTACTAGTTGCTTAGCTTTTCCTAAACTCAAATCTATTTTTATAAACTAATGTAAATAATGTTTATATTTAGAATTCTAACTGGTTTTCATTTTTATAACTGGTAGACTAGACTTCCTTAAAGTTTTAGAAATGAAATGAACACTCAACTGGATCTGTGAGAATAAAATTCAAGAGAGTAGATTAGTTACCATGTGATTACTGTGCCAATGTGAACTGTAATTTACCAAAGAGAAGTACATGATCTGCTTGATTTTGCAGAAAAGTTCCCCTGAAAGGAAAACCCTCTTTCAAATAAATAAAACTTCCCAAATGACCAGTACTTGGGGTTGTTTTTCATGAATTGTAAGACTCTTCCCCCTGTGACGTGTGGGGAAAAGATCCCACTTCCTCCTGGTAGAAAACCATTACTGGAAACTGTGTCCTTCTGGCGTCCCACTTGGGTAAGACAGCCTGGAACTCTGGGCTTCGGAACTCCCTTGGCCTTTGCCTACACACTGGACCTCACAGGACTGTAACCTCTACGTGAATCACCAGGAAACTGAACATAGTACCCTCACTGGAATTAAATGTTGCTTTATTTTTCAAAAATCTCTTTGGAACGAATTCTGTGGAGCTTAAAAGATACGTTTTATCACCTGACTTTGCTTGTATTTCTCTCTCCCGTTGTGGGACACTAGCATTTCAAGACCCAGAAGAGAAGCTGCTTGAGAACAGGATAAAGCATTCAGTGTTCGGGTGTTTAAAATTTGCGATGTGCTTCATCGTCACGAGGGGGCACTTGGGTGGCTAAATCGGCTAAGCGTCCAACTTTTGGTTTCAGGTCAGGTCATAATCCCAAGATTGTGGGCTTGAGCCCCGGGTCAGGCCCTTCACTGATCGTGGAACCTGCTTAAGATTCTCTCTCCCCACTCTCCCAAATTAAAAAAAAGGGGGGGGGGGGCAGAATACTAGAAGGGCTGTGACCTTTTTTTTTTTTTTTAAATGTTCGAGACAGAGAGGGAGACTGAATCCCAAGCAGGCTTCACGTTGAGAATGGACAGCCTGACGCAGGACTCAAAGTCACAAACCCTGAGATCGTGACGACCTGAAGTCGGCTGCTTAACTGAGCCACCCAGGCGCCCCCAACCCTTATCTTTAAAATGTTATTCAAGGACTCCTCATACACACTGTCACATTAAATTACAATGGTCTTTTATTTTAAATAGTCACAAGATTCGACACTTCAAAAAAAAAAGATACCGCTAATAAATAACAAACGTGGAAATACTTATCAAAGTTACAACAGACATAATGTTTAGCTGAGAATCCCTTCAACAGAGTAAGGCTCTAAAGATACCAGACAAACCAGAACTTGTTTGTAATAACGTTCTTGTTGTGTAGGGGCCCTTCTGGGGCCGTGGTTCCACGTGGTCAGGATTTGAAGTCCTGTAATCGGTTTCAGCACCGCTGTGCTTCAGCTGAACCTTTAATACTTTTCAGTGAACACAAGATGTTAAGGAATGCCTCCCTGCAACAAATGATGACTTGAACACTCAAGAATTACCAGTATCTAATAAATGCACAGTCTTACACTCCTGAAAACAGCAAAAATTTAAGGTGCTGATCTTCACATCTGGTGTCTCAGGTTTCATGACTGACAAGTCTTAATCCTAGACTTCGGGGTGCAGAAGGAAGCAAAATATTTTAAATTTAGGCTACGGGGAATGCATCAGATGGGCATACCCTTCTTGGGCCAATAACCCTCAATTTAGTCTTTCTAGGGGATGGTTAAGCCATCAAAACTAAGTTAGTAGTTTTTATATTCAAACGCTTCTTTGTACTAGTAACTCTAAAGTCACTAAGAACTAAATGTATTTACACAAAAGAATGGACAGAACAAAAACACATGGTGAAGAGGCTGTTCCCCTACATGTGTCCACGTGTGTACTTTCCGTGTTTACTTGCACACGCCACCCACCCACCTCACTCCCAAGAAGGGTCGTTCAGGTTATTCTGTCTCAAAGTAATTATCTCGAAATTCCTTCCAGAGAGACACCGCTCTGTAGCGTATGAGCTACTCACGTGTGCACCCTTCGGGGATGACGCACTTCTGTTGTTCTGGCTCTCAAATCTGGACATCTGCTCAAGTTCACACTCCTTTTAAAACCTTTCCCGATAAACACAATTAGCATTTGCGATCCCTAGCTTCAAAGACCACGAAGGTTAAAATTGCCTCACGCGTGAAACCTCTTTTTGGATCAAACAAACGCCAAAGGATTCTTGGCAGCTAAAAACTAAATCTGAATTATTCGTGTCTGGCATTGTGTAAACATATTTTTAAGTTCGTTTTGCCGGACTTCCTGGACCACTTCAGACTCTGCAGGGCTCTTCTGGACCTTGGCCACCGCAAAGTTTATCCCCTGGGTTAACCCGGCTTGGGTAATACTCGCCACCTGGACCATGGAACTTCGGATCTTCGCAAAGGGGGAGACTGCCCTGCTGCCAGCGCCCTCTGAAGGAGAAGGAGTCACCGGAAGCCCGGTCTCCAACTCCCGCGTGCTGGAGCCAGAGCCCGGGGTCTTCTGAGATCCAACCGGATGCACCGGTTCAACTGACAAATACTGGGGGCCGCTTGCGGAAGAAGCCACGTCTAACTGAGACGGTCGAGAAGGTAGCGGTTCTGTTGATTCAGACGGTGTTTCTTCATTAGAAACTTGATTGGTCACTTGGTTTCCTTCCTCACTGGCCTGCTGAGAAACAGACCCCGCTTCTGATGGCCGGGTCATTTTGTTTTGTGCATCTCGTACAAATCTGTGGCAGTAAATATCCACAGGCTTGGCAAAGCCAGTCAGTACGTGTATGTTGTCGGCAGAAGGGCTCTTCTTCAAAGGGGACTCCTGGCCTTTTCCAAAACCACTTCCGTGAGCGGCACCCTCTGGAGGGACGTGAATGCTAATATCCGTGCTGCTGAGAGACTGGGAGCGACTGCCTAATCGAGGTGCTGAAGCAATAATCCCACAACTCGGAAGAACGTAGTCTATTGGCCCTACGTTCTCTAGGGAGTTAGCTAGCTGTCTGTCTTCATCAGACTTGGAATTTGTGAGGAATTCATCAGAGTGGTAGGAGTCGTTATCTGAAGACATTTCCCCATCCGACTCTGCTTGGACTTTATTATCCATCACACCGGTGTTCTCCATGGTTTCCAGACTACTATCTGATTTCCAGAGATTTACTTTTAAGTTTGGTTTTAGAAAGTTAACTTTCATTTCAGGTTTGGTAAAGTTTCCTAGCTTTCGTAGATTGCCAATATTTACATTAGATTTGGTCTGTTTCACTTTTTGATTTAGAGATGAAAATTTGCTCATTAAAAAATTTTTTCCCTGTGCCAAAGAGCCTTGGTTTTGAGATCTGATGCCAATGATGTCTTCGTGAGGTTTACTGCTCTTCCTACAAATGAGAAGAGAAAAAAAGTTCCCTGTGAAATCTAATATGCCAGTTCCAATTACTAATGTAAATGAAAACGGTTACTTTCATTGGGCCCAATTTCTTAAACTCATATAATCCCTTGGAATTGAGGCTATAATAGTACTGTCCAACAGAAATGTGAGCTATATGGTAATTGTGAGCTACACAGTAATATAATTTTCTAGCCACTACTAAAAACATGAGATTTTGATAATCTTCTGTGTATATTAAGATACTGTAGCGTTTCAACATATAATCGCTATTAAAAGACAATGAGATATTCTTTTCGGTATGAAGTCTTTCAAGCAACCAGTGTGTAGCAGTTGACCACTGGGCAGCAGAAGCCTCTGGAAACAGTGTCGACAAGTTGTCCCCAAGTTCTGAGTGGGAACAGTGGCCTGGCTGTGACTTTAACCCCAAGTCCAGCAAGCAGTGTCCTGCCCTTAACCATCCTCAAACAGGCCATGCACTGAACAGCCAGTCCCTGGAAACACAACACCTGTAAGATCTTAGTCTGACTCCGTGAAGCTCTTCACCATAGTTAGGTTCATCATATTGGGTTATTTGGGATCAAACCTTTTGTCTTTAAAGTTGACTGTAATTATTTCATGTTTCCTTCAACTGAGTTCTCTCTGGCATCCAGAGGAGGGGGAGGCAGCAGAGGAAGGCAAGGGAGAGAAGCATCCCAATGGTTGCCTCAACCTGCATTTTGGGGTATTCTGAGAATTAAGCACAAAAAGTTCCCCCAAAAACCACACCTAAAATTCAGGCAACAGCAGTTATCCCCTCGTCTGTGGTGGATACATTCTAAGCCCCCCGCAGTGGCCATCTGAAGCCATGACTGGACTAAACCCTGTATATATACTAGGTTCTTCCTTACACATATGCACCTGTGATAAAGTTTAATTTATAAACTAGACACAGTAAGAGATCAACAGCAGTAAGACAATAATACTGTAATAAAAGTTATATGAACATAGTCTCTAAATACCTTCTTGTACAGTACTCACCCCCCTTCTGATGATGGGAGATGATAAATGCCTACACGATGAGATGCAGTGAACGACGTAGGCATCGTGACTTAGGCTACTACTGACCTTCTGACAATGGGTCAGGAGAAAGACCACCTGCTTCCAGACCATGGCCGACAACAGGTAACAGAAACGTGGATGGCAGGGGGAGGGGAGAAACTACTACAGTCACTTTGGGGGCATGTCCACCACATCCACAATCTAAAGGACCAGCAAAGACAACAGGCCCATAAATGGGAATCTAACATCTTGACTAAAGCTGCCTGCACGCATTCCATTTGGCTGAATTCGGATGGGAGGGAGGGAAAATTTTCCTTATGTTTTCTATGATTTACCTACATTTATTTAAAAAGATACGGGCTATTTAACATAGCGTTTTCGCATTTGGCATCCCTCGTGACAGCTATGAATGTCAGAAAAAAGTATTGCTGTTTGCCACATGTCTCAGTATGTACGTTTGACTCTTGCTGGTCATGTGGGATTGCTGGTCATGAGCATGTTCAGAACAACTAGGATGTTATTAAAGCGCTACTGGAACAATTCTCTCTACTAACAGAAGACCGAACAATTATTCTCTAGATGACCAAGTGGCTCTCTTTAGTGGAATGTGAACCATGAAATGTGATTAGATAGAAAATCCAAATTTTAATGTAAATAATCTCTTCACAGGCATTCATTCCTTCCCCAAACTCAGAAACCACTGGTGTTTAAAACATACTGGCTCGGGGTGCCTGGGTGGCTCAGTCGGTTGAGCATCTGACTTCAGCTCAGGTCATGATCTCACAGTTTGCGAGTTTGAGCCCCACGTCGGGCTCTGTGCTGACAGCTCAGAGCTCGGAGTCTGCTTCAGATTCTGTGTCTCCCTCTCTCTGCCCCTTCCCTGCTTGTGCTCTCTCTCAAAAATGAATAAATGTAAAAAAAAATTTTTTTTAATTTTTTTTAATTTTTTTTTTTTTTTAACATTTATTTTTGAGACAGAGAGAGACAGAGCATGAACGGGGGAGGGTCAGAGAGAGAGGAGAGGGAGACAAAGAATCTGAAACAGGCTCCAGGCTCTGAGCAGTCAGCACAGAGCCCGACGCGGGGCTCGAACTCACGGAGTGCGAGATCGTGACCTAGGCCGAAGTCGGACGCTTAACCGACTGAGCCACCCAGGCGCCCCCCCCAAAAAAAATTTTTTTAAATATATTTAAAAGAAAAAAGAAAATAAATAAAACATACTGGCTTGTCATTTCCTCTATACAGTTGTTTAAATTATGGCCACAAGTAATGTATTGCTTAGATCTACTCTCAAGAGAGAGCATTCAGATTCAAACAAAAAGCATTACTTATTGATCCACAAAAACGGGACACTTCCCAGCCTAAATACCAATACATTATCACAGATTTCTCCCCATCTTGCAAATACTTTTAAAGGAGTAAGACTTTGAATAACAATGTCTTCATTCTTCAGAAAATCAAAGTACTGTACTTACCTCTCAAGTTTTTTCTCAATTATAGGTACATCTAATCCCATGGCTTGCTTGGTTATCTGCAGCATCTCCGCAATGCACTGAAGGGTATCTGAAACCCAAATACAACTGCTTGACAATCTCTCCAAAAACAGATGAAAAAAACAGCACTTGTAATTCAGAACCCTGAATGAAACGTGCGGTCTTAACGCTTAAATACAAATGTACTTGCTGCGATTTACAGAAAACTGCTTCTTGTTCATTACTCTCCCCCACTAATTTAAAATGTCCTAAAACAAATTTTTTTTGTTGTTCTAAAATTAATAAAGGGCAAAAGGAATTAATAAAGGGCAAAAGACCCAAATCAACTGGAATTAGAAGTTTCTTCTCATTTGTCCTGTGTTAGACACCAAGGTTGCAACAGCCACGAACAAGACAGGAACGGTCCCCGACGAGTGTCCACGAGAGGCACCTGTGTTGGGGGAAAAGGCCCGGCACCCATATGGCCAAATACACAGATCTCCCATCAGATACCCTTGCCTGAGCTACATCAGCTCAAGTAACTTCCCTGCTTTGCTGGGGACAAAGTTGCTATGTGAAGGTTGCAAAGCTCACAAAGCGGTTTTCCTGGATCATTCCGTTTGTAATGGTATGTACTTTCCCCAGTTCCACCTGGATTTTTAAGAGCAGATCAAAAGCTATCCCTGGGGGCGCCTGGGTGGCGCAGTCGGTTAAGCGTCCGACTTCAGCCAGGTCACGATCTCGCGGTCCGGGAGTTCGAGCCCCGCGTCAGGCTCTGGGCTGATGGCTCAGAGCCTGGAGCCTGTTTCCGATTCTGTGCCTCCCTCTCTCTCTCTGCCCCTCCCCCATTCATGCTCTGTCTCTCTCTGTCCCAAAAATAAATAAACGTTGAAAAAAAAATTAAAAAAAAAAAAAAAAAAAAAGTTCCTTTAAAAAAAAAAAAAAAAAAGCTATCCCTGAATACAGGCATCTCTTCATTACCTTTCCCGTCCTCTTCTGGATTGCGCATTACAGCTCTCAGTGTGTGGAAATAGCCACTTGCTTCTTTGTATCTGTAGTGCAGTCGCATGCAGGAGAACTTTGGCTTACCAAAAAGAGTGGGTTCAGGACCTAAAAACCCAAAGGAAGATGTTTAAACGATTCATATAACACTCACTTTTTTAGCTCCAAAATACCAACACTTACTCATCATTAACTATTTAGCACACGTTTCTTATTTCTTCTAAATGAGGACACACAAAATACAAGCTTACTGTGATGATTTGGTTTGATGAGACTACATAAAAACTCTTCTTCAGTTTCAAATATGTAAACTTTCTTGATCCCTGGGTTAATCTTCACAAGGTATTAAGCACAGTTATTACAATCTATCCATCACTCATCTCTAAGGAACAGAAGAGAGTCCTAAAAATTAGACTACTTGCAGTATAGTATCAATACCCCTTTCTGGGTCCAGTATGCTATAGTGCTTGCTCAAACAAAGTGACCCATTCTTGGAAGAAACCATGTTTGCTTTCGAGGAGTTGATTAGCATGTTAAAATTTACCTATTTCTATTTTTTCCAGGTCTTCTAGACTTAGTCGTTGATACTGGTTTACCTTATCAACTTCATCATCATAACTGGATAAAAGGAAAGGGAGTAAAAACAGGATTAAAATCAAAAGCATATTTGGTTTGTCGGCTGAAACAGTAGCAACTTCTATACAGTTAAAATATTCCAGGGCATAATACACTATGGGATAAAAGGTTAAACATTTTAAAAACTAGATGAAATGGCATTAACATATATATACAGTTCAAAAGCTAAGTAACAATCAGCTTATATCTTACATTAAAATGAATTACAAAATGTAATTTGTTTTATAAAAATTTTTAAACCCAACCAACCTAAAACTTAACCTAAAAGGCAGGTAAACACATACATACTACACTAAAGGCATGTATCTGTGAATAATAACAGATACATCTGATATCCGAAATCAAGAATAAAAAATCCATACATCAACCTCAATGGGCACCTGGGCCAATGACTAAAAAAAAAAAGACCATTCAGAGTCACACAAGTCCAAAAAGAGAGTATTTACTTAACAGGAAAACAAAACAAAACAAAACAAAAGCTGATTCTGGTAAGGCTAATGAGGAAGTGCTTGTAATTTTGCTAGTGGCATTGTTAATTGGTAGCCTTATTGGAGATCTGATAAACCACAGAAGTATTGTAATTCATCATACCCTTTTAACCAAAGAGAAGCAGGTGTGTGCATGTGTGTGCACACACATATACAATTACCTGCACAATGACAACTGTATCATTCCTAACAGAAAAAAAAAAAAAAAAAAAAAAAGGAAGTATTTCAGTGCTAAAAGATGGGGAACTTTACTGTAGAGTAATAAAAAATAATGTAGAGTCATTTACATTAAAAGTATGGAGTACATCAAAACATGGAAAATATATAATACTTAAATACTGAAAAAACATATAAATACTGATTACAACTCTAAAATCCCATTTTCAAGTTGATAAGAACAGTTATATGAGGTAAAGAAGTTCAGTGAAGTTCCTTAAACTATGTAACAAAACCAGACTCTTAATTTTTTTGTCATGAATTCTAATAAGGAAGTTGACTTAAATTAAAATAACAATTAAAAAGCTTTAAATCAAAAAGCAACTTACTAGGCCACGTAGTAGGCAGAGTTAGAAAGCAGTAACAGCACATCCACATCTCTGTGAGTAGCATCAATGAGGCTAAACAGACACGACACAAATAATTAAATATTTTCATTTTCACCTGCATTTGTGCCAAGATTATTTGTATAGCAGAGCCACTTGTGATAAAGATTGGTTGGGGGGCGGGGCAGAAAATCAAATAATCAAGGAGTCCCACTTTTGAAGTTAAATGTATGCAATCTATCCATCTGGAGGGGGGAAAAAAGGAACTCCGTTTGAGAATGGGGGGTAGGTATCAGGGAGGACTAGCTGAGGAGAGAGGTCCCTTCTCAGAGAGAGGTGGCCAAAGAGGTGGGAGGATTCGGCAAAATAAGATAATATGTGGGGAGAGGGGTTTGAGAAGAAAGGAAAACCAGGGTCTCAGAAAAGAAGAAAAGGTCTACATGATCTCACAAGACCTAACCATCAAAACGACAGCACACATTAAGGATATTTTTACATATGTGCAGAATGCATCTTTTGAAAAAAATTTACATAAATAAAACATTTAGATGCAAAAATGGGACCAAGCCCAAGCAACTTGGTGTATTTCTTACTCCAGATTAATTTATTTGGCTTTTAAGGAACAAGTAAACATTTCCTTATTCTAAGTCCATTTTTTGGACTTGTTTTACCATATTTTTACCTCCCCTCTCAAATCAAATATCAAAATAAGGGTCAGAAACATGAGTGTTGGTGAGACCATTAAGCCCCACAGCAAAATCTACATTCTTGTAAGATTATGAATTAAAAAATGGTCCAAGTATAAAAATCTACAAATAATCAGCAGATAAAGCGGGCAAAACCTGAACTCAAATAAAAGTCTTAATATTCATCTAATATTAACAATATTAATTTCCAATCAAAAGGTGGAAGTTAATCTACATTCTTATATTGGTCTCAATATTCCACTGCACGAGTGGATATTGCTCCTTTAGAATTTCATACCTATTCGCCCAGATTTGCCAAAATGCTACTACTGAAAAACAAATGGAAAACAGTAGGGAAAAAAAATCATTTGTAGATGGAAGTCACGTCCTTAAACTGCGTCAGAATGAGGTCATTGTTTAACGCGTACTGCAGAGACTAACTAACCAAAATCTTCAAACTGCAGTAATTTACATCCGCGGCCCCCTGCCGCAGCATAACTCAAACGGTCTTAATCTGAAATAACTAATTCGCCTCAGTTTTCACCTACAGTAAGACACCGAAAAATACAACGAGTAAGATGCCAGGAACCGACGTTACGCAGATTGGTCCAAGAATCACGCGCACTAACTAATCAATCCACCGGGAACACAAGACCACGCACTCAGGCTACCGGCAGCTCCACCGCGAACCCCGGATCACACTACGGCGCAGTGGGGGTTTGCGCAGCGATACTTACATGCACTCTGAAAACTGATGCTGGAGCCAAGCCATAAAAATTCTGTCACGACACTTATCTTAATGAGAAATTCTACTTCTACAAGTCAGTGGTTACTTCCTCCGAGCTTTTTCCACTGAGGCATTAATATATTTACATCAGTCCAACAGGATCCTCAGTCAAAAACATTATGTCTTTAACGAAAAGCACTGGGCACGTAACAGGCGGTCAAGAAAAAGGTCAGCCCTCCCCCCCCCACCCGCAATTTTACTGGAGTCTTAGCTGCAGTAAATACTTAATTTCCCTCCCCGCCCACCCTGCCCCTGAAGCGCACAAAAAAAGACACGTTTTTCAACACAGACAGTAAACGAAGGAAGCCCCCCCACCCCGCTTAGGTACCTCCCCACCCCCCGCGTTTGCAGCTTCCGAAGCTGCTCTACTCGTTTTTGTTTTCCTGCCAGTCAGGCATGCCCTCCTTCCACACGATGAAGACAAAAACTGCCAGCACCACATGCAACCCCACCACTGCGACAATGGTCGCATAAAAGCCACTGTCGTCAGGAGACATTAACAGGAGACTTTGGAAAAGGAGCAACTTGCAGGAAAAATACAGCCCCACAGGAACTTTAACCATAAGTCCTGCAAAAAGGAGAAAAATCTTGAAAGTCGTGGCCAGGCTGCCGCCTTCGGGCTTGGGCTCGGCAGCGTTGCCGGTGGCATTGCCGGTGGCGTTGGCGGGCCGCTGGGCGGTTGGTGGAGGCCTGTGGGAGCGCGGCATCGCGTCCGTCCGTCCGTCAGTCCGTCCGTCGAGAAGTCGAGGCTCAATCGGAGCCGCCTGCAACCAAACTCGCGCCTGCAGCGACTGCGGAGACTGCGGCAACTGCGGCAACTGCAGCGCCAAGCCACGCCCAGGAGACACGTCTCGCTTCCGGCCGCCCCCGCTGCCGCGGCACGCGCCCAGTGCGCATGCGCATCCGCCCCCGCTATCCCGCCCCCGCTATCCCGCCCCCGCGCACCGCGCGGTCCCAGCCCGCGGGGGCGGAGCGCCGAGGTGCCCGCGGTCCGCCCGGCCCGGCGTTCGCACTCGCTGCGGTTCAAAGGGACGCATGCGGCCGCGGCAGTGTGAGCATCTGTCCGCTGCACTCACACGCCCAGCAGCGTGGCCGCCCCACGCCTCCCCACGCCTCCCCGCTGCCCTGAAACGAGTGGAGAAGTGGGCATCTACTCGGGGCAGAAAAAGCGGGCTCGACAGAGTTGGGCAAAATAACGAGTGGGCTGGTGGAGGTGCCGAAGGGCACCTGGGCGGTACGCCCGCTGTCCTTCCACTCTGCCGACTCCCCTCGCGACCAGCAGCGCGCCCCCAGGCACCTGTCGTTCAGGGCCCAGCGTTTTCGCGGCAACGGGGCGCAGTGCAGGGAGCAGGGACTCAGACCACCCGTCGTCCGCGCCGCTGGCTGGCCGTGGGGGTGCAAGCCGAGCTCGTCGCTGGAAGGCAAGAGGCCGCGACGGGAGTACCCGGGAGGCCCGCAGGCAGTGCGGGAACAGTGCAGCGACAGTGCGCGGCCGCCCCGGGAGGGGTGGAACAGCGCGGGGAGCGGGTCGTTCCTGTGGTGGCAGGGCTGCGCATTTGTCAACTGCGGCCCAAACTGTTTTCCTGCCAGAGTTAAGTGACCGGGACCGCATTGCGGCGAGCCTCTGACGCAAAATTCAACCGACATCAAAAACACCCAGCCATTAATTTTTTAGTGCAGTATTTAAAAAAAAAAATCCTAACGCCAAAATATCATGAACAAAACACCAGCCAACATTTGAAATAACGACAGGATCTGACCCTGCACTTGTACAACCTTGTCTCACTTGCCTCACTCCATCCCCAGCCCTGTAAAAGTTTATTTACCAAAACACAGTAGCTCAACAACAAAAAGACACAGAACTGTTTTTAAACGGGCAAAAGATTTCAACAGACATTTTTCCAAGGAAGATACACAAATGGCCAACAAGTACAAGGAAAAATCCTTAACATCCTTTGTCAGTAGGGAAATGCAAATCAAAACCACAGTCAGATACTACTTCACACCTCTTAGGAGGACTGTAATTAAAAAAAAAAGGGGGGGGGGGACAAATGTTGGCGAGGTGGAAAAATTGGAACCCTCATACACTGTTGAGAATATCAAATGACACAGTCACTCTGGAAAATAGCTTGATGGTTTCTCAACAGTGAAACACAGATTTACACATGACCCAGCACTTTCCACTCCTAGATATGCACCCAAAATAAAAACTGATGTTCAAACCCAAACTTGTACAGGACTGTTCTCAGTGTTACTATTTACAACCGCCAGAAAGTGGAAACCACCTAAATGTACATCCATGGAAGAAAATAAGCAAAACACGCTATATCCATATGACGGAATGCTACTCAGCTACAAAAAGGCCTGAAGTTCTGATACGGTCCACAGCATGCACGAACCATGAAAACATGATGCTAAGTGAATGAAACCAGTCACAAAAGTGGTCATAAAAGTCACTTATTATATGATTCCATTTATATGCAATGTCCAGAACAGAGACATCTATAGATAGACAAAAAGTAGACCAGTGGTTGTCTGGGCAGAGGGACAGGAGAATGGGGAGTAATTGCTAGTGGGTGCAGGGCTTTCTTCTGTTGTAATGAAAATGGTCTAAAATTCACCATGGGGATAATTGCACAATTCTATGAATATACTAAAAGCCATTTAATTGTATGCTTTACATGGATGGATTACATGGTATATGAACTCTATCTCAAAGAAGGTGTTTTTAAAAATATATACACACAACCCAGGAGCAAATGGCGGAGGCAGGTAGGTATCAACTGCTGAAGACCCCAAGCCCCATGGCTGGCTGGCTGGCTGGCTGGGGATCTGAGCCCACACAGCCATTCCTGGAGCTCTCTCTCCCTGTCCTCCATCAGGGTCCGCCTGCTCTGGGTTTACCTCTCTGGCTTAGTCGAGAGACTGTACAAAGGTTCCGTAGCAAGTCAGCCAAAGAGCAAGTTTCCAAACATCCCCCTTCAAGGGAAAATGGTCCGCCATCTAAAAAAAAATCTTTAATCTTTGCAAATGAGGAAAAATACCGGTAGTGAAGTTAAAGAAATTTTAGCAGTATTAGAAAGAATGACAGCCACAACAAAAAGTAGAGAGGAGCTGACAAGCAGGAGAATTCTAAAGAACTGTGTG
The DNA here is from genome assembly GCF_007474595.2 of Lynx canadensis. NCBI lineage: Eukaryota > Metazoa > Chordata > Mammalia > Carnivora > Felidae > Lynx > Lynx canadensis. The sequence goes on from NC_044313.2 coordinate 11,609,710, forward strand.
TAATCGAGATGCAGACACACAGTTAACTTTGGAAATTCAAATGGGCACATGAGACCCATCAGAGAATAACCCACCTGAGAGGAAAAGGTAGTGAACCCGAAGATGGTAATAATTCTGTATCTGAAAAAGCATCACCTCTGGAATAAAAGAGAAGACTGACCTGAAACAACGATGGCTTCTGCTCCAGCTCCTCCAAAACCCAAATGTAAGGCTCCAAACCATGCCCCCCATAGGGGCCGACGCTGGGGCCAGCCGCAGGGTGGCAAAGTGTCTCCCATTACCTCAAAGATACCAAGACTCCGGATGGGCGGGTCCCGGCCTTCTACCCAAGCCACCAAGCCAAAATACAACCTTCGAAGTCACTGCCTCAGCTTCACTACCTATTCTATCCATGTCATCTTGTCCCACAGCTTCAAGGGTGGCAGTTTCTAGTAAAACAGTAATAGTGGGAAACACAAAGGGCAAGAAAAAAACCTAGCAAGCAGCTAACACCTCAACCGTTATCAGATGCAACCGCTTTCAGTTTGGTCAGCCTCAGGGATAGGAGATCCTTCCCAGACCAGAGTAGAGAGTCTCAAACCTGAGCCGTCTGTCCCTGTCACCCAGTAGACCACGTGCAGATTCCCACAAGTCTGTGTCCCCTCTGCTCCCCCAACCCTGTCCTCCTCTTGAGAATCCATACGTCACTTCCTCAGACACTCCTGATGTCCGGCGTAGCAGTGGGGCTCCCTGCCCATCTCTTGTCGGACCAAGTCCAGTGTCTGTGCTGAAGAGGCAACACACAGAACCATTCTCCCATCAGGAACTGGCTACGTGTGAGAACCAACAAGACACAGAAGACGACACCTCGGCCAACGAGATGTAAGCTGATGGGACAATCTTCAGAATCTTTCTGTGTCCTATAGCACAGAGGTCACAAGGTTTCACTACGTCCATGACTCTGGCTCTGATGGGCCTCTTTTGTCCACCAATGACCACGAGGAAGAAGACAAGGATGAGGACGGCGGGGGTGAATGTGCTTCGGCATGTGACGTGGGCAAAGGGATCCTCTCATCACACTAAAACTTAGCCACAGACCGTCTAAGAAAGAATTAGAAGACAAAACACCTCGCAGGGGTGACACGTGAAGAAGAGAGGCAGGGAATCCAGGAACAGGTTGGAAATTAGGAGACTTAGCCAGAGGCCCACAGCCGAGGAATTTGAGGGAAGAGATATCCTTAACCCAAAGGAATGGGTAGGGAAGGATTCAGGGACACTCGCTGCCTAGTATGGGTTATCCGAGTAAATTATTCTTCCTCAGGAGCTTCAACCAAAGATGAGCAGAACACAATCACTGTCTCCCAGTTACCAGAAAGCCCAACGGTATAGTGCAGGATTAAAGAAAAACGAGGAGTTCAATCATCGGGCACTAGAAAGGGGTGGAGGGGTCAAAAAAAAATCAGAAAAAAAGAGAAGTATTTCATCATGTGAATGAAGAAAGGACAAAACTGGGATAGGCATTGGCATCTGGAAAGTTATTACGGGTTTGGGAATCTAACCACCCAGCAATTTTCTTAAGGACCTGATCTGATCCCAGGAGAGGAGACCAGTCTTGTTTCAGCTGTTCTGGTACATACGGTACCAGTAATTTATGTTGTGCCAGTGAGCCCAGTTGCCAGAAAAAAGCCTTGAGTGTTTTCATACACATTTTTCTTAAATGCAGGAGGCTTCTTCTGACTCTTAACAAGCGTGCCTACCCAAGTTGTGCAGCAAGCTTTAAATACAGCACAAACACACTTTACGTATTTTTAAACTCCTCATCCAGGAGACCAACTTCATGTGAGAATTACAGGATTGGAAATCAAATCAGGTGTAATGTGACCTTGCAAAATGGTAGTCAGCTTTAGAAAAGAACATTTTGGGGCACCTGGGTGACTGTCAGTTAAGCATCCGACTTTAGCTCAGGTCATGATCTCATGATCTCACGGTTCGTGGTTTCAAGCCCCACATTGGACTCTGTGCTGACAGCTCGGAGCCTGGACCCTGCTTTGGATTCTGTGTCTCCCCCCTCTCTCTCTACCCCTTCCCTGCTCACACTCTGTCCCTCAAAAATAAATAAACATTAAAAAAAAAAAAAAAAGAACATTTTGGTCTTTCCCTATTTCAATAATCTCCAAAGCAGAAATAAAAATACTTGATCTAAGGAATATGATATTGACAATCACAACACCTTTACAAATCTGAAGTGCAAAGTTAAAATTCAAGCAAACTGCAGGTGTGCTGCCCATAATTATTCCTGAATCTCCCTCTTTTGGGATGCTGCCTTAAGTTGAACTAACGTTATTTAAAAAACACACACAAAAACCTAAGGTACATGAATCAAAAATTTTTACCAAATGGCTCATGGGAACCCAGAAGTTTTCCGCTAATTTGTATGTAAGAAAAACCTCATCTCTTATTTTATGAGTCTGAAAACTGCATCCACACATACAGTATTGATTATCAAAGTGAAATAATCCAGGAAATTAAAGTCATGGAAGGATTCCCTATGAACCTACAGTCAATATTGTTTTTAATTTTAGTATACATATAAATATTACCTTGCATTCAATTGTTCTTTCAAGCTTGTTTTACGCCTTTTATTAAAAGCACATGAAAGGTAAAGTGCAATAAAATCTAAACAGAGCCATTTGTCCTCAGAGCTTGGTCTAGAATTTTCTGCAATGTTTCTAATTCATAATATTGAAGATTATAATGTTAGATTTTAGCGTAAAAGTAAACACTCAATCTGTGAATGAATTTAGATCCTGCTGTTCCTTTTGAAGAACAACTTGAAACTGGATGGTTTTCGTTTAAAAAATGTTGAGCATTCGTTGGCCGATTGATTTTGTGAAAGGCCAGGATACTTTCCAAACAATCCAAGTAAGTGCCATCATTGTTCCTCTTGCTGCACTCAGTTGTGGGCAACAGAGCAATAAACCTAGATTCTGGGGTGTGTGTGGGGGGGGGGGGGCAGGCAGCTGTGAACTGTAGTTCTACAATTTGACTCAAATATGGATTTTTTAAAAAATTGCATTAAAATATGTCTCTTCATTGCCGAGTTTTTTAAATGCCCCTTTAATTTTGCACCCAAAGTGAGTGCCTCTGTCAGCTTGCCTCAGTTTCCAGCCCTGGTATATGAAAACTGCCATGCACCAAGCATCCATGCCCACAGCTTGATGGACAGCCACTAGTGCTAATTATGACAACAACATCAGAAATTGAAACACGTTAGTTACCAGAACGGGACTCCAACTCACCTGGGGTCACAGTCAATGAGGGCCCAGCCCCCATGGAACTTTTCATCATCAGGCAGCAGTAACTTCATATAACTTTGTAACAGCTGGCTAATTAGTTCCTGGTGGCTTCTCTGATTCTCCTTATGCAAAGCTTCATGCTCTTTCTCCTTGGTAAATATGGAATAAAGATCTTCTGTCACTGGAATGCCTTGCATCAAATCTAGAGTAGAAAGTGTTAATATCTATCATCATCTTAATTTGCTAATATAATTTAAAAAAAACAAGCCAGTGTAAGACCTAAAACAATAAAACGCATAAGAAAACAAAGGCATGGGGGCGCCTGGGTGGCTCAGTCAGTTAAGCGGCCGACTTCGGCTCAGGTCATGATCTCGCGGTCCGTGAGTTCGAGCCCTGCGTCGGGCTCTGTGCTGACAGCTCAGAGCCCGGAGCCTGTTTCAGATTCTGTGTCTCCCTCTCTCTGACCCTCCCCCGTTCATGCTCTGTCTCTCTCTGTCTCAAAAATAAATAAATGTTAAAAAAAAAAAAAATTAAAAAAAAAAAAAAAGAAAACATAGGCATGAATCTTTGTGATCTTGGATTAGGTGGGTTTTTTCTGGTTTTTGTTTTTTTAAAGTAGGAGTCACACCCAGCACGGAGCCCAACAGGGGGCTTGAACTTAGAACTCTGAGATCAAGACCTGAGCTGAGATCAAGAGTGGGACGCTTAACCGACCGAGCCACACAGGCGCCCCCCTGCATTAGGCCTTTTTGTTTCATTCAGATAGGGCACAAAAATCACAAGCTACAACAGCAAACTAGACAAAGTGGACATCATCACGATTAACAACTTGTGTGTCTCAAAAGGCAATGCCATGAAACCGAAAAGAATCTACAGAATGGGAGAGAGTGTTTACAAATCATCTGATAGGGACTTACATCCAGAACGTACAAAGAATTCCTACAAATCAGTAACAAAAAAAACAAACCAATTTTCAAACGGGCAAAGGAACTGAACAGACCAGCTAACTTCTTTGTGGTGTGGCATATAGCTCAAGCCTTCACACAGCACTGTAATCCATTCTTTACAGGTGTTCAGGACAGTGAGCCTAGCAGCTTCTGGGAGAAAGCTGCTGGCCACTGGCCTTACAAGGGGAAGCAGTAAGCCCAGACTGCTGTGGCCTCACGCCTTCTCTCACCTTTAAAGAAATCCAGTTTCAAGATTAGGGTGAAGCTGATGCAATGGATGGTCAAACAGAGAGGGACAGAGTCTGGGTCCTCAATGACTGAACTGAGCTGCTAGATCAACCAATGGAGGAAAAGTGTCTTATTTTTTCTTGAATAAACTGCTCAAATCCAATTTTCCGGTCAATGCACACCCTACCTATGGCCAAAACCAAACTTTTTTATACCAGACTTCTCAAATACCTAACTGACCAGTGTATAGGCCTTACCATTGCATGTATGGCAAATAATCAGATTAAACAATAGAATTTCAAAAATATTCTCAGAGGGATGCCTGGGTGGCTCAACTGGTTGGGTGTCAGACTCTTGATTTCGATTCAGGTCATGATCTCACGGTTTGTGGGATCGAGCCCCACGTCCAGATCTGCGTTGACAATGCAGCCTGCTTGAGATTCTCTCTCTCTCTCTGCCCCTCCCCTGCTCTAAAGCATGCACTCTTTCTCTCAAAATAAATAAACTAAAAAGCAAAAAAATTCCTCAGAGACCATAGGACGAGTTGTTACTTTGGTTCTAACCCAGAACGTTCTACATTTACTTTAATCCTATGAGGTAATACTTTCATGAAAATTAAATTAAAAACGTGCCACTGTATGAATTCCACTGGGCAATCTACCTCCATTTCCTCTTCTAAATCGTGATAAGAACTGGTTAGGATAATCTCTAAATAAGGAACCCTAACATCATGTTCATTCATGCTTACAGGAAAGGATGGTGTGCTGTCCACAGCAAGAACATATGACAAATGTCATACAGGGCAAGAAAGACATCTCATCACATCTCTCAGCCTTGAGTAATGGAAAAACAAATAGAACATGGAGTTTTCAGTTGATGAAATTTTAGGGTACCTCATGCCATACTCCAGGAACCTCAACTCTGCCTTCTGTTACATGAATAGCAAACTGACAAATACACATGGAAATGAGTGGTTGCTTTTGTGCTTCAGCCTAAAAAAATCTGTCAAAGTCTAGTCTTGAAAAAATCTGAATTTGATTTCTTGGGTAAGATGCTCAATATAGAAACACAAGTAAGTATATTATAAAACATGCGCTGTGTTAATGAAGTTGGTTTCTGCAAAACACTAGTCAGGGAGGAATAACAAATTTTAAAGAAAGAAAGCCATTTATGTTCCTTACCTATAACAGCTTGCCTATAAGCATCCTTAAATCGATTCAGGTAATACCGATTTGCCGAGTTCACACCATCTTTCATAACTCCAGCTAACTTCCTTTCTCCTGTCCTTGTAAAGTCACCCTGTTGAGGAAAAAGTCATTCTGACAATTGATTCAAATGTAAGAATTTTCCCAAAGTCAATGTGGGCTTTCAATACAAGACCAAAATTCTATAGGCTTTCATAATCTCTAAATAGTGCTGTTAAATTAAAATACCTACTAATATTAGGCTGTGACACAAGCACATCAAATAATTAAAATGCTATTTGTGGCATTAAGTCTTCAGTTAGAAGGTGCTTTAAACTAAATCCATTCTTGGCAACCTGTAGAATTTCTAGAATTTACAGGTCAGAACTTACTACATAACAAACAAAAAGATCTAAAGCCTCAACCTGGTAGGATACTCAAAAACTACAAATTTCTGATGTGGGAAAATGTGGACCATTCGCTAGAGTTTATTACAATGGTGTTTAACTGGTGGATGTGGATGTTTGTGTCCAGAGAGAAAGAGATTTCTGTATTTTTCTGTATCTTGCTGCCCATTACAATTTCTGTAGAATGATTTAATGAAGAGCTAAATTGTTTTCTCTTGCTTTTCAAAAGAGGTGTCAGAGCAAGGCCCTGGAGGGCAGTGATTTAAACTTAAACAAAAGGAAAGCACTGTCGTCTTTTTTGTTTTTCCCCATCACAACCCTACTCTTTCCATCCAAGGCGATTTCAAAAGCAGTCCTAACACTGATGGCTTAGGAAGAACATATTGCTAATTAGTGAAATTATTCATAGGAAATATTTAGCAATAAGAATCTATTATGAAGAGAAAGACATAAATGCTGAGTCCAAAGAAGTGTAATATCAAGGAAAAAAGAAGTATTTCTCCTTTTCCTCCCTGCTTTACTGAGATATAATTGGCAAGATATAAATGGTAGTAGCACTGTGTGACTTTAAGGTGTATAATGTGATGATGTGACCTACATATATATTATGAAATGATTGCATTAAGGTCAGTTAACATATCACCTCACACAGTCCGTGCGTGCGTGCGTGTATGTGTGTGTGTGTGTGTGTGTGTGTGTGTGTGTGGTGAGAACATTTAAGATCTTCTCTCTTAGCAAATTTCAAGGATGCAACACATGTTTTTAACTATGGTCACCATGTTGCACAGGAGATCCCAGAACTTGTTCATCTTATAACTAGAAGTTTGTATGCTTTGACCAACATCTCTCCATTTTCCCCTTCCCCTGGTAACCACCAATCAACTCTTGCTTTCGAGTTTGACTTGTTTAGATTCTACACACAAGTGAGATCATACAGTATTTGTCTTTCTCTGTCTGGCTTACTTCATAACACAATGCCCTCAAGGTTCACCCATGTTGTTGCAAAGGCAGCATTTCCTTCTTTTTTATGGCTGAATAATAGCCCACCACACACACACACACACACACACACACACACACACACACACACACACACACACACACATCCAGTCACTCACTCCACATTCATCCACCACCGGACACTGAAGTTGTTTTCATGTCTTGGCTATTTATTGTGAATAATGCTTCAGTGAACGTGGAAGGGCAGCTATCTCTGAGACACTGATTTCATTTCCATATATACCTATAAATGGGATTGCTAGATCATATGGCCATTCCATTTTCATTTTTTAGGGACCTTCCTTACTGTTTTCCATAATGCCTGTGCCAATTTACATCCCACCGATGACATCTATTTTTCCACATCCTTGCCAATACTTGTTATCTCTGGTCTTTGATGACAGCCATCCTAACAGGTATGAGGTGGTTAGCTTATTGAGTCTGGATTGGCATTTCTCTGCTAATTACTGATTATCAGAGGTTGAGCACCTTTTCATATACCTCTGGGCCATTTGTAGGTCTTATTTGGAAAAATGTTCAGGTGTTTTGCCCACTTTTTCACTCAGATTATTTGTTTTTTTGCTACTGAGCTATGGGAGTTCCTTATACATTTTGGATATTAGCCCCTTATCAAGTATATGGTTTGCAAATATTTTCTCCCATTCTGTAGGTTGTCTTTTTGTTCTGTTGTTTCTTTTGCTGTGCTGCAGCTCTGTCATTTGATGTAGTCCCACTTGTTTATTTTTACTCTTCTCACTATGCTTTTTGTGTCACACCCAAATAATCACTGTTGAGGCCATGTCTCAGAGGTTTCCTCTATGTTTTCTTGTAGGAGCAAACTGTAAAAGCTCAGGCCTTGCATTTAAGTCTTTAATACATTTCAGTTTAATTTTTGTGAGTGGTGTAACACAGGGGTCCAACTTAATTCTTTTACATGGTGAATATCTGGTTTTCCCATCACTATTTATTGAAGAGGCTATCCTTCCCCTATTGGAAATTCTTTTTGCTCCAGCTTTGTTTTGCTCCAACTTTGTTCTTTCTCAGAACTGCTTTGGCTGTTAAGGGGTCTTGTAGTTCCATATGAATTTTAGGATTTTTTTCTAGTTCTGTGAAAAATGTCATTAGACTTTTCTTCTCTAAGTTTATTTATTTATTTTGAGAGAAAGAGGGAGGGGCAGAGAGAGACAGAGAGAGAAAGAGAATGAAAGAGAATCCCAAGCAGGCTCCACACTGTCAGCACAGAGCCTGACACGGGGCTCAAACTCATGAACCACAAGATCATGACCTGAGTTGAAACCAAGAGTCAGATGCTTAACCAACTAAGCCACCCAGGCGCCCCGCCCTTATAATTTTCATAGGGATTGCATTGAATCTATAGACAGCTTTGGGTAGTATGAAAATTTTAACAATATTAATTTTTCTGATGTATGAACACAGGATATTTTTCATTTTGGGTCTCTTTCCTTGATGTCCTAACAATTTTCACTGTACAGGTCTCTTACCTTCTTGGTTATATTTATTCCTAAGTATTTTACTGTTTTTGATGCTACTGCCAATAGAATTGTTTTATTTCTTTTTCAGATATTGTTAGTATATAGAAATGCAACAGATTTTCATGTGTTGACTTTGTATCATATAACTTTATTGAATTCATTTATTAGTTCTAACAGTTTTCTGGTGGAGTCTTTACGATTTTTTTATGGATAACATCATGTCATCTGCAGACAATTTTACTTCTTCCTCTCTGATCTGAAGGCTATTTCTTTCTCTTGCCTGATTGCTCTGGGTAGAACTTCCAGTACTATCATGAATAGCAATGGCGAGTGGGCACTCTTGCTCCTGATCTTAGAGGAAAGTGTTTAGCCTTTCACCACTGAATATGCTGTTAGCTGTGGATATGTCATATGTAGCCTTTATTATGTTGAGTTATATTCCTTCTATACCCAATTTGTTCAGTTTTTATCATAAAAGGATGTTGAACTTTATCACATGCTTTTTCTGCATCTACTGAAATGATTATACGATTTTCATCTTTCAGTCTATTAATGGGACATATCACATTTATTGATTTGCATATGTTGAACCATCCTTGTAGCCTAGGGATAAGTCCCACTTGATCATGACGTACAATCTTTTCAATGTGCTGTTGAATTCAGTATTTTGTTGAGAATTTTTGCAGCCATATTCATCAGGGATATTTGCCTGTAATTTGCTTTTCTTGGACTGTCTTGGCTTTGGTATCATGGCCTCATAAAATGAATTTCAGAGTGTTCCCTCCCTTCTATTTTTTGGAGGAACTTGAGGAGGAATAGCATTAATTCTTCTTTAAAATGTTTGGTAGAATTCATCAGTGAAATCATTTGGTCTGGGGCTTTTCTTTTTCTTTTCCTTTTTAGCAGGCTTTGGCTTACTGATTCAATTTCTTACTCATTGGTCTGCTCAGATTTTCTTATTTCTTCATAATTCAGTCTTGGTAGGTTGTATGTTTGTAGAAATTTATTCATTTCTTCTAAATTGTCCAATTTGTTGGCATATAACTAACTGTTCAGAGTAGTCACCTGTGATTGTATGTATTTCTGTGGTATCAGTTGTCTTTTTTCTTGATTAGTCTAGCCAAAGGTCAATTTTGTTTATCTCCAGAAAGCCAGCTCTTAGTTTTGCTGATCTTTTCTATTGTTTTTCTCATCTCTATTTCAAATATTTCTGTTCTAATCTTTATTATTTCCTTCCTTCTGCTAACTTTGGGCTTACTTTCTTCTTCTTTTTCTAGTTCTTTGAAGTATAAAGTGAGATTGTTTAAGATCTTTCTTTTTTCTTAACGTAGGCATTTATAGCTATAAACTTTCCTTTTAGAACTGCTTTTGCTGCACCCCATAAGTTTGATATGTTGTGTTTCCAATTTCACTTGATTCAAGATATTTCCCTTTTGATTTCTTCTTTAACTCACTCATTATTCAGGAGTGTGTTTCATTTCTACATGTTTATGAATCTTCCAATTTTCCCATTATTGATTCCTAGTTTTATATCACTGTGGTCAGAAAAGACACTGATATAATTTCTACCTTTCTGAACTTGTTGAGACTTGTTTTGCAGCCTCACATATGATCTGTCCTGGAAAATGTTCCACGTGTGCTTATGAAGAATGTGTATCCTGCTGTTGTTGGATGAAATGTTCTATATATGTCTGTTGGGTCCATTTCACTGTTTCCTTATTGATTTTCTGCCCAGATGACCCATTGTTGAGAACGGGGTATTCAAAGTCGCCAACTATTATCGTACTATGACTTAGGCAAGTTATTTCTCCTTTTCATTCTATTAGTCGTTGCTCTATATATTTAGGTGTTCTGATGTGGGGTGCATCAAAGTATTTCTCTTTAAACAAGAACTTGTACAAGGACTTCTAAAGTTCAATTTCTTTAATTAATAAAAAGCTTTTTGAGATTTATCACTCAACCAAAGATGGACTATCTGATGCCTGTTGAGACCTTGACAGTTTTTTTATAAGAAATATCCTGAGATGAACTATTACCTTAAAGGAAAATTAACATAAAACTAAACTAATTCAACCACTTCCTATTGCCCACAGAGGGAGCATTTAGTGACCAGTAACTATAATTTACATGTAAATTAAATTCTGTGAAGAATGGCTCTGTAGGATCCTCCAAAGACTTATTCATAACAACCACGAAAAGATAATAAAATATTTCTTCAGCATTTACTATGTGCCAGGAATGGCCCCCACATGCACTAAGGCGTATAATACCATGACAATCTTTTTTTTTTTTTAATTTATGCTTTTTATTTTTTTTTTTATTTTTTTTAACGTTTATTTTTGAAGGAGAGAGAGACAGAGCATGAGCGGGGAAGGGGCAGAGAGAGAGAAGGAGACACAGAATCCGAAGCAGGCTGTAGGCTCTGGGCCATCAGCACAGAGCCCAATGCGGGACTCAAACCCACCAACTGTGAGATCATGACCTGGGCCCAAGTCGGATGCTTAACTGACTGAGCCACCCAGGTGCCCCTTTTTATGCTTATTTTAAGAGAGAGAGAGAGAGTGCACACAAGAAGGGGAGGAGCAGAGAGAGAAGAAGACATAGGATGTGAAGCAGGCTCTGGGCTCTGAGCTGTCAGCATAGAGCCCGACACAGGGCTGAAACCCATAGGCTGCGAGATCATGACCGGAACAAGATCATGACCTAAGCTGAAGTCAGGGCTCAACTGACTCAGCCACCCAGGCGACCCTCTCATGACAATCTTTTGAAGTGTGCCTAGTATTATCCTGTTTTACAATGAAGAGACAGACACAGGTTAAGTGACTTGTCCAAGGTTGCAGAGCTAGTAAGACGCAGGATTGGGGATTCAAATTCAGTGGAGGCCAATCATCATACTAGGGACTGAGTCCTGTCAACGGACACATTTTATCTGTATAAAGTTTTAAAAAAACAACTATTTCACATGAAATTCCTCATTTCCAAACTCCCGTGAAAAACTGGAAAATCTAGCAACCCTGGGCCTCTGTCCCAAAAGGAAGCAGAACAGTCCCCTCCTGAGACAAGATATGCTTTTCCTTAGGGTCATACCCATCTCCCCCTTTAATCTAATGGGTGGTCACATTACCTGGCCTCAGCAGGATGTGAATGTGTGATTCGCACCTTAGCCAAACATTCCTGAAAGGAGTCAGCTACATAGACTACCATCTGTAGCCCACATATCTTCCTCTCAAAAGCAGAGTCAGTTTTCAACCACGTCCAATCTCCCCCAGAATGATCCACAAAAGCATGCTGCACTTACTTACCTTCAGAGCAGCTGTCCCAGCATATTGTCTGCTAATGGAGTCTCCGTTGTTGGCCCACATTATCTGATAGATCCGATTGCATTTCACTGGTAGTGGCTGTTCCGGGGGCATCACACCTAATTTTTTTAGCTGAAATTAACACATTGGTGGATTAGCTACATATAAGCCAGGAAACCATAGCATAAAATACACACTGCAGAAAAAGGAAGCATGTTCATAAACAGTTTAGGATCCTCAAATAAAAGTAATGGTGTTTTCAGACTTTCCCCCAAAAAAAGCACAGTTGGGAGAGAGTTTTACGAACTGTTACACATGAATGAATAGAAGGAAATATTTATACTGCTTTGGTGTAATTTTTAATGTGTAGGCTCTTATTATATTTTGTCCGTGTTTTTAATTTGCCTATGAAGTCAAACTATCAAAAAAGCCTACTGAGACAACAATAACACTAACGGTAACACAGCAGTATGTGCCCAATAAAGGTGAACTCTGTGCTGGGGTTCTAAGAGATTTTTTATATAAATTATTTCCTTTACTCCTCATAACAACCCTACGCAATCAATACTCTTATTACATCCATTTTAAGGATGAAGAGACAGAAGTTTCGAGAAGCTGAGTTCTTCACATGGGGTCAAACCTCATATGTGGTAGACAGAGCCAGTGCTTGGACTCAGAATCTGGCAGCTTTAGTGTAACGTTAGAAGGAACGGACTCACAATCTCAAACAGTCACTAGGCTCTATCAAAAAAGCCCTGAAACCATGCTAAGAATTTCCACCTTGAGAACTCACTACTCAGGTGTTGCGGCGTTCAAAGATCTAAAGGAGGACACCGAGTGACAGGCGTAAGGACTGCACAATGCAGCTGCAACCAACCGGGGCGTGGAGGGTAGAGGCTGGTCCTGTGGTGCCAAAGGAGCCAATGGCTGGAGAGGGCGCTGCCAACAGGACCATAACACAGGTGAAGAAGCCTGTTCCTTCTCTTTCCTCCAGCCTCCTGGTCTTCCTCTGGCACCTCCTACTGGCAGAGACCAACACAGAGCTCGGGCTGAGCAGAAAGTGTGGCAAACTCCCAGCCCCATGTGCACAAGGCAGGGTTTGGAGCTGAGAGAAAAAAGGCATATGACCACAAAGTGCCACCCAATCGACGTTGAAATGCGGGGGTCTCGTATTCTTGAATTGAGTACGTAAGAAAATGCCCCTAATTCCACTTATTTCTAGTGAAGGTTGTACTCGGCAGGTTTGAATGTAACAAGGTTGTTCGTATGCTGTAAATTGTCTACAGAACAAAGATTTTAGTTACTTGTTTACATGTGGGGAAGAAAAGTTAGAAATGAATACTTATAAATCCGAGGGACCACCAATTACCTGCTGTTCCATGACCACTCGCGCAATGGCGGCTTGGACCACGTTGGTGCGATCCAGGCAGTCCATGCAATTGACACGAAAAATCCCTTCTTGTTTACATATTACTCCAGCTTGATCCACCCTTTTCAAAAATAGTATGGGATTATGTTACAATATGAAATACTTCAGCAAGTTTTTCAAAAACCACAATTCCTTAGAGTAGAATAACAACAATAGCACTGGTTATCCATTGTTTGACATATCATTATGTGATGGGCATGACTGAGTACTTTGTAGACGCTGTTGTTAATTTACCTAGTAACTTGGTAAAACAGATGTGATTATTCCCATTTGGGGAAAAAACAAAAACAAAACTGAGGTACAGTGACTTGCTCCAAGTTTCACAACTACGAGGCAGAGGTGACACAACCCCAAATTATGATATTTAAATAATTTAAATATATATTAAAGCCAGAATTATATTAATATATTAAAGCCATAAATATATGATATTAAAATATTTAAATATATATTAAAGCCAGAAGCCACTTTAAAACACCATCCTGTCCCTCCTTTTTGACTCCAAGTAGAAATGCATCTGAACGCATGGAGCTTGAACAAAGTCACTTTACCACTCAGTGAGAAGGCATGAAGCATGCCTTGTGCGTCCAATCTCTCTGTCCACCTCTGGCCTTTCGAGTCCAATTGAAGGTTCTTCCCTAGCATTTAAGCCAATTTCTTCTTCCTACACCTCCCTCCTGCAGTCTGAGAATCATCTTCCTTCTAATTTTGAACTACCTGCAAGCTGAGACCGAGTACCTCTAAGGCTTCCTTCCCTTAGATGAAGGGATGGTGAGAAGAAGAGGAAGAGGAAATATAGACCATGGAGCATTAGATGGAATTAAACAACAGTCCTAGAGCATTTCGCTTCATCTTGCCTGACCATCTGACACCTCTTCCCTTTTCAAAGCTAATGCTGCCTAGTGACTGACACTCTCGAAAAGGAGACTGGGAATTAGGAAGCAAAATAAGAAAAACGAACACGCTTTTTCAGCTTGCTGCTACTATTTTAGTGCTTAGCAGTACCAGACAAATACATCTGATTTCACAGTCCAACAGTTTGTCAAATTGACTTCTTAGGAGATACCTACCAACACCACTTCATGTCAAGAATAATGTCATAAATGGCATCCGTTAGTGTTTGAACATTCTCAAACTTCATTCCTCGGCTAAAACACATGCCAAAAGAAAAAAAAAAGTTTAATAATAGGTTAAACCTAATAACAGATTTTTTAGCTTAAGTCACAGTATTTAAAGTAGCTTGGAAAAATTAAAGAAAACTATTGCTGTAAGTATGTGAGGTTAACTCTACTATAAATTATATAGGCAATTATATACATATTTGTAATTAATCTCTATTGTGAAAGAAAATATATTTAAGAATACATTGAAACCTATCACAGCTATCAGAAGCTTCTTTCCCCCCACCAAATTTTCAAAACTTAGGTAAACGAACCCACATCAGAGCCAGGATTAGGACAAAGAAGCTAGCTTTCAGAACACACACAAGTTAAAATTACCATCAAAATGATCCAGTGACTGTTGTTTTTCCAGAGCAAACTCTAGTGAAGCTTATCCATAGAGAAAGAAGTATTATTAATAGAGCATGAAGATGAGCCAGCAGAATGATTTTTAAATAAGGGTACTCGATTACTTCTGCTAGGCTTGGACTCAAGCTGAAAGGAAAAGCTCCAGAAGTTCTTCGAGTGATAAAAGGAAAAATGGAACTCTCCATTGCCATGTTGTTTTGGGAAAGATGAAATATTTCAGGAACAATTCAATTTTTAGCCAAAATAAAGCTCATATGAAAATTAAAACTAAGTTAACAATGAGAAGAAGAAAGTGTTCTTCCCCGTAAGGAAGAGGAGAGCTCAGCTTGCTGTGGGAGCGTGTACCACAAACACTGGAACTGATCAAAACTCCCATCAGGAAGCCCTCTTACCAGTGCTCATGGAAGTCAAATGAGACATAAGTGAGGTGTGAGCTGTTGAAGAGTAACACTTGTTTCAGGTAAGCATCGCCAATAATTTTCTCCCTGCCTGCCTGGTCCACCAAGTTAATAATAACCTGTGAAAGTTAAGGGAACACAAATTCAGTTTAATCAGATGCTAAACTCAATGTGGTTTTGAATCAGTTTATTTGAAATTGTTTTAGAAATATTTGATAGCCATACTTAGAAATCAATCCACTCAGGCATCAATTTTTTCCCCTATAAAGTTAGATTTTCACTTGTTATATTTAGGTAGCATTAATAGTTGTTTAATGTACTATGTATCTGCAATGACCAATTAGAATAAATTGGTAAAAACCAATTAAAAAACCAATTAGAATTGGTTATAATAAAATAACAAACAAGGTCCTTTGTAATGCAAATATTAAAAATATTTAGAAGTTTTAAAAAATATACAAGACCTACTTATGGACACTATAAAACTTTGCTTAAACACGTAAAAAAAAATCTGAGTAAATGGAAAGACACACTATGGTGCTAGATAGTGAGATTCAATATTATAAAGATGTCAAGTCTCCCCAGATTAAACACTCAACAATCCCAATCAAAATTTGATCAGGATCTTTCTGTGGACTTTGACAAGTTAATTCTGAAGTTCCTCTAGAAGGTAAGTATATGGAAAAAGTTTTGAAGACTAATAATAAAGGAGGACTTGTCCCATTGGAAAGCAAAACATACTCTAAATCTGCAGCAATTAAGACAGAAGTACTCGTGGAGAAACAGATGAATGACCCATAGAACGGGACAGCCAGCTTAGAGACAGACCTATGCACATTGAGGAATCTAAAATATTAACAATATCATTCTGGGAGAAATAAAAAATACTCTATAAATGGTACTGGGATAATTATCTATCTACATAGTGGGGGAAAACTTACTGTAGCTCTCTAAATCTCATTATATACAAATCATAAGATGCATTAATGACCTAAATATTTTTTGAAGTTATAAAAAAGCTAGAAGAATATTCGGGGTGATGTTTCCATAACTGTAGGATGGGACGTGACTTTCTAAACGTAAGAACCAGAGGGCATAAAGAAAAAGATGGACAAATGTGACAACATAAAAATTTAAAACCTCTTTACCCAATGACAATACAAGTAAGCAAAGGTAAAACAAAACAAAAAGACACAAAGGACTACGTGGGGGAACAGACCCGTAACATTAAACCAATACTACATAAGAGTGCTATAAATTCAGTAAGAAGAAGAGTAAATTCACAATACAGAGGAAATTCACAAGAGAAAATATATAAATAGCCAATAAACATGAGGCTACAACTTTGTTAATAATCAAAGAGACAGAGGCAAACCAAGAGACAGACTCTCAACTGTAGAAAACAAACTGGTGGTTACCGGAGGGGAGATGGGTGGAGGGATGGGTTAAATAGGTGATAGGGACTAAGGAGGACACTTGTGATGAGCACCTGGAATTGAATGGAAGTGTTGAGTTGCCATATTGTATACCTGAAACTAATATTACGCTGTATGTTAACTAAATGGAATTTAAATAAAAGCTCTTAAAAAAAAAAAGAAATACTAATTTTAAAACAGAAAACTAGCTTTCATCTTTACAGAGGCAAAAATTGAATCCTAAATGTCATCAGCATCGGTGAATATACGGGGAGATGGGCATGGCTCCCACTGTTGCTGAGGGTATAAACTGTTGGGATCTTTTGGGGAACAACAAAGTGGTAGTTATCAAGTTTCAATGCATCCTGTTTGATCCGGTCATTCTGCCTCTAGAAATCTGTTCTGTAAAGCAACTAAGTGTCCCAAAGTACACAAAAGTTGTTTTCTGGAATTTTTGTTTTTACAATAGCAAAAACTAGATCCTAAGGGTCCACCAAGAGATAAACGGTTAAATAACAGCCATGGAACATTAAGTGAAAACAGCTGCAGAATAGCATACATGGTATAGCCCTCCACTGACTTCATTTTAAATGTGCATATATACACGTGTCCAGATGGGCTTTTGCTGCAAATGACAAATCACTGACTCAGGTCTCAGAGCAAGAAGTCTGGAAGCGGCATGGTTCCGGAATTGCTTAATTCAGTGGCACCAGTACCAATTCTCCCCGTCTTTTTGCTCTGCCATCCTCAGCACACTGGTCAGCCCTGAGGCCAGTTCATTCACGGTTTTGCCATAGCTGCAGCGGCACATCACATCCACACACAACAATCACGGAGGGACTGTTGGGTTCTGTATCTCCGCTTATTTATTAGAGCAGGAGATCTTTCCCAGAAGCTTCCCAGCAGACTTCCCTCACATCATCCCTCACTGGCCAAACTGCCGATGAACACAAACAGGCCAATGCCTAAGCCAATCACTGGCAACAGGAACAGTGGTGCCACCCTGACTGAGTCAGGCTGACCGTGGGCCCACCTCCCAGAAAGCAATTACCCAGGGGATGCAGGTGGACAAGGGAACATTACTGGGGTCCTATCAGAAAGGAGGTGTCTGCTCAGTACACACGCTGGTAAAACTGACGTGTACAAACAGGCTTTAAAAGTCCATACAGAACAGGGATGAGGGTGGTTAAGGAGGTTATTGTTACTACTTCCTTTACACGCTTCAGTATCATTAAAATTCATTTTTTAAGCAAGTCTATTTTTTTTAATGTTTATTTATTTTTGAGAAAGAGAGACAGAGTGAGACTGGGGGAGGGGCAGAGAGAGAGGGAAGACACAGAATCCAAAGCAGGTTCCAGGCTGTGAGCTGTCAGCACAGAGCCTGACACGGGGCTCAAACCCACAATCCTGAGATCAAGAGTTGCATGCTCGCCAGCTGAGCCAGCCAAGTTGCCCCTAGTTGTTACATTTAAATTGTGGTTTGGAGCGCCTAGGTAGCTCAGTCGGTTAGGCATCTGACTTTAGCTCAGATCACAATCTCACATTATCTCAAAAATAAACAAACGTTAAAAAAATAATAAATTGTGGTTTATTTTCTGTAGTGCTAATTATAATTGCACATATTGCTGATATATGAACTTATTCACACTGTAAAAAATTTCAACCATATGGGAATGCAAGCCGGTGCAGCCACTCTAGAAAACAGTATGGAGGTTCCTCAAAAAACTAAAAACAGAACTACCCTATGACCCAGCAATGGCAGTACTAGGCATTGATCCAAGGGATACAGGTGTGCTGTTTCCAAGGGACACATGCACCCCCATGTTTATAGCAGCACTATCGACAATAGCCAAAGGATGGAAAGAGCCCAAATGTCCATCGATGGATGAATGGATAAAGAAGATGTGGTATATATATACAATGGAGTATTACTCGGCAATCAAAAAGAATGAAATCTTGCCATTTGCAACTACGTGGATGGAACTAGAGGGTGTTATGCTAAGTGAAATTAGAGAAAGACAAAAATCAAAGGACTTCACTCATATGAGAACTTTAAGAGACGAAACAAATGAACAGAAGGGAAGGGAAACAAAAATAACATAAAAACAGGGAGGGGGACAAAACAGAAGAGACTCATAAATATGGAGAACAAACTGAGGGTTGCTGGAGGGGTTGTGGAAGGGGGGATGGGCTAAATGGGTAAGGGGCACTAAGGAATCTACTCCTGAAATCACTGTAGCACTAGATGCTAACTAATTTGGATGTAAATTTTAAAAAATAAAACAAGTTAAAAAAAAATTTCAAACACAAAGGTCAAATCCCTTCTCACCACAACCCAGACCCACGCCCTTCCCTGGAGGTAACAACAGTTACCGTTCAGTGTGTGCCCTTTCAGCCCATATAAAGGTATGCCTACATAAATGTGCATGCCACATATGTGTGAGAACATATATGTGGAAAAGAACTACGTGTATATAAACGACACGGTTTTGTTTTGTGGGTTTGAAATGGCAACACACCATGTGCTCTTACAGTCTTTTCTCGCTCTGTGTGATCTTAAGATGTTTCCATGCTAGTGCACACAGATCTACCTCATCGCTTTTAAGCGTCTGTAGTCAACACTTTATTTTTTTTTAAATATATATTTTTTTAACGTTTATTTATTTTTGAGACAGGGAGAGACAGCATGAACGGGGTAGGGTCAGAGAGAGAGGGAGACACAGAATCTGAAACAGGCTCCACCCAGGCTCTGAGCTGTCAGCACAGAGCCTGACGCGGGGCTTGAACTCACAGACCGCGAGATCATGACCTGAGCCAAAGTCGGATGCTTAACCGACTGAGCCACCCAGGCGCCCCTGTAGTCAACACTTTAAATGTGTCACACTGTTTATCCACTGACGTTCTGATGAACAGTCAGGTTACTTTCATGCTGCAAAAAATGCTCTTGTACATGCCTCCTGGATTGAACGTGAGTTTCAGGTACATTTAAACATTTTTTTGTATTAGAGTCCCAGTTATTTCACATCCTTAATGGAACTTGGTATGTATGATTGTTTTATTTTAGTCATTCTGGTGTATAAGCGGTTTTAGTTTGTATTTCCCTGATGATGGGTGAAGTTCAACACCCTTTCAGATGTTTATTGGCCTATTAAATACACTTTTTCATGAACATCTGCTTAAGTCTTTTGTCGCCTTTTCTTTTAGGTTGTACATCTATTTTTAGCGTTTTTAAGAGGTTTTTTGTTTTTAGTAACTCTAGATAGGAATCTTTTGTCCTATATATGTATTAAAAAATCTTAAATATCTTCTACTTTGTGAATTGCTTTCCCATTCTTAGTGGTGCCTCTTAATAAACAGAAGTTCTTTATTTTAATAAAGTCTAAATTATTTTTTCATTATGGTTTGGGATTTAAGTCCTATTTAATTTTAATACAGTTTAAATAAATGATAAAACTTTGATAACAATTAAAAATTTAGTAAAGTCAAATGTATCAATATTTTTCATTATTGGTTAATGCTTTTTAAGTCCTAAGACCAAAGATCAAAAAGATGCTCTGGGGGTGCCAAGGTGAGTCTGGGCCAAGGCCCTGGGTCTTTTTAAAACAAAACAAAACAAAACAAAACAAAACAAAACAACCCTATATTTTCCTTTAAAAGGTTTACAGTTTAACTTTTTGCATTCAGATCCATATCCACCTAGAAATGACTTCTATATATAATATACAGGAAAGATATCAAAAAGCAAAACTACCAGATTAACAGTATAAGCATATTTTATTTTGATTGATAATACCATTCAAAATAGCTATACCAACTTATGTTTCCTCTAGCAATCTGTGAGCGTTCTCATTTCCCCAATTACTTGCCTTTATTTCTTACTGTCAAACTTTATAATTTTTTCAATCTGAGGGGTTTTAAAATTTTTTTATTTTTGAGAGAGAGAGAGCACGAGGAGGGGAGGGACAGAGAGACAGGACAGAGGATCTGAAGCGGGCTATGTACTGATAGCAGTGAGCTTGACTCGGGGCTCGAACCCATGAACCGTGAGATCACGACCTGAGCTTAAGTCTGACACTCAACTGAGCCACCCAGGTGGCCATGAGGGTTTGCTTTTTATTTCCCTGCTCAGACTTTGGGACTGCACGAAATTTCTACATTAATTTTGGAAGAACTGAAATCTATTCAGTATTAATCCTTCTTTCCAGGAACATGGTATTTTTTTCTCCATTTATCCAGGTTTTCCTTTGCATTCTTTAGTAATTCTTCGTCCCATCTCCCATCCCCATACACCACAGACTAGACTATCGTAGACTCTAAGTCTCAAGTTCTCTCTTGGCCAGCAAAAGAACAGATGCAGGATTAAAAGCGAGAGATGGCTCATGTCTGGGAAAAGACAAGAGCCCCGAATAAGGGTCCTTGCTCCGTATTTATGAAGATTAAAAGGCTTACAAACTTGATGGGAGTGCATAAAGAGACAATGAATCCGTGAACATTAACTCATGGGCATGAGGGAAAGGGGGTTTTGAAGATATACGGTGTTTGGGGTTTGGGTCAATATAAAACAAAATCCTGGCACCGCACAGATGGTTGTTAAAGGCAGACAGGAGGCACTGCGTCTGTTTATCTTAGCTAGCCTAGGGGATAAGACAGGGAAAATAACCTCAGGGTTAACAAGGCACCTTTCTCTTGTTAATCAGCTCAGCTCTGGGCAGCATCACCTCAGGGCAGCAGTCTATAGCCCTATTTACCTGTTTACCTAATTTGGTCCTTCCTTCCTGTGAAAGCTTTCTGCTATAGCACTAATTTGGGGGGCTTGGGGGGTAATCTTGCTTACCCTACATATCTTTGTATTGGGGGCCTTTGCCCCACCTACTCTATTCTGGGGGCCTCAGCCACCCCCCTTTCTCTATCCTTATAACACCTAATCTTGTTTACCCAAACTTGGGTGTGAGCATCCTATGGCTTTGTAATTCTTTTTTTTTTTTAATTAAAAAAAAAAATGTTTATCTTTATTTTTGAGATAGAGACAGAGCATGGGGGGTGGGGGGGGGCGGGGAGAGGGAGACACAGAATCAGAAGCAGGCTCCAGGCTCTGAGCTGTCAGCACAGAGCCTGATGCGGGGCTCGAACTCGACAACTGCGAGATCATGACCCGAGCCAGAGCCAAAGCCGGACGCTCAACAGACTGAGCCACCCAGGCGCCCCTGGCTTTATAATTCTTTATGCCTTGTTAACCCATCAGTGCTTATTCCCCAAGCTTATCCCCCACAGGTTATTCTATACAAATCTTGTATCTGAAATCTGGTCATCTTATTGAACTTGTAATTTCACTTAATAGTTTTCACTTGATTTTAGTCTATATGATCACAGTCCTACATATAAATACATGAGAGGTGGGCAGAGAGAAAAGATCTTGAAGATAGACACATATCAAATTGTTATCTTCAGGAAGCAGAACTACAGGTGGTACTGAGAGATGCCTTTCTTTCCTTACTCTGGATACTTCAACTATAATAATTAACGACAGTAGACTAATTCTTATCTAAAAACAGTCTAAAGTAGCTGATTCAATTCTTCCTAGAGAATATTAGAAATACTCTTAGCTTATGTATTCTTCAACTTCATGGCAAGATGCCATTTTGTTTAATTACAAATAGTATATTGTTATTTTCACGAAATTTAAAGAAATAGATACATAACCATGGCTGAAAATGAAGGAACATTAATACAGATCAAAGCCCACCTGTTTTTTGTAAATTTTCAGTTGTTCTTCGAAATGGGCACAGAAATAGGCAATGGTGTCCTTTTCACCTACAAAGAAGTGATACAAAATCTATTTTTCCTTCCGATGTTTGAGACAGAAATTAGTGTCTATTCCACCCTTACTCTTACTTTTCAACAATTTCTTGGCCACCAAATGTAACTAAGATGGTCTAAAACCAGTATTTTAAAATAAAATGAGCCAAAGCCAAAGCCCTCAGATTCCTTTTCCCCCCAGTTAGACTGCACCAGGTCACACTGGAAAAGCACACTATGTAATCAGGACCTTTATTGTTCATGTGTCCAGCCTGTTGTCAGAAAGGGTTCCATGTAGTTTATAGTAAGAGAATAAAACTCCTCTAAAAATATGAATATTATAAACTGAAGGTTTACTGGATTCTTACAAATATCAATTGAGTTTTGAGAGAAAAATATTCTGTAAACAATTTTTAAAATCAACCTCATTGAGTTACCTGGTTAGACTGATATGATTTAGCCATTCCAGCGCTAAAGTTAAAATACTAGAAGAAATTAAATCCTCAATAGCTAAAACAACAACAAACCTTACACAGCGAGACACTTGAGTAAAGGCATCTGATCTATTTTTTGTAGATGCCATCTGAACATATCTCCTGCTTCTATTAATATTGACTACATTCACCCTTTTCCAAAAGTAAACATTTCATAAAGTATTCTCCAAAGAAACAACAATTAAAATCTGTGAAATAAGCTTTATTTTATTCTATTGTGAGGGCATTTTTTATTGTTAAACAACTTACTTAAACTGTCAACAACCATTATAACTCTTGCAATTACGACACCTCTATTAAATCTCACCAACTGGAATATTGTTTTAAATGAAGTATCTGGCCAAGCAAATCCAAACCTATAAAATACCTAATATTTTAAAAAATACTCTCTCAAATCATCACTGCAAACTACGTAATAATGAACATGCTTACTTTTGTCCAGTCGTGGTCGCGGATTATATCGATACCCAACCTGGCTCCAAAAGACAGGCACAGAGCCTCGTGTTTGAATAAATGACAAAGTATGATTATGAACATGAATCAACTGCTCAGTTTCCACATAATTGGCAACATTGCCATTTTTATCCACTCCTCTTCGTTTATAACGCATTCCTAAAAGAAAATTAAAACAGAAAACAACATAAAAAAACATTATTTAGTCTGATTAGATATGCTACTGCTTTTTCTTTTTTTTTTTTTTTTATGTTTATTTTGAGAGAGAGGGACATAGAGCACAAGCAGGGGAGGGGCAGAGAGAGAGGGAGACAGAATCCAAAGCAGGCTCCAGGCTGTCAGCACAGAGCCCGATGCAGGGCTCAAACCCACCAACTGTGAGATCATGATCTGAGCCGAAGTCGGATGCTTAACCGACTGAGACACCCAGGCGCCCCTGATTAGATATGCTTCTTAACCAAATCCATCTTCCAGGATAGCTTTAAGGATCTAATGTGCAACTTCCAGGCAGAACAGCATCAACTTCCCCCAAACTCATAACTCTACGCATCGTTTTGTACAAGTTGAAGCGAAGCTACTTTCTGTGAACTGAAAGGGAAAGGTTTTCCCGAGGGCGCTGGTGCTCAGGAAGGATTTATTACCGTGATACAGGCTGTCAGTGGGAACAATGGTATTTAGAAACATATCCCAAGTGACTTTCTTCTCTTCTCCATATATATACCTCTTTTTCTTTCTGCTTTTGTTAACTCTCCCCCATTCACCTCCCTCCAAAAATTGGTCCCCAATTACATCACACGATTTAGAGTCACTGAGCACTTTGAAGCCAATTATGCTTCCAACTCCATTATTGTCATTAGCATTTCAACCCATCTGCAGCTTTTCCATTCTCGTCTGAATTTAACTTGCACATGATTTCAGCCCTTTTACTCACCTGCTCTGTGCCTACTTCGGCGTGAAATGAGAGCCACGAGAAATCGTGGGTGAATGTCATCTACACAGGTGGACTCCTGAGGGGGGGTCTCTGGGCTGCTTTTCTCATCATCAGATGATTCATTATAATTAACCACAAGTTCTTCAATCTGCACGAAACCTTGGATAATGGGGAGAATCCAAAAGTCCACATCTGGTGTCTGAAAACAATATGAATATCATGTTGTTTCTATTCTGTATGGTCCTGCTGCTTTCTTAAATAGAGGCTAGCACATATTTGTCGGTTTCCTAGAAGCAGAAACCTTCTGTTTCTTAACCATGTTTTCTGCTTATTGGAGAATGGCAGAAAAAAGGGAGGGAGGAAGGAAGACAAAGGGGAGAGCCTTTTTCTCTATGGTGAGCATTCAAAAATAGCTGCCTGAGAGGTCCCTGGCTGGCTCAGTCGGTAGAGCAGATATAGCATGAGACTCTTGATCTCGGGGTTACAAGTTTGAGCCCCACATTGGGTATAGAGATTACTTACAAAAATAACTAAATAAAAAGAGCTGCCTAAGAGGACCCACCGGATAGAAGCCACACTGCCTGGGTAACAAATTCAACCTCCACCACTTACGAACTCACTCTGATGAATCACTTAACCTCACCGTGCCCCAACGTCCTGCTTTGAGAAACAGGAAAAACTGTTACCTCATTTGGTTGAGTGAATGAGTAAAACGTAAAAAGTGTTTGGCATAGTGCCTGCCTTATTGTAAGGATTTAACAGACATAGCTACTATGATTATTCCCATCGGTACAGAAAAAACAAAAAACAAAAAAAACCACTTATAGGCTGATTTTTAACTCACCATTGTATCAAGGCTTTAACAACATACAACCAACTCTGATCCCCTTACTACAAAGCGCAGAGGTCCAACTCTATGTTCTAGTTTAGAAAAAACTTGCCTTGCCAAGCTAAAATCCACATAGTAAATGAACCAAAAAAAAAAAAGGAAAAGGAAAAAAAAACGCTTTCCATAAATATCTTATTTTACAATGTCACCCAACATAATTAGGAGAGTATTAATTACAGTTAGACATTTCCCCTTCTGTGCCTTTGAGGCTAAGAATACTCCAATTTCCCGGCTGACTGTCTGCAGGGAGAGTGAAGGGTAAGAAGTACTCTAGGGTGTTGTTCTCTTTCTCTCCCGTCTCCACAACTGTATCCAGCCTTAACCTCAGCATGACCTTCAAACCCACCTCACCATCCATCACCACATAAGCCGGGCAGGACCTGTCTCACAGTTTTGTTTTATGGAGCAGCAGACAGGATCCTAGGAAGGTGGTTAGAATTGAAAATTATGAAGGGTCTATATGCATTCATTATCCTTACCACCATCCTCATTATTTGTATTTTTGTTCTGGCAACAATGCAGAACTCTTGACGGGGACAGAGAAACATACGTGGCCAAACGCCACCTCTACTGCAAGCCATCAATTTTAAATGGTAATTCGAAGTTCCTGACAGAAACCCTGCAAAACGTATTAGAGCCCAATGTGTCAGCAAGCAGGAAAAATATGCATTATCGTCACCCTTATTTTTCTCCCCTGTCACTGAGTCTCAGTGGTCACAGTTTGATCAGCCTCCTAAAAAGAGGTGAGAACATTTTCAAGCCTCATTCTCTTTTTTTCTTTTTTTTTTAATTTTTTTTTTTTCAACGTTTTATTTATTTTGGGACAGAGAGAGACAGAGCATGAACGGGGAGGGGCAGAGAGAGAGGGAGACACAGAATCGGAAACAGGCTCCAGGCTCTGAGCTGTCAGCACAGAGCCCGACGCGGGGCTCGAACTCACGCACCGCGAGATCGTGACCTGGCTGAAGTCGGACGCTTAACCGACTGCGCCACCCAGGCGCCCCTCAAGCCTCATTCTCAATAGAGGCATGACAGATATCTCGTGGGAGACACTGCTAAAGTCAAAATCATTTATACTAACCACTGCCAAGGGGGAGAGATAGGAGAAAAAAGGTTTGAAATTTTTGAAAAGTTAATGAAAAGATAGTATGTCACCCATTCAGCTATTTGCCCACTTTGTGTCCAAAACAGCAACTGACACACAGGAGGCCTTCCATACATATTTGTTGACTGAGTGAACTGTCCTTGGATGGGTATAATTCTTCCACACAGGAGACAGAGTGAAGGAACAGAGTAACCATTAAACTGGAAGGATCCTCATACAATAATCTCAACATAGTCCCTCTCGTCCCTGATTCAAATACTGGCAGTACTGGAATGTCCTCAAAGATCTTTCTACTCCAATCCCCAGATGAGGAAACAGGAAAGGGAAGTGACTGGCATCATTGAAGAAAAAGCACACTTCTGGGGCACCTGGGTGGCTCAGTCGGTTAAGCGGCCGACTTCGGCCCAGGTCACGATCTCGCGGTCAGTGAGTTCGAGCCCCACGTCGGGCTCTGTGCTGACAGCTCAGAGCCTGGAGCCTGTTTCAGATTCTGTGTCTCCCTCTCTCTCTGACCCTCCCCCTTCATGCTTTGTCTCTCTCTGTCTCAAAAATAAATAAACGTTAAAAAAAAAAAAAAAGAAAAAGCACACTTCACCATTTCCAATGGGTGCAAACAAAATCTCTGTCTCCTAGGAACTCTGTGGACATTAGTTCCTCAGCCTTAAATTACTTCTATCCCATGGGAACCTGCTAAAAAGGCAGGCCTGTGGCTAGGCTGTAGAGTTGGGAACTGTCTTAAAACAAGGTCTTGGTGTTCATAGCTAAATGATTCCCATTCTAGAGAGGAAAACATTATAGTGAGATTTTTTTTTTAAGTAGACTCCATGCCCAACGTGGGGATCAAACTCACAACCCTGAGATCCAGAGTCACATGGTCTACCGACTCAGCCAGCCAGGTGCTCCCATTTTATTGAGATTTTCAATTCGTTTTAATACAGTGTTTAAAACTTTGCTTAACAACCATAACTACCTTTAGGATATTTTAGAAACAACTACTCACACCAATCTCAGTAAGATCTTGTATCATATATTTATTCCAAAAAAATCGGTCATCAACCTGGAAAAGGTAGAGAATGAACAGTTCAGAAACATGTTGAGCTTTCTTATAGAAGTCAAATGGGCCCATAAATCATTCTGGAGGGCAAAGCCTGCCCTGAGCCATGAGAGAAGTACCTTCTGCCAGAGGGGACGGGGGTCCCTCTCCCCAGTGCTTTGCCTCTGTACCGAATTGGTTAGGTCATAAGTCAAGCTATAGTAAAAGGATTCTGAGTCCATGAACATCTTCAGCAACTCCTCGAGTAATCTCCTCTCCAACTTCTCCTTTTCTTTACTTTCCTTAACCTGTAAGAAGTTAATCTACTATTACTACAGGAATTCAATGTACAGCATTGTGTGGATAATACCCAACTTCCTAGGAGGGAAGTGAAAATAATCCCAAGAACCATACATGGGACAAGCAGTTTGAAAACAAGTTTCCTGGGAAGGAAACTACCCTTCAATTTAAAAGTAATCCAAGATGGATTCCAAGCCCGTATCAATGAAACTCTTACTTTCTTTTTATTAGGAGCAGACACATTGGATTTAATGTGTGTAAAGGTCTTCAGTAGAAACTTTGAGTCATCAGGAGATGGTACAATCTTCTCTGGTTTGTTAATTCCAAAATGATGCTTCTTACAGAGCTAAATAGTTAGGAAGAGAAAGAAAATTCATTATTATTACCGTCTGCTTGTTAAATGTCCGGGTACAAGTGCACAAGTGACTGCTACTGCTCATGCATGGTAGTTAAAAGAAAACCTCAAGATTTATTAATAAAATGACCAAGTAGACAACTGATATTAGAGAGCACAGCTATGGTTTCAAGGATTAGAAAGCTACCATAGAGGGGCTCCTGGGTGGCTCAGTCGGTCAAACATCCGACTCCTGATTTTGGCTTAGGTCATGATCTCAATGGTTTGTGAGATCGAGCCCCGTGTAGGGCTCTGAGCTGATGGCATGCAGCCTGCTTGGGATTCTCTCTGTCCCTCTCTGTCTACCCTTCTCTGCCCCCACCCCTTCTCAAAATAAATAAAAATACACGTTTAAAAAAAAAAAGCGATCATAGAGGATAAGAAAGTAATACAGGACAAGACATCCTTAGGATTTAGGGGTGGGAAATTCAGGTTCGGATCACAACGACAGTAAGTCCTTACCCAGTATAACTGAAGAATAACATACTCTGGTTGAGGTTTATCCATGCTTTGAAAATCGGCATCTGAGATTTAAAATATTGCAAAATACACATCTGCTATGCCCTAGGGGCATTACTTTACAGCTGTCTGCTAAAGATTCATTCATGCTAGTTAATGGAGCATTTGGGTTGAGAAGATGTCAAGAGTCTGCTCTGTAGGGAATCTTAAAAGCTGGACATTTCAATCACTCTCCTCCTATCCTCATACCTACTAACGGAATCAGCATAAAAACATACTCTTTGGGACCAGAGATTAAATTTGAAGAAGCCGTAAGCAGAGGCTGCAGGAAATGTGCAGTCTAACTGACAAGTATGAGGAAGAGGATGGGAACCTGTTAAGAGAAGGACACAGAGGTTCCAAAGAAGGCTACCTGCTTAAAGCCAAGGGTTTTACATATAATTTTCACGTGGCTCAACACACAAGGCAAATACTCTGAGAGGTACACAGAGATTCTTTTAACTGTATGCAGACGAATTCCATGTTTTCAACGCAATGGGTGTATCACTACACTAAGTGGTAGACACGAAGAGCAAACAATTACTACGTGCCTATTGTAATTAGTGTCTTACTTGCAAAATAACTATTACTAGATGATAAGCAGGATAAAAAAATGAGAACAGAATCTAGCTCAAACTGTGATTTTAAATTTAATAAAAAGGGGAGAGGTATTCCTCATCGATCACCCTTGAAAGTGGCCAATTTTGTCAATTCTATATACCTCAATAAAGCTGGAGAAAAACCAGAAGTGCAGACTGAGAATGGGACTGTATTCAGACAGAACAGGATCTTACAGACTTCAGGCCTTTTCAAAATTATGGCTATCAAAACCTCCGTTCACCGGGGTCTCACAACCTGACTGCAATTCTATGCTGCTCCTGCTCCGCTTATGAACACAGGGGACCCGAAGATGGAGTCGCTCACGGCTGTCCTGCCGAAACTGAGCTGACGATTTCCCAGAGAGTAAGCAAAACTACCAGGCTCTGAAGCTGACAGGGAAGGAGAGGAGAGCTAAGCAAGTACACACCGCTCCGGGGGCTCTCTCCTCCTCCCCTCCTTGCGTGCGGCACTCCCATCAGCATAGAAACAGACCGATAGATCTTTCCTCAAACACCTTCACTTGACGCCTCTTCTTCTGCTAGCCAGTGCCCTGTTCTTGTACTCCTCACTGCCTCCAGCCCATGGCATCCCCTCCTCTCCCGGGCCCACTCCAGTCAGGCTTCAGCCCCCCACTACTCTACGTAAACTGCTATCTTCAGTGCGACCAATGACCTCCACTTTGCTAATAAGTCCAGAGGCGGACTCATCTTAACCTCTCGGTGGCATCTGACACAGTTGGTCACGCTCTGTCATCACATCATGCCATCTGTCATGCACTGTCTGCACTTGGCTTTCACCGGTTGTTCCTTCTTTATTTCTTCTGCTGGTTCCTTTCTGACCTTTTGACTCAATGTCTTGGGCACCACAAAGCTCAGCTCTTGACCCCCTTCTCTATCTAAATTCAGTCCCTTCGTGATTTCATCCAGCGTCGTGGCTTCAGATACCACCCATATGCCAACTCCTCCTTCCCAAATGGGTATTTCCAGTCCAGCTCTCTCCCCAGATTCTAGACTCTCAAATCCCAACATTCCCTTCTGAATTGCCACCGGGCATCTGAAATTCAACGTGTCCAAAACTAGACTCTTACCTTCCCTCCACTGCCTTCACCTCCCACTTTCCTCCCCTTGTTTACTCCACTCCATCCACACTGGCCTTCTTGCTCCTCAACACGTCAGGAATGCTTCCGCCTCGGGATTCCATTCTAGCTGTCCTCTCTGCCCAACACCCTTCTCCCCAGACCTCTCACCACAATCTCTACTCCTGAGCACTCCGCCCACCGCCCTTCCTGTGCCCGACTTTTATTTCCCATAGCATTTATTACTTCTCAACATACTGCATAATGATCATTATGCTGACGTTTACTATCTGTAACGGAAGCTCATAATGGCAGAGGTGTTTGGTTTTTTGCCTCCTGTATCTCTAGTGCCGCATAGTCCCCGGCACAGGAGGTCACAATATTTGTTACGTGACTGAATGAGCGCTGATGCTAAAATATAAATGGTAAACTCCAGGTTCATACACGGGGCAGGCATCGAAGTAGTCCCAGGAAAACGGTCACTGCCCTTATTCCAAGAATATACCTCACCCCCCACGCCCCCACCTGCATTGGTGCAGAATCACTGGGGTAGCAGAGAACTGGTTTTAAAAAGAGGCTCTCCCGTTAGACCCCTGCTGCCTCCTCCGCTTGCAACACTGAGCAACTGTTGGTTAGCAATTTTTATACAGAATGTTAGTAATTATCCAGTCATATTAATAACACTCTCAAAAAAATTGAAAACATGCCCAAACCTAGTTAGGGACTATCACGATTTTTATTTCCAAAACAGGGTATTAGGCATTTGTCAGACATAGTTATTCCTTAACAGTACTCAAGCCAGCAAAATTTCTCCCAGGAAAGTAGAAAGCAGATGCGTAAGACCCAACTACTCTAAAGTCAGACCGTGTCTGCACCCACACATTCCTCACTCTCAGAAGGAGCGGAGACCCTCTCCTCTGCAAGGCTAGTTTCCTGCTGTGTCCCTTCTAGGACCAGGACCTTTCCTTCATTTCCTCCTCTCTTATCTGTTCCAGCCTCTAAGAGCCCCTTTGCTACCATCTTTTAACACTGTTAGAATTTACCAGAACATGTATCTTTTAATCCATTCCTTAACCCTAGAATCTCCTCTGAGGTAGCAGGGTAAAAATGGTGTCATGGTCACTTGAATTGTGAGGACTGTGGTCTGGTAGGCATGGGTCAGAGAGTAAAAGCCCAATGGGACTGCTCAGGCAGAGTAAAATAAGGGCCTCCTCAAGTATGGAGAGGACAAACTTTATCTCTAAGAACATGACGCTAACACTCACCCCTGTGATCTCTTTCTCTGGTTCCCACGACTCTGGGCTCTTCCCCCACCTCTAACTTCTCCTGCTTAGTCTTCTTTGTTGGCATCTCTTTCTGTCCCTAAAGACGGTGGTATGTCCCAACATTCTGCCCTTAGCTCTCTTCCCCTTCTTCATGAATTCTAGAAAATGTCATCCTCTCTCCTCATTTGAACTATTGCTATGTTTAACTACACATTTCTAATGCCACTCTTGTGCTGAGTTCATGACCCAAAAATATAACATCTCCCAGCTACTGACACCCTAGTCCCTCAAATTCAGCATTTCCAAAACTGATCAAAGTTTGTTTCCCAAATCTTGTTCTTCCTCTGCTTGCCGTAGGTCATTGACTACACTATCTACTGGATCCCTTACACAAGAGATGGACCCCTGTGTGGCCATCTTCCATTATTCTTCCCTAGCGTCTCTCCTAACGATCCCAGCTACTTCATGCTGATTGCCATTATGTTAATTCAGATCCTTACCTTTTGCCCAGATCAGTATTTCTCAAGGCAGGGGCTACTGGCTAAACAGGAGAATTCTTTATACATAATTATCCCACATAGAGCAGACAACCTAACAAGCCTCCTCTCACAAGGTAGCAAGTTGGGCTCCAGCACGGAGCATGGTTCCAGGCCCCCATCTCTCCTGTAGCCCTTTTAGTTCCCTTTACTGTGCAGATGCCAAATCTCCACCTCCCACTGCCTGATTCTGGACCCAGAACCAAGAAGGCCTATAGCCTCAGGTTCGACCTAATGTCCATTTATGGTCCATGAAGATGCTTCTCCTCTCTAGGCCTGGCCATGTCTTTGTTTTCCTTTTTCTTTCTTTTTTTTTTAAAAAAAAAAAAAAAAAAACAAAAAACCTATCCCCTTCCTGGGCTTGGAATAGAGCCTAATCCCAATATCCCTTAACTTCATTATCCACAACTCCAAAATAAAAAAAAAATTAAAAAAAAATAAAAACATCAATGAAACCTGCAAGTTAATTTTTTTAAGTTTGTTACAAACTCATTTAATTGCCAATATGCCCTGAACTGATAGAAGGCTATCGAAAGTCATCCTAGTATGAATATTCGTATGATTCTTTAGGAAATATTAATGTATTATATTATGGGGTAATGCTCCAGACTCACTGGATATGTATGGAATGCATGGAATAGCCTTTTGAAAACTCTCAAAATCCTGAATTCTAAGACAAATATGGCCCCAAAGTTTTCAGATAAGGATTGTGATCTGTATAGCAAAGCACAAACGCAGGATACCATCTTACCTGGAAGTCGATTTCTGTCTCTTAAAACCAATTTTTCTAAATAGAGATTTAGGGGCACCTGGGTGTCTTAGTCAGTTAGGCGTCCAACTCCAGATTTCAGCTCAGATCATGGTCTCACGGTTCGTGGGATGGAGCCCTGCATCAGGCTCCACACTGACAGCACGGAGCCTGCTTGGGATTCTCTCCCTCTCTCTCTCTCTGCCCCTCCCTGGCTCGTGCTCACTCGCTCTCTCAAAATAAACTTAAAAAAATAAAAATAGAGATTTAAATTTACTTAAACAATTCCATAAATATTTTAGAATCTTCACATAGTTACCGTTAGAAAAGTATAGACCACAATTGTTTTTAAAAGGGCTAAATTTTTTTTTAAAGGGTTACGTTATTTTTTTTAAATGCAGGCTACCATTTATTTTTAAGTTTTTATTATCACCACCTGGTGCTCATCACAACTGGGCGTTCCTTGATCCTAAAAGGGTTAAATTTAGTCCTTCTGAAAAACAAGGATAGAGAAAATAACCTCTTGGGATCTGTCCAGTCCTAAGATGCTTTGTTTAGACAGAGCTCTTGGGATTACAACATTCAGCATTGACAGTGGGATCACCTTCCCTTTTCCAGAGGCCCAGCCAGTTGTGCGCAGTATGTGCTTAGGCCCTTATCACAGCTTTGATCCACACGATCTCAAAAAGAAAACACCACCAGAGGCCCCAGGGTGCTCCGCTACTTCTTGTATTACTCTAGCAACTTCTGTCTCACAACCAAGATTAAGGGCTGATGTTGATGCTTGCTATTTAAGAAATGGAAAATGAATGATTTTACTTTCAAAGTTGTATCTGTGTCCATCTGGAGCTAAAATTTTAAAGATGTCTAATGGGAAACCAAATATGGAAAATGTTGCAGTTATCTATTAAGGCAATGAGATACAGCAAATAAGATATGCAGACATGGGACAGAAGGCTATAAAACTTAAAGGATGTTTTTTTCAAAAGCAAGAACATCGATGTTATCTACTGAACCCCACAGATTCTTCACGCTCTTGGATAGATGTTTTAAAATGGCATACTGCTCTGAACAACAGTCTGGTGCTTCCTCAAAAGGTTGAACACAGAGTTACCGTATGACCCAGCAATTCTAGTCCTAGGCCATGCCCGAGAGAAACGAAAACAAGTGTCCACCAAAACCTTGTGCACAAATGTTCACAGAACTACTCCTAACAGCCAAACAGTGAAAGCAACCCAAATATCCATCAACTGGTGAATGGATAAATGTGATATATCCACACAGTGGAATGAAAAGGAATTAAGTACTGAGATACGAACAATGGTTATGCACCTTGAAAACACTGCACTAAGTAAAAAGAAGCCAGTCACAAAAGGCCACATATAGGGTCTCCTGGGTGGCTCAGTTGGTTAAGCGTCGGACTCTTGATTTCAGCTCAGGTCATGATCTCACAGTTCGTGAGATCGAGCCCTACATCAGGCTCTGCACTGACAGCAAAGAGCCTGCCTGGAATATCTCTCTCACTCTCTATGTCCCTCCCCACTCCCTCAAAATAAATAAATAAACATTAAAAAGTATTTTTAAAATAATATTAAAAACAAAAACAAAAGCCAATATCATATGATTCTATTTAAAAGAAATTTTCAGAATAGGCAAATTTAGACAGTAGATCAGTGGTTGCCTAGGACTGAGGGAGCTGGGGTTTGGAGAAAAATGAGGAGTGACTGCTAATGAGCACAGGGTTTCTTCATGGAGAACATACATAATGAATATGTTCTAACGTCGATTTGTGGTAACGGTCACAAAATTCTGAATATATTGAAAGCCACTGAATTATATGCTATAAATGGGTGAACTGTATAGTACGCGAATTTTTTTTTTTTTTAATTGGCAAACAAGCCTAATACTTGAGGTGAAAAGGCAACCAAGGCAGAAAGAAACTAGAAAATCTATTAAATTCCAGAGTCTGGAATAAGACTGCTTCTGCTCTAATTACAGAACACAGACGACGGCCCCAGCAAGTCTGAGAAGTGACCGCACGAAAGAGTCCGAGGGCCCTGCTGGGAAGGACGAGGGCACTGAAAGCAATACACAGACATCCAACATTAGAAAGAGGTAGAAAGAAACATAAGAATGGTTTTAAAAATATGTATGTTTATGAAAAATAACAGGAGTTAAGTAGGAAAAAAATATGTAAAAATGCAAAAAACCGAAAACTAGTCTAAAAATTTCAAAGTAATGTTCCTTCAAAAGCTTGGGGCAGTGGAAATAACCATTAAGACTCACTAAAATATGGACAATGATTATTTCTAAGTAGTGGGCTTTTTTCCCTTCTCATTACATACAATTTACTATGAAATCAAAACAAATAACAATGATTGCTAAGCTTCTAAAAGCTCCCTTTAAATGGATTTATATGGCAATTGGAATAAAGATCCCAAAGATTTAAATTAACGTGTTGGAAAATAAGCAAGCAATTCATGATTTCCAAAATAGCTGTTCTTTGCCTTTCCTCCTGTTTTTCACTGTTGAAAAGCTCTCCTAAAAAAGGGGGAAAGGCTTAAGTGCAAATTCTAAAATGATAATCTCCTCAGAGAAAGGTGTGCCAAACTACTCATGAAAATAAGATCTGGAAATATTTTCCCTATGTCATGTTTACCCCCCAATTAACAGGGATCATTACATATTTTCAGCTCTTAACATGGACCACACCTTAATGTCCATAAGTGCTATAGTTAATATGGTCCAATAGTGCTGTAAAACATTCAACTCTCTTATGTTGGGGGTAAATCTCATTTTCATTTTATTTAAAGATAATCTGTTTTACTTGAGAATATCAAGAGAGAAAAAAGGAAAAATGTGAAGAATGAAAATCTCAAAGTTTTCATAATATGCACATTTCTGTGTTTAAAAATTCCACATAAATGTCATTTGCTTGCCCCCCCCCCCCACCATTTTTACAACAGCCAGCTACGAATCTCAAGAATATTACAGATTAGGGAGCAAAAGGGTGCCAGAAAACTTCCCTGAAAAATCCAACAAGGGTCCCAGGCTTCTCTGGATGAGGAGTGACCATACATTTCCCAGAGTGGGGAGTGCAAATGTGCAGACCAATGACTGACAGGTGGATTAAAGTGCCAGACAAGTGGTCCCCTACTCTAAATCTAACTACCAGGGTCCCTAGCTTAGTGCTTAAACCAGAACGCCAGTGCTCCCCCTCAAGGCAAAGGTTGGTGACAGAAAAGTCATGCTGATCTTCCAATTTGTCAGCAAAGCCATCCAAAGACACTGATGACACATTTATTGGTTTAGTAAACTAACTGAGTTTTTGCTAGTCTGGCTGCCCTTCCCTACGATAAAATGCAAACAAAAACTGCCAAGACCTGCTTTTAATAGGCTTAACTGCTACCTAAGTTATTTGTCTCTAGATCAGCAATAATGATTAATGTTCTAGCACTGGAACCAATAAAGGGGAGTAAGAAATACCCTAATCTTTTTTGATTCCCATAATAAATAAAGTATCAGGGTCCTCTTAAATTCAATTTAATGCTGGTTTCTAAAAATTAGATTGTCAAACTTCCAGTACAATCTGAAACATAAAAATAACCGTATTTTTACTTATTTTTCTAAACAATTTAACCCTGTCCCCAAATTTCCTCCCCAGGAGACCAGCCCAGAAAAACATGTATTGAACTGTGGGAGAGTGGGTGCTCTGGTACCTGTTACCTGCTGTTTAGGTATAGGGAGGCAGCTCAGCGGGAGTGATACAGGACCAGATGGCCTGAGTCCAGGCCCAGTCCCTATGATGTGCCAGCTGTGACTTAACTCTTGCCAAGTCTCCTTCCCTTCATCTGTATAGCGTGGATCCAACAGTGCTACCTTATAGGGTGCTCTGAGGCATCAGATAGGATAAGCCACTCACCTTCAGGGCCTCACATATCACATAGTGATGAGGACACCCCAGGACCAGGGCAGAGTGAGGACATCCCTAGAGGCCACATCCCTGCACCAACTGCAAACATGATACAAACGCTTTCGTGGGCTACTTCTACCTACTGGTGGTACAGTTGGTGAAAAAAAAAAAAAAAAAAATACTGGCCCTGGGAAATCTCATTATTTTGGCCTTAAGTCCCTCTATTGTAGGCTTGGTTTCCTTTTGAAAAATTAAAAGATTGCACTAGATCAGTGGTTTCTTTCTTTAAGAAAAAAAATTTTTTTTTAATTACAAAAACAAATATATGTTTAAAAAAATTTCAAGAAATACAGATAAAAAGGATGCAGAATAAGTTAAATCTCATCACCTTCTTGACTAACTCCACTCTCTCCCAAATCAGGAGTTTTTAAACTGTACTGTTGCAGAGTTCTGGGTTCCCTGGAAGCAGAAAATGGCTTTTCCAGTAGAGGCCAGGTGGGCAGGGTCCCAAGGATCCCCTCCCCTGTATCACCACCTCTGCCTTTATGCATTTTATACACTGGATTTCACAGATTTGAAAGTTTCCACTACTGAAGTGAAGTTTGAAAACCACAGGATTAAGTTACTTTTAAAAATATATCCAGGGGGCGCCTGGGTGGCGCAGTCGGTTTAAGCGTCCGACTTCAGCCAGGTCACGATCTCGCGGTCCGTGAGTTCGAGCCCCGCGTCGGGCTCTGTGCTGACTGCTCAGAGCCTGGAGCCTGTTTCCGATTCTGTGTCTCCCTCTCTCTCTGCCCCTCCCCCCGTTCATGCTCTGTCTCTCTCTGTCCCAAAAATAAATAAACGTTGAAAAAAAATTAAAAAAAAAAATATATTATCCAGTTCTAAAATTACGATTTTGGACTATTAAACCAAATCCTATTTGTTGTTATATTTACATCAAGCTTCCATAAATTTCCTGAGACTTCCACCTTACCTCTAACTCAAGATCCTGAGGCTCCATTTCAGAAAGCGACAGCACAGCAATTTTGGTAACTTTACAGACCTCATGGTCTCCTGGAAGTTTGCCCACCAATGCTTTCTGCCGAATTAAAATAAGCCACCATGGAAGATCTGAAAGAGAAAAAGTCACACTACGTCTGGTATCTATAAATGCTACTATCCTAGCAAGCTGAAGACGAATAATCTAACATACACAATATACATTAAATATAACCCTTCAAAGTAAAGCACATGACAAAGATATAAAAATGGCACTGAATATGGGAAAAGATGTTCCCTCTCACTCATAATTAGAGAGATGTAAATTAAAATGTAGTGATGCCACGTTTACCTATCGGACTGGGGAAAATGAAAGGTATGACAGCACATTCACTGGCAAGGCTGTGGGGACACAGGCACCATCATACAGTGCTGGTGGGAATACAAACAGGCAAAACTTTTCTGGAGGGAAATTTAGTGATACCTAACAATAAAACATATGCACTTACCTTAAACCTAGCAATCCCACTCTTGTGAGTTCACCCAAAGATATGCAGCCAGCCCAAAAGTAGGTAAACTCAAGTCTATTCATTGCAGCGGTTTGTAATTGCCAAATACTAGAAACAATTTAGCTGTCCAGACATAGGACAGTGGTTGAATAAACTGGGACACATCCTCTCAGTGGAATACTATGAAGCTGTAGAAAAGACATTAGGCATGTTCTAGGAACTGACAAGAAACGATTCCTGGATATATTACATGGATAAACTGGAGATACTTATAGAACAAGGATATAATGAAGTCATAGATGACTTATTATCAAATCAAAGTACAGAAGAGTATCTAGAGTGTGCCACCTTTTATGGAAGATATGAGGAAAAAACACACACACTGCTGAGTTACACACAAAAATAAAAGAGAAATTAGAAATTAATGAGACCGGTTACCTACAGAGAGTAGTAGGCAGAAATATGATGCAAAAGGGGGGAAATGGAGATTTAAAAGGATCAGGGGAAATGAAAGTTCTCTGAGTATACCCTTTTGTATAGTTCTGACTCTTAGGACTACGGTGATATTTCACATCTCCTCAAAAATAAGGAAATAGTTGCTTTCAACCAGAATGGGGAGTGGGGGCAAGACTAAAAACTAAATGCAAACAGCAACTTAACTCTAATACAAATGGAAAATGTAACCACATGGGTTAGAAAAAAACTCACCTAAATAACTCTGGAAAACATTATTTTTTTAAGGATAAAGACAAAAAGAACTATATATAATACTGTACTCTGGTTAGTGAATTTGTTGGAAGGGCGTGAGTTAGCGATTCAAAACACTTTATGCGCACACTAGGACCAAGCAAATAATATACTGAGACGAACGGGTGGGGTGAGAGGGGAGGGAGATGGTTAAAACAAACTAAAGAACTCTTTAAGTACAAGAAAGAAGGAAAGAAAACACCCAAGGGCCCAACAATGATCTTTCCAATCCAAATTTTTTATTTCTCACAAGATTTGTTATTATTTTTTTTAAAGATTTTAATTAAATGAGAAATGGTCTAGAAAAGACGGTATGCAAATGCTATTTTTCAGTTCATGAGGTTACAGACACCCTTAAAAAAGTACTCCCTAATTAACACCAAAAAAAAATAATCAAAATAGTGTTTCAGTAATTTCTTGTGGAAAAGCAACATGATGGATATATATTCACCATATAAAAAATGTTCTTAAAAGAGATATATAGTATTTCAATTTCCCCCAAATATCAATCAACTCACATTCTAGGGACTGTGCTTGAAAATGTGCTAAGGCATCTCATAGATGCAAGAGTTTGGAAGAGTTTCATAATTCTTTATAAAGTAGGATGGAAATTTACTCCAAAGTTTCAAGGCTTTTACAGGCCATTTCATTATTCATTATCATTAAACATTAAGCAGGGACCTACCCACGGGCTACGGAGTATTTTAGGCATGGATCAAAGTTATCAAGCACCTATCATATAATAAACCTAACACATAATAAATAAAGCACATAACACTTGTTCTTCAGAAAGGTAGGAGTTAGCAACAAACAATATACTGTTGAATGTCAATACAGTATTTTGTTGAATTAAAACAAAATCCTTACTATAGGATTCCTAACCTCACAGGAATAATTTCTTTTAGAGTGCTGGCAGTTGACCAGGCAGCCAACACTAGGAAGTCCTTTCCCTAGCTATGCCTTCTAGCTGGAGTTGACTTGGATACATTTCATATTAACATTGCAAATTATGGTTTTAATAAATAACAGCAATGAAAAACACAATATGCATAATCAAATGTATAAATATCTTTCCAATAAACCACCTTATGGCATAGTGCCAACATATAAAAATATTAACCTTCGAACCGAGGTTTTGCTCATGCATAAACTCACTTGGGAACCAAAACGCATCATTTTTTTCTTTCATAAAAATACTGATCCTGCCATACTGAAATACAACTTCCAAACCCAAACACATTTTAAAATAAATATGCATACTTTTAGAGTTTAGGTTAGCTAGTTCTACAGAAAAAAAAAATATATGAAAAAAAGGTGTTCTTTAAAAATATATATATTATGGACTGAAGTTCAATATGTTTGGGGAGTTATAAGGAAGAATAAATCTGAAAAAGTATAACGTAAGTGATCAACAACAGAGAAAATCTGTAGTGGGCTGGACTTTGAGGTCAGAACTCAGACTGAAATTTTAGCTCACCACTTATTTATCGGGTACCTAGCAGCACAATACTTAGCTGACTTCCTGGTTTTCCTTATTTGTACAGTGGGATAAAACTGCCTGCTACAGGAATAGATCGAGGATTAAATAATCTTTATGATTCATGGTTATTGTTACTAAGAGCTAACGTTTACCAGATAGCAAAACATACTATAAAGCAGGTAAATAAACAATGGGTAGTGGTATAGGAATGGCCAAATGAACACTGGAAGAGAACCAGAGCAGACAGATACAGACCAGTAGAATATGAACACCTGGTACATGATGATAAAGCGGGGGAGAGCGTTGTAGGTCATTAAACGGTGCTGAAACACATACTGAAGCATTGGTGGATAAACAGGGCATCTGGAATCGGCTTTGAAATAATTTAGCAGCTGGAAGTGTGCGAACCATGGATTTAAAAAAGGATTTTTATAGCTAACTTCCAACCCAATCTACAAACTGCATCAAAAAGAAAACATGAGGGGTGCCTGAGTGGCTCAGTAGCTTAGGTGTCAGACTCTTGATTTCCAGTCAGGTCATGATCTCACGGTTCTTGAGATCAAGCCCCGCGTCGGGTTCCATGCTGAGCCCCACTTGGGATTCTCTCTCTCCCTCTCTTTACCCCTCCCCTGCTCATGCTCTCTCTCTCTCAAAAGAAATAAATAAGCCTAAAAAAACTAATAAAAATTAAAGAAAACATGGAAAGTAAAATTAATAGGGGAATAGCTTTCTACTAGTTATAATCTAAGGAATTGGGATGATGAAAATATTTTGGAATTAGTGGTGATGATTGTACAACTCTGAGAATGTATTAAAACCACTGAATTATAGGGGTGGTTTATATGGTTCACCATATAAAAATGTTCTTAAAGAGATATATAGTATTTCAATTTCCCCCCAAATATCAATCAACTCACATTCTAGGGACTGGGAATTTTCAGGGGTGAATTTACGGCATGTGGATTACATCTCAATTTTTTTTTTTACCTTTTTATTTAAAAAAACTTTTTTAATATTTTGAGAGGGAGAGGGAGAGAGAGTGAGCAGGGGAGGGACAGAGACAGAGAGGGAGAGAGAAAATCCAAGGAGGCTCCATGCTGTCAGCACAGAGCCCAGTGCAGGGCTCAAAATCATGAGACATGAGATGATCACCTGAGACAAAATCAAGAGTCGGATGCTTAACTGACTGAGCCACCCAGGCAGCTCCTCAATTTTTTTTTAAAGTTCCTTCTAAAAAAGAGAAAGAACTTGTTAGGAGGTCTTACCTAGCAAAGCAGAGAATAAAAAACCAAAAAGTGTATTTTCTGCCCAAGACAAAGGTAAAACTAGGACAGCCTATTAATTCTTGAATTACATCAACATCACTCCAAACAGCTACCAGTTTTCACTAGTGTTGAAAAAACAAAACAATTAAAATTATCACAATGGAAAGAAAATGAAAATTTTGAATTGGACACAGAGCTATCTCCAGACAAAAATCACTGACTCTAGAAAACAAAACAAACAAAAACCTCATGGAAAATAATAAACTTCATTTCTATAATTATTTGCTTTAGGTGAAACCGCACATAACAACCCTGTAAGCCTGAAAGTCTGGCAAGAATGAACATGTTAGGAACAGGGTTAAATGATCCAAAAATATGTTTTATAGTTTAAGAAAAATGTAGAAGCATCCAGTCACTAGTGTTTGGCAGTCCCAGTATGCATCAGGCAAAATTCTACAATTAAATTTTTAAAAGCACCAATGATATAATTTATATCATCATCCACCAGGGGAAAAAAAAGTGTGGCTCAATGAAAGCTGCCACATTGAGATGTGGATGTGCAGTGCAACCAAGTCAAAGGTAACTTCGGCGTAAAGATACTCTTTCACCTTTTTTTAACATATTACAATGGGAGAAATAGTCAGTTTTGTAACCCTGGCTCCTCCAGGAAGAGACAGACAAGGAACTCTGACTTCCCCAGCAAGATAAGAAAATGGATTAGGAAATAATTATCTTGAAAAGGATGACCAGTAGGGCAAGCTAAAACAATAGTACTGGAAAAGATTCAGTTGTTTGCTCTATACAATAATGACTCACTTAAAAGGGTAAAAAACAATTGTGGAATAAAGATTTTCATCAAAAAAATTTTTTATCCATTTCAGAAAATGTTTTTACAGACACTCATGACCTCACCTCTGGGAAGTATTCCATCTACATGTTTCTCGACATGGTATGCATCCTACCAACATAATGATAAGCATGTGATCCAACGATGAGTGGCCAGCAATCCTTTTTTGTTAATGTTAATTTTATGAAGAATATATAAACACATTCATTTGCTTAAAAATGTAAATGTTGGGGCACCTGGGTGGCTCAGTCGGTTAAGTGTCCGACTTAGGCTCAGGTCATGATCTCACAGTTCCTGAGTTCAAGCACAAAGCCTGGAGCCTGCTTTGGATTCTGGTCTCCTTCTCTCTCTGCCCTCCCCTGCTCTCTCTCTCTCTCCTTCAAAAAAACATTAAAAAAAATGTAAATGTTAACAGATAAAACTAAACTTCCTTTTGATCATTATTCCCCCTTCCACAGATATTCTTTATATCAAATCCAAACCCCACTTCAGGAGAACAATTAGTTTACTATGCTTGGTACTAGTCCTTTTACTTTTTACTTAAAAAAAAAATTTTTTTTGAATGTTTATTTTTGAGAGAGAGAGAGAGAGACAGACAGAGCATGAGCGGGGGGAGGGACAGAGAGAGAGGGAGACACAGAATCCGAAGCAGGCTCCAGGCTCTGAGCTGTCAGCACAGAGCTCGACGCGGGGCTTGAACTCACGATCATGACCTGAGCCAAAGTCAGATGCTCAACCGACTGAGCCACCCAGGCACCCCTGGCATTAGTCCTTTTAATCTTACTTGAAAGCTTAAAGATGACATATAAAAAAAGACTTTTTTTTAATGTTTATTTTGAGAGAGCACATATGTGAGCACACACCTGCATGCAAGGGGGAAGGGGGAGAGAGAGA
The DNA here is from genome assembly GCF_007474595.2 of Lynx canadensis. Classification (NCBI taxonomy): domain Eukaryota; kingdom Metazoa; phylum Chordata; class Mammalia; order Carnivora; family Felidae; genus Lynx; species Lynx canadensis. Next base: position 11,653,066 of record NC_044313.2, read on the forward strand.
ATCCCAAGCAAGCTCCACGCTGCCAGTGCAGAGCCTAGTGAGGGGCTCGATCCCACAAACCACGAGATCATGACCTAGCCAAAATTAAGAGTCAGATACTCAACCAACTGAGCCACCCAGGAGCCCCTTAATTTTAGTTTTCATATGAAACATTCAAATGTATATTGATTTACCTAGAATTTTTCTTTGAGAATGAGCTACTGATGGGTATTCAGTGTTGCTATTTATTCTTTTTCTTTCTTTTTTTTTAAATTTTATGTTATTTTTGAGAGAGAGAGAGACAGAGTGCAAGAAGGAGAGGGGCAGAGAGAGAGAGGGGGACACAGAATCCGGTAAGCAGGCTCAGGCTCCGAGCTGTCAGCACAGAGCCCAACGTGGGGCTCGAACTCATGAACATGAGAACATGACCTGAGCTGAAGTCGGACGCTTAACCAACTGAGCCACCCAGACGCCCCTTATTCTTTTTCTTTATAGCACAACAACAGCTTTATCTAAGTATTTCCAGAGTATTCAGTTCAGCTTCCTAGAAACCATTAGTCTTCCTTTTGCACTTCGAGTTGATGGGCTTAATATTTAATCACATAATTACAATAACGAGTTTAACAGATATAAACAGGTTTGGGAACAAGCACCATCCATGATCCACCAGGAGAGAGCGAGCTTCCTGCACAGTCCCCTACCGGCCAGCAGCTTTCAGCCTTCAGAGCATCCAGCATATCCACCAACAGGCTTTGCAGAGAGGCAGTGGGGGGAGGTGGTTCATCTGGTAAATGGCTTAAGTGAGATTCAATTAAAAGAACTCCTGAAAGAAATGCACATGCAGTACATATTCATATGTGCCAGACGATTGAAGTGAATGAAATATTTGTGTGAAAAAGATTTTGCTTTTCCTATTTTCTTTTCTTCTGGCTCACCTTTTCCAAAGACTGGTTCTAATTTGAACTGGTTCAGTAGGGTAGGAATTTTTAAGACTTTATTTGCTTATTTATTTATTTACTTACTTACTTACTTAGCATACAACCATAGTTGTTTTCGTAGCATACAACCACAGTTTGTTTTGGAGGTTCTGTTTTCACTGCTCTTTTGGACACTTTCTACTTTCTCTGTATCTCTCTCCAACCATTCGTTATGACCAAAGGCAAAAATAAAAAGAGAAGTCTGCTGTTGACTCTCACACATTTACCTCCTTTAGCTTGCTCGCAAAGAGTAGACTATATTCCTGAGGACAAAGCAACCCTGCACCTCTCCTGGGTCCACTTCTCAGAGGAGAAGGTGGGAAATGCGAAGCAATGAGCACAAGCTGTCTTAACACAGTCCTGTGTAAATGGAGGGCCCAGCACAGCAGAGTCCACGACTACACCCACATGCAAATAAAAACTAACCCAAAGACAGATGGGTATTATATACTCCTAAGTTATTTGTCATAGAATATTCGAATACAAATATTTAAGTTCTTGAAGGGCTTCTACAGATGGTATCTCAGGGAGGGGTCTGCGTTCCCACAACATATATTGGAAGATGGAGACACACTGGTGAAGAAGGAAAACGAGAATTAGGAAAGGAGATTAGAGTTGGCTCACCTTTTCTTTCTTCTGTATCAAACTGATATCAAGAATACTTACATGATTCTCTGTCATTTCAAATTGACAGTCTGAACCAATTTAAGTTAAATGACTCACTGCTCTTTATAGATTTTGAAGTTATGTTTAGGTGCATACCAATTTAAAATTGTTATACCTTTCTGGTGACTTAAATCTTTTGGTATTATCGAAATGTGTATCATTCTATGCTTCTTGCCTTAAAGTGTGCTTTGATATTAGGGGCACCTGGGTGGTTCAGTCGGTTAAGCGTCCGACTTTGGCTCAGGTCATGATCTCACAGTTTGTGGGTTCAAGCCCGCGTCGGGCTCTGTGCTGACAGCTCAGAGCCTGGAGCCTGCTTCGAATTCTGTGTCTCCCCTCTCTCTCTGCCCCCCCTCCTGCTCGCACTCTCTCTCTCAAAAATACACCTTAAAAAAAAATTTTTTTAAGTGTGCTTTGATATTAGTATACTGCACATCAGTTTTCAGGAGGTTAGCATTTGCATGATTTTTTCTATCCTTTTACTTTCAACCATTCTGTATACACATACCTAAGGTACTTGCCTTGAGAGCAGCTTGTAGATGGATTTGACTGTTCTTCCAGTATGAAAGCTTTGTGCTTTAATGGAGTTTAAATCCATTCATATGTAATTATTGATGTATTTAGAAATCAATCTACCATCTTATTTTTTGTCCTATCTGTTCTATGTACTTTTCTTGCCTTTGGGGGGATTTTTAAAATTATTGCTGTTCTATTTCCCCCTTTATTCACATTTTACAATCTTTATTATTTTTGTTAGTGATTATATTGTAGGAGATGAAAACATGAACCTGACCTACAAAAGCCTTTTTTTTCTTTTTTCTTTTTTTTTTTTTTTACACTAGTTTTACTAGTTCCTGGACAGGGGAAAGGACCTTAGAACACCAATTCCTTTCAATTCCTTATCATTTCTACTGTTGTGTATTTTAATTCTATCTTATTTTAAACTCCATATAAAGTCAAATTCCTGGGGCGCCTGGGTGGCGCAGTCGGTTAAGCGTCCGACTTCAGCCAGGTCACGATCTTGCGGTCTGTGAGTTCGAGCCCCGCGTCAGGCTCTGGGCTGATGGCTCGGAGCCTGGAGCCTGTTTCCGATGCTGTGTCTCCCTCTCTCTCTGCCCCTCCCCCGTTCATGCTCTGTTTCTCTCTGTCCCAAAAAAAAATAAATAAAAAACGTTGAAAAAAAAATTAAAAAAAAAAAAATAAAGTCAAATTCCTTTAAATTTGCCAACATATTTACATCTCCTGTAGACAGAGATAGAAGGGATAGAGATCCCTTCCCACATCTCCATACTCCATCTAGAGTCATTTACCTTTTGCCTGAAGAACTCTAGTATTTCTTGTTAGCAGATCCTGCTGGTGACAAATTCTCTCAGTTTCCGTTTGTCTCAAAATGTCTTTATTTTCCTTAACTTTTGAAGGTACAAAATTCTAGACAGGCACTTTGAAGACATCATTCTGTCGTCTTTTGGCTTCCATTGTTTCTATCAAGGCTCACTGCATGCCTTTAAATTTAATGTGTATTTTTCCTTTGTCTGCTTTCAGGGTGTTTTCTTTGTCTTCAGTTTTCATCAGTTTCATTTTGAGGTGCCAAAGTGTGGTTTTCTTTATACTTTTCCCCTTGTGGTTCAAAGTACTTCTTAAAGCTGTGACTTGTATTCATAATTGGTTTTGGAAAATTTTTGGCTATTATCTCTTCAAATACTGCTAGTCTGTTGCTGTCAGAAACAGAATCTCTGACTAGTTTCTCTTGATCTCATTTTTTTGAATGTATGAAGTCTCTTCAAATGAGCCATCATATATTAACACACCATACATTATAAGAGAATCTAATAATTGGGATATCTTAATGGCTTATCTCAGGATAAATTATGCTCCAATTTGAAGGATCCTGTTTTTGGTTTGTTTTGTTTTTGTTTTTTTTAAATACCAATCTTTGGTAGGAATTCAAATTCAGTGGGATGTATGCATAAAACCTACTTCATTGATACCCACTGCATAAGCTATTAATTGGCCAGTTAGTACTTTTATATGAATGTGAGCAAGACTCTATAAAGGTTTTATGCAAATTTATAAATGAATTTAAATTTTTAAAGATATGAATCCACAGTATATTTAATATGTTTTATATTTAAAGCCATTTCTATTTTTTTTTAACTACATTAACAGAAATGCTCCCCCTCCCCCTTAATAGAAACAGATCACTATACATCCCTGAATACATTTTAGGGAGCATTGTACATCGAGTAAGTGGAATTGCAAGTAACACTACCACTATACCAGCACTGTTACTTTCAATCAGGTACCTAGCAGCTAAGAGTACATGACATTGGCCTTCTAATTCTCTTACCAACTCAAAAGCCAATTATTAATTTGTTTATCTTCCATACATAGTAGTTACTCAATGTTTCCTGACTGGCTGCTCTGTTGACTAGTAAAGGTCCCTCAAGTCTGGGTTTATAGAAAATTGACAATGACTCACAGAGCATCTAGGGTAAGAGGCACTTTTAATAGGCACCATTTCAAAAATACCAAATGGTGGAATCAGAAACATATTCAGGTCAGCTTATGATGCTTAGGATGAATTTAGGTCCCTGATAATGACCTGCCATAAAATGAAATAATCTCTGACACTGTATAAAAATATAAAATCTTTTGTGTAATAGTTTTAGAAAACTAGAAAAGTCAAACTTATAAAGTGTCATTGGGCAAAATGAATTTATATATAAAAGTACATTTTCAACATAACTATAGCTTACCTTCCTTAAAGTGCAAAGATGTATTCTCCTATGTTTATTAAAAACTTTAATGTATTACATATTTTCCTAACTATTAGGTATAACAAGTACATGAAGTATAACTGGGATTTCTACTCATGATGCAGGTTTACCAACAGGAAGATAAATTACTGGTTGAGAGGGGGCACAAGCATGCCTCAAGGCTGGAGGCAACTGGCCCCTCCAAGAGGGGACCCCAAGCCCACAGGCTGTAACAAACTTATGACCAACTCAATTCAATCAATAACTTTCATTTTCTGCTCTGGATGGCTGATACTGGCCCACATCTACGTAAATGACAACTTACTGTATTTAACAAGAATCTCTTTTCTTAAACAATTAGGCCTGACAATAATTTGATTATCATCACTTCAGAATGTTCATTAAGATAAAAAGTTCAAAAAGAATTAAAGGGGGAAATAAATATAGAAAGAACCTTTATAGGTGGTCCATACACACAGTCACTCTTAACGTAACAATCCTTTCCTTCTGCCAAAGCTAAAAATTTTAATATCACTGCCATATGAATCACTGAGAGAGACTGGAGTTTAAGAACAAATGGCTGGGCACCTGGCTGGCTCAGTCGGTTAAATGTCGGACTTCAGCTCAAGTCACGATCTAGTGGTTGGTGAGTTCAAGCCCCATGTCAGGCTCTGTACTGACAGCTCAGGGCCTGGAGCCAGCTTCAGATTCTGTGACTCTCTCTCTGCCCCTTCCCTATTCATGCTCTCTTAAAAAATAAACAAATGTTTAAAAAAAAAAAAAAAGAACAAATGGCTTATAACTAGAAAATGGAATGGAAGGGGCACCTGGGTGGCTCAGTCATTAAGCATCTGACCCTTGATTTCAGCTCAGGTCATGATTCATGGGATTAAGCCCCCTATCAGGCTCTGTGTGGACAGTGTGGAGCCACTTGGGATTGTCTCTCTCCCTCTCTGCCCCTACTTCACTCTCTCTCTTGCTCTGTCAAAAGAAATAAACTTAAAAAAAGAAAGAAAATGGAATGGTAGTGGAATAGCATAAGAGGCAAGCTGGCCCATCTCCTAAGAATCTCCCTGCCCGAAGATATGAAAATCTGATTAGAAATGCGCTCGGAAACAAGAAGCTTGCTTATCTGACAACCACTGGGAAAGCTCAAAACTGTGGGTCACATTTGTGTGTCCAATTTGTCCTGCCAGGGTGGTGGAACCATCTGCACCAAGGAGACTGGAGCTCAGATCAGGGACAAGGGAGGTGATGGAAAATTCTGAAGTGTAAAGTGATGGAAGAGACTGAAGGGAGCAAAGAGAGGAAGTAAGGGCCATTCAGCACCCACGTACCTTGGGAGAGAGTAAAAGGAAGAGGAGAAAAGCAGAAAAGAGTGAGAAGATGCCAGAGAAAGGAACCTCCTGCCACGTAGCTGCCTGCTTCCCAGACCCAAAACCATTCACAGAATAGGTCCCCTAAACTACAATTAAAGAATCTTTTAAGGGTTAACCAGGAACCTAGTCACCACTGAAAATTTTACCCCCAAGATAATGATTCTGAGACCCTCATGAATAACAACGTGAATATAAGATGACTACGTTTGAATTACATTTTAAGTCATTCCTACTTTGGTAGAAATATTAGGTCACAAATAATACTTCCTTAGAATGTTTCCTTCAAAGCAACTTGAAAAAGTACATGAAAAAAAAAATCATCAAAACTTACCTCAAAAGAGGTATTTATTTTTTTAATTAAGATAAAATCAGGGGGCGCCTGGGTGGCTCAGTCGGTTAAGAATCTGACTTTGGCTCAGGTCGCGATCTCGAGGTTTGTGAGTTCAGGGCCCACATCAGGCTCTGTGCTGACAGCTCAGAGCCTGGAGCCTGCTGCGGATTTTGTGTCTCCTCCTCTCTGCCCCTCCTCCACTCATGCTCAGTCCCCTTCCCTCCCTCCCTCCCTCTCAAAAATAAACATTAAAAATTTTTAAAAAGATAAAATAAGAAGTAATAACAACAGTGTACATCACAAGTTACCTTCCAAAATGGCTTCACTGAGATATAATTTACATACCATAAAATTCCCCCACTGTAAGTATACAACTCAATGATTTTAATAAATGTATGGAGTTGTAAAACCATTATCCCAATCTTCACACGTTTTTAAAAATGTGAGTTGTCAGTAGACAATAAAACAATCTACTTTTCTCACAATGCAAATGGATGCCGACAATCACATGGGTATTTAAACATAAGAAGCAATGTCTAAAAGGCCTGCCCCAAGAACCAGGCCTCCAGTGGAGGCCAAGAGCACCACAAGGCTCTGCCAGACTTCTCTTTCTTCCCTCCAGGGCCCTTGACGGCTGGGGTTTTCCAATGGCTTTTCAGGAAAATACTGAGGCAAGGCTAGTGACACTCCACTCATTCATCTCTAAAGTAGGTTGAAGATTTCATGTCATCAGTGTCCTAGCCAAGTCTCTGCGGCAGACTAAAATCACACTTTTTAAACCACATGCATAATACATTTTACCATTTTAATGATGGAGACATCTTCCCCACGTCAACAGTGGAGAAGGAGCAGATGGCCAGCACAATCTGAATGAACGAGAGCTACCGCAGTGAACCGTGTCTCTGGCTGTTCAATACTACGACTAGTAATTCACTTAATTACTAAACCAAGAGCCTCTATTGCCACTTCAATCAAGATTCCTTACAGTTTTCACGCTATTCCTGAAAATCTCATGGAATATATATTTTTCTTTCTATATTCAGACACTTCTTACCCTAACTGAGCTTATCTTATCTTCAAAATAGATTTTTTTTTTCCAAAATAGGTTTTGATTTAAAGAACTTTTGTGATCCATTTAAAGCCTCCAGCCTCATGCAACCTCTTCATGGAGATCTCCGCGAAGGTACGACTATCTCCCCGGCATCGCACAGAAAACAGGAAACATCAATCATGTGGAAAGATCAATCATGCATCTTTTTTGCACAGCTGCTGACTCCGCCAAGAGCCATCTATCTCTCTTTCTCACTCTCTGCCCTTACCCTAGCCTTTTCCAGATTACCTCGCTCATTTCTCAGGCCTTGCTTCGGACATCGAGTCCCCAGGGCTGCCTTCCATCCGGGACCCGCACCCACCAGTCAGGCCCCTCTGCCACGTGCTTCACCACATCCCACACTCTTCTCCAGAAGCTGAAGTCTAATGAGCACACAGTGTGACTGGGTAATTAATGTCTAGCTCCTGGATCCAATCCTAGACTCCTAGAAGCTTCGAGTTTTGTTCACCCTGTGATCCGCAGCACTGAGTGCAGACCATGACACGCAGTAGGCGCCCCATAATTATTCGTTACAGTAGTATTTGCTGTATATTTATGAGTAGCCCTGCTATAGGCCAGCACGGGAGGACACAGCAATGAGCACAAGAGAAACAGCTCCTGTCTTCCTGGAGATTATCCTAGGAGATGGGGTGAGAGAGGGCCATGAGAAAAAAGGAACACAAAAAATTAATGTGTAATTACAAGTGTGATAAGAGTATCATTCTTATGTCCCCCTAGACCCTACAATGGATAAAAAAAAAAAAAAAAAAGTGTTGATATTTCATGGTGCTTTTCTCTCACCTATTTACCATGTTACATGTCCCTATTTTCTGCTCCTCAAATCGGTAAACCCCACTGATCAAACCAAAGTCAGACACATTCAAGTTGTCAGAGATAGCCTACATTACACCCTCGCTTGAACGTGGAACTGCTCGCAAACCTGTGGGGAAGAGGCCTTCCTCATATTGTGACCCTATTTCAGAGACAGGGTCTTAAAGAGGTAATTACGTTAAAATGAGGTCATTAAGGTGGGTCCTAATCCAGTGTGATTGGTGCCCTTGTAAGAGGAAATTTGGACACAGATACACACAGAGAAAGGCCAGTGTGAAGACAACATGAAGACACAGGGAGAAGACAGCCATCTACAAGCCAAGGACAAAGACCTCAGAAGAAACCACTCGCCAACACCTTGACCTCGGGACTTCTGGCCTTCAGAATCGGGAGAAAATACATTTCTGTTCTTTAAGACCCCCAGTCTATGGGACTTTGCTATGGCAGCCCTCACAAACTAATACTGTTCCTAAGTCACACCTGCTGACACTCCACAGAGCTCAGAGTTCAGTGACAGTCAGGAACAGTGGCATGGCTCACCCACGCCGCTGTTAAGACTGTCAATGACATCTGTTCAAATAAACTTATGTTCCCATCACACTAGACAAGAACAAAAATTCGTGCCTTGAAATGCAGAGAATAAGTAGGAGGGAAACAGGAGTGAAAAAGAGTTTAAGTACAGACATGTTATCCCCCCCAGCCCCATCCTCTACCCCCAGAAGGGAAGATGCTCCCAGGGGAACATGCATCTCAAATCATTACATTAGATCTGGTACATCCAGCGAACGAACCTCCAACTGGCCGAGCTGATGGTGTGGCCAGAGCAAGAGCTTTAGCGGGCCCTAAGGAGGCCTGGGGATGAGGCATCACAGGGCAGAGAATGCAGGGAGGGAAGAAGGCAGGGAGGGAAGAAGGGTGGGGAACTGGGGGGGGGGGGGGTGACACACTGGGGTGTGGCTGCAGTTAGCTCTTGTGGGTGGTGGGTGAGGGAAGAAAGAGCAGCAGGGGGCCCAGAAAAGATGTTCCTTTGCTTCCTCCCCACTCCCCCTCTTAAGAGCCAAACCTCAAAAGGGATGTGATGAGACGGAGGGAAAAAAAAGTACAGAGATTACTTTCCCTGCCTTTCTTACATTTTCTTTCTCCACCTCCCCCTTTTCCAACATCCTGGAGAACAGGTATCCCCAGTGCTTACCAACCACTTGTTCTGAGTCCAAAGGCAAGCGGTGCAAGGAGGGAAAGAGCATATAAACAGAGGCTGACCACAGGAGATGCCCATGTTCACCACCTCCAAAATGCCCACACTTTCACTGCATCACGAACTCATCGACCAACAACGTCTATCTGTTCATTGCTTGTATGAGACAACTTTGCATCGTCTGCCCAGTCCAAGGCCTCCTACTCTGATCAAAGAAGTAAACCTCTGGAGCGTAGTTGAACTTTGAGAACCAGGGGAGGCCCATGGCCCAGACAGCACCAATAGGAATCTCTTTTTAGGGGTCTGAACTAGACTCCCTACTCAATCCCTGATGGCTATAGGCAATCTCCGGGGGTTGTAGGGAACAGGAGCTGTTGTTGGGCTTGAGGGCTGAGGGTATCATTTATGAGCAGAAATTTTGTCCTACATACACAGAAACAGAAAGCCAAAAGAAGAGAAAAATAAGGGAGATACATAGGAAAGTGGTGCTCAGAGACCCCCTGCCCCAAAATGTAATCTCAGATCCTGTAAAACATCCACTTCTTGGTTTTGGTCCCTGGGGTTTCTAATAAAACTTCGTTTTCTGTATGCTGATAGGTTTATTTTTGCAACCAAAAGAGGCTTAATAAAATAGTGATAATTTATTAAGTACCTCCAGGTATATTACCTCATTTAGACTCACAATACTGGGGGGGGGGGAGTAGAAAGGAGGGCAGTTATTTTTAATCTTGTTTTACAGCTTACAAAGCAGAGGCTCATGGGCATGGTGGCCACAGTGAATCAGCCTCCTGGGATACAAACTTTGTAAAGTCTCCTCCAATGTTGGCTCTGGACTTGGCTATGGGACTTACTTTGGCCAATGGGATATTAGCAAGCTCGATAAACCTTCTCATACTGACACTTGTCTTCTTGGCACTCAGCCACCACCTTGGAAAAATGTCCAGGTATCCGAGAGAGAGAGGACCTAAGGGAGGCCTTGTGTGTAAGAGAGGATTTACACGGGCAGAGATGCCCCTGGAATGAAAACAGATACCGCAGGCAAAATCCTGGGTGGACACAGTCACATGAATGACACCAGATGACAGAAGAGAAAGGGCAGAAGAGCTGCTTGGTCAATCCATAGTATCATGTGATATTTTATGTTGTTGTTTTAAGGCATTAAATCCCAGGGTCTTAGCAATAGGTAAACAAAACAGATGTTAAGCAACCCCCTCTATTTCTCAAAGCTAAGAAATAAAGCTTGGATCCAGATCTCCTGATTTCAGCGATTTATTCACTGCTGTAGGATGTGACTGAAACTGAAGAAAAATAACTCAAAAGTTTCATAAGCTTCATTTAAACAATAGAAAATGAGTTTTAGCTCAGAACACTCAGCTATGAAATTATCCTGTCAGCATATAAATGAATTAAAAATATATTTATGTAAATGTGGACAGGTAGGAGAATGTTACTAAAATACTTAGCATGGTTATACAATGTCTAAATGCTTTTCTCCTTGTACCACAGAATTATAAAACTACCAAAGACAGAATATCCAACAATGCTTTTTTTTAATGTTTGTTTATTTTTGAGAGAGAGAGAGAGAGAGAGAGAGAGAGAGAGAGAGAGAATGGGGGAGGGGCAGAAAGAGAGGGAGATACAGAATCCAAAACAGGCTCCAGGCTCTGACCTGTCAGCACAGAGCTTGATGCGGGGCTCAAACTCACGAACCATGAGATCATGACCTGGGCCGAAGTTGGACACTTAACTGACTGAGCCACCCAGGTGCCCCGTGGTACTATTTCTAACAGCAAAAATAACCCCCTAAACAATTACCCAATGACAGGAAAAAGGACAAATTTAGGATATATTCATACAATAGTGAAAATAAAAAACTAAAGCTTCATATATCAACATGGATAAATCTCAAAAACATCAAATTAAGTCAGGGAAAAAAAGAAGTAAAAAAAACCACAAACAGCTTAATAGTAAAGTCCCCAAATACAAACCTTAGCAACTTACTACTTAGGGATACATATGTAATAAAAGCAGTAATGAAAATCAAGGGAATAATAAACACAAAATTAAAAATAGTAGGTGCTCTATAAGCACCTGGGTGGCTCAGTAGGTTAAGCGTCAAACTCTTAACTCAGCTCAGGGCTTGATCTCAGCTCCATGCTGGGTGTAGAGCCCACTTAAAAATAAAATAATAGGTGCTCTTGAAGGGAAGGAAGCAGGATACACTTGGAGAAAGGCACAGTGAGGGATCCAAAGACCTTGGTCATGTTTCATTTCTCAATTTGGGTGGCAGATATATGTATGTTTTACAACCTATACTGTACGTCTATAATAAATAGCTTTTTGTATCTATGATACATTTCATAATAAAAAATTTATTTAAGACTTTATTTTATTGTTTTAAGTGACCTCTACACCCAACGTGGGGCTCAAACTCATGACTCCAAGTCACATCCTCTACCAACTGAGCCAGCCAGGTGTCCCGATAAAAACAAATTTTAAAAAACAACCAAAGAATCTAACAAAGGAAAATTAGATGGTCTCCAGTAATAGGTGCTTTACAACACAGAGAAAGCAACCTAGCTCCCAAATGCATAACAATTTTATTTTATTTTTTAAAGATTCTATTTTTAAGTAATCTCTACATCCAATGTAGGGCTTGAACCCACAACCCTGAGATCAAGAGTCACACACTCTACCCACTGAGCCAACCAGGTGCCCCACAACAATTTTATTTTAGAAGAGTAAAAAAGGGCATACTACAGAGGTAGCTAGGCTCCCAATTACACAGTAATTATGGTAAAGCTGCCTATAGTTTTTAACTCATTAAAACTGATGCCAAAGGAAAAATAGATATTTAAATATAGTACTTAAAATATTTCAGTTAGTCCTTTTCAGGACTTTTTGGAACCTGCCTATAAAACATCTCTTTTCTCATCAACAAAATTCCCTCTGAACCCCAGATACAAATGTCTGTCTTTGAAGCAAGGGCCTGGTGAATAACCTAGACCTTTCATCAGTTTGCCCTGGAAAGGGCCACACTGCATGCTAAGAGAACCATGCCCTTCCTTAGCCAGAGTTGATTGCATCCGGGATGGACAGCTGACCAAAGTAGGCCAGTCATGGCCTGCCACGTGCCTATCTGTGCAGTCTTAGTCCCATCACCCTCTCCCTTGAAATCAGTGCAGTTTGTGTAGTTTTGTCAGAGCACCTACCACAATTATCAGACAATTTCATATTTATTTCAGTGATTACTGACCGATACCTGTCTTCCCAAACTGTAAGCTCCACAACAAGGGTGAAAACAGGTCAGTTTTTTCTCACTATTGCGTTCTACCAACTAGCATAATTCCTGACACATAGTAGGTATTCAATTTTTTTTTTCTTTAAGAGGAAGAAAGGGTTGTAAAATTATCCCTCCTCCTCCCTCAAGCTTTATTTTTATTTCATGAAACTTACATGGAACTTTATCTACTTTGGGCAGACCTAAAATTAAGGCAAAGGAATCAAAGCCATAACAGAATCCACATTCATCCTCAAAGAAGAAAATATCATAGGATGCCACGTTAAATTTGACAAATTTAAGGACTTGATAGAAACATACCTGAATGAAGCTGAATTTTCCCAATAACACCTTCTACCAATCCCAAACAAATGGGATTCCAGGCAAGAAGTAGATCAGTAGCTAAAATAAAATAAGAAGCAATCATGAGAAAATATTCATCAGAAAACATATTAAAACAATAGCAGCCTATTCTAAATGATCAACATCCCCAAAGGGCAGTTATGAACATCCAGAACTGTAAAGCAATTTGTGAAAAAGCATTAACTCCGAGGTCTGAATTAAGGTTTCTGACATCAGGACGTGATGGGGAGAGAAATGACAAGCCGAAATTCTACTCTGATGGGAGGCAGTACTTTGGCGCCCTGCAGTGGAGGAAAGAGGCTGGTACATTGCAAGAGGGCAAGTTAGAGGAGTTCTCTAACCATCCTGTGGCCCATAGCTAGTCCCAGATTCAAAGACAAGGCCTGAGAAACAGCCACAGAGATGTCGACTTGCTGGATCACACTCTGGAAAACATGTTTTCCCAAAGAAGCTTACACCAAGCAAAGAAATCCAGAAAGCCAGTGCTCTTTTATGTGACTTCTCTGGCAAAGGCAGTAAGAACCACTGCCATTTCCTGAGTGTCTACCATGTGCCAGGCATCCCAATCAGGGGTCCTTAGAACAGAACAGAATGCTTCGGTGACTCTTCTCAATTCTCCCAAGAATGGCACATAACTGATATTATTCTCCACGGCCAGACAAGAAGCTAATTCATTACACACAGTGGATGTGTGAGAACGTCAGGGCTTAATTCTCTTGTGAGAGAAACCCAGGTTGCAAAAGTCTGTTAAATACACGGAGATAAATGTAGCTCTAATGGTAACTCAATAGCTGGAAAAAATTACCAAGAATGAAAACAATATTTGTCTTAGCAGGAAATTTAAATTACACTTTAATTATTACCATTTAAATTTTATTTTAGTGAAATTTATAATCAACCTATAACTCACAGGGTAATTACAGACTCAATAGTTCATAGTCTCCAAATTCATTTGAGTTTTGACTACTGTATCTTAAATGTCTTTGTTGTTAATGATCTACTCAGTGGGAGGCATATGAAGTTGACTCCTCTTTGGGCAGAAATGCAATTCAAACCAGACCTGCATGACTCATGGTCTGTGCTCTTAACCATCCTGCTACAGAACCTATACATGGAACTAACCAATAAGAAGATATTTACATTTTAAGTAATATGCATTCTTACTATAAAAGTAATACTGTACAAAATTGGGAAAAAGTATTTTATCACTCCCATTCCACCAGCCAGATAACTTATTTTGCTATGTTTAGGGTCATAGTTTGTGTGCATACCAAATCACAAGACTGCAAATATAGCAGTATATGCAAATTGTTTTTCTTATAACATGAGTATTGTCTCATGTCTTTAAAACACTCTTCAGGGCACCTGGGTGGCTCAGTGAGTTAAGTGTCTGACTCTTGATCTCAGCTCAGGTCATGATCTTACAGTTTGTGAGATCGAGCCCCATGTTGGGCACTATGCTGACAGTGCAGAGCCTGCTTGGGATTCTGTCTCTCCCTCTCTCTCTGCCCCTCCCCCACTTGTGCTTTCTCTCTCTCACTCTCAAAATAGATAAATTTAAGAAAAAAAAAACAAACTCTTCAAAACTATAACGTCACAGCTACGTAATTTTCTACCACAGGAAGTACTTCTTCACTCTTAGGCATTTAAGTGATTTCTAGTTTGTCCCTATTATTAAAATATACTGTAATAAATGATGAACATTATGCAAATATTGTATTGCCTCCCTAATTAACAGCTTTAGGGCAGATTCCTAGGAATGAAATTCGTAGGTGAAAACAAAAAAAATTTAAATATTCAATTCAAATATTACCAAATTGCTTTCTACAAAGGTTATATACCAAGTTAAGATTTCTGCCAGAAACATATAAAAATTCTTGTTTTAAAACACGCTTGTGGCCATTCAGAATTTCTTTTTTAAATTGTTCTCATTTGCTGGCATCCATTGCCTAAATGATTTTTCTTTTCATTGCTGATAAAATTAAACTTCTAATTATAAAACTGGCTTATGTTTCTTCTATGATTTTGCTATTCATATTTTCTAACACTTTTTTTTATATTCCTTATTGATTTGAGTCCCTTTTATATTAAAGACATCAACTCTGACATATTTACAAATGTTTTCAGTTCTTAATTTTTATACACAACCTTTTTTCATTATCTTTACACCTAAAAAGCTGTTCTTTACCCAGTATTAAATATTTATTAATTTTATCTTTGTTAATTTTTAAAAGCTTAACTCTACTGGAATTCAGGCTGGTGTGTAGACTAAAAATACCCTGATTTCTTTTCAAAGAGTGTGCCAGAATCTCTATCAGGCAGTCCAAGTCTCAACATCTGCCAACACAGATGCCCCTCTAAGCAAAGAGCTCCAATCACCCATAACCCTTCACCTTGACCTCAAATGAACAGACCACAATTTTGTGACTCTATCCTTTGGGACCAAATGAGCTATAGCAATAAGAAAGAGGAAACAAAGTTAGAGGTAAAGCAGTCAGGAACAGTCACATAGAAGAAGCGGAACTTGAAGCATAAGTAAAGCAGCAAAAAATAAATAAATAACGCAGAGGAAAGCGCAAAGTTTGTTCTGGAATGTGTCCCTTCACTGGAGAAATGCTTATCAAGTACCTGCCAGGGACCAGGCACTGTACCAGGCTACGTAGGTAGATATAAAAATAAAGGAACAAGCTGTCTCGAACAGAAGAGCAATGGCGTGGTGACGATGTGGATTGATAAGACTGGAAAAAGTAAAGTGAGGCCAATTGTGGCGAGATGTGAATAAAAAACTAATGAGTGTGTGCTTCCTGGAGACCAGGGCAGGCAGATAATGGCATAAATAAAACAAGACTGCAGCCAGGGATTAGCTGACAGTATTGACAGGAGGCGGAGACTGAGAGCAGGGAAAGGAACAACTAGACGATTGTTGCAAGGGTCTTAGCCGGACGGGACCTGGAGCTACACAGCTTGAGGGTGGGGTGGACAGTAAGTGAGGACTGCACAGGAGGTTAACAGAAAACACCTCGAAGAAAGCCAGGGAAGGATGGGAAAATAGTAAGTAAAAAAAGACATTGAAACAGCTCTTCTGAGTGGGAGAAGAAGGAGAGGGGGCAGGGCAGAAAGGACAGGGTATACAACAGCTGAAAGAAAAGGTCGGTGAGAACCTCCTAATTCAATACCCTTTTCCATCTTTGGCATTTTGAACAAGAACACATTAGCCATTCAAGAAAATTTTAACTTAAAAAAAAAAAACTGGAAAAACTATAAGGATGACCAAATTCTGTGCTCTAATGACTGAAAATAGTCACAGATAATCTTTGAGATCCAGAGAGAGCCAGTTAAACCCGTTAAGACTGAGTTTCTTGGGAACGCAAGCTGGTGCAGCCACTCTGGAAAACAGCATGGAGGTTCCTCAAAAAACTAAAAATAGAACTACCCTATGACCCAGCAGTTGCACTACTAGGCATTTATCCACGGGATACAGGCGTGCTGTTTCAAAGGGACATGTGCACCCCAAGTTTATAGCAGCACTATCAACAATAGCCAAAGTATGGAAAGAACCCAAATGTCCATCGATGGATGAATGGATAAAGAAGATGTGGTATATATATACAATGGGGTATTACTCGGCAATCAAAAAGAATGAAATCTTGCCATTTGCAACTATGTAGATGGAACTGGAGGGTATTCTGCTAAGTGAAATTAGTCAGAGAAAGACAAAAATCATATGACTTCACTCCTATGAGGACTTTAAGAGACAAAACAGATGGACATAAGGGAAGGGAAACAAAAAGAATATAAAAACAGGGAGGGGGACAAAACAGAAGAGACTGAAATATGGAGAACAAACTGAGGGTTACTGGAGGGGTGGTGGGAGGGGAGATGGGCTAAATGGGTAAGGGGCACTAAGGAATCTACTCCTGAAATCACTGTTGCACGATATGCTAATTAACTTGTATGTAAATTTTTAAAAATAAAAAAATAAAATTAAAAAAAAAACCAACACTGAGTTCCTAATGTAATAATCAAGGAGAAATAAGAACCAGAGGAGATATTCAAGGAGGAAAAGAAAACAGAAGATGATGAAATCAAAAGTACAGGTGTAAAAGTTGCCCTTGGAAAGGAAGGTCACTACCTTTCTCTAAGTCTGGGAGAAGGTGAAAAGCTAAATATAGCAGTGGAGAAGCAGCAAATGAATTGATCAGATGGCCTTGACTCAGTAAAAGCAGGAGTCAAAGTCATCTTCGCTTTAGCAGGGGGGAGGGAAGTTCGGAGGGAGATGGAGAGGGGCACCAGAGGCTTGGCTTGGCGAAGGGAATCCAGAAAGTCAATTTTTAAATGTTTTATGTGTGCATGAAACTCAGTGTTTTCAAGAAAAAAAGGTGTCAATCCATTAGTGGGTCATGAAATCAATTTTGTATATAATGAGATCAACATTAACATCAATGAAACTGAACAGAACAGAAAATAGGGAAATTGCACCAGGTAAAGAGAAACATTTCATGAAACTTTTGTTTCTGGTACACACATATAAGTATGTGCTCACTAGGTCATAATTTAAAAAGTGTTCCTTATTATGGATCTCAAACATTTGAGCATACTATTTAACCTTAGGGTGAGGATTCATTATATCAACTTTGTTGATTATTTTGCCCAACTCGTGTATGTACTAATATTTTTGATTGTTTCACCAAAAAGTTTTTGAGAGAGGGCTTATTTTTATAACCTTATACTTTGTGTATATTTCTCCATTTTTCCCTTAGTTTTTTTTTTTTTTTCACATTTTGAGACTGTGTTGTCAGGCAGATACACATTCAGGATTATTACACCTTCCCTGGTGAACTGCTGTTTATCAGGATGTAATAACGGCCTTTATTTTAAATGTTTATTATTTTTGAGAGAGTGAGTGCATGCACACACAAGCAGGGGAAGGCAGAGTAGGGGGAGACAGAGGATCTGACACGAGCTCTGCACTGACAGCAGAGAGCCTGATGGAGGGCTCAAACTCACGAACCATGAAATCATGACCTGAGCTGAAGTCGGACACTCAATTGACTGAGCCACCCAGGCACCCACCTGCCTTTATTTTAAATGTTGCCCTTTGCCCTAAAATCTGGTTTGTCTAACATTAATATTATGAAAGAAATTACAGCAGGCATTAGAAAAGCATAAATATGAACATCAATGATCCAAACGTATCACTTCCACTCCTCCAGCCTTAGGGACAAAGTCCAAATTCCTCGGAAAGGGCTGCAGCGGCTGGTCTGGCTGGTGTCCACCCTCCTCTTGCCCCCTCCCTACCCCCCAGCACCCTGGCCTTCCCGCAACCACCCAGAAGTGTGTGCAGGCTGGGTCTGGAATGCTGCTCCACACCCACTTCTGCCTGCTTTTCATTCCAGACTCAGAACAAGAGTCACTGGTGTTCCCTGACACAATGCCCACTCCACCCACCCAGGAGAACTGATTAGGCACTCTTTTGTGGCCTCCTGAACCCTGTGCTTATTTCTATCATGGCACCTTATTTTGGTCTAATGCATCTGATTACTGGCTTCCCTATCTCCCTGACTGAACACAAAGCTCACGGAGACCTAGTCTCATCTAGCTTTATGTCCCCAATACATGGTACACAGCAGGTTCCAAAATGCTGAATGGACAAATGAAGGAAGATACAGCGTGGAATAGAGAGGCAAGTTGAGGTCAGGTAACTTACACTGAATCACACAGTGATTCACTACTTAAAGTGGCAAAGTTAAAGTCACTTGGTCTATTTCAGATAAAGATATCAGGGCTGACTGTACCAAATACAACACAGACTTGTCAAAATCAGAATACCACTTCCCACTTAGTGCAGGGCTCTTTTTTAATGTACCTCTAACACCGTAAGGTTCCCTACAAGACGTTCTTGAGTGTAATACCCTCATTTTACATTGGAACAGGGCTTTCAGCTCACCAACATCATTCCAGCTGCACAAGTCAGAACCTGGGAGTCATCCAAAATGTTTTCCTTCCACCCCAAGTCCTATCGATTTACTCCTCAATATCTGATGAATGTTTCACTTCTCTCCAACCCCACTGCCATGATCCTTGTCCAGGCCAAGACCTCCCCCATCTAGATCATTAAAAACGCTCTCATCAGCGGTACATCTGACAGGCTGCTTCACACATAACAAGCATGCAAATATTTACTGAATATGGTGAGGACTCTAGATTTGGTACTGTGGGGCAGAGAGCTGTAAGTTGGGGGTGGACAACAGAGAGTAAATGCAGGGGTCATTCCATCCAGATGGGGCAGATTTGCATTGGAGATTGAATGTTAGGACCAGCGTGGAGAGGATGGACATGAGAGGACGGGCCTACAGCCAGAGATCCAGGTGATAGGACAGGGCCAGGTGCACAAGAGCAGCCTGGGCAGACACCGGAACCAGGAGATGAGACAGAGTCCAGAGATGCGGGCACGATGAGGGTAACGCCTGTGCTCCGTGCCCCAGGGGAAGAGTCTCAGCTCCACAGCTGCCTCTGAACCCCTCTCAGCAATAACTTCTCTGCTGTCAGTGGAAATCCCATCCAACTTGTAGGGTATTTAATAAGGATCAAATGAGAGAGAATCATGAGAAAGCGTCCAACACAACGTCTGGCACATCAACATTCAATAACTTTTAGCTCGAGTTGGGAAATGTAAGTGTTTAAAATTCCAGGTTCCTACCACTCAAATAGTTCCATAGATTATTTCAAGGTATACATATGGTTTGTTGTTTTTTTTTTTTTAAACAGGAAAGGCAAAAAGGAAAAAAAAAAAAAACTTCAAAGTTTTTACTTATTAAATCTTATGGTAGGACCAGAATTCCCAAAAGCCTTCTCAGAGTAATGAACGTTTTATGAGAATATAGCAATGCCTAGATATGCCCCCAGAATCCTGTTTCCTCAGAACATGAAACACGCAGCTCACAACTGGGTGTCCAGCCTCAGTCCCAGCAACCCAGTTTGGGTCCAAATGGCAAATTGAGCACCAGGGCCAACTTCCTCCCTTCCCTAAATCCTCTACACAGGACAGAGGGAGAATCTACAAGAGGTAAAAACCTAAAAAAGGGGTAAAAACATGCTTGGGAAAAAGACATGAATATTGGTACACTTTCCTTACGTATGTGAAAATAAGTACTGGGTCCTAAGACATAAAAAACCACAGAAAAATATAAATAGAATGTATTGTATAACTTTTCATCAGCAACAGAAAGACACCTGACAAAAATTCAAGCTATCCAATGGAAGACAGGAAAAAGTGGGAGGAAAAAGAAAAAACAAAACAAAACCACATGTACGTAATGGGAAACATAAAAAGGTAGAAACAACTCCTAATAATAATTATAATAATCTATATAATAATTGTATATTATATATTATATAATTAAATAACTTATTATAATAAATGTATAGGTTATTTTTTAAATTTTATTCATTTTTGAGAAAGAGCACACGAGTGGGAGAGGGGCAGACAGCGAGAGAGGCACAGACTCCAAAGTAGGCTCCAGGCTCCAAGCTGTCAGCACAGTGCTCAACGTGGGACTCAAACCTACAAACTGTGAGATCATGACCTGAGCAGAAGTCAGACGCTTAACCGACTGAGCCACTCAGGTGAAAATGTATCATTTCAACTAACCAATTAAAGGGCCAATTGTTAAGTTTCAACTTACCAGTTTATTAATTCTATGCCTATTTGCCACTGGTAGCAGGCACTCATTTAATAGTTATTGAACCAAATGAATAAATAAGTAAAAGCAAGCATGAAAGATTGAAGTGGAAAATGGATTTCTCCTACCAACTTTATCTTCAATGTTATTTCAGTATTATCTTCAGTGACATTTAAAAAGACTAACATTTCTTTTTACCATATTTAGTTAGTTAGTTTTGAGAGGAGGCAGGGAGGGGCAGAGAGAGGAGAGAGAGAGAATCCCAAGCAGGCTCCATGCTCAGCTCAGGAGCTCAATTTCACGACCTGAGCCAAAATCAAGAGTTGAATGCTTAACCGACTAAGCTGCCCAGGCACCCCTGTTTATACTGTTTTTAAAGGAAGTCCCCAGGGGCGCCTGGGTGGCTCAGTCGGTTGGGCAGCCGACTTCGGCTCAGGTCACGATCTCGCGGTCCATGAGTTCGAGCCCCACATCGGGCTCTATGCTGACAGCTCGGAGCCTGGAGCCTGTTTCGGATTCTGTGTCTCCCTCTCTCTGACCCTCCCCTGTTCATGCTCTGTCTCTCTCTGTCTCAAAAATAAATAAACGTTAAAAAAAAAAATTAAAAAAAAAAATAAAGGAAGTCCCCAAAAGACCAGCATTTTGCAATAGGCACTCTTAATACTAAAAGCATTTATTTTTCAATAAATATAATAATGCAGGTGTGATTTCTCACAATGGAGACTCGCCTGAAAATTCGAGGAAACTGTAAGCTAACTTAAAATGGCTTCCCTTGCCAACGTACAGATGAGACAAAACAACAGAGGAAGGCCTAAAGAGGCAATGTACCTGGCACAAGAGGGGAGCTCAGTATGTCTTTAAAACTGCTGGGACTCTGCCGCCTGGTAGGGTACCTTGCACACAGTTCACTTCAAAATGTGTGTGTGTTTATTAACCCGTCACTCTTCACTAAGGAAATAAAAGTTGGCATTAGAAGTCTGCTAGTACAGAGGACACATGTAGATGACATTAATCTAAGCATATGTAGCAACTACACTCGGTAATGGACATCCTATCACCAATATGAACGGCTACTCTGGAGGCAGAAGGCCGCCATACCATTGTATGGCAGAGAATATGACCAATGGGCCTCTACCATCCTTCCACAAAGAACAGCCATGTAACTGATGTGCTCCAACAGACTGCTTTCTAATCGCTCCTTCGAAAGGGATGGTCCAATGTGTCATACAGATTTGAAATTTGCAAATAGGTTCTAAAATTTAGGAATTTCAAAGTTAGCTAGTAGAGTTGCTTACAAATTGCAAAAGTATAGCACTTTTGAAATAACACCAAATTTAATGTAGTGGAATAACTAAAGTAACATACACCCAAAGATATTTGGGTATTTTGTCATAGCTCAATTGTTTGACCCATTAGGTCAACATTTCCACTCTTATTTCAGGCCCCTTTGGCAGCACATGGCTTCTATTTTCACATGCCCTCCTCTTCCTGGTATACAGAAAACAAGTGATTAACTACTGTATGCCTGCAGAGAGCATGAGTCATTCATTCCAAGAGCCCAGAGAGCCTGGCGCTCCCTCAGCCCTGGCTAGAGAAGCCTGGGTGTCACACATCTACTAACGTTTATAGGCAGTTTCACTTGTGTCTTTAAGAAAAAGAATAAATAAGGTATGAGGGTATGCATAAATAATCAGACCCAAGTTTCATTTCCTGCTAAAGACAAAGGATATTACTGCTCTGAAAGACAATCACCAATACCAAAGTCAGATGAGGAAAAGGGTTCTACAAAGAGGAACTGAAAGTTCCCATCAGTAGCTCATCCATGCCTCAGTTCTCAGAATGATGCAAGGAAACAGGTTAGGGAATAATTTGACTCAGGTGCCATCTTAGAAATGCAAAGTTGGATACACGTTTCTTTGAACAATGGTAATTATTTTCCAGCATTAAGCAAGCTAAAGAGCTAACCCAATTTAGAAGTTCTAGCAGCTGGTGATTTCCCCATGTGAACTCCAACTCAATGGTTACTGACCCTGGCTTCTCATTGAGAAAATGTGGATGCCTGGGCCCCACCCCTTCAGAGGGTCTGACTCGGTTGGTCAGGGTGGGGCCCTGGCATAGGTATTTTGTTAATCTCCCCTAGGTGATTCTAATGTACTGGCCGATTGAGAATTACTCGTCTAAGGGATTATAGGTTACTGGGTGGAACCTGCATTAGTAATTTTATTCTATTAATCACTTTGATTCATAGAGGATGCCTGTGCCATGTAGGACTTTAAACACTTCCATGAAATAAAGCACGGCTTAGGATTCTCTCTCTCTCTCCCTCTCTCTCTCTGCCCCTTCCTGCTCGTGTGCATGTGTGAGCCCGCTGTGCTCTCACTCTCTCTCAAAATAAACAGACTTAAAAAAAAAAAAAAAGAAATGTTTCAAAAAATTACCCGTATACTTAAAAGATGAGAGACACTACTTAGGAAAGGGATCTTAAGAATTTTCAGACTTTTCTATTAAAACGGGGATCTAATTATGGTGCAGCAACAGAGCCACAAAGTTTTGACCATGATCATGAAGGGTATCAGAAATTGTTTTTTATTTTTTTTTTCAACGTTTATTTATTTTTGGGACAGAGAGAGACAGAGCATGAACGGGGGAGGGGCAGAGAGAGAGGGAGACACAGAATCGGAAACAGGCTCCAGGCTCTGAGCCATCAGCCCAGAGCCCGACGCGGGGCTCGAACTCACCGACCGCGAGATCGTGACCTGGCTGAAGTCGGACGTTCAACCGACTGCGCCACCCAGGCGCCCCATCAGAAATTGTTTTTTAAACTCTACCAATAACCAATCGAAAAACTGTTATGATTCTCTGACACGTAAAGTCCCAGTTGTCCCATCTCAAGAGAAGGCCAATGCACCTCGAAAAAGAACAGAGGACAATCAAAGGGGAAAAAAAAACAACTTTTTTGTGTGTGAAAGGTCAGACAATGTAATCAGGTCATGGGAGGACCTGCTGGAAATGTATAGAATTACGAAAGGTGTGGACTCCACAGTGCATTCAGAATACCAGCACAGGAGATACATGTCTAAAAGACCTGGTCTGATACATGTCTAAGATACCTGGTTTGAGAATAAATGAAGGCAAGTACAGCTTAAATTGCAATTTTCCAAACTCATTACCTTAAGAAGCTGACGATATGATCAGGTCAAATAAGGATTAGATAAATCCTTGAACAGTAAACTCATAATGCGTTACCCAAGGAACAGCATTGTGTTGGGTGGGATAGACCCCTCACCTTCTGTGCTCCCCAAAACAGTTCTTTGATAGATCTTTCAGAAATGGGATCCTAAAAGCTAAATCAGAGCTAATAATTGGTATTTTCTTTCCTCATCTTATTTCTTTAAAAAAATTTTTTTAATGTTTATTTCTGAGAGAGAGAGAGACAGAGACAGACAGAGCATGAGCAGGGGAGGGGCAGAGAGAAAGGGAGACAGAATCCGAAGCAGGCTCCATCCAGGCTCTGAGCTGTCAGCACAGAGCCCAACACAGGGCTCGAACTCGTGAACTGCCAGATCATGACCTGAGCCCAACAACTGAGCCACCCAGGCACCCATTCTTCCCTTATTTTAGAGCTCTTAACCAAGATGCATAAAATTAGCACTTCAATTATTAAATAGACACAACCTTTCTCCCAGCTGGTGTTTAAATAATTTCCTGGCTTTTCCTGGAAAGTTTGTTCAAAGCTGACCCCCTCCATCTAGGATGGTCTGTGTCATTCTCCCCCCCACAGGCCCTCAGCGACAAAAAGCTCTGCCTTCAAACCCACCATCAGATCTAGGATTTGCCACCTTAGCTGGCCTCAAATGAACTGCTTCTAGATCAAAAAACAAAGACCACAGCAGAGTGTCTGTGGGTGGGAGGTGGGGGGGAGCCCGGACTACTTCAGTCTGGCCATTATCAACTTTTTTTTAGATATCCAATTAGAACGCAGTGTGCATACAAAGCGTGAAGTCTGGCCAGGAAATAAAGTCCATAGCAGTCTACTAAGGTATACAGCCAGTTTCTTCCAGGGCTTCCCACTTTTATAGGAGACATACAATCAGACTATTTACAGCTGGTAGAAACTTCACAGAACCAAATAAAAGGGCACCGTTCTTCCCATTCCTTTTACTAGGAAGAAAAACAGATTTTCACCATCTTGCAGGGGGGGGGGGGGGAAAGACAACACTAAAACCTCGAACTTCAATACCCAACTCAAGCCTCCCACAGAGCTGGGCCGTACATCTCTGTCACAGAGCCTGTCACTCTAGAATCCTGTGTGTCTCTCCCTCATTGGACCATACCCTCGGGCTAAGGTATAGCATTTTATCCATCTTTTTCTTTGGCACAGTGTCCAGTAGACAGGTCTTCAATAAATGTTGAGAGAATAAATAACTTCACAGAATTTCAGACAATATAATTTGGAAGGAGACAAACAGAATGCTAAATTAGAGGGGGAAAAGTGAGGCTGCTTCTTTGCGAGAAGGGAATACAGATGGTCCCCCACTCACGACGGTCCAATTTACGACTTTGACTTTACAATGGTGCAAAAGCAATATACATGCAGTAGAAACTGTATTTTAAATTTTGATTCCACCCCCCCCCAGGCTAGTGTTACGCAATACCACATCCTCAGGCTGCTGGGCAGTCACGGGTACCTGTAGCTCCCAGTCAGCCACGTGACCCCACAGGTAAACAACCCACACCCGAAACAACCATCCTATACCCATACAGCCATTCTGTCTTCACTTTCAGTATAGTATTCAACAAATTACAGGAGATATTCAACACCTGATCATAAAATAGGCTTTGCGTCAGAGGATTTGTGCCCAACTGTAGGCTAACTAAAGTGTTCTGAGCATGTTCAAGGTAGGCTAGGCTATGTTTGGTAGGCTAGGTATATTAAATGCGCTTTCGACTTATGGTATTTTCAGCTTATGAGGGGTGATCAGGACGTAACCCCATTGTAAATCAAGGGAGATGTGCACTGTAAAGAGGTAAAGGGGGATAAATGTAACAGCTACTAGAAAGAATCGAATCCTGGAGGTCAGGAAGTACCCAGAAGGGACAGTAGCAAACTATTACTCTACTCAACAATTTGTTCTGTCTCCTGAGGGTCTGAAATAGGGAGAAGAACGTTTATACTTGGCATAAAAACGAAGTATAATGATACTCAGAAGCATCATTAATATCATACATGCAGACTACTAAAATTAAAAACATTATGGCAATGTTTAAAATTTCCTAATATTTCAGATCCTGTGACTGTTTCAAATTGTAGACACTGACCATGGCAGAAACTGTGAAATTTGAAGTTTGGTGTAATTGAAAAGCTGTTTCAAAGAATAAGATTCATAGGGGCGCCTGGGTGGCTCAGTCGGTTAAGCATCGGACTTCAGCTCAGGTCATGATCTCACAGTCCGTTGAGTTCGAGCCCCGCGTCGGGCTCTGTGCTGACAGCTCAGAGCCTGGAGCCTGCTTTGGATTCTGTGTCTCCCTCTCTCTCTGCCCCTCCCCTGCTCATGCTCTGTCTCTCTCTGTCTCAAAAATAAATAAAAACATTACAAAAAAAAATTTTTTTAAGTAAGATTCATAAAGAAAATGTATTTTTAAATATCCCACTATAAAGTTAAAGAAATGCCTGGTTAAAGTTGAATCAACCTGAAATAAAATGAATTACCTTAAAAGAAATAACAACAAGAAACATTGACCTAAAATCAACCTGTATTTCATTCAACCAGGCTTACCAAAGAAAGCAGCCAGGAGTGGATGCTTTTTTGTGAATGAGAGCAGTTTCTTTAAGGGTCTCACAGCAACCGGAAAATGAGTCATCCTAACAGAACACGAGATTTAATTAAGATCTTACCAGTATGTGTTGTGATAGTACTATAATGCTAAACGTTCAGGGTTTATCATCAGTTGAAAAATACTATTAATGCATTATTACTTAACATAGTATCAACAGCTACTGATGATTTAAAAAATGTATTATTTCTCTATTTTAACATACTCCAAATGTTCTTCTCAGTTCAATTATGGTCGGTTAATACATAATGATTATAACTTAGACTTGCTAACAGGTAATTGTTAGAGGTTCTAGGACATTGCTGTCACTTCTCAGGACTTGTGTTTGCAAAACTAGATTTTTAAAGGTTATATTTTAAAACATTTGAACACGGCATCTTGGATGGCACAGCCAGTCAAGCATCCAACTTCAGCTCAGGTCATGATCTCGCAGTTCCTGGGTTCAAGCCCCGCGTGGGGCTCTGTGGTGACGGCTCGGAGCCTGGAGCCTGCTTCAGATTTTGTGTCTCCCTCTCTCTGTGTCCCTCCCCTGCTCACGCTCGCTCTCTCTCTCTTTCAAAAATAAACATTAAAAAAAATTTTTGAACAGAAATAGAACAGTTTACAGTTTACTCATAGAGAGATACTGCTTACAAAGACCCAACACATTTAAATCCCCATGAAACCACACCAAAGTTAGCCTATGGCTCTGAGAATCCACTCAACAGCACAAACTAGTTAGATACTAGACTATTAGCAAATCAATCTGCAAATACATCACCTAATTTTGTCACGTCTGTGCTGCCGAAGCAAGGACAACCCGATTTTGTCATAAATCACAAGGACCAAAATTAGCAACAAGCGATTTGTGGTTTTTGCATAATGGCCAGTTCAAGAAAAATTAAAATGTCTTCGCATCCCATTTATTTTCATTCAAAGACAGAAGAGATTTATTGAATTCCAGACTTAAAAGTCCAATTCCTCCCTTCATGAATAAAATGACAATGAGAAATTAGCACGTTTTTTGTTGTTTTTGCTGTTGTCAAGACAGGCAGTGTTCTAGTCTTCTGTTCCTATCTTCTCCATTTAATCTTCCCAACAGACCCTTTGCTGCTCAGGGTACCCAGGGTTGACCAGGGACCAGAATCCTTTCAATTCATTCAATATAGTTTTTACAGAAGACCTGCTATGGGCCAGGCGCTAGAGAAATAACTATAAATCTACACCTCCTTTTTTTTTTTTTAATATTTATATTTTGGGAAAGCGCAAGTGGGGGGGGGGCAGAAGAGAGGTGGGGACAGAGGATCTGAAGTGAGTTCTGTGCTGACAGGCTGACAGCCGCGAGCCTGATGTGGGGCTTGAACTCACAAACTGCTAGATCATGACCTGAGCAGAAGTCAGATGTTTGACCGACTGAGCCACCCAGGTGCCTCCAACATGTCCTTCTTCTTTGGGCTGAGTTATTAGCCTGGGAAGTTAGGACAAAGGGGAGTCAAGCTGCTGGGCATCGGGGAGCAGCACCAATGCAACCAAATTTCTCAAAAACCAAGCTGTCTGGGCTCCCTGGTTTCTGGCACCTGAATGCTCTAGCCAAAAAGGCCTTGAGACTGCCTCTCCTGAAACCAGCCTTTGGCAAGTCCTGGCCTCTGCTGGCTAAGGCCTGGTCACAGCCCAAGCATCTGGGAACCAGGGACTCTACAGAGGTTCTTCCTCTCTTTGAAGGTGGCTGCCCCGAAGACGTATTCTCCTCCACTCCCTCTCTGCTCTGCATGCTCTGAAAGGATGCCTGTGAAATTGGATCTAGGACTCCTGACGGGAGACTGGGAAAGGCTTAGGTTGCTCATCACTGGCTGAAATAGTTCCCATCCAGTACATATCGATGTTTCTGCTCAAAGATCTACCCTGTATCTATTCCCTGCCCAAACTGCAGATGTTCTAAGAACCGAAGAGAAACCTGATAAACTGACCCTAACTGGAAAAACAATTAGTCAATTATATAACAATGTTCCCTGTACTACACGAACTAATTCTGCTACAAGGAGTCAGGGCAGGGGTAGGATCAAAGACTGACCAGTAGTCCCAGTTATCAGCCTTTCATTCTACATAGATCCTTTCCCAATGTGCATGCTCTGACATGTGAGGCTCTTTTACTCTCTACATATGCTACCCTATAATGATTATGATAGCGAAAGATACATTTCAGATATTACCATTAAAATATAAATCCTACAACTGTAGTCAAGAAGGTAGAAAGGTTTATAAAATATCTTTGTCAATACTGGGGAAAATTTGGCTTTAGAGTCATATACTGGGTTAGAAGCCTAACTCTCTTACTCTTTGAACTTGGACAAATTCATTCTCTGTGCTTCAGTTTCCTCACCTATGAAATGAGGATAATAATAAACCCTCCTCCTGATGTTTATTGTGGGGATGAAATAAAACAGTACGTGTTAAGGGCTCAGAACACTATCTGATTCGGAAAAATGCTCAATAAATAAAAGCTATTACCATTACTATGATTAATCTCGGTTGACAATGTAGACAACAAAATATGCGACAACAAAATATGCACAAAAACTTCCCACAATCTATAAAACTTGATTGCAAAGGTCATCAGTCACCTTAGAAAAACTAGGTTTTTTTAAGCTAAAGAAGTGGGGGAGTAGAAACAGCGGTCTTTTCTATCTTGCACACATCAATGTTCATAAAAATAAATGTACAATCTAACTGCTAGCTTGTTAGAAATATAAAATACGGGAGAAAAGAGGTTTGGGGTATAAAACTGATAAACTGCTTAAAGGAAACTGAAGACTAAAGACACCAGGAAAAAACCTAGTTATTCAACAAAATGGTTAAAATATTTTTACAACAGATTTAATAATCCAATTTTAAATCAAAATGCCCAATTACATTTTGTCGTGGTAATTTGTGAATTTTTAGTAAACATGGTGTTTAAAAAAGATAAAGTTCAAAAATCTTTTTTCCCCAAGTAAACAGCAAATGACACTAAAAAACTCTAAATAAACTGAATATAGTTTCATAAAATACGATTCCTGAAAAGAGATAAAAGTTCTATGTTATTTCAATTCCAGAGCTACAATTTCTCATTCAAAAAAAGTTAACTTCATATGGCATACTAAAAATAACTTTCATCAAAAAATAACTCGACAAAGAACAGGAACACTTTTAAACGTTTCTGTGAATTCTGAGAGCCACTATCCCCTCCAAAAAAAAATGTTCTCTGGTATTCATTAGAGTATCATAACTATAAATATAGTTTACAGGCTTATGAATGTTATGTATATGACAGATGCTCGCTCTCATCTTTTCATGGTCACTCAGTCTCAGAATAGAATGAACCAATACTCAGCAGGAAATTACATAACACCCGTCATATCAGACAAAGCCACAAGGCTAGTAGCAGCAATGTTTAAGACTAAAGAGATAAGACCTTATCACCCTTCCCCAATAGTAGACTGTTTTATATTCCTTTTTTTAAGTCTTTAAATTATAATCCTTATTCTCAGATAGTAAAACACCACTCTAGGAAGATTAGTGAATATTCACACGGAGCTTTATCATTTTCCCTGGCAGAACATAAGACAATCTCTGGTAGTCATTACCTTGCAAGACAAAAGCATTCACCAAAAAGCAGTTGCTATGTATGAATACAGACTCCTCACTACCCTTAAAAAAGTGGAAACACCAGAAAGATAAAAAAAATAACAGCACTCAAGTGTTTAGCTAGAAGAAAAAACTGAAAAATTTAAGCAATGTTAAGAAAATAGGGAATACTACCACAGGGATTTTAAAAAAAAAAAAAAAAGGTGATACTAAATCAGGTAGACAAATAACACAAGTGGAAATACACCTTTTCTCGTGGTTATTTCCTCACCCTGCTGGACAGAGATTTTCTGCCCCAATGAGAAGATATTCAAAACAGGGCTTAAAATGAATATTAAGCATAACACAACATCCTATTTTTATGGCAATGATATCACTGAGAGAAAACCTGGACTTTAGCTCAACTCAACCAAAAATGCCTTCTTCATCCTAACTACTCTAAAGCCCACATTCCAAGATGAGTAAAGTCCTTGCCTTGGGGAATACGCTGTCCAATAGGAAAGAAGCAAAGTACTACCATGTGATGCAGTATGGGCTATAATCAAAGTGTGTACTAAGTGTATAAAGCACCTAGAAACACAATAAAGGTGACCAGTAATTCTGCCCCAGGGATGTGGGCCTGGGTGAGCACAGCGGGGAGGCGGTATCTGAGCAGGGACTTAACAGAATAAATTAGGCAGGAAAAGGGGCCGACAAACATTCCAGGCCAAGGAAATGGTCGTTTAACTTTAAATATCAATACAGATTCTTTTGATGTCTCTAGGAAAAAGACAAGTCCCATTTCAGGTGGTTCAATAGCCGAAAACAAAAACCACAATGCCCACAGGCTTTTTTTGGTTTTATAATACTGCCCTTTGGAAGAGAAAAAAGGAGTTGGTCAGTAACCCATTCAGTTAAATAGCCAATAGGAAGCAATGAAAGATTTTAAATGCTGTCATTACAAACAATAGCAAAGCTGTCCATAAAAGCAGAGGGAAAAGAGCCAATAAAATGAAGACAATATTAAATGATTCTATAGAAAAAGATCTGAAAAACACTTATCCAATTAAAATACCATTATTAATAGCCATTCTTTAGAAAGGACCTTGAGTACTGGATAGGAAAAACTATTTGGAAAAGTTAAGTGCACGGGATTCTTTATTCACTGGCTACACTTGAACACACCTGAAGATCAAAACAAGCTGTTACTTCAAAAACATAATGGCCTCTTCCTTCCTCTAGATTTTTAGTCTACTTCTGTCTGTGGTCTGCTATATCCTCAGAAGTGATATGAATTTAATTGCACAGACTAGTCATTTTATTCAGGAAAAAAAACTTTTAATTTGCCTTCTGATATGGACTTTGGATATATAAACAGTAATTCAAACCACATGGCTTAATACAAAATCTAGGCCCACATTACCCTGTGAATATTCATTAAAGGCTTACGCCCGTGACTCACTGAGCTTCTTGAGCTCAGAAGTAGGTGTTTCGGTAGCCTTCCACTGAAAGCATACAAGAAGAGTTGACTTACTTCACTTTGAGTAATTTATGCCCAAGCAACCATTAGGATTGGAGAGCCTCTTGTGTACAAGAAACAAACAAACCAAAGAAAAGACAAATAATTCACTTAAAACCCCTCCTATTCTCAAGGCTTCCATGACCTTACTTCCTTGCATGCAATCCCACCAGCTTGGTTCACCTCTGTCAATCTTAGAGGCCAACAGAAAGGAGAGACTAGCCCTAGAAATGGAAACAACCAAGTCCACCCTATTTATATAGGTCTCAATCCACTGCCCAAATTCACAGGTGACCACCTAGAGAGCTGTTTTTTATGAAACACATTAATTCTTGTCCTCCAAGATGTACACTGAACAAACACTGAACAAATTAGTGCTGTTTTAAACATATTTTATGTACAAGGACTCCAAAGCCCAACCCTCATTTTATAGTCCAGGAAATGCGCCACAGAAAAGTGTTCTGCCGGATGAATTGGAGATGATCTCAAGTTCATCCAGTTGTAACAGCCAAGCCCTAAGAATCTAAAGGGTCGGCTGTTAGACAGCCTGGAGAATTTTGCAATCTACCTTTCTTCAAGGGGCATCTGAAGCCTTACTCCAACTGGAGGGGCAGAGGGGTGGGAGGTGTTAGGCAAATGGTCAAATCAGAAAAAAACAGAGAAGAGAATGACTGGAGACTGGTCAAATTTATCCTGTCTACAGCAACTTCTGTCCCAAGATCATCAGGAACCTTATCTGAGTGTGGTAATTTGTCTTTACTCTGAGTAGAGGAAATAAAATGTAATTGCAGGAAAATACAGCCAGAGCCTAGGAAAAAATAATAAGTTCTCCTTCACTGCTCTCACAAATCAACTAGCAGGCCCCCATAAGAAAGCAGTGGAACCTGCCAGAAAGCGTTCTGGCAGGCTCTCTCTGTGAGCCCAGGCAAGTCACTCAAGTTTCTTCTTCTCACCTGAAAAAGAGAATACCACCACCTGCTTTGTAAGGTTGTTGTGGGGAATGGGAATAACCTATTAAGGGAAAAGGTCCGAGGAAACCATGTTGTTATAAACACTAACAGCTGTCATGTGAAAAAGCTCATTTGGACCTTCTATACTTCTCAATTCATACCATGTAATTCTTGTCTACAATACACACAGAATTACAAATAAATTTTAAATGTTCTGGCTATTTCTTTAAAGAGCCCTGTCCTCTCACTTCTCCTAAAATGAAAGCTCTCGGAGGTTCTCAGGAAAAAAATAACTGGGAACCTCAAAGGAGAGGTGCACTGAGATCCCCCCCCTCCCCCGCCCCCCAATAAAGGAAACCGCGTCCTGGACTGTCAGCTCTTTGAGGGCAGGGACTGCTCTATTTAACTCACCACTCTCAACTAACTTTCCTAACACAAACTCATCGCTGCAGACTTAGGCATCTCCTAACAGCTTATAGGACACCCAAATGTGGCCCCACGACACATCCTGTATCACACAATACTGAGTCATACAAAAGTATTAAAAGTTTAACATTACGATGCAGTTCAACCGTAACACTAAAATCAAAGAAAGGGTGCTTTAAATCGGGTGCTTACGAGGTAGGCAGAAGGAAGTCACACCTTTAACAAGAAAGGACCAGAAACACACAGATGTCAACAGGGAGTGAAGCTCCGGCAGGACGTTCCACTGAGCTGGTGCGTCGGTTCTGGTCTGAGATCCGGACGGGATTCGAACCCATAACTTGTCTCAGAGGACGTGCCAGAACCGCTCCAGAGTGGAAGAGGCCTCTAAGGCCAGGCGTACCTCGCCCCAACTTTCCGACCCCGCGACTCAGCTCGGATCCGCTCCCCACCGGCAGCAGAGCGGATCTCGACGCGGAGGCGCGCTCGGAGGGACGAGGGTCGCCGGCCCTTTGTCCCCCGCGGAGGGGAAGGGGCGAGGCAAGCGCTCCCTCCCGCCAGGAAATAATGACAGCTCGTGCGCCTCCCCTCGCGCCCGCCCCGCCCCGCGCGCCTGAGCCGCAGTCGGCGCCCGCCGGGCTGCCCGCGGCTAGGGGCCCGGCCGCGCCCCCTCCTCGCCCCCCACCCCGCCCCGCCGCACCGGGCCCGAGGCCACCCCGCGCCACCAGTCTCACCGGGTCGGAGCTGGAGGCCGCCGTCGCGGCGGCTGCACCACAGCGCGCGCTCGCCCTGCTGCAGGATGTAGTGGTCCTTGGCTTGGAAGAGCTCCATGCCGGCCCCAGGCGCCGAGGGAGGCAGCGGCGGCGGCCGGGCGCGCCCAGGTCTCCGCGGCCCCCGGCCCCGGCGGCGGCGACCCGCGGGGGGCGCGCGGGGCGTACTAGTCGACTGGGGCCGCCAGAACCCACGCCTCGAGGAACGGCGGCTGAGGGAACGCCCCGGCGGCCGGGCCCGCGGGAGAAGAACGCGCACCGGCGGCGGCCGCGGCGGTGGCCTTGGAGGCCTCTCCCTCGGCTCCGCCTCTTTCCCGGCCCCGCCTCTGGCACCTCCCCCGGCTCCAGGCTCCACCCTCTTTTCTGGCTCCTCCCCCCGGCTTTTCCCAGGCTCCGCCTCCTCCCTGTCTCCTGCGCGCGCCTTTTCCCTCTCGGCTCCTCTTCCTGTCCCTTCCGCCGCCCTCTCCTCCAGCTTCTCCGGGGTTTCTTCTCCTGGCTCCTCCCCTCAGGCTCTTCCTTCTCCCTCCTCTCCCCCTCCTTCACCCCTCCGCCCGCTCTTCCCAGGCCCCTCCCCTGGCGGGCCCGCCTTCCCATCTGGGGCGAAAGCGGGCAGAACCCGGGCTTGACCGAGTTAGGGGATGGCTGACCTGCCCTGTGGCCCGTGGAGCAGAAGCTCACTCGTGGGGTTTTTCTTCCCATGCTGGCTCCTCGTGGGGTCTTCCCTCCCGTGCTAGCTCCTTTCACATCCGTACATCCACCCCCTCCCCCCCTGGGCCTGAGCAGCCCAGAGACCCGGACCAGCAGAGCCGGGAAAAGCGACCCGAGACGATGGTTACTGGGGTCTAGCCCCAGCCAGACCCTCCGCTGAGCAGGGCCGTTCTCTGTTTTGTATTTACTCTCAGTACCTTGTGACGTTTGACAACAGCAGGTATCCAATAAATGCACATCAAGGAGCATGTAAAAATAGAAAATACACAAGTATTAGCATAGGGCTCTAAATAGCGAGGAAGAAGGCAGCAAAGTTCAGAAGAGATCATGTCCCGAATTAAGCAGGATGGGTCTGAGAAGGCATCAAAAAATATGTCGATTAGTGGAGTGAAAGGGATCTAGTTTGACAAGGATAAGATGTCTGGTGGAAGGTGGAAGCCCTCCAGAATATCTTTGAGCTATTTTGAAAGGTCAGGTGGTATCTTGAACCCAATGCGGCTTGGGAGTCAAGTACCCAGGTCAGCTCCAGCTCCAGGCATGATCTAGTGTGTAATCTTGGCAAGGTCTCTTGGTCTCAGATGGTGGTTGGACTAAATGACTTTTCTTTTTTAAAGTTTAGCCGTTTATTTTGAGAGAAAGCAAGAGCAGGGGAGGGGCAGAAAGAGAGTGAATCCCAAGCAGGCTCTGCAGGGTCAGCGTACAGTCCTACATGGGACTCAAACCCATGAAACCTGAGATCATGACCTGAGTCGAAATCAAGAGTCAATTGCTTAACTAACTGAGCCACCCAGGTGCCTCTGAACTCAATGACTTTTAATTACATTTCATTTTATAAATCTGTGACTTTTGCTAGTCCTATCTCTTGTATTCTGTAATGCTTTAGAAGGAAAGAAGAAAAAATGAGGTAGGAGATAAGAAAAGGAAAGCAATACTTTTAACCTTCTGCTTAGATAAAAGTGAGAGGGCCCCAAAGCAGCAAGGAATTCCACATTACTAATTATTCCAGCCCACACTGATTTCCCTGCTGAATTTCCATAGCACAGAAAGACCCCTGATGGCAAAATGTCTGGAATCTCTGATAAGCCCCAAGCATCCTGGACTGCCCAGATGTCTTCAACATAAAGATCAAGAGGAGTGATTACTAGAGCAAATCTTTGTGATGTGACTTAGACACAAGATGATGGAGATAAGGTTCCGTGAAATCATCACTTTCAGATTTACTGTTGAATTCAGCCGTATGTTGACTTTATTTAGCAAAAAATTAGTAGGTGATGAGAAAGCCCTATGATGACAGTTTGTTCTACAAATTATATCATTATTTTTAATGAATCACATTGCCAGATGTGAAGAAAACAATGCTATTGTAATTGAAAACAATTGGCTAGTTGATTGAAACTTCTCCTGATGTTTTAAATCAGTGGTTCCAGGGGCGCCTGGGTGGCGCAGTCGGTTAAACGTCCGACTTCAGCCAGGTCACGATCTCGCGGTCCGTGAGTTCGAGCCCCGCGTCAGGCTCTGGGCTGATGGCTCAGAGCCTGGAGCCTGTTTCCGATTCTGTGTCTCCCTCTCTCTCTGCCCCTCCCCCGTTCATGCTCTGTCTCTCTCTGTCCCAAAAATAAATAAACGTTGAAAAAAAAAATTTAAAAAAATCAGTGGTTCCAACCCTAGCTACTTATTAGAATCACCTGGGGAGTTTTTCAAACACACCAACGCTAGGACCTCAGACTAATGAAATCAGAATCTAATTGGGGTTGGCTCTGACATTAGCATTTTTTTTCCTCAGCTACCCAGAAGATTCTAATGTGCAGCCAGGGTTAAACAACACTTTTAAAGTGAAATTTATTGGAAAAATCTGCCCAATAGCAGCTTAGCAGAAAACAGCAGTCAATCATTAACTAATACCATGGAAGGGGGTGGCTACCTATAAATTCAGAGTTAACAAGCAGAATCTTTAGGAGACAGAAAACCTGAAGAAAAGTTGCTCTTGGACTCTGACTTTCTCTGTCTCTCTCTAAATGGATGCCTGGCTGAGCAGAATGAGTGAAGCGAGTAAATGCTCTGTCCTCGGCAGGTATCACATCGCCAGTCTCCTGCCACAGCTGCCTTGCCTTGCTCTTGCTACGGACTTTCTGAACCTCAGGCCTGCTTCTCCATTCCCTTGCTGGCCTCCCTGTCTTGGTCTGTGGCTACTGGCTAGCCTTCATCACTCTCTTCCAACTTCCTAATTCCAGGCCCTCTTGCCCTTGAATAGTGTTATCCAGGTTGTACTGGAAAGTCTATGTGATGCTGTTTTGCTTTTTAAACAGGAATAACCATCATGCATGTTACCTATCTTCTGTGTATGGTATCCTTATGCCCATTTAAGTATATCCCCTAGGGAGTTAGTTGTACTAGACAGCTCCGAGTGACCTCAGTCAAGTTACTTAATCTTTTTTAGTCTGTTTCTTTATATATTAAAAGAGATGATCACTAAGGGTTCTTCCAGCCCTGAAATCAATGAACATGAAGAAATGTGTCCACATAGTTAAACCTATGCAAATAATGATGGTTAAATGACTCAACTCTGATTATTGATTTGGCCTTCAGTGTCAAGTTTACTATTTGTCTCTGAGATTTTTGGGTTCTGATTGGAGTCTAGTGTCCGCTGGTAAAATGTGACTTTTAACATCATTTCCTGTCTACTTGCCCACAGTCTTGTATGTTGTGTGTCTATGAGAACTTTCTTCAGTCTGGTTTGTGTATGAGAAATCTCCCAAAGGAGGGAATTTTAAAAATACATGTTCTGCCTGCCGGGAGGCTGCTAATTCATAGGTCAGCAGTGCAAGTAGTTAAAGGCACAAGACACTTGGAAGCCAAATGTTTGCGTTTGACCAGTCCTCAGCCAATTTCTCATGGATTTGTCTGCTGGTAAACTTGTGCTACCTCCTCCCCTAACTTCATCAGGGACAATTGGAAATTGTAACAACCATCTCAGAGCACTTGGACATATATAAAACTGCTTGAAAAGCACCATGGAAGAAAAAAGGGAAAAGCCTCTCAGGAGACTGTCACATTGGTCCGATAGAAAGATACCACTCTGGGGGAGCCTGGGTGGCTCAGTCAGTTAAGCGTCCAACTTCAGCTCAGGTCACGATCTCGCCGTTGGTGAGTTCGAGCCCCGCGTCGGGCTCTGGGCTGATGATGGCTCAGAGCCTGGAGCCTGCTTCCGATTCTGTGTCTCCCTCTCTCTCTGCCCTTCCCCCATTCATGCTCTGTCTCTCTCTGTCTCAAAAGTAAATAAAAACATTTAAAAAAAAAAAAAAGATACCACTCTGTTCACTGGAGAAGACCATCTCCTTCATTTCTATACTTTGGAGGGCTAAAAAGTACTCATTGTTGGGGTGCCTGGGTGGCTCAGTCAGTTGAGCATCTGACTCCTGATTTCAGCTCAGGTCATGACCTCACGGTTCATGAGTTTGAACCTTGTGTCAGGCTCTGCGCTGACAGTGCACAGCCTGCTTGGGATTCTGTCTCTCACTCTCTCTCTGTGCCTCTCTCAAAACAAATAAGCTTTTCTTTTTTTTAAAGTACTCATTATTTAGTTGTATGGCCTGATAAAAGTGTCCACCTAAATTATTGTTTAACCAGCTGTAATAATTTGTGTGTGTTTGAGAGAGAAAAAGGAATCGATTCTTTCTACATCTAATCTCCTTCCAGAGGGAAGGTAATTAGCCTTTATAGTGATGATTTCATATTTGTCTAAAGCCAGCTGTCTCTCACTTCCTTTCTGTTATGCATTTACTTTCCAATTAAAAAAATAGTTAAATTAGATAGTTCTAAAAAAAGCTGTTTTGAAAAAAATGCCCAAGATATACTGTTACACACTAAGTCCAAATTGCAGAATAGTATTTTAAAGTATCCCATTTGGGTTTTTAAAAAGGGAGAATGAGAGAGAGGTGTTTTTATAGGCCCAGAACATTTCTGAAACAAAACAAAAAAAAGTACGGTTACTTCAGAGGAATGATGATGAGGGAGCGTGGGGCAAGCTGAGGACAAAGGACAGGCTAACAGCATCCCCCCCCCAACAAAGGTGGGATATGCGTGATCTTCCTCGACACTCCTGGCTGCCCCAGAACAGGGGAAAGGAAAGAAAGCAGATGGTTGACTGATAGAGATCACAGTCATGCAGGACAGGAGTCTCCTTCCATTTATGGATAACTTAGTAAACTGCAAGGAAAAGCCTAATCTCCAGAAACCTATAGACTCTATTTCCTGGAGCCCAAATATCACCCTCATCAAGATGTAAGGAGGTTTAAGTGCTTGCCGTGGTGATGTGGGAAACAAAGGCAAATGAAAAATTAAATCCCCTTATTGCCAGCAGCCCAATGACAAGTCCTCGAAACAAGTGGAGTGACCTCCATCTAGGAGCTCAGCTGCCATGATGATGACACTTTGCTGAGGGCAAATGAAATCCTGGCTTAATATTATCCCAACCCCCTAGGATCCTGTAAGTCTCCTTAAATGCATAAAAATTCCTTTGCAAACCTCCTTTATCTTTAACCCCAAGTATATGTTAGCAATTATACTCTGGACTTATGGCCCCCTGATGTAGATCTGAAGGGTCTAATGACTGAGGTTTTACTAAACAGTAATAAATGATGTTTTCCTCACAACAGCCAGCCCCTCAAGGTCCTGAAAACCTTGCTTCCAAAATTCCTTAGAGACTTATGCTGTCCCTAACTATAATCAGTCACTCTTCACAATCCCAGTGAAGCTCTTCCTGCCCACGGGTCCTGTCCCCGTGCTTCAATGAACCTACCTTTTTGCATGAAAGACGTCTTCAAGAATTCTTTCTTGGCCATCAGCTCTGTACCCTACCATCACCCCAAAAT
The DNA here is from genome assembly GCF_007474595.2 of Lynx canadensis. Lineage (NCBI taxonomy): Eukaryota > Metazoa > Chordata > Mammalia > Carnivora > Felidae > Lynx > Lynx canadensis. The sequence continues at coordinate 11,692,253 of NC_044313.2, forward strand.
CCCATCAATGGGAAGGAGAGATGGGACTGGCAGGGGAAGGGAGATCAGAAATGTAAGGACGGCAAAAACTTCTCCTTTTCACTTTATACTCCTGTATGATGTTTCTGTTTTTTTAACCATGTGTTTTTAATGCTTTAAATTTTAAGACAAACAAACAAGAAACACTAGTTAAATGTGTCTGTGTAAAACTCATTCTTCCACCACACACAAAAACATTTTTAGGTAATTTATTGTCTAAGGATCTAGAACCTTTTGTCTTCACAAGTCAGCAGTCCAAGGCATGGGTCTTTTCATTTTTCATATTCTGCTTAGTATTTTTGAGCTTTCCTAACTTCTTAAATGCTGTCAAAACAAAGTATAGTTAAGTATATAAGCCATCTTTCTGCACAGTATACTTTAAAAAAAATCTTTAACATTGAATCATTTTTTTGAGAGACAGAGAAAGACAGAGTGCAAGGTAGGGAGGGGCAGAGATAGAGGGAGACACAGAATCCGAAGCAGGCTCCAGGCTCTGAGCGGTCAGCACAGAGCCATATGCGGGGCTTGAACCTATGAACTGTGAGATCATGACCTGAGCCACAGTCAGCCACCATGATGGAGCCACCCAGGAGCCCCTGTATACTTTTTTAAATGGAGCATAAGGAATAGAGTTGTTTTCTTAGGCACGTTTTCTAAACCACAGCAATAACTGTGGCTTGTTCTTCCTCTCTGCCAATTATAACTCTCCAGTGGATGGCCTACTGGGGTCGGTACCATAATAAATCAATAACAATGGTCAAAAATGCTGTCTGTTAGATAATCATGTCAGAGATTTTTAAAATGTTTTTTAATGCTTATTTATTCTTTTTTTAAATTTTTTAAATGTTTTTTTGAGAGAGAGAGCGTGAGCAGGTGAAAGGCAGAGAGAGAGGGAGACACAGAATCCAAAGCAGGCTCTAGGCTCTGAGCTGTCAGCACAGAGCCAGATGCAGGGCTCATACAAACTGTGAGATCATGACCTGAGCCAAAGTCAGACACTCGACTGAGCCACCCAGGTGCCTGTAGAGATTTAAAAAAAAAAAAAAAAAAATGCTTTGTACTGCACCAGAAAACAGCAGGGGGACTTGCTCCTGCAGAAACTTACATCCTTGAAATGCTGCCCAGTAGATTTTAAATCCATTGTTTCTTCTCCTAGTTAAAGAAAAAGAACATCTCACTGTTTTTCACCATTTTGTAAGGGTAGCACTTAGTGACAAGGAAATACAGGGTTTCGGTTTTCCTACTAGTGGCCCATCCTTTTCCCTCTATTTTCCAGCAATTCTTCAATGAGTCTGAGGAAGCACAGAGAAGGTGTATATTGGGGGAGGGGTTTCTGGACTGCCCGGACTGGATGGGCAAGGGGTGGGGTACCCAGCTGGGGGAAGTGAAGAGTGGAATAGTATTTGCAAAGTCCCCAAGGTGACCTTTTAACAAGGCTCATGATGAGTAACCAGATACCAGCTGCAGATGTGGCAAACATATTTCAAAATCTGGCCATTTCATTAGTATCAGAGTAATGTTGCTGCTTTTTGAATATGGTGAAATCCTGACATTTAAGTTGCCTGTAAGCAGTGCCTTGCTTCTCATGGTTTTTCCCACTGCGGTTCTATGATTTCATCAAGATTCCAGGTTGTAGGTGTGATGCTTGTAAAACTGTAGCCCAAGGGATTCAGTCCAGGGCAGCACTGAACTTAAAAAAAGACCCATTCCACACAATTAAAAATAGTTTAAGGAAATGCAAGTCCTTTGTGTGTATTTCTCAACTGTAAGTTGTTTTTTTAATCTTACTTTTCTTCTCACCACTGTCTTCATACAGCACAGATACTCCTAACCCTCTCCAGGCTCCTTCCTCTTTTTCAGTCCTTTGCTGTGAAATCTGACCCCAGGAGAGTCAGGGGCCCTTCTTGGAGGATGGGAAAGGGAGAGAGATAGCAGGAAGCTAAGCCAGAAAGCTCTCCAGCTGTGGGGCAAAGGGAAACACCCAGACATTAACAAGGGTGTCTCGTTACTTCAGTGGGAGCCTGTTACTCCCTTGGGATTCAGTATAACTATTTTCATTTTGAAAAAAATGTGCCCTGTAAATATTTGGGGGGTTGAGGGGGGCCTTCCATTCTGAACTTTTCTCCCCTTGTGAATTCACGATGAAAACTGGAGAATTTGGCCCCGAGGAGGATAACAAGCTTGAGGGACTGATATTCACCTGCAGAAACAGACCAGCCCCGGATCTGAAAGCACTCCCCAGCACACCACCAGCTCCTTGTTTCCTGCTGACCCTGACTATGATATCATAGGATATAATTTGATGTAACAGCATTACTTGCTATTCTGCCTGTCAAGCTTGGAGCTGAGAAATCCAAGGGGGATGGGGAGAGACAGGTAGGAAAGAGTAGTATAAGGCAAGCAGTTCAGATGGGATCTCTTTTCTTGTTCTCCCCTGCCCACCCCCCTGCTGGCCCTGGGCCCTGCCCCAGCCCTGGTAGACAGAAGTGTTTACCAGTTGCATGTGACCCCATCAGCGCTGGCCAGTGGGGAGCCCCGGTCTGGCCACCACCTCCATTCACCAAAGCCCTGTGGGCCAACAAATCTCCCAATTCTCTCTAAGGCCGGCTTCCTGCATGTAAAATGCAGAGAAAATAGAAAATGTTCTTTATAAGTTTCTCAGCAGGATTCAATGAGGTAAAGTCTTTGAAAGGGTGTTCTGACCTATAAAGTGTTACAGAAATGTCATTTTATAATTTTGTAAAAATCTGCTTTATGTATTAAGGGTCTCCACTAGATTTCAGATTATTTCATAGATTCCTAACATGTTTTATACGTGTACATATACATTATGTTAATATATATTAAGAAGAAATATGTTAATATATCCATGATTCAGATGCTTTTAGCTCAAATCACATCACTGGGAAATAGGAGCAATTGATATTAATCATGTAACTAGAAGGTGGATGTTGGCCTGGATTCAAATTAGAGACAGAGGGTTTGCCCTGAGGCTAATGACACATAAGCTTCAGGACGTTTGGATGTCATCCAAAGCTCTGTACCAAATTCTGTACCCTTTCTGTATTTTCCTTTCTAAGAGGACCCTCCATATTTTAAAAAGCATTAGGTAGGGGCGCCTGGGTGGCGCAGTCGGTTAAGCGTCCGACTTCAGCCAGGTCACGATCTCGCGGTCCGTGAGTTCGAGCCCCGCGTCAGGCTCTGGGCTGATGGCTCAGAGCCTGGAGCCTGTTTCCGATTCTGTGTCTCCCTCTCTCTCTGCCCCTCCCCCGTTCATGCTCTGTCTCTCTCTGTCCCAAAAATAAATAAACGTTGAAAAAAAAAAAAGCATTAGGTACCACAAGCCTTGCTCCCAACACTAGCATAAAAGAACATTCTGTGCTTCTACATTCTAGAAGAATTTGTGCCTGCTCTTTGTGTTCTCTTGATTTGTCCTTCCCTCTTCAGATCATTCTCTGGCATCATTTTAGCCCCTCCCCCCTTTCTAACCTCAGATATACTTTCTGCTACCTCAATTCTTTAATCCACTAACAATCACGTAGCTGGGGAACACATGTACACACACACCCACACACTCACTTCTCTCAAGTGATAAATTTGGAGATCGGAAATAGTGTGTTCAAGAATAGCACCATTCATCCCAAATGACTCAGAGAGCTATTCCCAGTTTATGCGGAGACTTTCTGGTGAAAATGGAACTAGGAAGAATTCTTTGATTCGATAATGCTAGGCTTATAGATTTTCCAGGAGAAGATTCAAAAGTACAATTATTAGGAAGCAAGTGTTTTCATCGTGTGGTATTAGGCTAGATTGTCTCTGGAAGAAATGGAACACTCCTTGGGGCAAGGTATACTTGCCCTTGAGTGATTCAGAAGGAACCTGGCCACACCCTTTCCTGGTCAAGGAACTCTCTGGAATTAAGTAAGGCACACAGCCCTCTTCTAACTCGTAGGAACCCAGGCTCACCCCTCAACCCCCAAAATGCACACGCACATACACACACTCCAGAGCCAACAGAAGGACATCCTTAGTAACATCAGGCTGAAGCCCAAAGTGGTAAATACTTGGGGAGACAGAGGGCAGGTCCCAACCTGTTGCAAGGTTTGGAATTTTCTAAACGGATTGGGAGACATCAGACTGGAAGGGGATTAAATGAAGGCAGGAGGCAGACACTGAAAAATTGGAGAAAGAGAATTAAGGACACGGGTAGTATCCATTCAGAACATTCTCTGAAGGCCTAGCCTTCACCCCACCCCCACCCTGAGTGGCATGAGGAAAAGACGGAAGTCAGATGAAGGCAGGGCTTCCAGCCCTTCTACTGGACTGCTTTAGGTGGCTTACCTGACATTTCACTAAAAGCCAGTTGAAGGGCACCTGGGTGGCTCAGTGGTTAAGTGGCTGACTTCGGCTCAGGTCATGATCTTAGGGTTTGTGAGTTCAAGCCCCGCATCGGGCTTTCTGTTGTCAGCACAGAGCCGGCTTCAGATCCTCTGTCTCCCTCTCTGTCTGCTCCTCCCCTGGTCTCTTTCTCTCTTAAAGATAAATAAAAAAAAATTAAATAAGTAAATAAAAAATAATAAAAGCCAATTGAAACCCCCAGAGGCAGCTGAATAATAGCCCTCGAAGATGTCAGATCCTAATCCTGGAACCTGTAAATTATGCCTTACAGGGAAAAAGTGTCTCTGTCAATATGATTATGGATCTTGAGATGTGATTAAGGGTCTTATCCTGGATTAATTGGGTGTGCTCTAAAAACTCTCCTTATACCCTTATAAGAAGGAGGCTGAGGAAGACCTTAAAAGTTCTCATCCCAAGAAAAAGAACGGTAACTATGTGAGGTGATGAATGTTAACTACATGGTTGTGGTAATCATATAGATATATATATATGTATATGTATATATGTATATGTATATGATAGATCAACTATCTATCATATATAAATCAGTTCTTTATGCCATACACCTAAAACTAACAGTGATGTTGTGTATCTATTATAGCTCAATTTAAGAAGAAAAACAGGAGGCTGAGGGAGATTTTACACACAGAAAGAAGGTGATATGAAGACAGAACGACACTTGAAGATGCCAGCCTTGAAGACAGAAGTCGCGTGTCCACAAGCCAAAGAATGCTGGCCGCCACCAGAAGGTCCATGAGGCAAGGAACCGATTCTGCTGAGACCCTCGGACGGAAGCAGGGCCCCGCTGGCCCCTTGATTTTGACCCTTTGACTCTGTGAGGCTGATTTTGGACTTCTGAGCTCCAGAACTACAAAAGAATAAAGTATGTTATTTTAAGTCACCATTGGAAATTAATACAACCCCTGTTAGAATGACACAGGTGTTTGGTCTGTCAAGGATGGGCAACACCAATTTCTAATCGTCAGATGTGACAATGCTGACTCATGTGTCACTAGCAGAGAGGCCTATTGTGCCCAGGCCCTTCTGACCTGAGGGAACTGTATGGGTTTCTGGGGCCACCTTACAGACCACCACAAACTCAGTGGCTTAAATCAACAGAGAGTTATTTTGTCACAGTTCTGGAGGCCAGAAGCACCAAATCAAAGTGTTGACAGGATTGCTTTCTTCTGAAGGCTCTGAGAATCTGTTTTATGCCTCTTTCCTGCTTTCTGGTGGCTTCTGTGATCCTTGGTGCTCCTTGGCTTGGAGCTGCCTCCGGTGCTCCAAGAGTACCTCCGGTCTCTTTCCTCTGTCTTCACACAGATCTTCGTATGGTGTGCACCCTTGAAACTCTTTTCTCTTCCCCTTTTCTGTCTTTTACAAGGGCTGAGGTCATTGGATCTAGGGCCCTCCCTAATCCAGGATGATCGCATCGAGACATCTTTAAATTAATTACATCTGCAAAGACCCTACTTCCAAATAAGTTCACAATCACAGGTCCTGAGTGTTAGGATTTGGACATATCTTTTGCAAAGACACTCTTCGACCTACTACAGAGGCCAATGCCCCTCCTTTCTCACTGGGTGGGGGAATTACAGAGAACTCTAGTAATCATCCAGCTTAATAAAGACTCAGCAAAATGCAGCAACTTGTCTAGGAGCAGGCAAACATTTCTAACCTCAGACCTCATAGAAACCAACCTTGGAATTTCTAATTTTGTGTGATTTCCAACACACTACCCAGCCTCTTGGTAATTCCCTACCTAGGAACAATTTCATTTACAATTAGCTTCAAACATATACTTCACTCATCTTCACACGACTCCTTTTGGCAGAAAAGACAAGCATACCATACACTAAACATTAAAACCAGGGCTTCGTATTTCAAGTTTGCATCTAAGAGATTTAAGAAAACATTGCAGGGGCGCCTGGGTGGCTTCATCAGTTGAGCCTCCAACTCTTGGTTTCGGCTCAGGTCATGATCTCACGGTTCAGTTTGTGAGTTCAGAGTTCTGAGCCTTGCATCAGAATCCGCTTGGGATTCTCTCTCTGGCTCTTACCCTCTCTCTCTCTCTCTCTGCCCCTCCCATGTGTGCTCTCTCTCTCTCTCTCTCTCAAAATAAATAAATAAACTTTAAAAGAAAGAAAGACAGAAAGAAAAGAAAGAAGGAAAGAAAGAAAGAAAAAGAAGGAAAGAAAGAAAGAAAGAAAGAGAAAGAAAGAAAGAAAGAAAGAAAGAAAGAAAAGAAAGAAAGAAAGAAAGAAAAAAGAAAGAAAAAGAAAAAACATTGCAGTGTCTGGGGCATCTGTCTGGCTCAGTCAGTAGAGCATGTGATCTCAGGGTTGTGAGTTCTAGAGTAGAGCTTGTTGGGCATAGAGCCTACTTAAACACACACACACACACAACAGCAACAACAACAACAACACAACAATATTGCACTTCTAACACTTCCCTTTCTGTACCTGTTGCTAAATGATAATGTTCTCATAAAGGGAAAATCTCTTTAAAAATTAGCTGATTTTACATCCCAAAGCAGCTATTCTGACATTTCAGAATATAGATGATTCTTCACACTGGACATACAAGAATCGCCTCATGGTTCACAAGGCATTTTCTAGTTCTAAAGCTCTTTATATGTGTTATCTTATGTGAGATAATGGATAGCGTCAAGACGTCCCGTGGAATGTCAGCCGGCAGTGTCCATTTACCGCAAAGTGTGTTGGAAAGGAAAGGGAGAGTCATTTCTGAGGTCTGTCCTAGACATTGCCACTTATAATACCCACCACGGGTTTGAAATCTCTCATTTGGGCCGGTAGCTACTTACTATATGACACTTACAAGCCCCCAAGCACTTGTCAAGAGCTGTGCTTGCCCCTGCCCTGCTCACTTCCTGTGTCTGTTTCACAGGGCTGTTGTAAACAGGTTCTACAAAGTGGGTGGCTGAAAACAACAGAAATCCATCCTCTCACAGTTCTGGAGGGTAAAAGTCCAAACTCGGGGTGTTGGCGGGACCATGTCTCTCTGAAGGCTGTAGGGAAGGATCCTTCCTTGCCCCTTCCTGGCTTCTGGTGACTTCAGCCATCTTGGCACTTCTTGGCTGGCAGCTGTGTTATTGCAGTTTCTGCCTCCACTGTCACATGGCCGTTTCCCCTCTAATCCAGCCTGACATCATCTTAACAGCTAATTCTATCTGCCAAAAGCCCTATTTCCAAATAAGGTCACATTCATAGGTTCCTCAAGGACATGGATGGGAGGGGGGCACTATTCAGCCAAGTACACTTGCCCAAGGAACATTTGTAGGTCTCTTTGGATGGCTTGATTTTCTTTCACTGCCCCCTTTTAATACACCAATTTCTTATGTCACTTAGAAAGAAAAAGCCATAGGGGCACCTGGGTGGCTCAGTCAGTTGAGCGGCCAACTTTGGCTCAGGTCATGATCTTGTGGGTTTAAGGCCCGTGTTGGGCTCTGTGCTGACAGCTCGGAGCCTGGAGTCTGCTTCAGATTCTGTGTCTCCCTCTCTCTGCCCCATCTCTGCTCACGCTCTGTCTCTCTCTGTCTCTCAAAAAATGAATGAACATTAAAAAAATTTTTTTTTTTTTAAAGAAAGCAATTTTTTTTTTTCAACGTTTATTTATTTTTGGGACAGAGAGAGACAGAGCATGAACGGGGGAGGGGCAGAGAGAGAGGGAGACACAGGATCGGAAACAGGCTCCAGGCTCTGAGCCATCAGCCCAGAGCCTGACGCGGGGCTCGAACTCACGGACCGCGAGATCGTGACCTGGCTGAAGTCGGACGCTTAACCGACTGCGCCACCCAGGCGCCCCAAAAAAAAAAAAATTTTTTTTAAAAGAAAGAAAAAGCCATAAAGAGTTTAATAGAAGCCTATACAAATTAATTGTATCGTTTCCTTCTATTTCTAGAGAGTAAAGATTTATCTTCTCTTAAGGAAAGGTAAAACATCAGCCATTAGGGGATTTAGTATGACAGCCACCAAATTACCAAAGTGTGAATATCAGCAGCCGTTTCCCTCTGCTCCAGGAGTGGATGTTGGATGTGTGCCCTCAGGAAGAGTCCCGCCTCCGCCAGCCAGCCCATCTGTGATGACATACCTAGAGCTTTCAGAGCTGTACCAAGCAGGTCTCCAAATTGGTGGTCTGCCACCCATCCTTCTCCATGCCCTCCCTCTGCCCTTCAGGCTGAGCTCCGAAGTAGGGAAGGACTATGGCCGGTACTCAGCTATATCAGCAACTCAGCCTGCCATAAGACAGTGCCACTGACCAGGTGGCTCAAACAATAGAAGTTTCCGGGGCGCCCAGGTGGCTCAGTCAGTTACGCGTCTGACTTTAGTTCAGGTCATGATCTCGTGGTTGACGAGTTCAAGCCTCACGTCGGGCTCTGTGCTGACAGCCTCAGAGCCTAGAGCTTGCTTTGGATTCTGTGTTTCCCCCTCTCTCTCTGCCCCTCTCCCATTCACATTCTGTCTCTCTCCCTCTCTCTCTCTCTCAAAAATGAATAAACATTAAAGATCGACATGTCATCAAGGTTGATTTCTTCTGAGGTTCCCTCTCCTTGGCTGGCAATTGACCACCTTCTCACTGCGTCCTTACATGATTATTTCTCTGTCATGTGTTAGATGTGTCCTCATCTCCTCTTCCTTTTTAAAAAAAATTTTTTTAACGTGTATTTATTTTTGAGAGAGAGAGAGGGAAAGACAGAGTGCGAGCAGGGGAGGGACAGAGAGAGAGGGAGACACAGAAGCAGGTTCCAGGCTCCGAGCTGTCAGCACAGAGCCCACATGGAGCTCAAACCCACAACTGTGAGAGCAGGTGCTGAGCCGAAGTCGGACGCTTAATGGACTGAGCCACCCAGGCACCCCTTGATTACCTCTTTAAAGACCCTATCTCTAAATACAGTCACAGTCTGAGAACTTCACCATAAGAATTTGGGGGGGGGGGACACAATTCAGCCTGTAATAACATTCAAAGATCTCTTCAGCTTACCTACTCTTCTCCCCATCATGCCCCACCACCCTTGGGGCTCCAGCCAATCACCCTACAAGATGAGGAAGGAATCTTTTCTCTCAGCCCAATGTGAACTATATTAAATAATATAGACATATATAAGACAGATACATGCAGCAATCTACCCATGACTGATCGATTCTGTGGGGTCCTTGGATCATTGAGAGTACCTATTAAAAATGATCATTTCAGAGACATATTGCAAATATAAACTAAGAAAATGGGGAAAAACAGAGTCAGGGAATTTAGTTCCATTATTCATTTAATTGAAAACAACAGGTTTGCTGTGTGCTAAAAATACCACCAAGTGTCTGAGCCAGATGACTGAGAATAGAAAAATCATAAAGATCTCAATCATAACCAAGACCTAATTTGAGGAAGAACCTCCTTAAAGCACATAAAAAAGGCGAGCAATGGGTAATAAAAAGTCTAAATTTCAGAGAATGAGAATCAAACGGTTGTACACATAGAAGAATAAGATGAAACAGCTATTCGTATTTTTCTTTAGGGCTTGAGGAGAAAAACCATTGGCAATGTTCTAGAAAAGAGTTAACACTGCAGCTGCAAAGTAAGCATGCAAAAAATATCCCTAGCATCAGGACAAAGGATTCCTCTTTCAGCAGGTGGAAGAAAACCTTTTTTAGAGTTAGGAAGTATGAGACGAGCAAACTTATCACTAATGATGATGTAAAGAAGCAATGCATACTGGGGCGCCTGGGTGGCGCAGTTGGTTAAGCTTCCAACTTCAGCCAGGTCACGATCTCACGGTCCGTGAGTTCGAGCCCCGCGTCAGGCTCTGGGCTGATGGCTCAGAGCCTGGAGCCTGTTTCCGATTCTGTGTCTCCCTCTCTCTCTGCCCCTCCCCTGTTCATGCTCTGTCTCCCTCTGTCCCAAAAATAAATAAACGTTGAAAAAAAAATAAAAAAAAAAAAAAGAAGCAATGCATACTTTTTCAGGTCATCAGCTTGGTGTATGTTCCAGGCTCTATGTGATTCTCTGTAACAGTAAAAGTTGTAAAAAAGAAAGAAAGAAAGAAAGAAAAGAAAGAAAGAAAAGAAAAGCATGAGGTCAACAGGATTTATATATTTTTAAAAATGTTTATTCATTTTTGAGAGACAGAGACAGACTGAGTGCAAGTGGGGGGTGGGGCAGAGAGAGAGGGAGACCCAGAATCCGAAGCAGGCTCCAGGCTCTGAGCTGTCAGCACAGAGTCCTACGCGGGGCTCAAACTCACAAACTGTAAGATCATGACCTGAGCGGAAGTCGGACACTTAACTGACTGAGCCACCCAGGTGCTCCCAACAGGATTTATATTGATTTCACATATTAAACAACAAAACCCATAATCTATAGAATTGTTGATTGTACACCTGAAACTAATATAACACTGTTATGTTGGCTATACTGGAATTAAAATAAAAAAGTTAATAAAAAAAAAAAAAACCCTGCAATGCTAGACAGGCATGCCATTTACACTCATCTTGACAACCTGACAAGTAAGGGAATATAGTCCATCAAAATATCCTTCTCGGCTAGAAATCTGTGCATAGATGGAAATAAATAGCTGAGTCCCAGATAGAATGGGGAAATAACACCCTTGCCTAGGTGAGGAATCACCAATGACATCAGAACAAGAATTCTGGTCAGGTTCCAAAGTGAAGATGTCTTAAGGGAAAAGATGTGAACAACAAGTTCTGAGGAAAGTCAGTTTAAAGAAAAATTAAAGGGGGGAGGGGAGCAAAGGAAGATAATAATGCTACCTCTAATTTTCCACAGCAGCTTCTAGAGCTCAAAATACTTAAAAGACAGGGGTACCCGGCTAGCTCAGTGGGTTAAGCATGCAACTCTTGATTTCAGTTCAGGTCATGATCTCACAGTTCGTGAGTTTGAGCCCCATGTCTGAATCTGTGCTGACAGCTCAGAGCCTGGAGCCTGCTTCGGATTCTGGGTCTCCCCCTCTCTCTGCCCCTCCCCTACTCATACTCTCTCTCTCTCTCTTAAATAATAAATATTTTTAAAATTTTAATACTTAAGAGCATATTTTTCTTCTGAGGTCGTAGAAGCTATGTAAACCAGCATTTACAGATGGTTTCTGTGGTGCCTGGGTTCTCCCGGTAGGATCTCCAGTCCTGAATGGAGCAGCACAGAAGGAGCCCGTGGAGAGAATGTCTCTCTTTCCCTGGGAGCTTCCCCCAATTCGAATATATATTACTTTAATATAAAAATACTGTATAAAATACTATACAATTATTATTAATAATTCTATCAAAACTTCCATCAGAAGTCTGAAAGCTATTGAGAACAAGGATTAGTCCTATTCTGTAGGTTAAAATAAGAAAGGGGACAGAAAGATGTGGTCATTGGGTCAGTGGATTAGTTTCCTAGGGCTGCCAAAGTACCACGTGCTGGGTAGCTTAAAACAACAGAAATTCATTCTCTCACAACTTCTGAAGCCTAGAGGTTCAAAATCAAGGTGCTGACAAGGCCATACTCCCTCTGAAGGCTCTAGTCTTCCTTGCCTCTTTTGGCTTCCGGTGGTTACTGGCAATCCTCGATACTCCTTGGTTTATATAATGGGTCACCCCACTCTCTGCCTCCATCATCACAAAGCATTTTCTGTGTGTCCATGTCCAAATTTTCCTCTTCTTATGAAGATACCAGCCATCAGATTAGGGCTCCAGTATGACCTCATTTTAACTCGATTACCCCTGTGAAGACCCTGTTTCCAAGTAAGGTCCTATTCACATGTACCGGAGACCAGGACTTGAATATACCTTCTGAGGGGATACAATCCAACCCACAGCAGTCATTTGGAGAGCAGGATATTGCTGTCCAGAGGTAAGAATACTGAAAAGGACCAAAAGCCATGTCTCTCCAGACAAAAAGGGAGACAAGACCATGTTTGATGGTGAAATGACCCAGCATCTCTCTCCGAATAAGCTCTTTCGGAGTTATTCCCATCTCGAAGATTCATGATTTTGTAACTTGAAATGTATTATCCCACAGAATCTATCTATAATATCTTTTTTAATGTTTATTTATTTATTTTGAGGGAGAGAGAACACGTGTGAGTGGGAGAGGGGCAGGGGGAGAGAGGGAGGGATGGAGGGAGAGAGGGGGTGGGGAGGGAGGGAGAGAGAGAGAATTCCAAACAGGCTCCACACTGAGCACAGAGCCCTACATGGGGCTCGATCCCACAACCCTGGGATCATGACCTGAGCTAAGATCCAGAGTTGGACGCTTAACCAACTGAATCACCCAGCAACCCCCCCACCCCCATCTATAATGTCTTATGTGGCTTTTTTACTTTAAAAACTTCACATTCCTATTCCCTAAAGCTGGCAACAATGTCTTTCAGAGGAAACTTTTTCCCAAATGGGATCATCTGCTCTAAAGGATTCATCTGTTCTTTAGACTGAAAGGAGAAGAATGTCCATGGAGGGGAAACATAAAAATGACATTTCGAGCTTCCATTTTAGATAAGACTCTGTGATGGGCACCATTAGTCACTTAATGTCATGTACAATCGTCCCCATTTAGAGATGTGGAGGATGAGTGGCAGAACACAAAATAACTTGTCAAGGTCTCATAGGCCCTAAGAGGGTAAAGAGTGAGTTAAAGACAGGTGCAATCTTCTGACCCCAAGACCAAGACAACTGGAGCTAGAGACAGGAGGAGAGAGGATCGGGTAGGAAGGGCCTGGAATGGAAGCTTCCTTCCTTCCCTCTGAACCAAGCAATGGTTGTTTAGGAGCTGCTGTTTCTGTTTGTGCAGTGATGCCACTGCCTGACCAAGAGAATCAGAGTAAGCCACTCACACAACATCCTACAACAGGGGCCCATTGTCATGTGGGTCACGCGACTGTGAGCAAAGCATTTTTCTCTTCAACTGTACCATGCTTTGTTGCGAGGCTGGAGGAAATCATGAAATGTAATCATTCTTTCTGAGTTCTGGAGGACAACCAACAAAACTGAACGATTCATTCATGGGTGACCCCACATTGTTTCATTTTACCCCACAACATTCTTTGTCCACCTTCTCCTTAAAAGCATTTATTCACTCCAAAACATGCTAGTTTTAACAAGCTGATAGCTTAAAGCAGCTACTAGATATAACCTCTTTTTTTTTCTTTAGAATTGCTAAATCTTAGAGATGCAAGTCATAATGACTTCTGAAGAGTTCATCTTACTGCAAGAGAAATATAGATAACCAGATTTCTTCTTTCTCTTCAAGCTTAAATATGAAATTTCATTGGATTTATCTTCGCAATTACAAAAAAATTTTTTTACCTTCCATTTCTTCCTTTTTAACTTGTTTTACTTTACTTCTTTACTTTCTGCTTTTCTGAATTATTTTATATTGCCTTCTTTGTCCTTGGAATTCTCCCATTTCCTCATTTTCTTTTTTCTTTCTTCAAACAGTTTCCTCGTTGTGCGAGATGTCTGACTCTCTCTTCCTTGTGGTTCTCTGTAGAATCATAAAAGCATAGAACTTAAGGAAAAAAGAAAATTTCAGGGAGTTTGATGGCATCATTTTGTTAGCACCATGCTCTAACCAGCTGAACTAACTGGCCACCAATGGCATCATTTTAGATGAAAGGCTAAGGTCTAGGGAATTTAAGGAATTTGCCCGACATGACACAGTTAATTTGTGGAAGGACCTAGCACTACAATCCAGGTGTCTTGATTACCACACTACAACACTGATTCTTTCTTCATACCTAATTCCACATTCATATAAATCTTCATTTCCCTGCCATGTTTACTGCTGTGCAATAATGTCAAACCATAAGCTCTGTGTTATTAAGTACAGAACTTTAAAGTTAGTCTGTGCTTAAAATTTTTGAGTCATTCCTAGACAGATCGCAGAAGATTTCACAAAAATTTGTAAAACGTGGGATCCTTATTATTTAACTTTATAAAAAAGAGAAATACAAAGAAGAAGAAAAATGGGGAAATTTGGATACAGCACTACCAACAGCAAAAGTGTTGAGAAAGTAAGAGGAAGTGAAATTATACAAGTCAAAAATATACTCATGGTAGACTCATAAATTTCCCTCACGAGCACAATCTAATAGTAAACATTTAGGTCATAGGCCAAGCAAGTAATGAGAACCAACAATGTTTTCCATTAACTAGAATGGAACCAAATTTTATTCAGCGTTGCGTCCCAATGATCCTCACAGTTCTTGATGCATCCTAAGTGCTCAATGCACTTGTCTAATAAATGCTGATCAAGATTAGATATGTGGGCTACAGGGTTCTTTTAACACCAAGATCCCATACCTCTAATTTTGAAACGCAGCACAAAAATATTACCAGTTAGTAATGAAGAATCCTCAGTTTTGAGCTTTCTCCATTTATCACATGTTGAGATACACACATATAAGGGATATGATTTGAATTCCTTGGGTGCAAGCAACAGCAACCAACTCAAGCTAGATTAAAGAGACTATCACATGACACAGAGTGTCTCATGGAACCTAGCACTCACCAACTCTTCCATGAGTTCCTCCACATGTCACAGCCTCCCTTGCAGTTCATTTGGGACCATGTGTCTAGACCTAGCCAATGGACTGTGACATGTGTCATATTGGGACTGAGGCAGTTATGAGTGACTCTACTTACTTGAAGACATTATGTTAAAAGAAATAAGCCAGTCACAAAGGGACAAACATTATATGATTCCACTTCTAAGAAGTACCTAGAGTAGTCGACATTTGGTTGCTAGGGGGTGGGAGGAAGGGAAAATGGGGAGATATTTTTTTAGTGGGTGTGGGGTTTCAGTTTGGGAAAATGAGGAAAGTTCTAGAGGTGGTGGTGGTGGTGGTTGTATAACAATGTGAATGTATCAATGCCACTGGACTATATACCTAATCATGGTTAGGATGGTGAGTTTTATGTATATCTCACCACAATAAAAATAATAATAATAAATAAATAAATAATAAAAAAGCAAGATAGAGATAATGTGTATGGTATTGAATAAGGAGGGAGGGGAAACTATGTGCATGATTGCTTATACTTTTAAAAGGAAAATAAACATAATTTTTTCATTGTTAACTTTAGTGGAAAGGGGGGAATAGGGTAGAGGGAACTGGGCAACAAACTAGATTTATCTAAATACACCTGCTTCATAGATTGGAGTTTGAACCTCTGCAGATATACTATATAAATATAAAATCAACAACCTAAAAAAATAAAAACAGAGTGGCTGTACCTCCCCCATCAATCTCTCCCTCTGCTCCAGCAGACTTGCAGGCCACCTCTTCCAGATGACTTAGGTATAAAAGAAGGAGCTCCCTACCACTAAGGACTTCAGTGGGAGGCAAGAAACAAACTTGTGTTGGGTCAAGCCACCAAAACACTGCAGAAACTAGGATGACCAATATATCAGGTGATGTAGGATGCTCTGGACGATGTTAAGCTCTCAGTACCTGTTGCTAGTGGTATCTTTAACCATAGGGCACAAATGCCACCATGTCTTCTAGCAGCCCCAGAACCAAGAATGAATGGGAAGAATTCAGACTTCTTGTCAGACTCATATATCTTCCTCTCTTTGAACATCTGTTTTGTTTTGTTTTGTTTTTTTCCATGTAGAAACCAGTTTTCTCTGTTTCTGTCTACAGATAAATAGAAGAGAACTACCCCACAACTCATACATTTATATTTCCTCCAATCAAGAGACAAGTTCAGACACTGGTTATCTCTCAGTCCTATTCTAAATCCCCGGAAGAGGGAATGCTATTCGCTGGGCTTGGGTCAGGTGTCCATTCATAGTCCAATAATACGGTCACTGGGGGAGGGTCCTGTCACACTCCAGCCCCTGTCCTGATTGGGGCAGGCTGTCACCCAAGAACAGTCTCCAGCAGATTGCACAAGACAGGCACTGCAGAATGACTCTGGTGGTTGGGGTATGGGTTCGGAGATCCAAAATATTAATGGCATAAATAAGAGAAAACAGAGGCACCTGGGTGGCTTAGTCGGTTGAGCGACCAACTTTGGTTCAGGTCATGATCTCACGGTTTGTGAGTTTGAGCCCCACGCTGTGCTGACAGCTCTGAGCCTGGAACCTGCTTCTGATTCTGTGTCTCCCTCTCTCTCTGCCCTTCGCCCACTCATGCTCTGTCTCTCTGTCTCAGAAATAAACGTTTAAAAAAATTATTTTTTAAAAACAAGAGAAAACAGTCTTTTTCTATCCCTTGAAAGGCTTTTACAGGCATTTAAGAATTTATATAGTGGGTATAATGAGTTGAATAGTGTCTCCCAAAAATTCACGTCCACATGAGACCTCAGAATGTGATCTTATTTGGAAATAGAGTCTTTGCGGATATAATTAGTCTTGTAGATGAAATCATCCTTAATTTAAGGTAAGCTCTACATCCAATGATTGGTATCTTCTAAGAAGAGGAGAGGATAGAGGGAGACACACAGAAAAGGAGCCATGTGACAACGGGGCAGAGATTGGAGCAAGGCCACCTCAAACCAAGGAACAGCTGGGACTCTAGACGCTGGAAGAGGCAAGGAAAGATCGATCCTTCCCTAGAGTCTTCAGAGGGACCATGGCCCTGCTAACACCTTGATTTTGGACTTCTAGACCCCAGAACTACGAAAGAATACATTTCTATTGTTTTGAGCCATACAGTTAGTGGTGATTTGTTTTGAGCCACACAATTGGTAATGAATTGTTAGGAAGCTAACACAGTGTTACTCGTGGCATCTGGGACCCAGGCTACTTCCAGCTTCCTTTCTACCATCCCTAGGAGGTGGCCCTCATCAGCATGGTCCAAGTGGATCTCCAGTCTTCATATCCACTGAGCATTGGGATGGGAAGGAGGGAAAAAGAGACTCACTCTCTCCTTTTAAGGACATATCTTGTAGTACTACCCACCACTTCCATTCCACACCACAAGCCAAGCCTAGCTGCAAAGGAGGTAGGGAAATAGTCTTTACTCTGAGTCAACAAAGGCTCAACTAAAATCTAGGTTTCTACTACTAAGGAAGAAGATGAGAAAAGATATTGGTAGACAAAGAACACTTTCTACCTCTGTGTTGAAACATTTCTAAAGGTTTTTGATTTTTGTTTGTTTGCTTCCTAGCATCTTATTTTATATTTTATTTTATTATTTAAAGTTTATTTATTCATTTTTGAGAGAGTGTGTGTGAGCAGGAGAGGGGCAGAGAGAGATGGAGAGAGAGAGAGAGAGAGAGAGAGAGAGAGAGAGAGAGAGAATCCCAAGCGGGCTCCATATACCCAGCACAGAGCCTGATGTGGGACTTGAACTCACGAATCACGAGATCATGACTTGAGCTGAAATCAAAAGTTGGACGTTCAATTGACTGAACGACCCAAGGGCCCCTCATTTTATATTTTAGCAAAAATATCAGGGACAGGCTTCTGGAAATTTCACTGGATCTGGATGTTGAATTATGGCCAGGGGCCAGAGAAAATCAGTGGGAAAAGCATGCCAGCCCAAGAGGCAGCCTGAGCTAGCACACAGAGACCTTAGCTTAAATTCATCACCTCTTCAGGAAAGCCCTCCCTAGCTCCCCAAATTAGGTTACGTCCCTCTGTCTCACACCCATCGGCCTAAAGTTCTCCTTTGTAGCCCTCACTGTGCTTGTTCAAGTCTGTTGACCTTCTAAAGGAGAACTCATTAAGGTCAAAGACTATTCCACCTTGATCACTCGCCATGTCCCCAGCACTTGGTTCAGTACCCAGCACACAGTGGGTGCTTAATAAATATCTGTGATCAAATTAATGCAGGAACTAAGGCAGGAGAGTGCACATTTCAGTAGGGTCAGTAAGGCATATGACCAATACAGAGGCACATCAAGAAGCGGGCCAGAATGAAGACTAATTAGAGACTAGGGCCAGATTTTGAGAAGAATGGGGTCTGCTACTTTTTTTAAAGTGGAGATTTGCTTTAAGGTAATTCACATGGTAGGGGCACCTGGGTGGCTCTGTTGGTTAAGTGTCTGATTCTCGGTTTTGGCTCAGGTCATGATCTCATGGTTTGTGAGGTCAAGCCCTGCATAGGACTCTGTGCTGGCAGCATGGAGCCTGCTTGGGATTCTCTCTTTACCTCTCTCTCTGCCCCCTCCCCTGTCTGTCAAAATAAATAAATAAACATTTTTTTTTAAGTTAGTATGGTGTAGTATACAGGATTTCCTCTTTTATAATGAAAATAATGATACATACTTGGTAGAATGTTGGGTAGATGCAATGAGATCAGAAAAGGTATCCAGTCTGGCAGCTACTACAAGAGGAGGGAAGGGCTGGGGCACATAAATCAGTTCACTTGTTTACCTGGCAAATATTTGATGAGAGCACTAAGTGAGACTGTAAGAGAGTCGCTCACCCTGCCTCTCCTCTAGGCTGCACACCAATAGAATCTATGTCCAAGAATCTTTAGCCAAATGGGAAACTAAAAACCAAACTTCATGCAAAGCTCCAGTAAAAGCTAGATTTGAACATGGCCTGAACCTAGGTCTAAGGGGAGTTATAGTCCCTCCTCTCTCTCCACTGAACTGAATAGGCAGGGCCCACAGGGCAAGGGTCACTGGACCTACCCACCCAGTTACAGAGGAGGTGATTGAAAAGAGAGAATGACAGATTCCCACTTCCCACTTCCCCAAGAGGGTGGCCATGTCAAGGAGTGTTAACCACACAAGAGCGTCCTATGTGAATTCAGGAAGTAAAAGAAGAGTGGAGCCTGGGGCCCTGCCTTTAAGACCAACTACCACCGCCCCTGCTGTGAGTCAGGCTGGCCACCTCTCCAATTAAGGGAGAGGAGGAGAGTGGTGGGATTCTTTTCTCTGATATTCTCCCCAATGGGGAGAGAAGCAAGAATCTTCTTCCCTGCATCCTGGGTCTCAAGAGGAACTACAGCTGTATCTAGTTCTAAGCTTCCAGGCATTGGAAGGTTGGGGAGGGTGTTCCTAGCTGAAGAAGAGGATGTACAAAGCTATGGAGCCATGAAAGAGCATGGCAAGTCCAGAAAAATAGTCTGTAGTTAAGTTTGTTTAAAGCATAGTGAGTGTGCAGAGAAAGCAACATGAGTATCTGGTCAGGGAGTAGGAACAAGACAGTTTGTCAAGACTTACTAATTTGAAGAAACATATCTGCTATGGGATCAATACTTGTATCCTCCCAAAATTCATATGTTGAAATCCTGACCCCCAATGTGATGGTATTAGTAGGTGGGGTTTTGACAGGTCATGAGGTGATGAGGTGGAGTCCTCATGAAGGAGGAGAGTTGATCAATAGATCAATAGATCATGAGGTGGAGTCCTCATGAAGGAGATTAGTGCCCTGGAAGGAGAGGCTCCAGAGAGATCCCCAGCCCTTTCCACCATATGAAGGCACAGCGAAGTCTGTAACCCAGAGGAGGGCCTTCATTCAACCCTGCTGGTGCCCTGATTTAGGACTCCCGGTCTCCACAAATGGGAGAAATAAAATTCTGTGAATTATAAGCTACCCAGCCTGTGGTACTTTATTATAGCAGCCTGGGTGGACTGAGACAGAAATCAAAAATGAAAAGCAAACGTCGTATTTATCCATGAAATACCAGAAGCATTCTCATTAACTTAAGGAATAGGACAAGGAAGTCTGTTATTCTTGATATTCAGCATTTTTCTGGAGATTCTAGACAATGCAGTGACCCAATAAAAAAAGAATAGGAGGTGTAACAATTGGAAAAGATAAGACAAACTTATTTACAGATATGACTGCCTTTCTCTTGCTCTATTACAGAAAAAGCTGAATTGGAGACTGCACCAGTCAGCTTGTGCTGCCGTAACAAAATACCAGAGGCTGGTGGCTTCAACAACACAAATTTATTTTCTCAAGTTCTGGAGTCTGGAAGTCCATGTTCAAGGTGTCAGCAGGGATTTTCCTGAGGCCTGTCTCCTTGGGTGCCTTCTCTCTGTGTCCTCACACAGTCTTTTCTCTGTGTGAGCTCATCCCTGGTGTCCCTTACTCTTATGAAGACAGGGCGTCACCCTTATGACTTCATGTACCTTAATTATTTCTTCATGTGCCCAAATACAGTCACACCGAGGATTAGGGCTTCGATGTATGAATTTTGGGGAGACGCAATTCAATTAATAACAGAGACTAAGCTCTAGCCGTTTGAATTGCTAAGGAAAATCAATAAACCGTAAGACCCAGTGGTCATAACTGAGCTTCTGGATATCTTCTCTTCTGAACTGATCTAAGAGAGGGAAGAGAAAGGGAGAGAAACAGAGACAACAATTCAAGCAAGCATGCTAAGCACTCCCTCCCCATTTTCTCTACTTACCCTCGGGAGGAGTGAGTGGGGAAGAAAGAAAGCAGATGTGTTAATCTAACAGTGGTTCTCAAGGCCAGCCGCTCATTAGAATAACCTGGGGAGCTTTACAAAATTGTCAACTCCTGGACCCCACCCGCAGAATTTTTTAGTTAATTGATGTAGGGGAGTCTGGCCTTGGGTACCTTTTAAAATTGAGATATACTTCACATACCATAAAATGTACCTTCTTAAAGTTGCACAGTTATTACTGATATTGAATTCCAGAACATTTTCATCATCCCAAAAAGAAGTCTCAGACCCATCAGCAGTCACTCCTCATTCCTCCTTCCCCCATCTCTAGCAACTATCAATTTACTTTCTTTCTCTATAGATTTGCCTGTGTGGGACATTCTTACAAATGGAATCATATAAGATGTGGCCTTCTGTGTCTGGCTTTTTGCATGGACCTGTGTATTTTTATGAATCTCTCTTTTTGTGCAGCCAGGATTAAACACCATTATACTAACAGAAGTCCTCTCATGGAAACCAGAGAACTTCTAGAGGAATTCCTCTGAACCTCCCTTAGGGTCAGTTCAAAACAAAAGAGATGCCCCCAGCTCCAGCAGAAAAAGCTGGTAAAGGGCTCTGATTGGCCCAACTTGGGTCACATGTTGACCCCTTGGTCAGTCACAGTGGCCAGGGGATAGTCACATGATCACTCCTTTGAACTTTAGCCTAAAAACAATGGGGAGTTGCCATAGGATTTTACATAGGAGAGGACATAATCATATTTAGAAATATTTACTTGCCCTAGCCGTTTGAATTGCTAAGGAAAATCAATAAACTGTAAGACCCAGTATATTAACAGTCTGATGCAATGATGCCACTAATAAAAAAAGGTATTCTGTTATGATGTGAATGTTTGTGTCCCCCCAGAACTCATATGTTGAAGCCCTAACCCCCTACCATATGATGACATTTGGGGGTGGGGCCTTGGGGAGGTAATAAGGTTTAGATGAGGTCATAAAGGTGGGGCCCCATGATGGGATTAATGTCCTTATAAGAAGAGGAAGAGAGCTCAGGGCTACTCTCCACCATGTAAGAACATAGCAAGAAGGGAATTGTCTGCAAGCCAGGAAGAAAGTCTTCATGTAACCCAGCTATGCTGGCACCCCGTGCTTGGACTTTCCAGCCTCCAGAACTATAAGAAGTAAGTTTTTATTGGTTAATCCACAGTATTTTGTTATGGCAGCTTAACCTGGCTAAGGTATTCTCTAAACCCAATTACCAATATATAGAAAATGCAGAAGCCAGGATCTAGTTCAATGACACCAGGGGATGCAATCAATAAAAACCCAGGCAAGCAAACTCTACAGAACAGACAACATGTTTCTGTTTTTCTTTCTGTAAATAAACTGCAAGGAAAAGAAAGAGATGGGAGAACCAACAGAGTAAAAGACATTTAAAGACACAGCAATCAATTACAATGTATGCACCTGACTTAGGTCCCAAGTTTTAAAAAAATGTATGACATTTATGAGACAATTGGAAATCTGATCAGTAGATATTTAATGATGTAAAGAATTATGAATTCTTTTTAGGTGTGCTAATGGTATTTTTAAAAATCTCTATCTTTTATAAATTCATACTGAAATATTTATGAATGAAATGATAGGATATATGGGCTTTGCTTCAAAATATTATGTGAGAGGGGAGTGGGCTGGGATAGGGATAGGGCAGGCCTAGCCTTGGTTGCTGGTTGTTGGGGCTAGAGGGATGGGAACTTAAGAACATTATAATCTGTCTCCTTTAGGGGTGCCTGGGTGGCTCAATTGGTTAAACATCCTACTCTTGATTTGGGCTCAGGTCATGATCTCACAGTTTGTGAGTTTGGGCCCCGCATTGTGCTCTGAGCTGATGGCACAGAGCCTGCTTGGGATTCTCTCTCTCCCCCTCTCTTGGCCCTTTCCTTGCTTGCACTCTCTGTCTCTTTCTCAAAATAAATAGAGAAACTAAAAATAATAATAATCTGTCTCCTTTAGTGTATGTTAAAAATTATTCACAGCAAGAAGTTAAAAAGGCAACAAATATAGTTATATTAAACCTTTCTTGGGGCCCCTGGGTGGCTCAGTGTGTTAAGCATCCAATTCTTGACTTTGGCTCAGGTCATGATCTTGCAGATTGTGGGTTCGAGCCCCACATCGGGCTCTGCACTGGCATCGGGGAGCCTGCTTGGGATTCTCTGTCCCCTTTCTCTCTGCCTGTCTCCCACTTGTTCTCTCTCTCTCTCTCTCTCTCAAAAATAAACAAACTTAAAATATTTTTTAATGTTTATTTTTGAGACAGAGAGATAGCACGTGAACAGTGGAGGGGCAGAGAGAGAGGGGGACACAGAATCCAAAGCAGGCTCCAGGCTCTGAGCTGTCAGCAAAGAGCCTGATGCAGGGCTTGAACCTACGAACTGTGAGATCATGACCTGAGCCGAAGTCGGACACTCAACTGACTGAGCCACCCAGGTGCCCCCAAAATAAGCAAGCTTTAAAAAAAAGATAAAGCTGTCATGTCTTCATTGTTTGGTAGTGATTTGGGTCTTTGTGTATACATAAAAATACTAAAACTATATTTCCTTTAAAAAGCAGGAAGGAGGGGCACCTGGCTAGCTCAATTGGTAGACCATGTGACTCGATTTTGGAGTCGTGAGTTCAAGCCCCACTTTAGGCATTGAGCTTATTTAAAAATAAATAAACAAACAATAAAAAGGAGGAAAGAAAAGAATACTCAGGCCATTGTGGGGTAACTGGATTAGGGTTTGAAAAAATGAAGGTACAGAGCCCAGTTAGGAGGCTGTTTGAAGGACCCAGGAATGATAGTGATGGCAGGAAGGAGAAAGAAAAGATGGATACTTAGGAAGTGGACCACTGGGTGTTGGGTCTATTAAAAACTTATTGTCAATTCTTTTGTGTTGTTGTTTGGATGTGGAGAGTGATGGAGAGATGGGCATTGGATATGGTGTCTAGTTTCTGGCTCAGGTGAGTGGGTGGTGCCATAGGCAGAAGTAGAAAACAACAGAGGAGGAGGAAGTTTGAGGAAGAAGGTGGTGAGTTCAAATGTACACAAAATGACTTTGACGTTTCTGTTGGGGCATCCAGGTGGAGCTGTCCAGTTGGTGAAGGGGTCTGGGCGGAGGTCAGGCAGACATATAAAGTTAGAACCTATTAGGACAGAGCAGGTGACCGTGAACATGTGGGAGAACGAGACGGCCTGGAGAGCAACTAGAAAGGAAGAGAGGACTCTGGAGAGGAAAGGAAAATATGGGCCCAGAGGAAGGCCAGCTTTGAGAGGAGAGGTAGAGAAACAGGAGCCCACAAGACAGGCAGGAAGGAAGCAGACAGAAAAGCAGGAAGAGAACTAAGACGAGTGTATATTTCATGCAAGTCATAGACAAAGGAGCAGGAGAAGGGTCAATCATTTCAAAAGCTGCTGAACATTCATATACAGAAATAAATGAAACTATCTATTGGATTCAACAACAAAGACGTTGTTTATGACCTCAGTGAGAGCAGCTTCCAGGCTGCCAAGCACATAAACCAATTGCCTTGGGTTAAAGAGTGAATGGGAGGAAAACAAAGATGCTTCTCACTGACAGCTTTTCTCTCCACAGTCCCTTCTAAGGGAGGTTGCTCTGTCCATGATCCTGTGGCCCTGAAATAGCTGTATCCTATAATATGAGGCCAGTGGCCTATGACTTGTCTCCTCAAGTGAGGAAATTACCAGGCTAATTAAGTTCCATCTCTCTTGGGCCTCTGTTGACAGTGGGAGCTGAAGATCCTGAGGTTGACTGGCGTTGGAGTGGGCATTATGGGATGAGATGAGAAGTAGAGAGAGGGGGAGAATGGAAAGATGTCCAGAGAGAAACAGAGAAGGAGAGGAAAAGGAGGGGAGGGAAGGGGAGATGAGGAATACCTGATCCTGATGGGCTGACAGTCCCCATTCCAAGTTTCTATGAGGCCATCTCTAGACTTGCACATGCTTTCCAACGTGTCCCTGCAATAGGCAGTTCCCTTGAGCCAGCCAGACGTGTCTCTACTCCCAAGAAACTTGAGCAAAACAGGAAGTAAGAAAGCAGAGGTGGTGAGTGTAGACAACTCCTTTAAGAAATTTGGTTTTGGGGGCGCCTGGGTGGCGCAGTCGGTTAAGCGTCCGACTTCAGCCAGGTCACGATCTCGCGGTCCGTGGGTTCGAGCCCCGCGTCGGGCTCTGGGCTGATGGCTCAGAGCCTGGAGCCTGTTTCGGATTCTGTGTCTCCCTCTCTCTCTGCCCCTCCCCCGTTCATGCTCTGTCTCTCTCTGTCCCAAAAATAAATAAACGTTGAAAAAAAAAAATTAAAAAAAAAAAAAAAAAAGAAATTTGGTTTTGCAAGGGAGGATAACTAAATGGAGTGCTGAGAGTAAGTTTAATGCTCCTGGGAAACTCAAGAGACACGGAAGTTAAACATGTAAGAGAGCTGAGATAATGATTAAAGCAAGATCTCAGAAGAGGCAGGTGGTGAGATCATCCTCAAACAGAGCCCCTCAGCTCGGTGTCCTCAGCACCAATGATGGAGCTCTGTGCACCAGCCCCCACCCCCACCCCTGCCCAGGTCAGGGTGGGTCTCCTCTGCCTTTCTGCCCATGCCTGCCTGGATGACCCTGTTGCTCTGCCTTAGTCCGAGGTACCATTCTATCAGGCCTTTAGCAGCTTGGGTTCGATGTATAAAATATCATGTCAAATGCCTCACAGACTTGCTAAGTCACTGCCTGCAGGCACTGAACTGCTGTATACGATTGCTTACCATTGGACTTAAGGAGCACCTGGCTCTAATACAGAGCTTCAAAGACAGAGTGCCATATTCTGGCTGTTTCTAGCTGTATCAATCAATCTCTGTGCTCTGTGATACAGCTTACTCAAACTTTACAAACACTGCTTTTGACAGATGAGCCAGGGAGCAAATAGCAATGGTCATCTGCGTATGTATTAAACATGGAGTGAGGAATTGATGCTAAGGAAATTTCCCCTCTCTTTATTTATTCAGATGACAAAGGAAACCCGTAGTTTTTCCAAAAATTTGAAAGAGTACTGAAACGTCGGACATACAAAGTAAGTTTTCTGTATTTTGTTTCCAGAGAAAATGTCTATTTTTTTAGCTTCTTTTTTTTAATTTAATTTTTTATTTTATAAAATTAACATCCCAATTAGTTAGCATCTAGTGCAACAACGATTTCAGGAGTAGATTCCTTAATGCCCCTTACCCATTTAGCCCATCCCCCCTCCCCCCACCAGCAACCCTCAGTTTGTTCTCCATATGTATGAGTCTCTTCTGTTTTGTCCCCCTCCCTGTTTTTATATTCTTTTTGTTTCCCTTCCCTTATGTTCATCTGTTTTGTCTCTTAAAGTCCTCATAGGAGTGAAGTCATATGCTTTTTGTCTTTCTCTGACTGACTAATTTCACTTAGCAGAATACCCTCCAGTTCCATCCACGTAGTTGCAAATGGAAAATGTCTATTTATACTATGACCTATGTTTCCCAGACCTGAGAGGACTAACATAAGATATATACATAAATGCAACCTAAATGCTATCATTCAGCTTCTCTTCTACAGCTTGCCTTTTCTTTCTTTCTTTCTTTCTTTCTTTCTTTCTTTCTTTCTTTCTTTCTTTAATGTTTTTAATGCTTATTTCTTTTTGAGAGAGAGACAGAGTGCGAGTGGCAGAGGAACAGAGAGAGAGGAAGACACAGAACCTGAAGCAGGCTTCAGGTTCTGAGCTGTCAGCATGGAGCCCACGCAGGGCTCGAACTCATGAGTTGTGAGATCATGACCTGAGCCGAAGTCAGATACTTAACCGACTGAGCCACCTAGGTGCCCCTACAGTTTGCCTTTTCATTCAACAATACTCAAAGCTGAATATAAGGCCAAATAATTTTGTAGAGTACATATGCATAGAAAAAAATAATAAAAGGAAATATAATGCTAATAGCAATTATCCCAGGGTGTTAACCGTACGGAAAATATTTTTCTTTATATATATTTTTTTGTATTCTAAATTTTTTTCAATGGAAATACATTACTTCTAAAATCAGAATATATATATATATATGTATATATATATATATATATACACACATACATACAGTAAAACTTTGGTTTGTGAGCATAATTCATTCCAGACACATGGTTGTAACCCAAGCACTTATATATCAAAGCGAATTTCCCCATAAGAAATAATGGAAACTCAGATGATTCATTCCATAACCCAAAAATATTCCTATAAAAATGATTATGACAGGGTAAAATAATACAAATTAATAAAGAAAACACAAAATTTAAAAAAATAAACAAATTCACCTGCCCTTACCTTTGAAAACCTTCGTGGCTGCTGTGAGGGAGACAAGAGAGAGGAGGGTTAGTGTATAGGATGACTTTCACTATCACCAATGGAATCACTGCTATCTGTTGGCTCAATGGAATGTTTTTCTTTTTGTGCAACTTTAACGAGGAACCTATCCAATGACACTTGCTTTCGTCTCCTTTTGAGGAGTTCATGGAAATGTGATATTGCGTTGGCGACCACCCACAATCCTGCAGGGAGAGAGAGAGAACCATTGGCTGAATTGTGATCATGTGACATTTGGCGGCCACCACTGCAGGTGGCACTACTCGTCTCGCAAGACAGAGCTTATTTATCAAGTTAAAATTTATCAGAAATGTTTGCTTGTCAGGGCACCTGGGTGGCTCAGTCCGTTAGGCATCCGACTTCAGCCCAGGTCATGATCTCACGGTTTGTGAGTTCGAGCCCCGCGTCGGGCTCCGTGCTGGCAGCTCAGAGCCTGGAGCCCGTTTCAGATTCTGTGTCTTCCTCTCTCTCTGCCCCTCCCCCGCCTTCACTCTGTCTCTCTTTCTCTCTCAAAAATAAATAAACATTTTAAAAGAAAGTAAAAAAAAAAAAATGTTTGCTTGTCTTGCGGAACACTCACAGAACAAGTTACTCACAATCGAAGGTTTTACTGTGCTCTGTGTCCTAGCTTTTCCAGACAGCTCGCCAAGGAACTTCTTCCCATCAGGCCCTTAAATTACTTCTTTCTTTTTCAATCTGCCCTACTAGATCAGCCCAGAGGAACATGGGGGGATGGACTGAGTCTTGTTTGCTGATGGACATCTGGCTCTTAGCCCGGTGCCTGGTATAGAGTAGGCTCTCAGTCACTGTCGAATAAAATTTTCCCTGAATACTCTTCATACTTTTCCCCCTGCAGGCTTTTTTGTTCATGTTAACCCTGTTCCCCCAGAAGATGCTCAACGTCTTAACTAGATTCCTCTAATCTACTGTCCTCTCTCTCCATGAACCACTCATAAGAGTCCCGATTACATCTGTATCTTATCAGCAAATTATGTTCTGCCAGGCATTGCCCCAGCACACTGTATTCAAACTACTGCTTTACTTTTTTTATTGCCAATCACCCCCTCCCCCCTTCTAGGCTGAAAGGAGCTCCCTGAAGGCAAAGGATATGTCTTATCCAGCTCTTACCCCAATCTTACCTCTCTGTGTCTTAGCCACAATTAGAATAATGTCTGGGGTGCCTGGGTGGCTCAGTTGGTTGAGCGTCTGACTTCGGCTCAGGTCATGATCTCGCTGGGTTTGTGAGTTTGAGCCCTGCGTCAGGTTCTGTGCTAACAGCTCAGAGCCTGGAGCCTCCTTCAGATTCTGTCTCCTCCTCTCTCTCAGAGCATGAGATTCTGTCTCTTCCATGCTCATGCTCTGTCTCTCTCTGTCTCTCAATAATAAATAAACGTTAAAAAAATTAAAAAAAAAAAAAAAAGAATGTCTGCCATGTAGCAGGTATCAATAATGTAGGCCCCTCTTCTTTGTGCCAGAGTACTTCTTGCCAAAATATCGAGGGGAGAGTGGAGACAGAAATCAGATATTCAGTCCTACTTTCTCCCAATTCAGTGACTGCCCTCAGATATTGGACTCTTTGAGTCTGGTGATACCTGGTGGTACCTTAATGGTAGGAGCGGGAGAGGACTTCGGCTGTTGGAGACACCTCCCAGTTGATTAGAAAGTGCTTACCGCTTGCCTTTTGCCTGCCTTACTGGTCTTTTCTGACCCAAACATGACTGAGCTATGATGGAGGCAGCCGGTATAATCTTTAGAGGAAGGAACAAAAAAGAAACATCTGTACGAATGCCACAAACTTGTGCCACCCATAGAAAAGAGGTCTTATAACATTAGGCCTCCGGAAAGAGGGGGCCCACGGAGACATTCCTTTTCTCCCCATCTCTGTACATCTCCCCACAACGCCCCTATTATTGCTACACCCACTTCTGATGTGTGGGTTTTTTCCATACTATCAAGCAATTCTCCCACGGCAGCTGGCTGTCCTACAAGTCAAGTCAATTCTGAAACTACTGACCTGGAGAGGGCGTCAGATTCCACAGGTCAAGGGATTCAGTCCTACAAGACTGCCTTCACCACCTGCCCCCACCCTTCTAATACCAATCACAAGTCCAGATAATCAACTGTGCTTCTGGCCAAGAGGCTATAGATTGGAGATTCCCGTGACCCCTTCTTGGGTTCAATTCATTTGCTAGAGTGACTCACAGAGCTCAGAGACTTAACATTTTACTTACTAGATTACTGGCTTATTATAAAAGGATATAACTCAGAAATAGCCAGATGGAAGAGATACATAGTAGAAGGTATGGGGAAAGGGCACAGAGCTTCTGTGCACTCTCCAAGTGCAACACTCTCCCCAAATCTCCACATGTTCACCAACTGGGAAGCTCCCCAGACCGCTTCCTTTTGGGTTTTCATGGAGGCTTCCTTAGGTAGGCATGACCAATTAAATCACTAGCCATTGGTGACTCAATGCAGTCTCCAGCCCTTCTCCCCTCCCTAGAGGGGTGGGAGCAGGTCCGAAAGTTCCACCTCCTTTATCACATGGTTGGTTCCTCTGGTGGCCAGTCCCCATCCTTAGGTGAACTAAGGCTTTCCAAAAGTCACCTCATTCACATGACAAAAGACACCTTATCTTCTTAACACTTAGAAAGTTACAAGTGTTTAAGAACTAACTGTGCCAGGAACAGAGTCCAAGACCAAATATGTATTTATTATAAATCACGATATCATTGCCTTTTCTCGCGGAATCCCCTCTTTCATCTAGACCTGATACCCTTGCCAGAGACTCCCCCTCTTCACAGTTGAAGGCTGTTGTCCAGATCTGGTTGATTTGTTTTTTTGTTGTTTTTTTTTTCTGGCTTAGTCCATCACTTCCTGAGAAATGTGTCCTAAAATCTCCTACTATGATTGTGGGTTTGTCTTTTTATGTCTGTCAACTTTATCATCGCTTAAGAAGTTATTTATTTATTTATTTATTTGGTGCTGGATATCATGAATGAAAAACTATGGATATAATCTGAGGTGATAAAAGATTTATTTTGCTTCTGCCCAGGCAGTCTGGGCAGGTACCCTTAAACTTGAGTTTGTTTGTTTGTTTGCTTGCTTGTTTGTTTGTTTTGTTTTGTTTTTAGAGAGAAAGTGTGAGCAGGAGAGAAGGGCAGAGGGGGAGAGAGAGAGAGAGAGAGAGAGAGAGAGAGAGACTGACTGTCTCAAGCAGGCTCCACGCTCAGCTCAGAGCCCAATGTGGGGCTTGATCCCATGACTCTGGGATCATGACCAGAACCAAAATCAAGAGTCAGACACTCAACCGACTGAGCCACCCCGGCAAACTCTGGTTTTAAAACAGGGGCAATTTGGGGCGCCTGGGTGGCTCAGTTGGTTAAGTGATGACTCTTGATTTCAGCTCAGCTCACGATCTCACGGTTCATGGGTTCAAGCCCCACATCGGGCTCTGCGCGGACAATACAGAGCCTGCTTGGGATTCTCTCTCTCTTCCCCCTCTTTCTGTCCCTCCCCCACTTGTGCGTGTGCTCTCAAAATAAATAAACCTAAACAATTCTAAACAAACAAACGGAGGCAGTGTTGCCCCCAGGAAACATTTGGCAATATCTGGAGACAATTTGGGTTGTCTGAACTTGGTATGTATGTGGGGGTGCCACTGGGTAGAGGCCAGGGATGCTGCTAAACATTCTACAGTGCATGGAGTGGGACATTCCCCACAACAGAGAATTAGCTGGCACAAAATGACAATAGCACTGAAGTTGAATAATCAGTAAACATAATAATAACAATAATGATAAAAAATTGAGCTGATTGGAAATGGGGCTTCAATCTTTGTGAGGGTTTTTCTATCATCACCTCTTCCTCTTGGGATGTCCCAGCTGAAAGCCTGAAGGGTTTACCTAGCCTCCTCCCGCTTGGTGTTCCTGAACTCTAATTTTTGTCTCTTTAGCATAAAACGTTGGAAGCGTCTCTGACTCTTGAGAATGGGCAAATGCCTCAAAGCTAATCTCTCTGCTAACCCTTCTCTCCAGGATCTTGGCCCTCAAACCCTCACCACCATGGTAGCTCATTTTCAAAGACACATCTTATATGATTCATCCAGTTTTTCTAGCTGTTCTTGATAGGAGGGTTGGACTGCCAATCTACCTCACTGGAAGCAACTCTCTCTACAGAAAGAAGTTGTTCTCACTCTGTCTTGCATGTTTCAAATGCAGGCTTTAGGCTTTACCACAATGTTGTTTCTTCTCTGCCCACACTTTGTTCATTCTCCCTAGAGGGAGGCAGCTCCAGTCCTAAGATGGGGCAAGATGGTGGGTGGGTGCTCTGATTTCCTGTAATTGCTGCCACCAGCATGAGCTATGGGAGACAGCTAGTAGTGGTGGTGTTATCAGGGTGAGGGGGGCTCTCTCTTACTAATTATCTAAGAGACAAACATGTCTCGTTAATTTTTCCATTCTCATACAAGGGTAAAATAGTCCAGTCTCATAGAAGGAAATCCTATATTTTCCTGTCAACATTATCTTGACCCCACTCCTTATGAAAGAATAAACTTGGCATTAAAGTGCTTGAGAACATTTGCCTTTCCCCCTAAAGTCTGGCTTCCATTGCTAGAAAACCAACCCAATGGTGACTGGGCCAGATCTCAGGTGGGTGCAGTCAGTTTCCATTTTTTGAATGGAATGTTAATCAGATTGTGAATTTGATTATCTCTGATTCGCAAATCTCCCCAATTTTAGAAAAGGGGGGGCATTCATTCATGGAACGAAAGAGTGAATGAATGCACATATGTGCTCTAATCTTTAGATCAGCACCTCATCCCTGTACTTTCTTCCTTAAATTTGGTTTTCAAATAAGGCCTTAGTCTTTGTTAGGGTATCATTCGTATTATAAGAAATAAAAAATAATTAAAGTGGTAATTCGTTCCAAAATGGAGACCCCAATCATAGAAATGACTTCCAGAGAAAGTGGGCAAGGTTCCTCTGGGGGGGAGGGGGGGAAGGGGGCGGTGGGGGGGCGGTGGAGAGGGTAAAAATGGAAGGCATAGTCACCCGTCGCCCCCTACTGGTCAAGAGGGGCTACCTCACCTCAGATTTTAATAATTTGTGTGGTTGAATTCTGTTTAAGAATTACAGAACTGAAGCAGAATTTTGTGAGTCCAAGGGGAAGTGGCTTGCTAAAACACACAGTGAGTTACCGGAGGTGGGGGGCTGTGTGTGTGCTGGGGGTGAAGAGCCAGGATCTGAGGACTCCAGGGGCCAATTTAACAGCCACAGTCCACCGAGACCAGAGGCTGCATAGTCTTAACCTGTACCATAAATTAATTCCCCCCACCCCCAGCCCACTCCCGCCCCCAGTGATTTCAAAACTTTAAATAGCTTTGGTAAAGCCTTAGCTATAAAGAAAGGTTTTTGAGTTTCATATTACAATGTATCACCAAAAAATCACATTAATCCAAAATCAACCATTTCAGCCCCATATTTTGTACTAATTAATAAATTATTCTTGGGACCCACTTCCTCCCTTTCTACCTATCCTCTCCTGTCCTCTCTCTCTCTCTCTCTCTCCTGTCATTCTAAGAAAATTTATCCTTAAAACCGTTCATGAAATAATTATGAAATATCTTTTTTTTAAGTTTACTTATTTATTTTGAGAGCCAGAGTGTGAGCATGTATGCACTCCTAAGTGAGTGAGGGAGGGGTAGAGAGAGAGGGAGAGAGAGAATCCCAAGCAGGTTCTGAGTTGTCAGCACAGACCCTGACGTGAGGCTTGATCTCATGAACTATGAGATCATGACCTGAGTGGGAACCAAGCATCAGTCGCTTAACTGAGCCACCCAGGCGCCCCATGAAGTGTCATTTTATTTTTAAAGTATATATTTTCTGATATGTTTGATCATTAGGGTGCAATGTAATGAACAAAAACTCAAAATGGAAGAGTTACCATAGTTTTAATATTTTTAAATCCTGAGGGTTTAAACATGTTTTTAGATAATGATCTTTTTTGTCTGAAAGAACTTTATGATCCAATAATTTGTCAAAATTATCTCCAAAAATGTTAATATTAACTAGATACCTGTTGGGAGAAATTTCTAAATGATGCCAGCTGTTTCTATGTCAGAGGGTAGGCCCAAAGCCATCTCAGAACTTTCATTATTCAGGTAAGAATCTTTGGGTGGATTCTTTTGATTATGAAAATGTAGGGCAAGTAGGCCTTCGTTGCCCTGAGTTGAAAGTGGTAGAAAGCTTTTTAAAGAGTTGAGGAAGCTGCCCCTACCCTTCATACCTCTTGCCACATAAATCTGGTTGCCAGGGAGAAAGAGTGGAAAAGTGTCCAACAGTCATGGAACCTTCTGGAGGCAAAATCTCCAGATCCCAGCCCTTTCTCTCTGAGATTCAAAGATCAGAAAAGCTGTTTGGGATAGATGTAAGGTCACTGACAGAAAGGAATACTGAAGCACACCCTGCCCAGCCCAAGGAAACTCTATGGGAGAAATCCAAAATGGAGACCAGGGGGTTGGGGTGTGAGGATGGGAGGCTGGAAGGGAGCCGAGTGAGGGTTCGTGGGAGGTCATACTTGGAGGCCACAGGTAAAAATTGGTTGACAGTATTTGGTTGTGTTCTGTTAAAGTTGACTTAGACTCTTGTTCAGGTGAAGGTTTCAGAAGAGTCTTGTTATGGTGACCAGTACCTCCTCAGCATCACACATAGAGGGGATGTAAAAGGTCAACGTGCCGCCCAGTGAAGGGCTTCTCAGGGCCCCTCCTGGTTTTGCCACTTGACTGATAACGTGGATTTATAGACTCCACTCTTACCCCTACATCTTTTACACATCTTATTCCCCCTCTGAGCAGCCATATTGTTTACGCTAAGTAAACTGTTTACATGCTTATACTAACAGGTATGTGAGTTTGCAATTCAATGAACTGGAAAGGTCCATATCCATTCCTCCTGGGCCTCAAGCCTGGGAGGAGTCTTCATGAAGATCACATGCTGGTTCTTGCACAGGGTAAGTCAAGGAGGAAGCTCTGGATCCAACTGCTGGGTGTATCGTCGTGATCCAAGAAATCTTTGAACTTGATGCCTGGAGCAGCCTTAAGTGGAGGCCTTAGGGATCCAGGCCAGGTCTCTGCAAAAGGAGCAAGTGTCTATCCAACAAGGAAGGGCCCCCTTTCTTTTTTTTTATTTTTTTATTTTTTTATTTTTTTGTTTTTTTCCAACGTTTTTATTTATTTTTGGGACAGAGAGAGACAGAGCATGAACGGGGGAGGGGCAGAGAGAGAGGGAGACACAGAATCGGAAACAGGCTCCAGGCTCCGAGCCATCAGCCCAGAGCCTGACGCGGGGCTCGAACTCACGGACCGCGAGATCGTGACCTGGCTGAAGTCAGACGCTTAACCGACTGCGCCACCCAGGCGCCCCTGGAAGGGCCCCCTTTCAACAGCAAACCTGAAGGTACCTCTGAGGCACTAGCTGGTGAACAAATCACACCTCCTGTTCTCTCTGTCTCCCTGCACCTGTAGCAGGATTGACTCCCACTGACCTGAGTGAGTACACCCCTGAGGTCCTTGGACAACTCAGGGAGGAAGGAAGAAAACCCTGGTCTTTGGTCCTCAGACCTCCAGGTACCGGGGCTCAGATCCCCTCCTATGCCTCTTGACCCCTCAGGCCCCCAGTAGCAGTCCCTGGGACTCCCCAGTTAAAAAAAAAAAAGAAGACCCTAGACTTCCTGCTTCTAAGAGGATGCAGGCACTCAAGCAACTACTTGGAAAAATTAGACCTGACTCTTGTAGCCCCGAAGTGTTGGTTGAAGCAGATCAAACTAGTTACAAGGTCTCCTCTAAGTTGCCTCATTTCAAGACCCAAGAAAAGCAATACCTATTTCTTTCTCAGTCCACTGCCCTCTTCACGCACATGGCCCTGGGACTTGGATGAAGCTGGTACCACCCTCAAGTACCGCGTCTTCAGGAAATCATGTTGTTCAGACCTCTTCTCTTTCCCAGAGACTCTGCGGCAGGGATGGGCATTCAGTAGCCGTGTGCTGAACCGTGTTTCTCTGCTTCATCACTCTGGCCCTAGCTGATCTGCCCAGTGCAGAGTACCCGGCACGAGGCAGACAACCCATGACCTAATCAGTGAACTGTATCACCTGGTGCTAAGAGATGAGCAGTCAGTCGAATCTATGCTGCCAAACATTTTAACTGAGATAGGTCAAGGATGAGATGGGGAGTAATTGGAACCTTCCCACACTGCTGGCAGGAATGGAAGACGGTGCGGCCACTTTGGAAAATGGTCTGGCAGTTCCTCAGAAAGTTAAACATAGAGTTACCACGTGACCCAGCAATTCCACTCCTAGGTATGTTCTCCAGTGAAAGAAAAACATATGTCCACGCAAAAATTTGTACATGAATGTTCATAGCAGCATAATTTGTATATAATCAGTCCATCAGCTGATGAATGGATAAATAAAATGTGGTCCATCCACACAATAGATATTTTTCAGCCATAAAAAGGAGTGAAGTACTAGGCACATGAAAAGATGCTCAATGTCGCTCCTCATCAGGGAAATACAAATCAAAACCACACTGAGATACCACCTCACACTGGTCAGAGTGGGTAAAATGAACAAATCAGGAGACTATAGATGCTGGAGAGGATGTGGAGAAATGGGAACCCTCTTGCACTGTTGGTGGGAATGCAAACTGGTGCAGCCGCTCTGGAAAACAGTGTGGAGGTTCCTCAAAAAATTAAAAATAGATCTACCCTACGCCCCAGCAATAGCACTGCTAGGAATTTCCCCAAGGGATACAGGAGTGCTGATGCATCAGGGCACTTGTACCCCAATGTTTACAGCAGCACTTTCAACAATAGCCAAATTATGGAAAGAGCCTAAACGTCCATCAACTGATGAATGGATAAAGAAATTGTGGTTTATATACACAATGGAAATCTACGTGGCAATGAGAAAGAACAAAATATGGCCTTTTGTAGCAATGTGGATGGAACCGGAGAGTGTTATGCTCAGTGAAATAAGTCATACAGAGAAAGACAGATACCACGTGTTTTCACTCTTATGTGGATTCTGAGAAGCTTAACAGAAGACCAAGGGGGAGGGAAAGGGGAAAAAAAGTTAGAGAGGGAGACAGCCAAACCACAAGAGACTCTTAAAAACTGAGAACAAACTGAGGGTTGATGGGGGGGTGGGAGGGTGGGGAGGGTGGGTGATGAGTATTGAAGAGGGCACTTGTTGGGATGAGCACTGGGTGTTGTATGGAAACCAATTTGACAATAAATTTCATATTAAAAAAAAAGGAGCGAAGTACTAACACATGCTGTAACAGGCATGAACCTTGGATACATTATGCTAAGTGAAAGAAGCCAGTCACACGAGACCACATATTATATAATTTACACGAAATGACTGGAATAGAGTCCAGCCTATAAAGACCAAAAGTACCTTACTGGTTGCCAGGGTCTGGGAGTATGGGGAGGGTTAGGGGGACTGGGGAATAAATGCTCATGAGTATGGGGTTTCCTCTTGGGATGATGAAAATGCTTTAAAGCTGACGTGGTTTTGGGTGCACAGCTCTATGAATATACTAAAAAATGTTAAATCGTATACTTTAAATGGGCTAATTGTTTGGTATGTGAATTCTATCTCAAGGAGGATGAAATTAAAAACAAAAAACAGAGAATGAAACAGTGAGCAGTGGGAGAGAAAATGAAAAGGTTCAGATATAAAGAGAGGCCACATGGTGGTGGAGACACCATGTAAGCCAGAGTTCCATGTATACAGAAGCTGTGTCCCGGGGAGGGATTGAAGGATGACGTTGGAGATCAGAAGCCCTTCTAAAGCTAGATGATTTCACTGCTACCAATGCAGTTGCCACCACCTCTGAAGACTGGTCTACAACTTTCCAGAACCCTCTGCCTCACACAGCTATACGCTGACAGAAGCACACAGAAGCACAGCCGTGTCTTCCAGGATGCAATACGTCAGCTCCAACACAGCCTTGAGAGTCAACTCCACTGTTCACATCGTTCCCACACTGCAGTGGTCATTTGAAACTAAGAAGTTTCAAGAATCTGTAGCTCATAAATTTAGGGCCACATTCCTGGAGCTTGTCCACTGTGAATTTCCACATGACTAATTCTCAACCCAGTCCTTTTTGCCGGAAGTTTGTCTACTATGCCCCACCCTTCCTGTGTCAGTGGAGGGCTGGTAGGAGGGCAGCCATATGGATTATGCGCAGCTGAGCACGGACGCCTTCAAGGCTCCAGGTCAGGGGCCGGCCCTCACATCTGCTCTGTCTAGCTCAACATCCCACCGCCTAGGGGTGAATTTGCTTCCATTTTATTTATAGATGTAGAAAGGGGCGTTCTTTCTATGTCTCAGTTTTTTTTTTTAATTTTTTTTTTCAACGTTTATTTATTTTTGGGACAGAGAGAGACAGAGCATGAACGGGGGAGGGGCAGAGAGAGAGGGAGACACAGAATCGGAAACAGGCTCCAGGCTCTGAGCCATCAGCCCAGAGCCTGACGCGGGGCTCGAACTCACGGACCGCGAGATCGTGACCTGGCTGAAGTCGGACGCTTAACCGACTGCGCCACCCAGGTGCCCCATTTATGTCTCAGTTTTGAAGTTGGACTGTCCTCCTCAAACATGACACCCTGCTGAGGGGCCCTGAAGGGTGACTGTCATGTTGGGAACCAACCGCCAGGAGCATTAACTGCCAGTCGGCTCTTACAGCCCTATTTCTATATTCTTTTGTGTTTCCCCACAGTGGTTCCAGCTCCTGGGAACCACGCTGCCTCCTGATCTCCCTTTGCTGAAGCCATTCTCCCTGAAGGCCCACCTCTGGAATGGCCAGTGGTTACCAACTTGAGTGCTCCCCTGATGGCATCACGTGCCCTGACTCTGATGTCCTAATCATTGGTAGGGAGAGAAGAGCAGGGCACTTCAGGAAGAGCTGGTGGTTTAGTTCAATGGCAGACCCTGGGCCCCCGGATCTCTGCCTTCCTTCAGCGCCTGCTCCTCTCGAGGCCTGGCCTGGGTATTTCCTAGGTTCCGGGGCTCAGAGATCTTGGCTGTAAACCCTGTTGCTTGAGGTCCTTTGGCACGGGGGCAGGGGGTTGTCTCTGTTCCCTATTTCTTGCAACCATAAATTCCCTGCCCGGAATGCACTGTAGAGATGTCATCCACACTTGAACTGGGAGGTTACACAGGTGGAGAGGGAGGGAAGAAACTGGCATGGGGTGTAATGGCCCCTCCCCTGGACTCTGTTCAAATACCATCTTGAGATTGGAGACCAGAAGGACCAACATTGTGGACCTGTCCCTGACCCTTTCCCTTTGGCATCGGGTGGTATGGAGGGAAGAATGCTGGGGACAGTGTGCCCGGTCACTGACCATCTCGAGTGAGTTGTTGTCCTCAGGACGGAACGTGTTACTCAAGTGGAGTCTGGCACTCTCACTGTCACCACTAACTAAGAGAAAAACTGAGCCTCAAAAAGGCGAGGAGCCTGCCGAATTCACAGAGGTACTGAGTGATGAGGCTGGGATTGGAACTCCCAGCCTGACACCACTGCCCTCAACATGCCTGTGACCAGTGCAGGCCAGTAAGACAGCGGGAGTGACTGGGATGAGTTTGAGTTTTGTTTACACAGGGGGCCTGGAGGCATCCACTGACTTCTCTGGAATGGGTACCTTGAAGGCAGGCCAACTCTGAACTAGACTCAACAAGGTGCCTTTGGCGGTCTTTGAGTGACAGGATGAAAGCCTTGGATGGGTGCGGGGCGGGGGGGGGAGGGGCGGTGGATGAAAATGATGTCACCAAGGCGGAGGAAAGGGAGAAGGGAACCAAGTCCCCTCCCTTGGCCACCACTTCTCCTGTTGACTTACTTCATCTCAAGTGGGCTACAGTGGGGTCAAAGGGCCCTGGGCCTCAGTCCTCACTCACTTCAAAGAAGAGGGAGGCACAGAAGGGACTGGGGACAGAATTAAGTATTTAACAGGGACACCTGGCTGGCTCAGTCAGTAGAGCATGTGACTCGTGATCTCAGGGTTGTGAGTTCAAGCCCCATGCTGGGTGTGGAGCCTACTTAAAATAAAAGAAAAAAATTTTTTTAAATAAATAAATAAAAAGAATTAAGTATTTACAGCACAGTGGGACTTGGAACTTGCTAATTGGCAGCCCAAAGGCCAGATCTGGCCTGCAGATGGGTTTGTTGGGCCTGCTGGGTTTTAAAAAAACATTTAAAAATATTTTAAAATTGAGAGATTTCACATGAACAGATTTCTGGCCTTTCTTGAACATTGGAAAACCCTCACAACACCAGACCCATGTTCCTACACAACTACTGGCTGGGGCTGAGCAGCAGCCTCTGTCTACCCCCCACCCCCCCAACTGTGACAGCTGGCTCTGTCATTCCTCCACCTGGTGACCTCTGCGAGTATTTGAGATCACACCCCAAGGAGGGCGTGTGCTGGAACGGATCTGATTTGGTGCTAAGGGAACCCTGGAACTTGACTTCTATTCATCTCACCTGTGTATCCTGTAGGCGACTATCATGTAAGTTTGGTGTACAGGACAAAGAGAGTATCAGAAACTTACACCCAGAAGTGACTGGGGTCTGGAAAGTGGAAGCCAGTGACCCAGTGAGAGCGTAAACTGTATTTCAGTCAGGGTTGTCCAGAGCAAATACAGTGTGTGTGTGCGTGTGTGTTTTAAAGAGATTTATTTTAAGGACTTGGCTCACACGACTGTGGGGCAGGCAGGCAGCCTGGAAACCCAGGCAGGAGCTGATGCTGCAGTTTGGAGGCAGAATTCTTCGTTTCCACAAAAACTGCTTTTGCTCTTAAGGCCTTCAACTGATTGTATGAGGCCCACCCCCATTACCATGGGTAATCTCCTTTAAGTCAACTGACTGTAGATATTAACCCCATCTACAAAACTCCTCCACAGTGACTCTTTGACTAGCGTTTGATTAAGTATCTTGGTGCTATCAGCTAGCCTGGTTGACACC
Source organism: Lynx canadensis (assembly GCF_007474595.2). Lineage (NCBI taxonomy): Eukaryota > Metazoa > Chordata > Mammalia > Carnivora > Felidae > Lynx > Lynx canadensis. Next base: position 11,732,419 of record NC_044313.2, read on the forward strand.
AAGGCAACCATCACACAGTGATAAGAGCAGGTGGACGAAGGGGGTGCGGGAGACCTCCCTGTTCAGGAGTGGGGGGTGGGGAGGGGAGGAAGGGGAGTCCGGCAGAGGAGCATGGGGAGGTGTGGCTCCAATGACTGTGTGCAGCTCTGGGCCCGCAGGGTGGTGGGGGGTGGGGGCAGGCGAATGCAGGGGGGAATGCAGTGTATGGGAGACCAGGTGGTGACTTTGGTTCATTCAAGATGTTTCAAAATAAAGAGGGTAAAACTGAGGAGCAAGGAGGAAAGGTTTCCTTCTGGTTTGTGCTTTTTGTAGGCCAAGGCAGAGGAAGGAGCCTGTCGTGAGAAAGAGAGATGAAGCGGAAGAAAACCAGGGAGAGACGGATGGTTGGACTCCTGATTGGACAACAGAAGAGCTCCTTCCTCAGTAACAGGGCTGTAGACAAAGCCCAGCCTTCACACGGGCAACCGAGGACATCAGGGCAAGCTCTGGCTACAGCAGGCAGGGGCAGGAAGAGGAGAGTTCTACCTGGAAAGCGTTTCCAACCCCCTCTCGACCTCCCTGCACCGCTTGAGGCCGGCTTCCATGCACCCAGAGCTCTGGCCCCGTTGTTCTGGGCTCCTGAGGTTGGGGAGGACCTGTCTACAAAACCTGTGGCTGCTTCCTCTCCCTTTCCCTGAAAGCAGGATGGGAGCATCGCTGGCTTTCCCTGCTCCTGGTCCCTGCTCTCCCTGCCCAGAGCCCTCCCCTGCGATGGAAGCGGCTCCTTCTCATCTGCACTGGTTCCTAGTGGGCAGTGCTGGACAGCAGGCAGACTGAGTACCAGGAAAGCAAGACCACACTCAAGCGTGTACACACGCGTGCGCACGTGCGTGTGCGCGCGCGCGCGCGCGCACACACACACACACACACACACACACACACACTGGGAGAACTTAATCTCCCGTTTTTAAAAAAGCAACGGAGTATATAACGTGGCAAATTCAGATCATCCCTATACTTACGTTGGGGCTTGTTTTTATTTTGAATCACTTTTTAAAAAATTTGTTTTAATGTTTATTCATTTTTGAGAGAGGGAGAGAGACAGAGAACGAGTGGGGGAGGGGCAGAGAGAGAGGGAGACACAGAATCCAAAGCAGGCTCCAGGCTCCGAGCTGTCAGCACAGAGTCCGATGCGGGGCTCGAACCCACAGACTGTGAGACCATGACCCGAGCCCAAGTTGTGGACGCTTAACCGAGCCACCAGGGTGTCCCTATTTTGAATCACTTATGGAGAGAGTCACCACAGTTTTTTCCACCCTTAAGGCCTCCAAGGGCTTAATCGAGCCCTGCCCCTCACCCCTCTGCACTAACTTTTCAGAGCTCAGAGAATGTGATAGCACAGCCGAGAAACAGGGAGTGCTGGTCAGGAAGGGCAGGCCCAACACAAGGGGCGTGTGCGCCTGCTTTTTCGTGCCGCCTGGAAGTTCAAAACATGCTGGAACACGGAAAAGAAAGGTATTTGCCTGAGTAACTCAGAGATGTTCCAGCATTTTCCCACAGGCTCCTGCATATCCCAAAATAACTGCAACTCTGGATCCTGTTCCTTGGCATATGATTACATTTGTATAATGTTACAGAACAGTGGGCAAAGTGGCCACACTCACACAGGAGCTGCAGGAATGCACAGCCCCGAGTGGAGATCCATGCTGCAGAGACAGAAATATAAGCATAGAGACCATGAGAGTAAGAAGTATAGACTCACCAGAACCAACCAGGTCACCACGAGGGGCTCTGGTCAATGTCCACCTTTCATATGGGGAGAGAAAGGAAAGGAGAAAGGAAACTTGCCCACACTTGACACATCTGGGGACCCTACACACCCATCAACTAATACTGATGCTTATTTTGAAATGTCCCCTTAGCCTTGGAATCATAAGCTCTTAAGTCAAAGGGACTTTCAGGGTCTCCGGGCCCATCAAGGGTGCCTCCGTGCCCAGGTCTGGACAACAATGTGGGAATTAGGAGGTTTCAAAATGGACTGCCTCAGGGGATTTACAGTCTTGCTCAGGCAACGGCTGGAGGCATTCAAACAGCTGGAAGACAACTGGGCCCTGGCAAACAGGCAGAAGGCACGCAGTTTGGAGGAAGGAAAGTCTGAGAAGGAAAGTTCTGTCCAAGTAGGGAAGGGTTCACAAAATGGCGGGCTCAAGGGTGCTCACGGGTGTCCAGCAAGATCTGGACAAGAGGCAAGGACAATCTCAAAGGTGGGAAGGGGCTGGAGGGGTGCAGACCCTGAGACGAGAGGAAATGGGGGGTGCTCTAGAAAGCTCTGGACACCAAACCCAGGTACCCGGGCTGCCAGCATTGAGGCTGCAAGTGGCTTTTGTTGCGGACACCATTACTTGCTATTTCCAAGTCATTTGCTTCACCCAGGCGACAAGAATAATTTCACAGTGTTTTGACACAATATATGTAATTTTAAACGCTCTGTCCTAGGAAGAGGCGAGAGGTTGTTTTCAAATTTCTGTGGTCCTTAGATAGTCCTGCTCCTCTTGGCCACCACTGCCCACTTGGTGCTACAGAAGACGGCACACTGTAGTCAGACTAACGTGGCCTGTCTGCTGGGACTGGATTCAAATCCTGCCTCTGCTGCTGGCTCTGCGGGCAAGTCACTTCTGGTCTCCTCACCCACCGCGTGAGAATGTTGAGAATAGCCTACGGTTGTTACATGCCAGGAACAGCTTCCACTGCCTCAAATGTCTGAATTCAATTTAATCATCCCCCACTCCCCCATTTTACAAGTGAGAAAGCAAGGAAGCAAAAGGCTATGTGACTTGCCCATTGTCCCAGGACTGTTACAAGAAGCTGTAATTGAACCCAAGAGTTCTTTTATTTTTTTACGTTTATTCATTTTTGAAAGACAGAGAGAGACAAAGCACAAGCAGGAGTGGGGTGGAGAGAGAGGGGGACACAGAATCTGAAGCAGGCTCCAGGCTCTGAGCTGTCAGCACAGAGCCTGACGCGGGGCTCGAACTCACGAACCACGAGATCGTGACCTGAGCTGGAGTTGGCTGCTCAACCAACTGAGCCACCCAGGCGCCCCGAACCCAAGAGTTCTGATTCAAGCCTGTGTTCTGAAAATGATGTTCTCTAAAGGGCACTTGGATGGGTGCATAAGCAGAAACCCCCTGACACCAAACAGATACTTAGTGGGTATCTGTCCCCTGACTCCTACAGAGGCCAAGACAGTTATGTTGGCAAGAACCCTGCAGCCAGCTCTACAGGGCCTGTTGCCTCCATCCAGGACCCAGGGACGACCAACACATGCCAGATAATTCCTGCCCTGATACCCAGGTACCATCTAATTTGGATGATTGAAAATATATTCTAACTACAGCGAAGGTCTACAGGTGTTTAGTGATAAAAATAACATCAGTCCAATTCATAATCACCCAGGGAAACTTAATGTTAACGTCCACTGAGAACAGACGCCCAAGTACCAAAAAGAAATGGTCCCATTCTTTATCTTTGGTTCATTTTAAAAACAGCCCAGGAGGCCCATTTTCCTATTTGCACATTTTCAAGTTTCTAGAATCAATGGTGTGTCATCAGCAGTTTGTACTCCCCAAACTAGTTCACCCAGGAATGATGCTGGCGGGTTCCCATCAGAATGACTTCAGCCTTTCTCAGCGAGCTAAGAGTGGCAACGACACCAGCATGTATTTTTGTGCAGTATCGTCAGGCACCAATATTAAACTCAATACAGTCGTGAGGAATTCGGCACGGGGGCTCTTAAGTCAGCATGCGACGGGAGTTCCAAGGTCTCAGGACTATCCTTCTCTTCCATTTTTGGTTTATGTGCAAGCAATTAAAACACCAAAATCTAGCCCATTCAGGGGCTGTGGTCCTTCCCAAGCTTTCAAAACACACGGGCATACAAAGAGGGATCTTCTACCCAGCGGCTTGAGTAAATCTGATCTTAACCCCAATGGCTTCTAGGAACCCAATCTGGGAAGATAAACCCAGGCTGGTTAGATGACTCAGAGAAGTGTCAGATAAAGATGACCCCAAGGCTCTCACAGAACACATTCCCCACCCCCCCAGTGACCTGGACTCCACAGAACACTTTGGTTAGCCTCCGGCAACACCAGGGACTGATTTTCTCCTTCGCTTTTGAATCAGCCCAGCCCTTCCCTGAGGCCTGAGGGTGGCCCGGGTGAGCAGAGATGCTGCCCGAGTGATCCCTGGGCTGGACCAATCCTGAGAGGTGTGGCCGGTCCAGTCCCATCACCTGGGTGCACAGCCCGGAGTCTTCCCAGGAAACAGCTGCCATCTAAGGATGCAAAAGTGATGGACCCTCATTCTCACGACGTGGGCCAGGATCCATGTTGTGGATCCCAGAGCCGGCTAGTAAATGTGTCTGTCGCTGACTGTCACTGAAGCCAGGGAGACACAATCTTGATGCTGACACTCCTCAGCACTTCAGAAATCACCAAAAAACATTGTGAGTTTGATTATTACTTTATTTTACTTTTCTTAAATGTTGCATTAAAGTCATCCAGCATACAGATATTCCTGGGCTCCTTGCACATTTTATTCTATCTGAGGTTAGGTATTTTAGCTAGGAGATGAAGATCATCCCAACAAAAGAGCAACAATTCTGAAAAATGGGTTTCGTGTTTGTGTGATGGGAAATCAACAGCCCATCCACCAGCCAAACGCCTCCCTCGGTCCAGAGCTGCGCAAAGACGGAGTGCAAGCGTGGCTCACACGTGGTGCCTGCGCACAGATGGGGCCCCGCCACCAAGCAATGGGGTGAAAGTTCTGAAACGAGCAACTGCTGCATTTGTACAGAGTAAGAATACAGAAGAGCATCATTTTCCTTTTAGCCCTTTAATTAGTGTGTGTGGCCTCCACCCAAGTTACTGCATACCAAGCGCCTATGAAAAGTAAAAACAAACGGATTCAAAGTCCCTGAAATGCATGCAACTTAAAATTCCCTAAAGCACACCGCTAGCACCCAGTCCCTGGGTCTGATCTGTGTCCAGTGGAGACTACGGTGCCGCCGCGTTACCAGCTGTGTCCGTCGTGCTGCCGGGGTTTGCCGTCGCTGCTTCTTTGGCTTCTGGCGGCTGCTGGGTTTCAGTTTTGGGATCTTCTCCGTTTCCCGCACTTTTCTTACTCTTGTCTGTGGCCGTGGCACCCATCTCCATGATTTCCTGCAGTGGCCGATCGGATTCAAGGGAGCTAGGCTGGAGTTCATAAACCTGGACTTGACCTGGGACATCTATCGCTTTCTGTTCAAGTTTTTCCAGGATGGTCTGAACCTTCCTGACACCATCTCTCCTGGCCTGACGGACATCAGCTCGTCCTTCAGGGTCTACTGAATCCAGGGCCAGTAGCTCTTTGGTCAAATACTCTTCGATCATTAGGTACTTTTTGTCCGTCTTCTTGCCTTCAAAGTTGTCCACGGCCTGCTCCAGCCCTTGCACGTTCTGCAGGATGGCTTCCACTTTCAGCACGCCTGGATGTTTTGGGGGCGCCTCAGCTTCTCCTGACTTGGGAGGTGCAGCCTCTGCAGGGGCGGGGCTGGGGGCTGCCCTCTCTTCTGCAGCCACATTCTTGGGGGACGAGGGGACAGCAGAAGGGGCGGGGCTGGGAGGATGGGGAACCGGAGCAGCAGGAACCTTTACTTCCACCCTCTCAGAGGCGGGTGGGGGCTTCTGGGAAACAGGTTGGGAATCTGCCTCCTTGCGGATCACCTGAATCGGGACGTGTCCAGGAAGGAGATCTGGTCCAACTGGGCCTGGCTTGCTTTCGGGTTTGTTTTCAGGTTGGGGAACAGGTGAAGATTCTCGATGAGTCATGGGCTGCTGAGAGGAGGCAAGGACACAGAGATATTTTTAATAACTGGCTGAGAGTCACAGGCAGTTGTTTGTAGTGAGTACAGACCATAAAGAAAACTGGGGAATGGCTTTAACGTATAAAAGAGATTTTCAAAGTCGACCAAATACTGTCACAAAATAAAAACATATTGATCCTGTAACGTGACCAAACCGTTTGTTTCCATTCATCACCCATCCCCTTGGACTGTGTGGGTCTGTCACCATTCACTGAATTTTTCTGTAGACGGTATTCTTAGGGCAACGAAAAGAACACCAATGTATTCAAAATGAAAATATCAAAAAACTCGCTGACTGCTGAGCTAGTTTAGCCCAAAGCAAAGTCCTGGGTGACTCAGAATCTCGGTGGCACAGCCATGGAGGAATGATTGCCACATGTGCCCTTCCTTACACTGTGTGGACAGTTCTGTTCAGGGTGTGACAGTCTCATCTCCCGTTTCAGAAGAGTTGTAATCTTTTTTTTTTTTTAATGTATATTTATTATTTTGAAAGAGAGACAGAGCATGAGCAGGGGAGAAGCAGAGAGAGAGGAAGACATAGAATCTGAAGAAGGTTCCAGGCTCTGGGCTGTCAGCACAGAGCCCAATGCGGGGCTTGAACTCACGGACCGCGAGATCATGACCTGAGCCGAAGTCGGACACTCAACCGACTGAGCCACCCATGCTTCCCTAATCTTTTTTTTTTTTTTTAAAGCTATGACAGCCTAGCAGTTTCTGCCCAGACTGATCTATTTTTTGAGAATAAGCAAGGTGCCTAAAATAGTTAACTCTGAGGATTTTGCCGCGCACATTTATGCCCAGAGCCAACACTCAGCTGCGCATCTCTGCACGGACTCCTGGCCGCCCGTACTTTTTAATGGGACCACAAGCGGTATTTTTTAAAAAGCGCTATGCTTCAACCAAGTATCTTAGCTTTCCTAGCATCTAGGTGAATACCTCACCCCGCTTCTTTATTACGCGTATGTCGCTGACACACAGTGTTACACTGTTTCTGGTGTACCGCACAGTGATTCGACACTTCCACACATTACAGGTGCTCACCACAGTAAGCGCACTCCCCAGCTGTCACCACATGTCGCCACAATATTCCCTACGCTGTACTTTTCATCTCTGTAGCTTATCTTATAACTGGAAGTTTATACCTCTTAATGGCCTTCACCTATTTTGCCCATCCCCCCATCCACCTCCCCTCTGACAACCATCAGACTGTGCTCTGCATTTAAGAGCCCGTTTGGCTTTTTGCTTGTGCTTTTGTTTTATTTTTTAGATTCCACACAGTAGTGAAATCGTATGATATTTCCCTTTCTCCATTTGACTTATTTCACTTAGCATAATACCCTCTAAGTTTATCCATGTTGTTACAAATGGCAAGATTCCATTCCTTTTCACGGCTGAGTAATAGTCCAGTGTGTGTGTGTGTGTGTGTGTGTGTGTGTGTGTGTATGTGCGCGCGCGCGTGTGTGCGCGTGCATGCCACATTTTCTTCATAATGGACACTTGGGCTGCTTCCATATCTTGGCTATCATAAATAATGTTTCAATACACATAGAGTTGTATACTGTTTTGAATTAGTTTTTTTGCCAAAACCCTTTAAAAATCTCACATACCCTAGGGTGTCTGGGTGGCTCAGTCGGTTAAGTGTCTGACTCTTGATTTCAGCTCAGGTCATGATCTCACGGTTCGTGGGTTTGAACCCCATGTCAGACTCTGCACTGACAGTGCAGAGCCTGCTTGAGATTCTCCCTCTCTCTCTCTCTCTCCCTCTCTCTCTGCCCCATCCCCCACTGGCTCTCTCTCTCAAAATAAATAAACTTAAAAAAAAAAAAAACCTGACACCCTAATTCCATGAACTGGGAAATAAGAGATACTAATACTAAAATACTAAATTCCACTATAATGTTCAGTTAGGTCAGATCTTTGCACATGTTCAAAAAGAAATCTGAACAAGCACTAAAAAGGAGGGCACCATAAACAAGGTTATGGGAAGCAGAAACAGGATTAAATATTATTTCACCGACTATGGGAAATATATGGGAAAGACATGAGGGGAAGCTTTTCTAGCACTGCAGATGGGCACTTCTTTCCTGGGATTCCTGAGCCCAAGGAAGGACCTGGTGGCTACTTAGCCATCTGAATGCCAGCAACATCCTTTTCCATCAGATTCTTTTGTCAATGCACATGACCTCAAATCTGGCCCTTACCATTCAGGAACCAGCCACACACCCCTCTTTGGGCTTAAAAGGGCTGGGTATGAAAAACGACTCTTATTATTTTTTCAAATTTATTTGAGAGAACGAGAGAGCAGGGGAGGGGTAAAGAGAAGAAGAAACAGAATCCCAAGCAGGCTCCACACTGTCAGCGCAGAGCCCGACACGGGGCTCAAATTCACGAACTGTGAGATCATGACCTGAGCTGAGATCAAGAGTCAGACGCTTACCTGACTGAGCCACCCAGGCGCCCTGAGAAAAATGACTTTAGAAACTCCTAAGAGGGACTGCTCTATGGCGTGTCCTCTTTGAAAATGTCAAGGTCATGAAAGCAAAGGAAGTCCGAAGAACTGTTCCAGATTGAAGCAGACTGAAGAGAAATGATACCTAAATGCAGCGCTCGTGATCCTAGATTAGATCCTGGAGCAGGAGAAACTGCTCTCAAGGAGATTTGAAAGTGGACTGTGTATCAGGTAACAACGTAAGGAGGTTAAATGTCCCGATTCTGGTAACTGTACTGTGGTTATGAATGAAAAGGTCTTTCTTAGGGCAATATTTGCTGAATTATTCATGGGTAAAAGAGCATGATATCTACAATTAAATCTCCAACAAAGAAACCACATGGACAATACATACAGAGAGAAGAAATGGCAAAGCAAATACAGCAAGATGTTAACAGTGAATATGGATGAAGGGTAGACTGGGTTTCTTTGTATGATTCTTGTAACTCCTCTGTAAGGCTGAAATTCTTTCCTATACAAAGAAGCTAAAAAAAGAACCACACGACGGTGCTGTCACCATTTATAGTAAGACACCCCGCATTTGTCTACAAGGGGCTTTCCCTCTAAAAACTGTGGCAGAAAACGAACTCGGCTGCTCAAGGTGGGGTCCCAGGGCTGCTCAAGGCTCTGCTAAGCTCCAAGCTTATTGACACCAGCGACCCCCTCCTCCAGGACGTGCCCACGAGTTGCCCCTGAAGAATTAGCTGGTCTGTGCCTGCAACTTCACCAGACTGGAATGTTTCCCAGCCAGCCAGCCGGCTCATCATCAGTCAGGCAACTCGGTCCTTTGCCACCAGGGAGAGAGGTGGAAGACGTGTCCTTGTCATCAAGCTCCAAGCTGAGCTAAACAGGTAAGATGAGCACTTCCGAAATGCACAGAGTGCTCACGGGCCGAGCTGTAAGGGACTGTGATGAGGTGCCATGAGAAAGAGGAGTAGGCTTCATGGAAGAGGCAACACTGGCTTGTCCCCTGCAGGATGGGGAAAACCTGGATCGCGATGGCATCGCAGGGGGCTGGTTCAGCATGAGCAAAGGCACAGAGGCGACAAGAATGGAAAGAGTGGAGAAGGGGTACCCGTGAGGAGGAGACAAGCCGTCTGGAGCACTGGAGACGAGGCTGCGGCTAGGATGCGGAAGGGTTATGAAGCACCTTAACAAAGCGTGGTGGGCACTGAAACACTGAGACAGCGTGTGTGGGTGACACTCTACTTGCTATCCAGCCATTTCACGGTGGCTGAAGTTCTGCCCCAAAGGCAGCCGCACTGAAAAATGAGCAAAAGCTACAGACAGTACTGAGAGTTCCCAGCACTTGTCCTGCACTTCTGCTGGTGATCAGCCATTTCCAGGATCTCCCTTTCCCCCAGTAATACGTGTGTGAACTGGTCACAACCAGTGGAGGAACCAGGGCCCCTGCAAAGAGCTCCTCAGCCCCTGGAGAGGGGCTGCCATAGTCAGTCTGCTGACACCAACTCCATACCTGAGGCCTGTCGACCACGGTGTGTACACGGTGAGGCGAAGGGGAGTGCACCGGTGTGCCGCTTCTGGCCGGGGAGCCCTCCCGGCTGGATGCACCCCGGACGGGAGACCGAAACGGGGACGCTGCCGGCATGGGTCGCGGCTCCCAGTCATCCCCCGGGGCCCTGTGGTACATGGGCTGGTAGGTCTGGTATTCACCCTGCTGAGCTGGGTAGTGGGTCTTCTGGGCTTGGTGGAAGGAAGGCTGGGCTGCCGGCCGGGTGACATTCTGCTCGTGTATCACGGGGATGGGGATGTAGCCCCGGGGGAGCTGGTGGCTGCCCAGGCCGCTCCTGCTGGAGGAGGAGGGCAGGCTGGCCGAGGAGGACGAGGACGAGCAGTCCGAAGCAGCTGGAGACTGAGATCGCTACGAGACACAAAGGGTAGAGGCATGGCTCCATGAGTGACCCTCTACCCAGGTGCTCTAACCTCGTCTCCATCACGTGCCTCCTCAGGGTAACACATTTAACAGGACCTTCCACCTGTAAACCTTCCATCGCCAAACTGTGGTGCTACGACTCAGGGCTCTAGAGTCTGGAGTGTTCCAATTCTTACCAGCTCCATCGCCTTCTGAGCCCCATCTACAGTATGGAGCAGATGCCCCTTCCCTCCCCGAGGTGACTAGAAGATTCGGTAAGACCGTCTGTGGATATGCTTTGGCATCTGGGCTGCACGCAGTGGTGCTCAACCTGCTGGTTCTGACTGCTGCCGTACCTGTGGTCACTGCAGGCCATGTCTTTCCTTAACCCTTTCTCTGCTCATCTACAGAGAACGAGCTAAGCACCGGAAGCAGCACATCCCACGTGGCCAGCCCCTGGACCACCTAGAAAGTCAGGTGCGTATTTCCTCAGCTGGCTCCAAAGGGTCCTGTCAGCTCAAATTTGGTAAGATTTCTCTGATGCGTCACTTTGATTTTGACAACAAAAATATTACATACATAGGTACTACTCTGAAAAGGGAAAAGAGTAGGGCTGAGGGAGGCAATGCCAACTCTGGGCACAGACACGGAGCGGAGGATTTGTGCTCAAAAACAGGGCCAGTGGATACAGCCGGATAATCTGCAGACAGGAAACCTAGAATGGCTTACTTACTGCTCAGGAATCTTACTGGGGTCCACTGGCCCTCAAATCCCTGGCTAAGAACTAGATTAAGAACCCTTTAGAGTTTAGTGCACTGAAGCACTGGCCTCAGGCTTAAAAATAAAACCCTATCATCAAGCAGCTGACTTCCGGACTCTTTATTTTCGGTTTCCTTTGAAACCATGGGACACGGTGAGGGCAGGCATGGCACCTCGTTTTCCCATCAACAGAGCTGCACGCAGTTAATACTCACCCCTAAGTAGGGAAGTGAGTGAAAGAACACATTGCTATCCCTGTGGTGCTGACGCAGAAAGCCCAGTAGGAGGAAGAAGCACCGGACTAGGAGCCAGAAGGCCAGGCTTCCGGTCCCAGAAATGCCACACTTGTACCTTTATGCATTTGGACCAGACTGTTTACCCTTGTGAAGCCCAATTCCTTAACCCCAAAGATAAGCCGTGACCCCTGCCCACTTGAAACAACACAGCTGTGAAATGCGGGGGGGACACCGTGTGGCCGTAGTGCTGTCTTTGCTGGGTGACCTCTGCCGCTGCAGGCCAGGCCCGGATGCCCTGCACTTTAGCCCCAGGGTCCGGGGCCTGCCCCCAAAACACAACAGCCCGCTCTCCTTACCTCAGGTCTGTGGGAGCCTGGGGGCTGGGTCGCCGCAGCTGCTGCCACCGCCTGTCCACACTGTTTATCTGGCTGGGTGGCTTCCACCACACCCCGCAGAGGTGACTGGGACCTCTGAGGAGCCTCTGTGGCCGCCTCGGTTCGGAATCGCTGTGTGCCGGGCTGGGAACAGACAAAGGAAGGGCGCGGCTGCCGGCTGTCCACACCCTCGTGGTGGACAGGAATGGCAATGTAGCCTGGTCGGAGCTGGGGGTACACAGCGTGGCCTTCCCTCGCGGGCAGCAGCTTGGAGCCCTCCTGGGAAGGGCCGTTGGCAGAAGACGGTGTTTCCTAAAACACAAAGAAGGAGAAACAGACTGGTTAGGAACTGGGAAGAAAGCACCCCAAAGTGGCAAAAGCGTGGTGCTAAGGGTCCCCATCTCCCAGAGTGATTCTGGGCCCCCCAGCAGCAGCCAAGACGGCTGAGCACAGACAGCTCACAGGCACCCGTTTCTATCACACATCCCGTCCCCTACACGGCTGCTTATGGCCAGCAGTTTAAGAATTAGGGGCCTCAAGAGAAAGCAGTTGGGCCAAGGTATCCGTTGAGCACCAAGAGGTCCCAATTTCCCAAACTGGTCAGACAGGTTCCTTTTATGGGTGACAAGCGGCAGCAGTTACGTAGGAGAACCACTGACTGTCCCCCAAATCAGAGACCCAGATCAGAAGGTGCGAGGATGACTCAAGTCCAACTCACTACACCACAGCCGGCTTCTCTGCTTCCTCAAAGGTCCTAGCGTTTCCTAACACGGACTTGTGCTGGACCCAAACACAGGACACAGTCGGCACACCTCTGCAGAGAAGCGGCTGTGGGACGAGGCTGCCTACTCGGGGACGTTTTCAGAACAAGCTGCAAGAAAGGGAGATGATGAGGAGTGCGGGGGCAGCACAGGGGGAGAATGAAAGCCGACGATTAATTATGCTGGTCTGAGGAGGCCAACAAAGCCTGCTCTGCTCCGGCGGAGGAGTGGCCGGGGTCCCTCTCATGTTCTCGCATGAAGCTGTCCCTTCAGCGGCCTGGCTATTTTGGGACCCTTTGAGAAGGCCAAGTTCCAGATGTACCACAGAGGAAGATCTGGTTTCAAACAACAAGGCCGGTCAGTCACTCACGGGGCAATGTCCTTTCTCACCAAACACAGGCTGGGCAACCAGAGTCAGGGACCCCCAGGATTTCCAGTCTGGACCATCTCCTGGAACACGAGAAGGGCCTTTACAGAGAAGGCAGCTACAGAACTGCACCCCTGACGCACATCTGGGTAGGTTGACTATTAAGGAGGAGAGCTCCCCTTCCTTAAGAAGGCCGAGCTGCAAACAGAGGCAAAGACAGAGGGTCCAGGAGTTTGCAGGGTAGAATTCTCACTGCTGCAAAACCAGTCACAAGGAAGGAAAGCTGAGGGCTGATTTGCATTCTGAGTGATAGACCACTGTGATTTTTGCCTTGTGTTTGTGTTCCTGCACAAGAGTCAGTGGTGGTGGACCCTGAAACTTCGCTCTTTCAGGCCCATCAACTGCTTCCTTCCTGCTGAGCCCCTGCCCCGGGGAGGGCCTCCTGCACACAGAAGAGACAAGGGTGTCGCTGTGTCCTTGGGGACGCCAGCAGACAGGCGCTCTCAGATTAGAATACCCACGTGCTCAGGGTGGCGACATTACTTCAGCCTGTTTAGCTCTCAGGTCACCCAAGAGCAGGGAGTGGGTCCAGGCCTCACATTCAAAACCTGATCCCTGCCTGAGACAAGGCACCAAGAGACGCCGTGGAAACCCAGTGCTACTCAGTGCTGACTCGTAACGCGCCATCTAAGCATCTTATCCCCTCGCTGGGACACCCCTCCTTCCAGCCTGAAGCCGGGGCCTGGACAAGTCCTGGGCATTTTCTGTGCTGGCTGCCTGGGGGCCTCACTGTTCCCTCCCAGCCATGCACACAAGCCTCAGCTGCCTGCACAATCCTCGAGCAGGGCAGTTAGGAAGCCCTCATCCACCGACCATCTCCCAGTGACCCTCTCGCTACCCGGGCGCTGGGTACTATGGGGGTCACCAAACTGGCAAGGCTCCATTCCTGCCGACTAGGGGCTTTCGAGACAGTTTACGGCACAAAACAAACAGGAAGCAAAACTACAGGGAAAGCCTGGGAGGCTCTGGGAAGGGGGTGGGGGAAACGCATGGGCTTTTCTAGCTAGGATGGGGCTGTCTTAGCTAGGATGCCAGTTCGGTCTGACCTCTGTTAGTAACAGTTCTGTGATCTGGGGGAATTCTCTTAGCCTGTGAGCTTTGATGCCCGTACCTAGAAAACGGGGCTAGCGACACCCATCTATCTGGCAGGACTGCTGTGAGGTTTTGGGAGGGCACATCCAAGGGGGATGCCCAGGAGGCAGCAACACATGCAAGTTCCCTCCCCAAACAGGCACACGGTCATGCTGCACAGACCCCAAAGTGTCAAAGGAATCAAAACTGAAGAGCAAAGTTAACTGATAGAAGATTCAGAGTAGTGACTGCCCCGTAGGAAACGGGAGTAACTGGGAGGGTCTTGAACCTTTCCATGAGGATGGAAATGTTCTTTTTCTGCATGCTGGTAAACAGGTATATGCCTATGTACAGATCTATCGAAATACACACTTCCCTGAACCTCCCCCTGCCCTACTGCCCATCCCCTGTCACACTCCACCCGCACTATCCGGCTTCAACAGGTGAGGGCCGCCAACCCCACCGCCCCCACAGAGCCGGCTGTTAGCTGTGCCTCCAACTCAGCCCCTTCCAGGACCTGGAAACCTAAGATAGGCCTGGTTGAGGCTTGGCGCCTCCTGGGGGAAGCCCCTGGATCCAGACGGCACTGCAGCCGCCTGCCAAGAGCTGTGCATTTTATGCATCTCGCTGAATATCTTCCGTACAACTAAAAGAGAAAAGGGAAGACAGAGGAAGGAGGGAAGGGAGGAAGAGTATTTCTGCCTGCCCAGAGGAGGTGACAGCAGAGACTACCTCCTGGAGCCAATATTCCTTCCACCTGGGTCTGGGAAGAAGTGCCATGTTTGGTCGGTAAAGGAAAGCTGTGGTCACTGTAGGCAGGATGCGGCGTTCGAGCAGCAGAGGGGAAGGGGACAGCGCATGAAGGTGAGTGCTGAGCTGAAGAAGGTAAGGCTGGAGGCCCAGAGGCCTGACCATCCCGAGAGCTGCTGACGAGAGATGCCTCGGCAAGACGGGAGGAGCCAGAAGGAAAAACCAGGACACCGCAGGAAATGAGGGGAAGAGTCAGGGACGAGAGCAAGGAAGTGTGGGCAAAGCAGAGCTGAGGGCATGGAAATGAAGGGTGACCCAGAAGGGCGAGTAGGAGAGTGCGGGGAAAGGCTGGCAAGACAGTAGGAGCGAGGGGAAAGGGGCCGCTACCAAGACTCCTGTTCTGAGCCTGGGGCTGCCTGGCAGGTGTCGGTGCCTGCTGGCTTGAGCAGGGAGGCTGCGACAGGAAGGGTGGCCTGGGGACCCTGAGGTTCTGCACTCTGGGTTCTGTCTGAGTTGGCCCATCTATGCCATTCAGTAACAAACCACATGTCTCTTCATGAGCCTCACATCTAAAAGACTGCTTCCCCATGGCACCCGGGTGGCTCAGCTGGTTAAGGCTCCAACTCTTGATTCCGGCTCAGGTTACGATCCGTGATCTCACGGTTCGTGGGATCAAGCCCCACATCGGGCTCTCTGCTGTCAGTGCAGAGCCTACTTTGGGTCCTCTCTTCCTCTCTCTCTGCCCCTCCTCTGCTCATTCTCCCTCTCAAAAATAAACAAACATTCTAAAAATAAATAAATAAAGGAACGTTCCCCTTCCACTTTGATTGGGGTATTGTTTAGGAAAACACTAGGTTTAGGTAAGCAGAAAAACCATACCAGCTTTACAGAATAGAAAACTAAACGCTTCTACATGAATGCATAATTTAAACCAGAAATGAGGCTCCCGCCTAGAGTAAGGTCCACACCAGGAATACTGAGCCCAACCCATCTTCTCACATGTCTACTCTATCATTAGAGTCTTGTCAGTAGCAGATGCTTCAGTTTTTACTAACTAAAAAAGCACCACATAAAAGAATTAAATTGCCCTTCCTGTACTTCTATGGTGTTTTTCACCGAGTGTAAAAAAAAAAAAAAAAGATAAAACTTAAAAAATTTTTCAAGTTTACTTATTTTGAGAGAGAAAGAAAGCATGAGGCAGAGAGACAGAGGAAGAGAGAGAATCCCAAGCAAGCTCTGCACTGTCAGCGCGGAACCCGATGCAGGGTTTGAACCCACAAACCGTGAGATCATGACCTGAGCTGAAGTTGGATGCTTAACCTGATGAGCCACTCAGGCGCCTCAAAATATAAAAATTTAAAATGACAAAAGTAAAAGAAACAAATGTATAACAGTTATGATTCTCGTAGAATATTAGAACATGCCTCCTTAGTCTCCTAAGAAGTCTTTTCACAGTTCAAGCACGTCCAGAAAAAGTCTATTGGTTATGCCAGCATCCTCGACATAGCACTTGCTACTTGCCCCCCTTCTGACCTCAGTGGGGACCAGGGATCGCCCCTGCCTTGGGGTTAGTCTTCCGGGGAGGGAGGGGTGAGCTGTGATCATGTGACCAGGCAGGCCACTAGAGGTCCTGCCCTCAAAGGTCCTGTGTGTGTAGCTTCTTAAGGAGTAAGGACCAGTGTAGCTCTGCTCACCATCTATATCTTGGGCAAAGACATCAGGAATCCCTATATACAAGATCCAATTAGGAACCGCACTGCATTCATTTATAAAATGAATTGGTTAATTTTTCTCCCTTGCTTTGCACTGCAGGAAAATCTTGAGGCATATCTCAGGGCACTAAACAACTCCAGGAGATGGCCAGGATAAAAAGCAGGAAAAATTACCCCAGATGAGTCAAAATTTGCCCTATTAAGTACAAGGTATTATTATCAGAGAAGCCTGGGATCAGATTCTGAGCTTGGGTGAGCCCTTGGACTTCCACAAGTCTTGTTTGCTTAAGAGCACGTCTAAACTTTGCTGGTTTTTAATAACAATGTACGCTAAGGGGGCAGCTAAGAGATGTGGAAAGAGACTGCACTTGGTTCTAATCCTGGATCTGCCCCTAAATATATTTGTTATGCAAGCAGCCCACATCCCCTCTCTGGACCTTAGTTTTCTCAGCTATTAAAATTGAAGGGGAGACCCAGATGCTCTGTAAAGCAGTGGTTCTCAGACTCTAGGGGGCATCAGGAGCACCCAGAAAATGCACAAAAATGCAGACCCCAAGCCCAACTCCAAGAAGTCTGATTCAGTAGGTGTGTGGTGAAGCTAACCAGGACTGCATTGAGAAACACCGATCTAAGTGAAGTTCCTTTCAGCCCTGACATTCTCCATGGCTCTTACTGCAAGGTCCCCTCTACCTCTAAACGTCTACATAAAGCTCAAAAACAAAGAGAAGTTGGTGTCACAGAAATCTAAAAATGACCACTCTTAACTATGTTCACTTAAATCATAACAAGGGCACCTGGGTGGCTCAGTCGGTGAAGCATCTGACTTCAGCTCAGGTCATGATCTCACATGACCTGTGGGTTCGAGCCCTGCATCGGGCTCTGTGCTGACAGCTTAGAGCCTGGAGCCTGCTTCGGATTCTGTGTCTCCCTCTCTCTCTGTCCCTCCCCTGCTCGGACTCTCGCTCTCTCTCAAGAAATGAATAAACATAAATCATAACAGAAGTCACTGGGATTCAAAGTGCCCTAATGTTTCACGTCCTAAATGAAGAGGAGGCTGCTGACCCCCCAACCCCCAAGAAGGACGTCTTGTGCCTTAAAAGCAGGGCAAGAACAACATCCTTGCGTACCTACAAGGCATATGCCAACCACTGTGCTGGGGCATTGCACTTTCATGGCCTCAGCTGCTTTGGGGACAGCAGGGGAGCAGGGTTTGCCTTGCCCCATCCACAGTCAGTTCCCTGTACACTGAGTGGCCTCTGATCCCTGAAAACCCCTAAACTCAACTCCACGGCACAGCCCTCTTCAAAGTGTTATTGGTACCTACAAGTTACAGCTCCCATCAGCACGTCTGAATGAAGGGGAAGAGTAACAAAGGTAACTCTTAGGGCTGCCCCACAGCACTTCCGCCTAGACAGGCCTGGAGTCTTAAGTAGGACACAGATCCATTAACTGGGTTTTTAGGCCAGAAGAGCCTTCACAACGGTCAGGGTTTGAATTTTACTAATGATACTTCAAAACTTCTAAAACAAAGATAAAAAAAGATGGAGGAAAACAGGAATCCTGACCTCCCCATATATGCAGGACCTGGATCAAAACTGAGTAGCTTGGCTCACTTCTAGCAGCCAGGAAACGGAGCAGAAGAAAAAACCTCCTTCTAGAGCACATAGCTGAGCTTCAACATTCTTCCAAAACTTTCTGTTTGGTATTTCAGGTCATAGAAATTATCACTGCCAATTTAATATATCCCACAACCAACTCAAAATTCCTCCAGTTCCCACTGGATTGTGATAAAGGGTCTCTCCCTCCGCCTAAACCCCGTTTGGGGCACATAATGGATAGCGGGTAAATTGTGAACAGTAAGCAAAATCCACCTCCATAGAAATCCCCATACAACACTCCTGGTAAGACAAGAGTCTGTGCTGACCACGAATTCTAGATGCAACTCAGCCACAGGTGACTGCAGGCTTTATCTGATTGCCTGTTATCAAAGCACATATTATTTTCTCCTGGGATCGCTGAGCTGGGTGTCCCTATGTGTCCCCACTGGGGAAAACTTTCTATAGGGATGAAACTTAACACCTCCTCTCTTTGTAGCTGTGTCCAAACAAGCAGGAGTGAACCGGCATGAGCCCTGGGCTCCAAGCTGCCACCCTGAACTCCAATCCCACCCTGCTGCTCACCAGCTATGTGCCCTCAGACAGGATTCCTTGCTACCAAGACTCAGTTTCTCAGGCAGTAAAAGTCCCCACATCTCCCAGGGATTTTTGCAAGACAGAAGTAAAACAAGGCACAAGAAAGTCTTTGTAAGCTAAGTGCTCCAAGCCCTACACAATCACGTTCCTTCATTCCACAAATAGTTATCGGTAGATGCAGCTTTTCTGAGAAACAGTTGGTTGGGCCCATAGTTTACAAAGCCTAAAACCTCAGTGGTCTCACCAGTTAGGAATAAACCTGCTAAGAGTTAGAAGCTCCTTTATCTGAGCGTCTTAAGAACACTAATTAGCAAGGGTGCCATTTTCTCTGCTGGGAACTGTATCTATGTTTTCCAACCTGGAAGCAATCACAGCCCAACACTCTAGGGGCCTGAGCCCTAACCACCACCCCCCTGTGCCCCCCCCACCCCCAAAAAGCTCTAGTCAAGTGACTCAGAGGGGGCCTGCCCTGAGGACAAATCCACACCCGACTTACACTGATTGGGGCTCCTTGCACTTCCGCCCAAGACCTAGTGAGAAAACCAGGCCAGGCTGGGACAGGAGGACCTGGCCGGGAGCAGAATTCATCTGCTGGTATCACACCGACAGTCTCAGTGTGTCCCCCACCAGGGCAGGGGCCAGGCACCATGGGCCACAGCTGGCCAGTTTGGCGTCAGCCTCCAGCTTTCCCGTTTCCCCCACCCCCTGGAGCCCTCCTCAAGGATTCCACGTGGCAGATGTGGCCCAAGGTCACAGGGGCAGTTACCAAGCCAGGAACCCCAGTCACTGAATGCCCAGCTCCTGAAGTTCACAGCTTCAGGGAATGAAAAGCACTAGCTAGTTCCTCTTCCAAAAAAAAGGGGGTAGGGAACACCTGCTCTAATCAATCTGCAATCACGAATCACAGATGGAAAAGTACCTGAAATTTCCACAGCAGGAAGCAAACTGTCCGAATTAGATAAAGATACTCCCTCGTGGTCCATTTCCATGCGTTTCTCAAGGACTTGTCTCATGCTGTGGTGGAACACGGATCAATCACTTGGCTCTACCGTCTGCTAGACACCAACTATGCAAGTATTTGTTGGTATCAGGGTGCAGGGCTTCACTAGACCTGCATGTTGTACAAAACACAGTCCCCTACCCCAGCCTCCAATTCACCAAAGCAGCTAGGGCAAGGGCCCCTTTAACCAAGGGTAGCTGGTTCAATGATTCCTTGAGGGGAATTCCTGGGGACTCTCCTCCCCGCCCTGAACAGCTGCTCAAAGCATTCCTCCAACAGTCACACTCCCCCCCAAGAGGGTGGTGGCAATTAGAAAACTGCCCTCTCTCCTTCCACCTGCAATGCCATTTCCACCCCATAGAGCTGGGTCCAGAACAGCTGTGCAAATGGAAATGGCCGGATCCTCTTTAACGTGGCTCAGTTTCCCCACAACACTTGACCGGGCACCTAGTTCCTGCCTGGCAACTGTCTTGGGGCCTGTGCAGAGATGCAGAGGGAGACACTCCCCTTAAGGAGTCGAGATTCAGAGTTAAGACGCCACCCCATGCAGCAGAGTGCAGGAAACACAATTCCTCCTGGCCTGTCTCGGCTGAGGAATCAGGGATGAATCAGGGGTGAAGCTGGTTGGGGCTGTGGTTTGTAGGTTTGGGTGAGGCCCCAGAAGGCCCCGTGGCCTTCATTTGACTCCCCTGACGTGTACCTGAGTTATGAGGGGCATGGGAACCCTGGGGAGGGTACTGAGGGCATCCAGACACTGGTCAAAAGAGAGTTGGCTGAGGTGGTACAAGGGGGATAAGAGGCCTTTGCTTCTGAGAAACAAGACTGGAGCCCCACCTGGGAGCCAACAGACCCATGTCTGGCCACATCTGTCTGCCATGTGGTGAGTCCTCTCCCACTTCTTAGTGGAGGCTGTGACTATTTCCACGGGTTATACACACATGTCCAGTCAGGCCCTGACTCATCACTCTCCATGCACTATCCCCCTAATCGTCACAATCCTGCTGGACAGGGAATGCTGTGTTCCCATTTTACGGAAGGGCAGACTGAGGCTCGGAGAGAGTGAGTGTCTATCTGAGATCACTACAACCCAGGTGTGTCTGACATCAAGACCAGAGATGTATTAACCCTTTCACTATTCCTGCCACACCGTGCACTCTGATAATAACTGTGGCTGTCTTCAAACCCTTCATCTTCCCAGGGTAAAACGCAGCAGGGGAGAAAGCATTTCGTTTTGCCCAGTCGAGCCGGGCTGGGGCTCAAGACCTGGAACATTCAGTTCAAGTGTGCTCTGGGCCAGGGAGCCAGTGCTTGGTGCTGAGTCACTGCCTGGCCAAGGCACGGCAGGCGAGAGGGAGGGCACTCCGCTCAGTTCTGAGTCACCACGGCCCTGTGCATCCAGCATGGGGCCTCAGGAGGGAGAAAACCCAGCTCCATCTGGGCAGGAGAGCTGGTCCCACTCTGACACTCAGGGTCCGTGGGACTAATTTGGAAGTGTCAAAAAGTGATGCAGCTGCCTTGTCTTCTGCACACACATATTCTTCCCTAGCCTCCCGATGTTTGGATTAAAAAAAAAAAAAAAAAAAGGTTTTTTTAAAATGTTCATTATTTTGAGAGAGAAAGAGAGAGCGAGAATGTGTGCGGGAGGGGCTGAGTAAGGAGACAGAGAATCCGAAGCAGACTGCACACTGTCAGCGCAGAGCCCGACATGGGGCTCAAACCCACCAACCGTGAGATCGTGACCTGAGCCAAAGTCAGACGCTCAACTGACTGAGACACCCAGACGCTCCTGGATTTTTTAAATTATTTATTCATCCATTCAGTGTCCAAGACGAATCTTTAAGATAACTGACAAAAAATCGGAGCACCTGGGCGGCTCAGTTGGTTAAGTGTGTAACTTCAGCTCAGATATCATGGTCTTGAGATTTGTGAGTACAAGCCCCGAGTCAGGCTCTGTGCTGATGGCTCAGAGCCTGGAGCCTGCTTCAAATTCTGTGTCTCCCTCTCTCTCTCTGCCCCTCCCCTGCTCGCACGCTGTCTCTCTCTCAAAAATAAATATTTAACAATAAAATAAAAAATTAAATTAAATTAAATAACCAAAAGTCTACAATTCTACCCTAAGGAACACTGAGGAAGTTATTTCAAGATAGGAAATGGTTGTTCTCCAACAGGATGCGAGGGAATTTTCAGTGGCAAGTCTCACCTTAGTCACTGGGGACACAGCTCTGTGCTAGGAGTTCTTGGGCAGCCACACTGTTTACAGGCTCTTGACGTAGGCAGTGAGCAATCTGAAATTCTGGGCTTTTCTGAATTGACAGTGAATAAGAAGCTTCACTGTGCAGTAGCTGGTCTTATTGCCAGCCACAAGGAGAAAAAAAAAGAGAGAGAGAGAGATTCCTTTGACAGTGCTGAGGCTGCTCTCTGTGCAGCTGGGCATCAGCAGTGTCTGGCTGCTGTGAGCTCCCAGCCTCTCCAGCAGGTCTGTTCCAAGATGCTGTGTTGCTGGTAGGGACAAAAAAGAGCTTCTCCAGACTCAATAAGGATGAAGTCAGGGAATCAATACTTAAGTCCTTTGTGGAGAAAAGCCCATTTAGAAATACAGTAAAAAGGAACTGGCTCCCGGGGGACATTTGGGAGCCCAGGACAACACTGCAGTACTTTGGAACGAACAGATAGAGCTTTCGGCAACTTACATTCACTCTGGGCTTAAGACTGTACTTCAGTAAGGGTGGCTTTTCTTTTACCAGCCTGTCCACTCCGGAACCCAGCCCGTGTTTTACCCTTCCCCACACAGAATCATTTACTGAGACTGTAGATCCTGCCAGGCACTGAGAAACAGAAAGATGACAGACACAGCCTGGCCCTGGAACTCTCGGCCCACAGGGACATGACCCTAAGGCAAAGCAGAAAAGTGCCGCCTTTTGGAAGAAAGATTTGAATCAAAGTGACGTGGAGTCCAGGGCAGGGAGAGCCTGCTTCCAACTGGAGACATCTACACGTAAGAAACTCTGCACAGAGAAAGCTACGGAAGGAGACAGAACTGTCCTCCATATGGCATTGAACACTGTGACTTTCAGAGAACAGGCACTCTGTCAATTTCGGACGGAACGAATGAATGAAGAACTTGGGCCCATCTCCTAAGTCAGATCCAGACTCAAGACACAAGTGGTTTCTAATCAACGGGGGCTGTGCCTGGTGAGCTCTGAGTATAAAGGAGTTCTGAGAAGCAGCCAGGCTCAGAGGGGGCAAGGTGAGGGTAAACCTCTGGCCACAACAGTCTTTCCGCTTTATCACAGCTGACAGGCCTCAGAAGCACCTAGTAGTTTCTATCTTAGAGACCTGTTTTGAGGATTTAAAGAAATAAGGTTTGTAATGCCCCTAACCAGTGTTTGACATGTTAATATAAACGCGTGTGTGCATATACACATACTTACACAAACATGTTGGCAGACAAAAAAATACTAGATTCATTCTATCCTAAAGAAATTCTCCCTAATGAAGCTGTCACAAGCTGCCTGGCTTCTAAGGCCCCCAAAGAAATCTACACAGAAATAAGTGATGACTTAGTAACATCACATATCTCACGCAGTCACACAATGCCAAGCAAGCAGTGGGAATCAATGTCCACATTTGCAAAGGATGGGATTTAGTGCTTAGCTTCAAAAGTCAAGCCGTGAGTCTGAGATCAGAGGCACAAGAGGAGACCCAGTGAAGACTTGATGAGCCAGAAATGGGGAGCAGGGAGGGGCTCAAGAATTCCATAATCAGGTTGCTAGAGGTTTCTTCAGCGTTCATCAGCATTAATGGGTCCTCAGAGGTTCCTAATAAGCAAGGCCTTTGTCTTTTGCTCCCAGTTTTCCTACGTAAGGTGTCTTAAATATTTAAGAGCAGCATTACAACAGCAAAAATGCAAAGGAGGAAGAGTAGGTTTGGGTTATGCACGGTTTCCTACCTTTGATGATAAGCATCAGACCATTTATAAATGCCAATAGGAAGTAATAGATATGTAGAGTGCCTTATATAAGGCAACTGTGTGTCATTCCAGAAATGGGGACAGGAGGACAGTGCTAACCAAGCCTCACCGGTGGTATGGAGCTTTCTGACTCACAACCGGCCCCAACAGCATCAAACAGCTAAGCCTTCCTCGGCCCTGGCTAATGTCAAATGCCGCCACAGTTCCTGTGTACCGGCTTTCCCCTCGTAAAGGGCAAAGCTACGCTGCAAAACGGGGGACGAATTATGTTCAGTTCTTGCCAAACACAGCCTGTTCTCTGGAGGGTAAAATGGAGGTTCTGGATGAGCTGGGCATTAAGGCATGTGGCCCACGTTCTTCATCCTCCCCCCCAACAAATCCCTGCTCATCAGTCGCAAAGGAATTTGCTCCTCCATCACTGCAACTTGCTGGAAAATACAAAGGGGAGAAGGACCACTCATTTCCTGATTGTGCTCTGATTCTGCTAAGAGGCCCACGAGCTTCTAATCGATCTGCAAAGAGCAAAATGATCTCATCTGTAAGAAAATTCAGGAGGCTCTGCTAAACATGAAGCAGAATAAGTGGGTCTCTCCACTTCAATCACAACTACAAACATTTCCAATTTCCTCTGAGAGGATGTTTCTACATCTCTCTTCCAGGGCCTGAATGTAATCTGTCAGATTATTCTGGTGAGCTTCTGCTGGGAGGGCCAAACAGGAAGGAAATGCTCTGGCTCACATCTTTCTGGGGTACAGGAGGGTCTTGGGACTGCCCTGGATCTGACTCAGGGCACTGCCATCCCCATGTTCATACTCATGCAAGTCGGCACCAGGGAGTTTCACCAAGAAGGAAAATGGGGCCTCAGGCAAAGGCTATGCAGGTTAGATGTTAGACAGGCACAGCTTGAGGGATTCCAGGGCTCATATGCAGGAAAGGGTACAGTAAATCACAGCTCCCCTCCCCCTACAAAATGGGATCACCATCCACCAGGGGCTCCCAAATGCCAGTGTGGCAAAATCAAAAGGATCAGGGAAACCTTTCAGACATACAGATTTCTGGGCAATGTGGACTAAACATGGGGGGCGGGGGCAGGCGACAGATAGAGGGATGAGGCCGCTGGTAATCTGTGCTCTTAAAAGGCTTCCCAGGAGACTGCCGGCCTCGGGATTCTGTGCTGGTGACCTCTAAGGTCTACAGAGCTAGAAAGCTCTGCTCACTGAGGGAGAAGGGTCTCCCCCCTTGTCCCAGGAAGGTTTCTGACAGAGCAGCACAGCACAGTACTCCAAAGCATCTGGTCTCTGTTTAATCAGGGGAGAGCAGGCGAGGGGCGGCTGTGCACCTTCAGACTCCAGAGTGAGCACCAACCTCTCTGCCAGGGAAGGGGCCTGGACCAGAATGAACTTGCCAGAAGATTAGTGGCAAGCCCGTGAGTGCAGAAAATTGACATCCAGGAAGACTGCAGGTGGGGAGGTCCGGGTGCATGGAGTGGAGTCAGGTAAAGCCCTATGTCTTAGCCTGTAGCTGCCCTGCCTCTTCGATGAAGGGCAAGACGCTTGCTCTCACTTGCCTCCTCTGTAAAACTAGGGACAAACAGTCACTCTCACTACTTCAGAGCAATGTGGGAGGATCAACTCTAAAATGACAGAGTACAAGACTCAATGAAACAGAGTTGTAGTAGTCACTTCCTTTCCATGAAAGCCACTCCTTTCCCAGCAAGGTTAGACCGTAAACACCCAGAAGCTGCCGTCCCCAAAAAAGGGCTTCTTCTTTATCGACTGATGGCATCTCCTCCTGAAAATAAGGATGCTTGAAACGTCCTCTTAGCTCATCTCCCCCCAAAACGCCCTTTGTTTTACACCAGGACCCTTTTTACTACGAAGTAAGAAGCCAATTTCTAATATGAAACAGTACTGAAGATTTTCCGTTGTATTTAGTCTGGAGAAAAAGTGTCATTCGTGTAAGAGAATCTGAATTAATCACCCAGATGTTCTGTGTATTATCAAAGCACAGGTATGAGAACAATGAAGGTCAAGGAGCTAAGAAACTGAATGTCAGTTTTCTCAAGTTTTGTGCCATGCGGACAAATCTCGAGTAGTTAATTTGGTAAAGAGAACTCATTTCTTGAGTTATCATATCCAGTCATCACCATCCAAGTAATCACAGCACAGAGGTCAGCCACCCAGTACGTATGTGGTGGCCTAGAGGACACAAAGACAATGAAGTAGTCCAGCCTGCATGCTTCACAGTTTCATAAAAATTCAAGACACTTCTACCTTCTTCTGAACAGATACCCTGCCTCTTATCAGGACTTTCTGGTGTAGTTCTCTTTGCTATTGGTACTAAGTGACCTTTGGAGACACACTTTAATTGTCTGGGTTTCTTTGTCAGTAAAACAAAGAGACTGAGCTAAGAGATCTTCATAAGGCCTTTCGACTTTAAAATTCTGACTTAATTTTCAAATCCCCTTTTCCAGGGTCAGACTTCTGATTTAGTAGCCGTATTTTCTATTTGTTAAGAATGATAGGGGCGCCTGGGTGGCTCAGTCGGTTAAGCGTCTGACTCTTGGTTTCGGCTCAAGTCATGATCTCGTGGTTTCATGGGTTCGCCTGGGATTCTCTGTCTTCCTCTCTCTCTGAGAGTCTCAGAGACTCTGTCTCTGTCTCTCTTATTTATTTATAAATAAGTAAACTTAAGAAAAAAAAAAGAATTCTAGTAATTCCGGGGTGCCTAGCAGGTTCAGTCGGTAGAGCATGTGACTCTTGATCTCAAGGTTGTGTGTTTGAACCCTATGTTGGGTATAGATTACTTAAAAATAAAATCTTTAAAAAAAAAGAAAGAAAGAAAGTTACTTAACCTGTTTTTTCCCCTTTAAAAAGAGTTTATGAAACCACAGCCTAACCAACTCACCGGATGGGTACACAAAGATCTCAACTTGCTGGGTGAGTCTCATGCTAAAAACAAAGTGTTGGCATTCTGGGTTTACACTGCACTTAACAGTGGCTATGTTCAAACTTGACCTTCACTTACAACAAAGGGCATGGCAGATTCTGACAGTCCCCGTCTCTATAGGAAGGAGGCCTCAAACTGATAGTTTTACACCACACCAAAGATCAACATCCATGTAGACTGCAGTGACAGGGCTGGTTTGAAATGTGCTTTAGTTTCACCCAATAATGGGCTGAGCAGGCATACAAAAAAGTACATATGATTATACCCATCCCAGCTAATTACATACTCTTGTACTAATTTTCCAGATATAAATATACAATTCAACTCTTATAAATGGAAGTTGCTGAATGTCCCTACGTCTCACTGTTGGGCACCAGATTTTTATCAATGTTTGTCATTTAGAAATGAAAGTGGATGATACAAATATTTCTTCTAAAATAATTATAAAGCATTTTTAATTTTGTGAATTTTTAAATCTTCAAAACAACTGACCAGCTCTTTATGGCTTTTTAAAATTTTGCCCAGACAGTATATCATTACCCTTTCTTTAAGTGTATTTCTTTTTGCCAAGGCTTTTATTTTGAAAAAGCACAAATCTGCGGAAAATTGGAAGAGTAACACACTTAGTTGTATTTTTTTAAGTTAACAGATTGATCCCAACTTTCTATTTCCAAATTTTCATGCTCCTAAGGACTAAAGAGTTTATATTTCTGCATATATGTAAATAAGGTATGCTGCATTCACGAAAGTATTTCTGTATTTGTTGTGTATCTACTGGAAACAAATCCTAAGTATTTTAATACCATAACAAGGAAGGGAATGTATGCCATTAAAAAAAACAAAAACAAAAACCATTCTCTCTCACGCCAGCGTGAGGCAATGTCCTAAGGCAATGGTCAACCATGGGACAGTCTCACATCTTTAGTTCAGAAATTGCCTGGGAGAAGAACGCCTTGTTTTTCAACAAATCATACTAAAATATATTATTGAAAATCGTTTCAAAGAAGAAAACAATTTTAATTTCAGATATAAAAACGGGGGAGTATATTTACATCAGTTCCCTGAGTCACTCTGTGCCTGAGCCAGTTAAGATGCCCCTCGAGCAAGTTGAGGAATTTTAGGAGACAAAACACCTGCGAGACCACCCCCAAGCTGGCGAGTGGGCCCCCTCGCCGGCGTCCGCCGCAGCGCGGACCGCAGGGAAACCGGGACCTCCGCCCCGGCGGGCGGCGGCAGAGGCGGCGGCGGGGCCTGGCCCGGGCCTCCAGAGGTGACCAGGCCGGCCGCCCCTCCGGAGCCCGGGCCCGCTCCAGCCACCCGGTCCTCGGTCCCTCGGATCCGGCCGGTGGACGGCACCTGGCGCCACTGCGCGGGTCGCACTTCCCGGGAACCAGACGCAGCGGAGGGGGGAAACATTTCCTTCCCTCCGGGGCCTCCCTCTCGCCCCGACGCCGGCCAAGGGCGGGCCGGAGCGGGGGCTCGTCGGGGCACAGCAGGCCGAGCCCGGGCGCGGGCGTCCACCGGCAGGTGCGCTCCGGGACCCCGCAACCCGGCCGGGTGCAGCGGTCCCCGCCGCTCGCCGTCGAGGGGGGGCGCCGGCTGGGGCGCCGAGCAGGCCGGCTCACCTTGGGGCCCTCGGGGGGCACGCGCGGGTCGTTCCACGTCGTGGTGCGGCTGTTGTGGTCCACGAAGAAGGGCCAGCCGGTCTGTGGGTCGATCTTGATTTCCCAGCCGGGGGGCAGGGGGTCGCGGTCGCCGGCGCCGCTGCCGGACGCCATCTGCACCATGGGCGAGTGGGTGGCAGCGCTCATGTTGGGTTGGGGTCGGCCCGAAGGGGCGGCCGCCGGGGTGTCGGGTCGCGGGGTGCCTGGTCGTGGGGTGCCGGGCCTCCAGGCGCGGAGTCGCTCGCTGACTGCGGCCGGCTCGAGAGCGGTGCGCGCCGCCGACGTGTCCGGGAAGCCGGCGCCGGGCACCTTTATGAATTAAAGGAGGGGGTGACGTGGCCCGAGAGGGGTGGAAGTGTCTGGAAATAGCCTCCTCGCTGCCAACGGGGAAGGAGATAAAGGGAGGTAGCAACTGGCCGGCTAGAAACTTCTGGTCCCATCCAGAGAAGTTGGCGGCGAGCGGGTTGGATGCGGAGCTCCGCCCTGAGTCATCGGCTATAATCGGGGCGGGGCGGGGCGTGGGCGGGGCCTCTGCCGGCCGCCCCTCCCCCACTCCTTCCTCCTCCTCCCCTTCCTCTCCCTCCTCCGTCCCCTCCTCCTCCCTTCCACCCTGGCCCTGCCGCCCGCGCGGGTGTCCCCGGGCAGAGACTGGCCGGCGGGGCAGGCAGCCTCAGGGGCGTCGTCGGTGTGCGCTGGGCTGGTTTCGGTTTTCAGACTCTCTCTCTCAGCCTGGAGCCGAGTGGGTGTTCCCTGGACTGGGACTCGCCTTGCTGGGTGCCTGCTGCCGCTCCTTCCTATAAAAACAAAGTCATCGTGAGCCTTTAAAGTTGTTTTAAACTAGAGTCTCGCCCACCCCCTGCTTTGCTCCCTTATATGCTGATACTCGGGGACACTGGCGTCTCACTTACGTTTTAATCACTTTTTTTCCAAGGGCTTAAGGAGCTCTGGAATGTAGATCTGACACCATAACAAAGCCTGGGAGAAAATAGAAGTGCAAACAGAAACTCACCTGGCTTCTTTTGAAGCCTAAAGAAAGATTGCATCAACTGTGGTTTTATGCTCCCAAACCTTGCATCTCAAATGTACAAACTATTATTGCAATGAACAACGTTAAAGAAAAATCACATTGTTTTGGGCGTGGATCTTTTTTGTGGTAGAGTTTGGTTCTTGCTATCTTCAATCTTCACCTTTCATTTGGGAGGTAGGGACCAAATCCAATCATGAAAAATTGTTTGGTTGCTTCAGTGTTGGCGGCTTTTGTGAACTAAACCGAGCGATTTCGTGGGAGGGAATGTGCTCCCAGAGGGAGACTTTGGGGAAGGTTCCGTTCAGATTCTTTTTTTTTTTTTTTTTAATTTTTTAAATGTTTATTTAGTTTTGAGAGAGAGAGACAGCACACTCACGCAAGCGGGGGAGGGGCAGAGAGAGAGAGAGAGAGAGAGAGAGAGAGAGACAGAGTCCAAAGCAGACTTCAGGCTCTCTGAGCTGTCAGCACAGAGCTGGTCACAGGGCTCAAACCCACAAACCGTGGCACTATGACCTGAGTGGAAGTCTGACACTCAACCAACTGAGCCATCTAGGCGACCCCGTTTCAGATTCTTAGGCAGACTCATCCCCCTCCCCAGAAATATTTGGAGAAGTTGCTCTCATTAAAAAGAAAACCACAGGCACAAAATGACATTGTTTGGGCCAAGTCACCAAACCAGGGTTTAATACCTAACCTAATTTCAGTTTCAACGTTCCCCCAGAAATATAAGCCTAAACCTGTCAATCAGGAATTTTCTGATAAGCACAATGAAGCAATCTGTCACTTGGGGCTTCTCTGTCCCTCAAAGATGAAGTCATCTGAATCATAAGACCCCCCCCTGCCTTTCCTCCTATGGGAAGATGATCATGTCTGAAATAGTCTTTTTTTTTTTTTTTTGGCTTCTTTCTTGCCCCACCCTCCTTCTTATAAAAACTTTCCATTTTGTACAACTCCTCAAAGCATCTCTATATTTGCTAGATGGGATGTTGCCTGATTCATGAATCTTTTAATAAAGTCAATCAGCTCTTCAAATTTACTTGGTTGAGTTTTGTTTTTTATCACTTTGGGCTAATATGGGGCCTAATTTTTCTTTTTCTTTTCTTTTCTTTTCTTTTTTTTTCGGGCCTAATTTTTCAACTCGAATTCAGAGAAGATCCTGGAATCTCTCTCCCTGCCTCAAATTACTCCTTTTGGGACAAAGTCAAGAGAGGCCTCCTGATCATTTCCAATGGAATGATTCCCACTTGCATGGGTCTGGTTGGCAGCTTTGAAATCCAAAACCCAGTTTTGTGAAAACTCCGAAGTGAGTAAGGCCCAGGGAC